>NC_083871.1:97471373-98096373 GCF_032452875.1 Bos javanicus
CTGTTGCCACAATCAAAATAACAAACACATCTGTCGCCCCCTAAGTTTTCACTGTACTTCTTTGTAATTCCTCCTTCTAGTCCCTTCCTCCTGCTGCTGCTGCTGCTAAGTCGCTTTAGTTGTGTCCAACTCTGTGCGACCCCATGGACTGCAGCCTACCAGGCCCCTCCATCCATGGGATTTTCCAGGCAAGAGCACTGGAGTGGGGTGCCATTGCCTGTCAATTGCCATGCAACTACTGATCTGCCTTCTGTCACTATAGATTCATTTGGATTTTGTAGAATTTTGAAGAAATAAAATCATATAGCATACTCCTTTTTTCTTGGCTTTTTTAAAATTATCATAATTATGATTCATCACCATCATTGCGTGTGTCAATAGTGAATTCCTTTTTGTTGCTGAGTTGTATTCCATTGTGTAGATATACTACCATTTGTTTGGTCACTCACCTGATGAACATTTGGGTTTGCAATTTGGGGTTATTACAAATAAATCTGCTATATATTACATTTGTGTATATCTTTGTACAGACATATGTTTTCATTTTTCTTCAGTAAGTACCTAGAAATCAATGGCTGGGTCATATGGTAGGTGTATGCTTTTTTTTTTTTAACTTTTAATTTCTTATTGGAGTATAGCCAATTAACAAGGTTGTGATAGTTTCAGATGAACAGCAAAGGGAACTCAGCCATATGTATATGTATATTTCCATTCTCCCCCAAACTCTCCTCCTATCCAGGCTGCAACATAACATTCAGCAAAGTTCCCTGTGCTATACAGTAGACCCATATTGGTTATCCATTTTAAATATAGCTGTGTCAGTCCCAAACTCCCTAACTATGTAGGTGCATGCTTAATTTTTAAGAGGCCACTATTTTTTAGGGTAGATGTACCATTCTACATTCCCACCAGCAGTGTATGTAGTGAATGAGAATGCCGTTACTCCACCTTCTCCCCAACACTTTGTATGATCATTCTATAATTTTAGCCATTCTAATGGGCTTGTTGTGGTATCTCACTTGTAATTTTAATTTGTATTTTTTAATGGCTAGTGATACTGAGCACTTTTTCATGTGATTAATTGTCATCTACATATCTTCTTTGCTCATGTGACTTCTCAAATCTTTTGCCCATTTGAATATTTTAATACAACTTCTTCTTAATATCCTTTTTTTTTCTTTTATGGTTTATATTTTTGGTATTGTATTAAGAAATCTCTGTCTAAAGTCACAAATATTTCCTTCTGGAAGTTTTACAGTTTTTAGCTTTATAGTTACATCTGAAATCCACTCAGAATTTTTTTTTAATTTGGCATAAGGTATGAATCAAACTTTTTTAGCATATAGTTGTCCAGTTGTTACAGAATCACTTGAAAAGACTGTCTTTAACTCCATTGAATTGCTTTTGTCTTTGTTGAAAATCAGTTGGCAATATATGTGTGCATCTGTATCTGACTTCTCTAATTTGTTCCATTGCTGTACTGATCTATCTTTATGCAAATATCTCACTGTCTTGATCACAGTATCCTTATAGTAAGTCTTGAGATCAGGTAGTGTTAGGCCAAAATTGAACACAACCTCTCTTTTAACTTATACTTTTAACTTACACTTATACTTTTATTCTTTATCTTGATGAATGGTGGCATCCATTCATGCAGAGCGTCCTATTGGACTTCTTCCTCCACTCCTGCATTTTATCAATTACAAGCACTTCTTTCCACCTTTACTGTGGCTATTCTCAGCCACTATCATCTTTTCATTAAATATTAAAACTCAGTCTTTCTGTGAGTGTGTCTGTCTCTCTCTTTCTCCAAATTTTAAAGTTCATAAAGACAGAAATCATATCTACCTTGTCACCGATGTATCCTAAGTCCCTTGCATGGGGCTCAATAAACAAATTCAATGAACAGATTAATTAGTTAACTTATCACCTAGATTCTTCAACACATGCAAACCAATCTTTTAATGGGTTTTCTCTAGTCTTGGCCCAAATAATCCATTCTCCACCATTCACTGGAATAATTTTTTAAGCAACTGTGATAAAGTTCATTTCCTTGTAGACCTCTTCAATGGTCCCTCATTTCCCTCAATATCATTTCCGAGTTCCTTAAATTGATTCCCACCTCCCTCCCTAACCTGGTCATACCTCGTTCTCTGGCCCCACCTCTCCTCATACCCATCCCTAACATTATGTTGTATGCTCTCTCTCACCTTTTGATCTTAGTGGTGCTGTTTTCCTACTTGGCACAATGTTTTACCCTCCTCTTTCCTCTTCCCTTCCATCAGGCTACTTCCTGGTCACCTTTCATACTTAAGTTGTGGTGTTATCCCTGACTCCAGCCCACATGGGTTCAATTTTTTTCCTATTTGCTCCCAGAGCACCAGGTATTTCCACTTATCCATACCCACAGGAGGCTCTGTGAAAACAGAGAATGTGACTATTTTGTTAATCATGTATTCCCAGCATCTAGTATAGTACCTGGCACAAAGTGGGTGCTTGATAAATACTTGTTGAATAAATGTTGCATACCCTGACCTACATAATTTAAACTTGAGTGATTTTGAAAACAAGATTAACCTTGTTTCACATGCATTGTTCCATACTAACAGATTTAAAACTCTTTAGAACAGTCAAACTTAATACCTTCAAGAAAGGTTTCATTTTGATATATATGGATGACTTTCAAAGAAATCAAAGTCTAAATCAGTGCTTCTTAAATTTAGTGTGCATGGAAATCATTTGCAGACTTTGTTAGGAATTCCAGATTCCTGAATCCTATTCTGAGTTTCCAGTTCAATATAACTTGAAATGGAACAAGGATACTATAACATTTTTAATTAATTTATTTTTTATTGAAGGATAATTGCTTTACAGAATTTTGCTGTTTTCTGTCAAACCTCAACATGAATCAGCCATCAGTTCAGTTCAGTTCAGTCGTGTCCGACTCTGTGACCCCACGGACTGCAGCATGCAAGGCCTCCCTGTCCATCATCAACTCCTGGAGTCAGCCATAGGTATACGTATATCCCCTCCCTTTTGAAACTCCCTCCCATCTCCCTCTCCATCCCACCCCTCTAGGTTGATACAGAGCCCCTGTTTGAGTTTCCTGAGCCATACAGCAAATTCCCGTTGGCTATCTATTTCACATATGGTAATGTAAGTTTCCATGTTACTCTTTCCATACATCTCACCCCCTCCTCCCCTCTCCCCATGTCCATAAGTCTATTCTCTATGTCTGTTTCTCCATTGTTTCCCTGTAAATAAATTTTTCAGTACCATTTTTCTAGATTCCATATATATGTGTTAGAAAACAGTATTTCTCTTTCTCTTTCTGACTCACTTCACTCTGTATGATAGGTTCTAGTTTAATCCACCTCATTAGAACTGACTCAAATGTGTTCCTTTTTGTAGCTGAGTAATATTCCATTGTATATATATATACCACAACTTCTTTATCCATTCATCTGTTGCTGGACATCTAGGTTGCTTCCATGTTCTAGCTATTGTAAATAGTGCTGCAATGAACAATGGGATACGTGTGTCTCTTTCAATTTTGGTTTCCTCAGGGTATATGCCTAGAAGTGGGATTGCTGGGTCATATGATGGTTTTATTCCTTGTTTTTTAAGGAATCTCCATACCATCTTCCATAGTGGCTATATCAATTTATATTCCCACCAACAGTACAAGAGCGTTCCCTTTTCTCCACACCCTTTTCAGCATTTATTGTTAGTAGACTTTTTGATGAGGGCCATTGTGACTGGTGTGAGGTGATGTCTCATTGTAGTTTTGATTTGCATTTCTCTAATAATGAGCAATGTTGAGCATCTTTTCATGTGTTTGTTAGCCATCTGTATATCTTCTTTGGAGAAATGTCTCTTTAGGTCTTTTTCCCACTTTTTGATTGGGTTGTTTGTTTTTCTGGTATTGAGTTGTATGAGCTGCTTATATATCTTGGAAACTAATCCTTTGTCAGTTATCTCATTTGCTATTATTTTCTCCCATTTTGAGGGTTTTCTTTTCACCTTGCTTGTAGTTTCCTTTGCTGTGCAAAAGCCTTCAAGTTTAATCAGGTCCCACTTGTTTATTTTTGTTTTTATTTCTATTACTCTAGCAGGTGGGTCATAGAGGATCTTGCTTTGGTTTATGTCATCGAGTGTTCTGCCTATGTTTTCCTCTAAGCGTTTTATAGTTTCTGGTCTTACATGTAGCTCTTTAATCCATTTTGAGTTTATCTTTGTGTATGGTGTTAGGAAGTGTTCTAATTTCATTCTTTTACATGTAGCTGTCCAGTTTTCCCAGCACCATTTATTGAAGAGGCTGTCTTTGCCCCATTGTATATTCTTGCCTCCTTTGTCAAAAATAAGGTACCCATAGGTCCATGGGTTTGTTTTTGGGCTTTCTATCTGGTTTCATTGGTCTATATTTCTGTTTTTGTGCCAATACCAATATTGTCTTGATGACGTAGCTTTGTAGTATAAGCTGAAGTCAGGAAGCTTGATTCCTCCAGCTCCATTCTTCTTTCTCAAGACTGCTTTGGCTATTCGGGGTCTTTTGTGTTTCCATATGAATTGTGAAATTTTTTGTTTTAGTTCTGTGAAAAATGCCATTGGTAATTTGATAGGGATCACACTGAATCTGTAGATTGCATCTAGTAGTATAGTCATTTTCACAATATTGATTCTTCTTACCCAGGAACATGGAATATCTCTCCATCTGTTTATGTCATCTTTGATTTCTTTCATCAGCATCTTATAATTTTCTGTGTACAGTTCTTTTGTCTCCTTAGGTAAGTTTATTCCTAGATATTTAATTCTTTTTGTTGCAATGGTAAATGGGATTGATTCCTTAATTGCTCTTTCTGAGTTTTCATTGTTAGTATATAGAAATGCAAGTGTATTGATTTTGTATCCTGCAACTTTGCTAAATTCACTGATTAGCTCTAGTAATTTTCTGATACTATCTTTAGGGTTTTCTATATACAGTATCATGTCATCTGCAAACAGAGTTTTACTTCTTCTTTTCTGATCTGGATTCTTTTTATTTCTTTTTCTTCTCTGATTGCTGTAGCTAGGACTTCCAGAACTATGTTGAATAATAGTGGTGAAAGTGGACACCCTTGGCTTGTAAGGATCCTATAATTTTAATAAGCATTGTATTAATCAAGGTAGCCTATCTGCCATAACAAATAACCTCCAAACCTCAGATGGTTAACACGATAAAAGATTTATTTCTTGTTCATATCCCAAATCCAAATGGATTAGCAGATTTCCACACAGAGTTTCAGGAATCCAGACTATGTACATTTTGTGGTTCTGTCACCTTCCACTCTGTGGAAAACTCTGTATCCAGCAAAGAAATGAAGGAAGATGAAGAATGTGGTGTATATAGTACATGAGAGGTTTGAGAGTTTTTACAGGTTGTCATAGCAGTGACCATATAAGTCCAGAGCTAAATTCAATCAAGAGGTCTCCCCTAACTGTACACTGAGAATTTGAATGTGGTCTCGTAGTATGTTTATGTAGAAAAGTAAGGGCATGGTGGATATTAGCAAGCCCTAGCATTCCATCTCTGGTTCCCTTTGCTTCAGATGCACTAATCTCTGGGTAATAGTCAGGAAAAACCCAGCTATGTGGCAAAACTCAGTTCATTTCTTAGGAATTCTAAACATGATCGTTCATAGCATAGTGTGTTTTCCCAAGACTTGATTGTTTAATATCTTTGTGATTTCTCTTTAATTCTTGTTTAAAGTCATATAATATGTCAGAGGGATCAGATCCATAATTTTATTGCCCTAGAGCAAATAGTTGTTTTGTAGCTTCTGTCAACTACTGACTGTTTGTCATAAGAATTGTTTCAATGACTCGTCCTTTCTCACAGCTTCTGTTAAAGCAGTTCCTTGTAAGTTTTAGCTCTTCACATCAATTCTTTCCATGGAGCAGGGAAAGGAGGAGATTGCGACCAGACAAGGCATTTTAGCACTTCAGAAAAAAACTTTTAGTAATTAATTCTATTTCTAGATCTCTCTTTGCTTGAGTGCCTTTACATCTTTGCATTTTATTTTCTTTTATGTGAGACCTCACTCCATGTTATAACCGTTTGATTGATATTTTATTTTGCACATAAATGATTTTCCTTAGTAACTTCTTAGCAACTGACAACTTTCAGAAACTGCTTTCTTAAGTGAACTGCTTTCTGGAAGATTGCATAAGAAAGTAGTTTGTAAAGATTATATGTTATAAAAGTCCTAATAAAAATGATTGTGTGCAAATATTTTTGCCTTTAGAATTCACATGTGGAAGAGCATTTTAATACCAAAAAATGCGAATGGCTTAAAGGAGATTTTAAACTTTTTTCATGACTCAAGGACTGCAAAAATTATTTGCATGATTTGATGAGGGGCAGGGTAGCAAAGAAAATATTACTTCAACTCTAAACATACGGAGTCCATCTTCACCTTCATTTTCTGCCTTGTGGAAAGACAGCTATAGACTAAGTCTAGGGAATAATTATGCTGAGATGCCAAGAGATCATTGAGGGGAGAAGGGAGAAAATTGGAAAGCTTCTAGATGAGTTTCATCAGCTCATTGCATGGTCAGATTCTCAAATTCCCCTTTTTCTTTTCTTTTTTTTTTTTAAATTGAAATACATAGGCTTCCCAGGTGGCTCAGTAGTAAAGAATCTGCCTGCAATGCAGGAGACGCAGGCTTGATCCCTAGGTCAGGATGATTCCCTGGAGGAGGAAATGGCAACCCACTCCAGTATTCTTGCCTGGAGAATCCCTTGGACAGAGGAGGCTGCTGGGCTACAGTCCATGGGATCGCAAAGAGTCAGACATGACTGAGCATGAGCAAACACAAAACATAGTTGATTTACAATGCTTTGGGTACACAGCAAACTGATCCAGTTACAGATTGATGTTCTTTTTCAGCTTCTTTCCCCTATTAGTTATTACAAGGTATTGAATATAGGTCCCTATACTCTACAATAGGTCCTTGTTATCTGTTTTATATATAGTAGTGTGTATCCCAAATTCCCAATTTACCTCTCCCCCCTCAAAAATTTTCTTTTTCTAATCTTGGGTAACTTGGACTACATCACTCCTCAACTCCCTGACTCAGTTTTCCCACTTTACAAGCCAGAATGTCCTTCATTAATTTACAAACTTGAGAATCAAAGATAGAGGAATTGCACCAAATCTGAAAATCACTTTGAATTCTGTCTTTAAAAAATAATGAAATGAAAGACTGATGAAAATAGTGTTGGCCAAATGGGGTTCTGTCTCCATTTATTAAAATCATTCTGACTCTCAGACCTTTCTCAGCCCCCTTCCAAACAAGCAAATGTTAGCTCTTCTAATGCAATCTAAAGTTCAGAGGATAAGCAGGTGGAACACATCTGGGACTCGGTGGCAAAGGCTCTGTACACATTTCTAGGAATGAAATTCCCTTAAGCCCTGGAGAAGGCTAACAGCCTGGTGAGCTATGGCTTTTCTCTCCCACTGCTGGGCTTACTCTCTTACTACTGTTCTAAACGTTGCAGAAGAAAGTTTTGATAGTGTTTCAGGTTAATATTTCCTAGGCTCTACTTTTTGAGCCTGGGTGCTGGGGGTGGGGGGAAGGTGGGGTTGGTGTTCCAATTCTAGCTGTGTAGAGTGGCTTCTGGAGAGAGTTCATCAGGATGGTGGAAGTGTCCCTGACCTATGAGGTCCTACTCCCTTATCCTTGGCTTCCCTAATGGCTCAGCGGGTAAAGAATCTGCCTGCAATGCAGGAGACACAGGAGATGTGGGTTCGATCCCTGGGTCAGGAAGATCCCCTGGAGAAGGAAATGGCAACCCACTCCAGTATTCTTGCCTGAAGGATCCCACGGACAGGAGCCTGGCAGCCTATAGTCCATGGGGTAACTAAGAGTCTGACATGACTTAGCACACATACTGACTGACTGACCCCCTTGTCCACCACTGAGATCCTGAGGTCTTGGAACTTACCTTCTTTCTGCCTTGGTTGGTGCTATCAGCACTATAGTTGTACAAAGGGGTGGCCAGGGGATAACAAATTATTGAGCTTTTTATGGGAAGAATATCCCTATGGCTTATATGCCTGGCAATTCATATCTCTATGCTTAGATTACTTTTATATCAATAGAAAAGATTAGGATTACTTTTATGTCAAATATAAAAAGAGGCTAATATTGGTGCAGTATCTCATATTAACTTGAGGGCTTATTTAAGAGTTGCTAATAAAAGTTCATTGGAATTAGCATAATTATAGCCTCTCTTAAAATCTTTTCAGTTGAAATTTTTTTTAATTTTCTTTTACATGATTTTGGAATGCTGAAAGCAATACAAATTTATTATAATTCAATTCTGGAGGTTAGAAATCCAAAATGGGTCTGGGCTAAAAAAAATCAAGTGTCAACAGGGCTGCATTGCTTTCTGGAGGCTCTAAGAGAGAATCTATTTCCTGACCTGTTCCAGCTTCTACAGGCTACTGTATCTCTCAGCTCATGACCCCTTGTTCCATCTTCAAAGTCAGCAAGGATGGGTCAAATACTTCAGCACTGCCATTTCTCTTGGTCTTTTGCCTTCTCTTCTATTTTTAAGACTTGTGATTACAGGTCTGATGATTACATTCAGCACACCCAGAAATCTACTTATGTTTTTCTTTTGCATTAAAATGTTTCAGTTCAGTTCAGTTCAGTCACTCAGTCGTGTCCAACTCTTTGCAAACCCATAAATCGCAGCACACCTTAATTATTATAAAATACACCCAACTTAAAGTATACCATCTTAACTATTTTTAAGCATCTAGTTCATTAGTGTTAAATATATTCACATTGTTGAGCCTCTTCTTGTGTTAAAAAGGAAATTCGATTACCCTAAAATACAACTTGGATATTTAGAAGACCCTTATAATAATTCTTGGCTTAAAAAGGAAATCAATGCCATTACAAAAGATTGAGAAATGAATGGGCACAGCAGCCCTATGTATCAAAACCTGTGAAGTATCACCAAAGAAACTTTATAGCCTTAAATACATTTATTAAAAAATAAAAAAGGCAAAAAAAAAAATGAACTAGTAATTCATCACAAGAACGTTTCAAAAAACTATAAAAGGGGAAGTATAAAAATTAAAGCAGAAATTGATGAAAAAATATAAATATGGTGGACTTGATCAATATAAATAAAAATGGATTGTTTTTTAAAGAACAGTAAAATAAACATCTTTGGCAATTCTTACAAAGATAAATGAGAAAGAATAAAAATAATAAACCTTAGAAAAAAGAATGCAAATACACTAAACGTCCAGCAGTAATTTCTTAAATTACAAAATATTATGTAAATTTCATGCCATTGTGTTTGAAAATATAGGTGAAATGGATGGTTTTCTAGAAAAAAATAAATTTATATATTAATTTAAGGAGAAATAAGAGAGAACTGACAATTCAGTAACTATAAAAGTGAATAAATAATCAAAGATCTATCCTTTAAAAGGCTCAATTCCAGACAATTTAAAGACAAGTTCTCTAAATTTTGAGACCCAAACTTTGAAGAAACAGATAACTGTTTTTTAAATTTATTTTATTTAAGTATAGTTGATTTACAGTACTGTGTTCATTTCTGCTATACAGGCAAGTGATTCAGGTATCCATAAATACATACACCTTCTTTTTCATATTCTTCTCCATTTTGGTTTATCACAGGAACTCCACAGTTCCTTGTGTTATGCAGTACAGCCTCGTTGTTTATTCATTCTCTATATAACAGTTGCATCTACTAATCACAAACTCCCAATCCACCCTTCTCTCACCCTTCGTCCATCTGGGCAACCGCAGATTGGTTCTGTATGTCTATGAGTCTGTTCCTGTTTCACAGATAAGTTCATTTGTATCACATTTTTGATTCCACATATAAGTGATATCGTATGATATTTGTCTTGCTCTTTCTGACTGACTTCACTTAGTATGATCATCTCTAGTTCCACCCATATTGCTACAAATGGCAATATTTCATTCTTTTTTATGACTGAGTTTCCGTGGTGGCTCAGACGATAAAAGCGTCTGCCTGCAATGCAAGAGACCCAAGTTCGATCCCTGAGTCAGGAAGATCCCCTAGAGAAGGAAATGGAGACCCACTCCAATACTCTTGCCTGGAAAATTCCATGGATGGAGGAGCCTGGTGGGCTACAGTCCATGGGGTCGCCAACAGTCGGCCACGACTGGGAGACTGAACGATTTCACTCTCACTTTTCATGGCTGAGTAGTATATGCACCACATCTTCTTTATGCATTCCTCTGTGGATGGACATTTAGGTTGTCTCCATGTCTTGGCTACTGTAAACAGTGCGGCCGAACA
Organism: Bos javanicus; assembly: GCF_032452875.1. Classification (NCBI taxonomy): domain Eukaryota; kingdom Metazoa; phylum Chordata; class Mammalia; order Artiodactyla; family Bovidae; genus Bos; species Bos javanicus. Next base: position 97,481,728 of record NC_083871.1, read on the forward strand.
TGGCATGCATGTATCTTTTTGAATTATAGTTTTGTCCAGATATGTGCCCAGGTGTGGGATTCCTGGAGCATATGGCAACTCTATTTTTAGTTTTTTGAGGAAACACCATACTGTTTTCCATAGTGGCTGCACCAATTTACATTTCTACCGACAATGTAGGAGTGTTCCTTTTTCTCCACATCCTCTCCAGCATTTGAAAGCGAAAGTGAAAGTAGTTCAGCCATGTCCGACTCGTTGCCACCCCATGGACTATACAGTCCATGGAATTCTCTAGGCCAGAATACTGGAGTGGGTAGCCTTTCCCTTCTCTAGGGGACCTTCCCAACCCAGGGATCGAACCCAGGTCTCCTGCATTGCAGGTGGATTCTTTACTAGCTGAGCCACAAGGGAAGTCTCCAGCATTTATTACAACACAAACAGTGCTGGTGGTTGAATAGTATATTGTTGTTTGGAATACTACCAATTTAACTCTAATATCTTTTAGGTTGTCATCAACCTTTTGCTGTTTCAAGCAACATTATTACAAGGACCCTTGAATATGTGCAAATAAACAGTATAAATTCTTTTAAGGAGAATTTCTGGGTCATAAGCTATGTGCATTTTAAGTTGCTAGAAAGTTCCTTTTCTTCCCAACACAGTTACATATAAAATCTGTTTTCAGTATAATGAGCATATAAATATTGTTCTCTGCTGAGCCAAGAGTTGTGCCAAAATTAAATTTATTTTCTTGGGCAAATTTTTGCTTTACCTGGAGTTAAAAATACACTCGTTTTTCATTTGCTTAATATTCTTTGAAGGTAGAGTTAAGCTTTCCTGTAGACTCACAGAGAAATGGCAAATGCCACCGCGAAGAATTTTCTTCATAGTCAAACTTGTCAGGAAATTGATCCATTCTAATTTTTATTTCCTGGAAATATTCTTCTTGGTACCACTTTCTTCCTGCTCCGATTGGGACCCTCTCTGGTTTAATTTCTCCAGATAATAAATTTCTTATCTGCTGTAGGAGTGGGTGAGAGTAAGTGTCCTGGATTTAAAGTAGAAGTGGGGATATATGTGTTTCTAGACAGCCTTCTGTGGTCCATGTGATCAGATAGACTAGTTTTCTGTGATTACGGTTTCAGTGTGTCTGTCCTCTGATGCCCTCTTGCAACACCTACCATCTTACTTGGATTTATCTTACTTTGGACGTGGGGTATCTCTTCATGGCTGCTCCAACAAAGCGCAGCTGCTGCTCTTTACCTTGGATGAGGGGTATCTCCTCACGGCTGCCCCTCCTGACCTTGAACGTGGAGTAGCTCCTCTCGGCCCTCCCACGCCCGCGCAGCCTCCGCTCCTTGGATGTGGGGTTGCTCCTCTCGGCCACCACTTCAGGATTCTTGCCTTGAGAACCCCATGAACAGTATGAAAAGCAAAATGATATGATACTGAAAGAGGAACTCCCCAGGTCGGTAGGTGCCCAATATGCTACTGGAGGTCAGTAGAGAAATAACTCTAGAAAAAATGAAGAGACGGGCCAAAGCAAAACAACACCCAGTTGTGGATGTGACTGGTGATAGAAGCAAGGTCCGATGCTGTAAAGAGCAATATTGCATAGGAACCTGGAATGTTAGGTCAATGAATCAAGGCGTCAAACAGGAGATGGCAAGAGTGTACGCTGACATTCTAGGAATCAGCGCACTAAAATGACTGGAATGGGTGAATTTAACTCAGATGACCATTATATCTACTACTGTGGTGGTCCCGTAGAAGAAATGGAGTAACCATGATGGTCAACAAAAGAGTCCAAATGCAGTATTTGGATGCAATCTCAAGAACGACAGAATGATCTCTGTTCATTTCTAAGGCAAACCATTCAATATCACAGTAATTGCCTATGTAACAGCCACAGTAACAGTCTATGCCCCAACCAGTAACACTGAAGAAGCTGAAGTTGAATGGCTCCATGAAGACCTACAAGGCCTTCTTGAACTAACACCCAAAAAAGATGTCCTTTTCATTATAGGGGACTGGAATGCAAAAGTAGGAAGTCAAGAAACACCTGGGGTAACAGGCAAATTTGGCCTTGGAATACAGAATGAAGCAGGGCAAAGGCTAACAGAGTTTTGCCAAGAGAATGCACTGGTCATAGCAAACACCCTCTTCCAACAACACAAGAGAAGACTCTACACATGGACATCACCAGATGGTCAACACTGAAATCAGATTGATTATATTGTTTGCAGCCAAAGATGTAGAAGCTCTATACAGTCAGCAAAAACAAGACCAGGAGCTGACTATGGCTCAGATCATGAACTCCTTATTGCCAAATTCAGATTAAATTGAAGACAGTTATGACAAGAGAACATAATGGTTCCAGAGGATGTGCTTGTTCCCTTTAGTCTTGTTCACTTGTTTGAATTCATTTTCATACACTCAGTGGCTACCACAGAGCAGGGACTCCATATTTGTTGAACTGAAGCCTCTTCTCTACTATATTATATGATGAGGCTGAGGCTAAATCTTACAAAAATACTTGATTTTAAGGGAAATTACACCAGAGAGGCTGGTAAAAGTCACTGCAGTCATCAAACTAATAACAAGTGATTCAAACACAGTATTTTCTTTAGCAATTTTAAAAAGACTTCACCATTTAGTTGAATTCATTCAAACTTGTTACCTTTGGGGAGCAATTGCACTCATCTCACACGCTAGTAAAGTAATGCTCAAAATTCTCCAAGCCAGACTTCAGCAATACGTGAACCATGAACTTCCAGATGTTCAAGCTGGTTTTAGAAAAGGCAGAGGAACCAGAGACCAAATTGCCAACATCCACTGGATCATGGAAAAAGCAAGAGAGTTCCAGAAAAACATCTATTTCTGCTTTATTGACTATGCCAAAGCCTTTGACTGTGTGGATCACAATAAACTGTGGAAAATTCTTCAAGAGATGGGAATACCGGACCACCTGACCTGCCTCTTGAGAAACCTATATGCAGGTCAGGAAGCAACAGTTAGAACTGGACATGGAACAACAGACTGGTTTCAAATAGGAAAAGGAGTACGTCAAGGCTGTATATTGTCACCCTGCTTATTTAACTTCTATGCAGAGTACATCATGAGAAACGCTGGGCTGGAAGAAGCACAAGCTGGAATCAGGATTGCCAGGAGAAATATCAATCACCTTAGATATGCAGATGACACCACCCTTATGGTAGAAAGTGAAGAGGAACTAAAAAGCCTCTTGATGAGAGTGAAAGAGGAGATTAACAAAGTTGGCTTAAAGCTCAACATTCAGAAAATGAAGATCATGGCATCTGGTCCCATCACTTCATGGCAAATAGATTGGGAAACAGTGGAAGCTGTGTCAGACTTTACTTTTTTGGTCTCCGAAATCACTGCAGATGGTGATTGCAGCCATGAAATTAAAGATGCTTACTCCTTGGAAGGAAAGTTATGACCAACCTAGATAGCATATTGAAAAGCAGAGACCTTACTTTGCCAACAAAGGTTCGTCTAGTCAAGGCTATGGTCTTTCCAGTGGTCATGTATGGATGTGAGAGTTGGACTGTGAAGAAAGCTGAGTGCCGAAGAATTGATGCTTTTGAACTGTGATGTTGGAGAAGACTCTTGAGAGTCCCTTGGACTGCAAGGAGATCCAACCAGTCCCTTCTGAATGAGATCAGCCCTGGGTGTTCATTGGAAGGACTGATGCTAAAGCTGAAACTCCAATACTTAGGCCACCTCATGCGAAGAGTTGACTCATTGGAAAAGACTCTGATGCTGGGAGGGATTGGAGGCAGGTGGAGAAGGGGACGACAGAGGATGAGATGGCTGGATGGCATCACTGACTCGATGGACATGAGTCTGAGTGAACTCCAGAGTTGGTGATGAACAGGGAGGCCTGGTGTGCTGCGATTCATGGGGTCGCCAAGAGTCGGACATGACTGTTCGACTGAACTGAGACAGCCTTCTACATTATCTTCCTGTGTTTATCCCTTTGCCTCACCTCTGCTTCCACAGAGCCTGGTGCTTGCAATTCTTGAGTTTCCTATACTTTGCAAAATCATTTCTCATTCGTCATGCAATTTTCCATCTTGACAGGGTGTGACATAAGGTTATACATGACAAGAGGGAGTTTATGCTTCTGTTCACAGCTCTCATTCTTGTTTTGGGGGTGATTTTGGAGAGGAGAAAGGAGGTATATTTACTTAAAGTCCCAAGAAGAAACACATGGCATACTACACATTATAGTTTGGAGAATATTCAGTGTAGACATATAGGCTTTTTACAAAGGTATGTGCTAGATGTGTGAACCATGGGGTATACAACATACCAGAGGCTATCGCAGAGCTGTTATCACTCCAGCTCCCAGCCTAAGAGGGAATATAGGGAAAGTTAGCCAGGATCCAGAACGGAGAGTTAAACATGCTAGTGTGGACTTCCTGGGTGGTCCAGTGGTTAAGAATCTGCCTTGCAGTGCAAGAAACACTGGTTCAACCCCTGATCTGGAAGCTCCCACAGGCAGCAGGGGCAACTGAGTCCAAGGGCCGCAACTAACGAAGGCATGCTCTGGAGCCCCACTACTGAACCCTTGTGCCCTGGAGCCTGTGCTCCACTGCAAGAGAAGCCACCATGGTGAGAAGCCTGTGCATTGCTCTAGGGAGTAGCTCCTACTCACTGCAACTAGAGAAAGCCCGTGCACAGTAACACAGACCTGCTGCTGCTAAGTCGCTTCAGTCGTGTCCGATTCTGTGCGACCCCATAGACGGCAGCCCACCAGGCTCCCCTGTCCCTGGGATTCTCCAGGCAAGAATACTGGAGTGGGTTGCCATTTCCTTCTCCAATGCATGAAAGTGAAAAGTGAAAGTGAAGTTGCTCAGTGGTATCTGACCCTCAGCGACCCCATGGACTGCAGCCTACCAGGCTCCTCCGACAATGGGATATTCCAGGCAAGAGTACTGGAGTGGGGTGCCATTGCCTTCTCCAACAAAGACCTAGGACAACCTAAAAGAAAAAAAAGAGGCTAGTGAAGACAATTTGATGTGCCTGATGCACCATAAGGCCAAACAAACGTAAATGGCAGGATTTGGAGCAGAGAAATTTTTATCATGGGGCCAAGCAAGAAGACAGGTGGTTCATGTACCTACCGCTAAACCTTGAACTCCCCCAAGGATTTCCCAGGTGGGGGAAGCAGGTTTCAAGGTATGTGACCAGCTCCTGCACAATTCTTTGATTGGTTGATGGTAAGGTAACAGAGTGGTGTGACAGGGGTTAACATTATCAATCCTTGGGGTTTGATTCCTGGGTCAGGAAGATCCCCTGGAGGAGGGCATGGCAACCCACTCCAGTATTCTTGCCTGGAGAATTCCATGGGCAGAGGAGCCTGGTGGGCTACAGTCCATAGGGTTGTAAGAGTCGGACATGACTGAAGTGACTAACACACACACACACAGGCTCCAGGAGGTCTGGGGGTTGTGTGCTCATGGTCACCAAGTAGTTAATATCTTCCATTTGCTGCGGAGTTTTCACATCTGTAAAACAACTCAGGAAATGTGCATTAGTTACTGTTATCTAGGCACTTTAGAGAGGAACTAAAGCAAAATATGAGGGAAGGGCCTGCCCTGGAAAGGCCCCATAGGGCCTTGCTCAGTTACAGAGGAAGCCATCTTAAGAGACCAAGCAGTGGCCTTTGGTTGAGGTCGCCACATACAGAGGAAAACAAGGACCTTGTTCATCTTTCCTCCTTCTCATCTCCTGGGCGTGGAGGAAGGGCACTCCCCTCGGGTGGAGCTCAGCCAGGAGCCTGGTCAGTGAGCCCACACTGATGGCTCCCTACATGCATATCAACCGCCTTGAGGCAGAAAGGAGAGTAGAGAGAGGAAGAGAGGGCCTGGAGGGGCAGACAAGTAATCGGGCACAGGGGTAGGAATGCCTTCTGAAACTATTTTACAACTTTGCAAGTTTGATCTCTTGGCTTTAAAGGCTATCTTTGTTTTTTGACCCCTAAATTGATGTTACGTGGCCTAAATTTGTATCTCAAATCTTAGACTTTAAAATCTAGTTCCAGCTGCCTATTTAGCAACTTCACTTGTATGTCTGACTGACATCTCAAACATAACATAGAAACAGAATTTTTGATTTTCACCTCCAGATGTGGGCCTCTCCAGTCTTTCCTGAATTAGCACTGCCAGTCTCCTAATTCGGAGAAGGCAATGGCACCCCACTCCAGTACTCTTGCCTGGAAAATCCCATGGACAGAAGAGCCTGGTAGGCTGCAGTCCATGGGGTCGCTAAGAGTCGGACACGACTGAGCAACTTCACTTTCACTTTTCACTTTCATGCACTGGAGAAGGAAATGGCAACCCACTCCAGTACTCTTGCCTGGAGAATCCCAGGGACGGGGGAGCCTGGTGGGCTGCCGTCTATAGACGCGCAGAGTCGTACACGACTGAAGAGACTTAGCAGCAGCAGCAGCAGCCTCCTAATTGTTCACATCAAAAACCTGAGCCACCATTGACTCTTCTCTTCCTCTCACTCTTTACTTACAATACTGTTGAGTCAAAGTACCTTGAATCACACCGCTTCTCTCAATATCTGCTGCCCTCCTCCTAACCTAGGCCCCCATCATCTACTGTCCCAGTTACTAATTTAATGATCTTTTTTCTTTGCCCACACTGCATGGCATGTGGGACCTCAGCTTCCCCCATGCAGGGATTGAACCCACACCCCCTCCTGCATTGGAAGCTCCGAATCTCAACCACTGGATGACCAGGGAAGTCCCCCAGTTATTTTAAATAGCTTCTAATTGGTTTCCCTGTTTAACTATTGTTCTATGATTTATCCTTCACACAGTAGCCAGAGTAATTTTAACTGAAAACATAAGCTAGATAACAATCCCACACTGAAAATGCTTTCCAGTAACTCAAGAGTAACTCTTGGGTGAAATTCTTGATTTCAAGAATGAAATTATAACTGCTGATCATGTTTTACAGGCTTTGGTCTGGCTCTCCAACTACTTACGTTCATTCAAATGTGGACTTACACTCATGCTATTTTTGTAATTGACCCCTGAGAACAACCCTCAAACAGTGACTGTTGGGAGTTCAGTTCAGTTGCTCAGTCGTGTCCAACTCTTTGCAACCCCGTGAACTGCAGCATCAACTCCCAGAGCTTGCTAAAGCTCATGTCCATCGAGCTAGTGATGCCATCCAGCCATCTCATCCTCTGTTGTCCCCTTCTCCTCCCACTTTCAATCTTTCCCAGCATCAGGGTCTTTTTCAATGAGTCAGTTCTTCGCATCTGGCCAAAGTATTGGGTGACTGTAGGGAACTGGTGCATAAATACTGGAGAAGAGTAGACTATTTAGTCCAGAACATGACTGTGTGATTTCAGGACAGGCCACCACAAAATATACTGCATTGGTATATTGATTTTTTTTTGAGCTGTAGGTACTTGAAAAACAGCAAATGCAAGGACAGGTTTCTGTGAACTTTGCTTATCTGCCTAAAGACAGATCCTCCAAAAGAAACTCAAGTGTCATAAATTCCTTCCCCAAGCGTCTTATCAATGGGGAAAGACTGACTCATCTCAGGAGATGAAGCTAGAAGTCAACACCACCTGCAGACAAATGTGTCACAAACTACCACATGTAGTCTTCTAAGGATCCTCTTACCTTTCCTAAAAATCATTTACCCTCCTCTTGCCCTGTTAAGATGGTTCAGTTCAGTTCAGTCATTCAGTCAGGTCCGACTCTTGGCGACCCCATGAATCGCAGCACGTCAGGCCTCCCTGTCCATCACCAACTCCCGGAGTTCACTGAGACTCACGTCCATCGAGTCAGTGATGCCATCCGGCCATCTCATCCTCTGTCATCCCCTTCTCCTCCTGCCCCCAATCCCTCCCAGCATCAGAGTCTTTTCCAATGAGTCAACTCTTCACATGAGGTGGCCAAAGTACTGGAGTTTCAGCTTTCGCATCATTCCCTCCAAAGAAATCCCAGGGCTGATCTCCTTCAGAATGGACTGGTTGGATCTCCTTGCAGTCCAAGGGACTCTCAAGAGTCTTCTCCAACACCACAGTTCAAAAGCATCAATTCTTCGGCGCTCAGCCTTCTTCACAGTCCAACTCTCACATCCATACATGACCACAGGAAAAACCATAGCCTTGACTAGCCAGACCTTTGTTGGCAAAGTAATGTCTCTGCTTTTCAATATGCTATCTAGATTGGACATAACTTTTCTTCCAAGGAGTAAGCGTCTTTTAATTTCATGGCTGCAATCACCATCTGCAGTGATTTTGGAGCCCCCAAAAATAAAGTCTGACACTGTTTCCCCATCTATTTCCCATGAAGTGATGGGATCAGATGCCATGATCTTTGTTTTCTGAATGTTGAGCTTTAAGCCAACTTTTTCACTCTCGTCTTTCACCTTCATCAAGAGGCTTTTTAGTTCCTCTTCACTTTCTGCCATAAGGGTGGTGTCATCTGCATATCTGAGGATATTGATATTTAAGATGGTATTCAAGCCCAATTCTAAGCCACTTGGAGAGTTAATCATTTTTTCTCGCGTCTCTTGTGTATGTAGGAGGTGTAAGGTTAATGAATATCTGTTTGTTTTTCTCTTGTTGATCTGACTTTTATTAGTGAGGTCTCAGCTAAGAACTCAACATGGTATGGGAAAAAAACATTTTTTGTCCCCTTCAATTCCCCATCTCCTTCAACCCTGGGCTTGGATGAGGCAGATGTGTGCTCTGGGCCAGCAGTCCCCAACCTCTTTTGGCACCAGGGACTGATCTCGTGGAAGATAGTTTTTCCACGGGTGGGGAGGGGCGTAGTTTCAGGATGATTCAGGCGCACTACATTTATTGTGCACTTTATTTCTATTTTTATTACAGAAGTTCCATCTCAGATCATCCGGCATTAGATCCCGCAGGTTAGGGACCCCTGGTCTATGCCATTTACCGGAGCTTCTTATGGGATTACTCTTCAGCCTCCCAAGTGGGAGTCTCCCCGGTAATGCCCCTTCATCGGCTGCTTTCCTGTCCCTGTCTCAGCTCCCTGCTGCCTTAAGGAATTTGCTTCTCCCGAATAAATTAACTGCTCTTGAATACTTGTCTAAGGGACTTCTTACGATAAAATTCAAAAGTGAGGAAGTACCAAGGATAATACTGAACTGAGAGGGATATTATATTCATTCTCCTGCCCGCCTGCCCTCCCATCCCTCCTCCCACAGTCCTTTAGTATGATTCCTAAGATTGAAAATGAAATCAGTCTAGCCATCAAACCTGGGTTATGCAAGTGAGGGTAGAGCATCCGGGTTCTCACACAGCTAGATGGCCCAATTCTAAAAGACACAGCTCTGACTATTGTTTCAGCCCATCTGATCTCTGTGTTCAGTGGACATTTGAACTAATTGGTCTTTATTGTTGGGCTGGTTGCATCCGGTTGTCCTCCACTTCTGTAGTTAAATTGATTAACTCATTCTTTCACTGATCTGTAAAATTTCAACTCTAACTTATCAGCAGTTATACAAAGTAGGTTAATGCCTTGTTTTATGTGAGCTTAAAACATTTTAATCCACGTTGGGCTCAGTAACACTGGCTAATGATTTGATAATGCCATATTTAATGCTTAACATCCAGGCATTGAAAGAATTAAGGGAAAAAAATAAAAGCAATCCAAAATATAAAAAGATTGAACATCTGTTAGACAAAAGTTATTGTCTAGAGGGTACAAATTTCTGTTTAGGATGATGAAAACTTTCTGAAAATGGATAATGGTAATGCCTGCTCAACATTGTGAAAATACTTAGTGTCATTTAATTGTACATGTGAGAATGGCTAGAGTGGTCAATTTTGTGCTGTGTATATTTTAACATAGTAAAAATAAAACCACCCACAACTTTTAGGTTCCAATATCCTTATTTGTTATCAGAAAAAATTGGAGGTTCTTTAAAGTGTTGTAAACTAGGCCCAAAAGTCTATAACATAGAGACTGTTTAATATAATTCTCTTATTTCCCATTCCAACCTCCATTCCTAGGATCCCAAGCCAGTCTGTGGCACACAGCAGACCTTAAATAATCACTTATTAAGTTGAATTTTGAATGATTAAATTGATGATGAAACAAGCCTACATTCATTATCTAGTAGCCAATAAGACTGAAACAGAGCTTATCTCATAGGGTAGAGCCATTTCTCTCTTTTTAAAAAATATTTATGTATTTGGCTCTGATGGGTCTTAGTTGAGGCACACAGGGTCTTCATTACATCATGCAGACCTTTCCTTGCAGCACACAGACTCTCTCCAGTTTTGGCTCGCGGGTATAGTTGCTCCAAGGCATGTGGGAATCTTAGTTCCCAGGCATCGAACCTTTGTACCCTGCACTGCAAGACGGGTTCTTAACCACTGGACCACCAGAGAAGTCCCCAAGTTAATGTCATTCTGATCGTTATTGTCCTTGTCCTGCCACTCTTCTGTACAAGAGCCTTTCCCAGGAGACCATTCCCATTGTTTATTGCACCTCTGCCAAGCTTCTCTCCTCGTTTCTTTAACCATTTGTTTAGATTCTTGATTGCCCAATCTTAAATCACTCCTGTCAGCCTCAGAATAGGGCACTGAAATGAGCTCAAGGTCAAAATTCAGATACAGTCTGTCAACGCCCTACGAAGTGAGAGCCTTAGGGCCTCACCATGTCAGACTTCTGTCTAGTCTTTTCTCACCCTAGACCTTTAAAATAAGCATGTGCAATCTGAAGGCTGCCATGCTGTCCTTCAGAACCACTGAGGTACCAGCCCCTCAACTGATCCCACCTCCTACCACCTCCCTCTTGGTTTGTGGCTTCTGCCTTGGTTCTTTAACTCCTGTGTGCATTAGTCGCTCAGCTGTGTCCGACTCTTTGCAACCCCATGGACTGTGGCCTGCCAGGCTCCTCTGCCCATGAAATTCTCCAGGCAAGAATATTGGACTGGGTTGCCATTTCCTTCTCCAGAGGATCTTCCCAACCCAGGGATCAAACCCAGGTCTCCTGCATTGCAGGCAGATGCCTTACCATCTGAGCTACTAGGAAAGCCCTCTTTAACTCCCATCTCATCCCAGCTAATCGACAGCTAATCCTCCCTACCACATGCTCAGACCAATGGGTACCCACCCCCATTACCTTGTAAACACAGCATGGATAGTGCAATGTGGTGGCGTGCTCTGATCTGGGAGGTGTTGGGAAGTGTTCAACAGTGGTTCTCCAGGCAAAACAGACAAAACAACATGCAATGATTTTTGTACCATTTGCTGATTTCTGCAGTAAAATACCACTACCCTGGCCAATTTCAAACAATCCAGGTGATGTCACTGAATGTGGAGTAGGGAAGAAATACGGAGTAGCATATCATTGTATTTCTGCCTGTGCCAGCCAGCCTCCAAGATAACCCCCGTGGTGTTCACATCCAATGTTTATTCTTCTCCCGCACTGTCCCAGAGTTGGTCTGTGTAACCAATAAATTACGGCAGATGGTATGTTACTCCCAAGGTTAGGCTATAAAAGACACTACAGCTTCTCGTTCTCTCTCTCTTCCTCTTACTGCCCCCTCTTTTCTGCCTCTCACTCTCTGTCTCATCGGTCACTTTGAGGCTAGCTGTCCTATTGTAAGCAGCCTGATTAAGATGCTCATGTGGCAGGAACTGAGGCCTCCAGCCAAAAGTCATGTGAGTTAACATTCTTAGAGGCAAATCCTCCAGCTCTAGTTAGGCCATGAGATGGCTGTAGCCCCAAAGGTCATCTTGGCTGTAGTCTCATGAAAAACCCTGAGCCAGAACAGCCCATCTAAGCTGCTCTCAGATTCCTAATTTATAATCCTGGTGAGCTAACATGTTCATTATTTTAAGCTGCTAAATTTTGGGGCAATTTGTTATGCAGTGGTAGATAACTAATACACCACTATATAGATGAAATAGATGTATATAACTTCAAAAGCATAGACAACAGTAAAATAACAGTAGTAAGATAATTAGGAAGTGTTAAGTTTTGAAATTTATTAACTTTTGTTTTCAATATAATTTATGTCATTGTAAATTTATATAATCAAAATTTTAATAATTGTATTTAATAGATAGCATGAAAAAAAAAAAACCCTGAAAATTTAACAATCGGCTCTCAAAAGCCTATGTGAGTCAATTCCAGCACATGGACTTTTACCCAGTGGTTGCTAAAATTTTTTTTTGTTGCATATAGCTGTCAGTAAAAATTCTTTGAGTTTACAATCACAAAATGTTGACAGTTTTACATTATGTACATATACTGCTTTATTAATATGGCCATTAAATTATTATGGGGAAAATGCACAGGACTTAAAAATAGATTTTTGTTCATTTATTTGTGTTATAAAACTTTTTCTTTTCATGGAAACAAATTTTTTAAGCAAGAGAAATGTGTCAGCACTATTAGATTATCATTGATTTCGCCTACAATGTGGTTGAGCTAGAGCTCAAACCATGAGAAGGAAAAGTGTCAGCTTCATCAATTTCTTGCTCTTTCTTTGTGCTTGCATTGTCAACATTCAATCAATTCATGGTCTCTCTACAGGAATATTTTAAAGCTGTTAATACTTCTTCATTTGGTGGGTTAAAGCTAAACCACATAATCTGTAATAGTGTGTTACTATATACATGCAAATGGCAATATTTCACAATTCTGTGAAATAGAGTGAATGAGGATGGGGGTCATTGTTAGTCTCAACTGACTGTGGAACCTCCACTCTTCCCAAGACCCTTGGCATATCACTGATGATGACTGGCTGAATGGACCGAGTGAGGGTGGCATTGTCAATCCATAAAATAAATACTCTAGGTCCTCTCTCCATCCCCCTTTAGAGACCTTTGGTCTAATCCTTTGCTGTCAACTAGCACTGACACATAATGTTAAATGGCCTTGTAGGCCCTCCAACAAGGACTCCTGAAAGGCACAGCTCCTTTTGTAAGAGGTAGGGAATAGCTGTAACTTGGATTTACAAAACTGGATTGAATGCAAGGGATATAAGAACACAGACAGCTAGAAAACACTTAGCTATCTCTGTGGGGCAGAAAAGAAGAGCCCACAAAGAAGAAAGCTTTAAAAACAAAACAACAACAAAAATTCACAGTAGAGACTCAACACAGGTGACAGATGTAACCAAGAGAATTATGCTTTATTGAGAGCAAAAGTCCAAAGGAAGCCAGTAAGATGAAGACAAGAGTTATAAGGGTGATTTGCAAGCATCTTTAGAGTCCCTAAAGTTTCCTCTTCTGGGAAAGCTTAATAGATGAAATAAAGCAGTCACCCATCCTCCTGTAGAACATCTATAAATGTGTTATTTCCCCCCCAAAAAAAATGTCTTCAAAGATAATCATTCAAATGCATATTTTTCTGCATATTATAAAGTAATTTGTCACTTCCTTTGTATTTTGATAGATGTTTCCTGGTGTTTAGCTCCTTTCATACCTCTGAAGCTTTAAAAAGCCTCTCTCCCAACCATTACCTGCTCCTGATGGAGGGGCTTAAATCAAGAAATTGGAAGGTGCTGGTGATTTATGCTGGAGGCTGCACTTGACTCATCTTAGTTAAGCTTCTTCATCACTATTTATAACACCTTTAGTTGTTGGGATTAGGGTGAAGGTGAAGAGAATACAATAGCAGTGTTTCTTTTATAGAAATCAAAGCAGGTATTCGATGTGGTATTCCAAGAGGAAAAAATATATAATAAAATAACCCCATAATCATAGCCCTTCAGATTTTCTAAAGTACTCTCACATGCTTTTCTCAACGGAGCCCCCTTGCAGGCGTAGGTTGAGATTATTTTTATTTACAGTTGAAAAATCTGAGGTCAAGTGGCTTTCCCAATTTACACAAAGCTTGTTTCCAAGGTAAATGCACACAGACACAGCAGGTCCTGGATCCTGTCCTATGTGGCAAAAGAGTAAAGTCAAACAGATGACTTTTTTCTTCTCTTTGGCTTCACGTTTCATTGCTTCCCTACCCCCTCTTGGTCCAGCTTGAGGTGAGTTGATCATCCTCATTTTCTTTCCACTTGTTTTGAGAAGACTCTAGAATAAAAGTAGACCTCAGGGCAGGATAAGGAAACAGGGAGAAGAAGACAGTATCATTGGAGGCATAAACCATGAAGTTGATTGCCAATATGAGGAACAGAAGAGGTTAATTAGAAATCTCTTTGGCCATAAGGCACAAAAGACAGGAAGCAGTAAGGGAGATCAGGAAAGAAAACTCCAAATCCGTCAGATCACTAATTTCCGTTTTCATATCATCTTAAGGTAAAATGAACAGAGATTCTGTTTTACCGCGTGTGTGTGTGTATGCGTGTGTGTGTGTGTGTGTGTGTATTAGTCACTCGGTCGTGTCCGACTCTTTGCGACCCCATGAACTGTAGCCCAACATGTTCCTCTGCCCATGGGATTCTCCAGGCAAGAACACTGGGGTGGGTAGCCATTCCTTTCCTCCAGGGGATCTTCCCGACCCCGGGATCTAACACGGGCCTCCCGTGTGGCAGGCAGATTCTTTACCATCTGAGCCACCAGGCAAGCCCAGGTTTTACCATGTAAGACTGTGTAAACTGGATGAGTTACACGTCTTTGTGTCTGTTTCTCTCCTTAACATACACAGAGACATATCTTTCCTTAATTTAGGGTTGCCAGATAAAATACAGGGCATGCAGCTAAATTTGGATTTCAGATGAAACAATGAATCACCTTTTAGTATATTTCAAGCAATGCATGGAATATACTTAAACACTTAAAAAACACGCACTTGGCAGCTCTTGCCTTCTGAGATGGCCCACACTTTGTCTATGGAATGTGTTTCTCTCTAAATTAAGTCCATTTCTTACCTATCAGGAAAAACAAAAACGTGCTTTTTATCTGCAATTCATATTTAATTGGATGCCCTGTATTTTTATTTGTTAAATCTGGCAACCTTAACCTAATTAAATTTCAGATCCACTTTCCTCCCCTGAACGTAGTCTAGTCAGAGCGGAGGACGTTGTCACTGTCCCCTGCTGGCCTGTGTTGAAACAGTCATTTTCTTACATTAGGACATGCACGCTAGCTGCAAATAATGCTTAGATTCTGTCTGTCATTACTCAAACCTCACACTTCACGTGCTGTTCTCACTCTGCCGTTGCTGGGGGAAGCTTTTCAAGTAGATAGGTCTTGGAATTTGTTCTCTCCCCAAATTCCAGAGATGCTCAGTTTCTTCCATTACCACCAAGTTTCCTTTGTCAAGTCAGCAAACATCTCCAGTCAAGTCACAAGATGAACTTCACGTCCACCTCCTTCTGGACCACATAGAATATAGTCGCTCAGTCATGTCTGACTGTTTGGGACCCTGTAGACTGTAGCCTACCATAGAACTGTAGCTTACCATTGACTGTAGCCTACAGGCTTCTCCATCCATGGGATTTTCCAGGCAAGAGTACCAGAGTGGGTTGCCATTTCCTTCTCCAGGGGATCTTCCCAACCCAGGGATCGAACCTGGGTCTCCCGCATCACAGGCAAATGCTTTTTTAGAATATCCCTAAGAAGGCTTAATCATCAGTGTCAGATGATTCTCTTTGGTAGGTCTTACAGATCCTTCTTTTGGGGTATAAGTTCACAAAAAATTGTAGAATATCCTCCCCAGGAGTTAATTTAACAAAGGTCATCTCAAATGGACTGAAGGCAGGTTTACCAAATGGCAGGGGCAAAAAAAAAACAATCCTCAGATTACATCAATTGCAATTTTATTTGCAGTAGCCATTTCTCCTTTTTTTTTTTTTTCTTAGAGGATCTATGAAATTGGATTTGCAGGGACAGTAGACCATCGCACACAAAGAATGTAGAGGAATACTCTTATCTCTGCACTCAACCATGAATCTGACCCCATCAATAGCACCCACATTCAAAAGAAAGTATGATAGCTTTGTGTGCCACACAGGGTTGCTATGGTGCTCAGGAAAAAAAAAAAACACATTTAGAGGTTTTTAAATTACAGTTGAATGTATTAAATTTGAATGAATTAAAGTCTAAGTTTAATCTGTAAGGTTTTTACTGAGGTGAAATTCACATAAAATTAACCATTTTATTTTAGTTTAAAAAATATTTATTTATTTTATTTTTGGCTGTGCTGGGTCTTCGTTGCTGTGCACCAGCTTTCTTTAGCCATGGTGAGTGGGGCCTGCTCTCTACTTGTGGAGCCCAGGCTTTGCATTGCAGGGGCTTCTCTTCTTACCGAGCATAGGCTCTTGAATGCCCAGGCTTTAGTAGTTGTGGCTCCCAGGCTTTAGAGCACAGGTTCAACAGTTAAGAAAGTTAACAGATATCTGGCACACGGGCTTAGTTGCTTCATGGCATGTGAGACCTAGCAGGTACAATGATGGAATCGGTGTCTCTTGATTTGCAAGGTGGATTCTTAACCACTGGACCGTAAGAGAAGTTCCTAAAATTAACCATTACAAAGCGGAAAAAAAAAAAAAAAGCAATCCCATCAATTCATATCAGTTGCTCAGTCATGTCTAACTCTTTGGGACCCCGTGAACTGCAGCATGCCAGGCTTCCCTGTCTATCACCAAATCCTGGAGCTTACTCAAACTCATGTTCATTGAGTTGGTGATGCCATCCAACCATCTCATCCTTTCTTGTACCCTTCTCCTCCCACCTTCAATCTTTCCCAGCATCAGGGTCTTTTCAAATGAGTCAGCTCTTTGCATTAGATGGCCAAAGTATTGCAGTTTCAGCTTCAGCATCAGTCCTTCCAATGAATATTCAGGACTGATTTCCTTTAGGATGGACTGGTTGAATCTCCTTGCAGTCCAAGGGACTCTCAAGAGTCTTCTCCAACACCACAGTTCAAAGGCATCAATTCTTCAGATCTCAGCTTTCTTTATAGTCCAACTCTCACAACCACACATTACTACTGGAAAAACCATACCTTTGACTAGATGGACCTCTGTTGGCAAAGTAATATCTCTGCTTTTGAATATGCTGTCTAGGTTGGTCATAACTTTTCTTCCAAGGAGAAAGTGTCTCTTAATTTCATGGCTGCAGTCACCATCTGCAGTGGTTTTGGAGTCCCCCAAAATAAAGTCTCTCACTGTTTCCATTGTTTCCCCATCTATTTGCCATGAAGTAATGGGACCAGATGCCATGATCTTACCTTTCTGAATGTTGAGTTTTAAGTCAACCTTTTCACTCTACTCTTTCACTTCCATCAAAAGGCTCTTTAGTTCTCTTTCTGCCATAAGGGTGGTGTCATCTGCATATCTGAGGTTATTGATATTTCTCCCGGCAATCTTGATTCAAGCTTGTGTTTCTTCCAGTCCAGCGTTTCTCATGATGTACTCTACATATAGGTTAAATAAGCCGGGTGACAATATACAGCCTTGACGTATACCTTTCCTGATTTGGAACCAGTCTGTTGTTCCATGTCCAGTTCTAACTGTTGCTTCTTGACCTGCACACAGATTTCTCAGGAGGCAGGTGAGGTGGTCTGGTATTCCCATTTCTTGAAGAATTTTCCACAATTTGTTGTGATCCACACAGTCAATCGTTTTGGCATAGTCAATAAAGCAGAAGTAGATGGTTTTCTGGAACTCTCTTGCTTTTTTGATGATCCAGCAGATATTGGCAATTTGATCTCTGGTTCCTCTGCCTTTTCTAAAACCAGCTTGAACATCTGGAATTTCGTGGTTCATGTATTGTTGAAGCCTGGCTTGGAGAATTTTGAGCATTACTTTACTAGCATGTGAGATGAGTGCAATTGTGCAGTAGTTTGAGCATTCTTTGGCATTGCCTCTCTTTGGGATTGGATGAAAACTGACCTTTTCCAGTCCTGTGGCCACTGCTGACTTTTCCAAATTTGCTGGCATATTGAGTAGAGCACTTTTACAACATCATTTTTTAGGATTTGAAATAGTTCAACTAGAATTCCATCATCTCCACTAGCTTTGTTCATAGTGATGCTTTCTAACGTGGGCTTAGTTGCTCCATGGCATGTGAGACCTACCTGGTCCAGGGATTGAATCAGTGTCTCGATTCAGTCCACTTGACTTCACATTCCAAGATGTCTGGCTCTAGGTGAGTGATGACACCATTGTGATTATCTGGGTCATGAAGATCTTTTTTGTATAGTTCTCTGTGTATTCCTGCCACCTCTTCTTAATATCTTCTGTTTCTGTTAGGTCCATTCCATTTCTGTCCTTTATTGTACCCATCTTTGCATAAAAAGTTCCCTGGTATCTCTAATTTTCTTGAAGAGATCTCTAGTCTTTCCCATTCTATTGTTTTCCTCTATTTCTTTGCATTGATCACTGAGGAAGGCTTTCTTATCTCTCCTTGCTCTTCTTTGGAACTCTGCATTCAAATGGGTGTATCTTTCATTTTCTCCTTTGTCTTTCACTTCTCTTCTTTTCATAGCTATTTGTAAGAGCCCCTCAGACAACGATTTTGCCTTTCTGCAAAAAAGGAATGCCTCCTATACGGTGTCACAAACCTCTGTCCATAGTTCTTCAGACACTCTGTGTATCAGATCTAATCCCTTGAATCTATTTCTCACTTCCACTGTAGAATCATAATGGATTTGATTTAGGTCATACCTAAGTGGTCTAGTGGTTTTCCTTACTTTCTTCAATTTAAGTCTGAATTTGGCAATAAGGAGTTCATGATCTGAGCCACAGTCAGCTCCTGGTCTTGTTTTTGCTGACTGTATAGAGCTTCTACATCTTTGGCTGCAAAGAATATAATCAATCTGATTTCGGTGTTGACCATCTGGTGATGTCCATGTGTAGAGTCTTCTCTTGTGTTGTTGGAAGAGGGTGTTTGCTATGACCAGTGCATTCTCTTGGCAAAACTCTGTTAGCCTTTGCCCTGCTTCATTCTGTATTCCAAGGCCAAATTTGCCTGTTACCCCAGGTGTTTCTTGACTTCCTACTTTTGCATTCCAGTCCCCTATAATGAAAAGGACATCTTTTTTTGGTGTTAGTTCTAGAAGGTCTTGTAGGTCTTCATAGAACTGTTCAACTTCAGTTTCTTCAGCATTACTAGTCAGAGCATAGACTTGGATTACTGTGATATTGAATGGTTTGCCTTGGAAACGGACAGAGATCATTCTGTCATTTTCGAGATTGCATCCAAGTACTGCATTTCGGACTCTTTTGTTGACTATGATGGTGACTCCATTTCTTCTAAGGGATTCCTGCCCACAGTAGTATATATAATGGTCGTCTGAGTTAAATCCACTCATTCCAGTCCATTTTAGTTTGCTGATTTCTAAAATGTCGATGTTCACTCTTGCCATCTCCTGTTTGACCACTTCCAATTTGCCTTGATTCATGGACCTAACATTCCAGGTTTGTATGCAATACTGCTCTTTACAGCATCGGACTTGCTTCTATCACCAGTCACATTCACAATTGGGTGGTGTTTTTGCTTTGGCTCCGTCTCTTCATTCTTTCTGGAGTTAGTTCTCCAGTGATTTCCAGTAGCATATTGGGCACCATGGACCTGGGGAGTTCATCTTTCAGTGTCCTATCTTTTTGCCTTTTCATGCTGTTCATGGGGTTCTCAAGGCAAGAATACTGAAGTAGTTTGCCAGAGTAAAACCTCTTACCTGTTAAGCAGTTTATCCCTATTTCCTCCTCCTCTCAGTCTCTGGAAACCACCAATTTTCTCTGTCTCTATGAATATACTTATTCTGGACATTTCATATACATGTAATCATATAATCTGTGACTTTTTTTGTCTGACTTCTTTTACTCATAAGGGCTCCCCTTGTGATTCAGCTGGTAAAGAATTTGCCTGCAATGCAGGAGACCTGGGTTGGGAAGGTTCCTAGAGAAGGAAAATGCTACCCACTCCAGTATTCTGGCCTGGAGAATTCCATGGACTGTATAGTCCATGGGGTTGCAAAGGGTCAGACATGACTGAGTGACTTTCACTCACTCTTTCACTCAGCATATATTTTGGAGATCCATCCACATTGTAGCATATATCAGTAGTTCATTCTATTTTTTTTTTAATGGTTGAATATTTTCCTTAAGTCTTTTAGTTCAACTTATAAATTGTATTCTATTTCACAGAATTAGCAAATTTTGAACAATAACTTTTAAACTGACTGATTAATATTTAGTCCATTTACCTAGTTAATTAACATTCCTTGAAAATTTCAAATAGCACATATACTTAACATATTCAATTTTCTTTAATGCCTTAATGAGTTTTTTAATTGAAGTATAACTCACAGAGAGAAAAGCACACAACACATAAGTATGGAACTGCATGAATTTTTCTCAAATCAACACCCCTATGTAGCTACTGGAGAAGGCAATGGCACCCCACTTCAGTACTCTTGCCTGGAAAATCCCATGGGCAGAGGAGCCTAGTAGGCTCCAGTCCATGGGGTCACTAAGAGTCGGGCATGACAGAGTGACTTCACTTTCACTTTTCACTTTCATGCATTGGAGAAGGAAATGGCAACCCACTTCAGTATTCTTGCCTGGAGAATCCCAGGGACAGAGGAGCCTAGTGGGCTGCTGTCTATGGGGTCGCACAGAGTCGGACACGACTGAAGCGACTTAGCAGCAGCAGCAGCAGCAGCATGTAGCTACTACCCGGATCAAGAAACAGAACGTGACAAGCATTGCAGAAGCTCTCTCCTGCCCCTGTGCATTTTCCTGTGAAAGAATTCTCTTCCTGAATCTTTCTGATTTGTGGCAGAAGAGGTGCTTAGCTGCCAAATGTTCTACCAATTATCGGCTACTCACTTGTGTACTTTAATAACAAAGGCTGCAGGGTGCAAAGGACAAGATTCAGAAAGAAGCTCCACGTCAGTCTTGGGGCTCTTAGTGTCCCCGGCATCAGACTGTTCTCTCTGAGCTGAGTACACAGCACATGTTGCCCTTTTTGTTAAAGGATTAGAAGTGCAAGAGAATGACATTGTCTGCCAACCATAGCTCAGGTCAAGATGAAGCTCAGCCGCTACTTACTGTATATAAATGTCTCCCTGTTGTGCGGGCAGTGACTCCTTCTGTTACGAACACCCTGAACATAGTACCAAGATAGACAGAGGGTCTCAAGGGACTTTAATGGCATTTGCTGTCAATAGGTTCAGATAAATATGAAAGAGGCTTTGAGAAGAATTTGTTGTTGTTTTTTAGTTGCTCAGTTGTATCTGACTCTTTTGCAACCCCCATGGACTCTAGCCCACCAAACTCCTCTGTCCATGGGATTTCCCAGGCAAGAATGCTGGAGTGGGTTGCCATTCCCTTCTCCAGGATCTTCCCAACCCAGGGATGGAACCCACATCTCCTGTGTCTCCTGCATTGGCAGGGTTTTTGTTTGTTTGTTTGTTTTACCACTGAGCCACCAGGGAAACCCCTTGAGAAGAATTACTTCTTGCTGAAATTGACTTCAGTAGCAGCAGCTAGATGAACAGAAGACCAGAGCTAAGATAAATGGGAAAAGCAATGTGCCATCCAGTAGAGGGTTTTGAAAGCTAGGGGAGGAAATCAGAGGGTTTTGAAGGAAGAGCTGGTCAGATGCTGGGCATCCACCTCCCCTTGGTCATGATTTGTATTTTTATTTTCAGAGGTGGTTTCTGAAGTGAAGTGTAGGATGGATGAGTGATTTGTCACCCACGTGGCTTGTTGGGGGTGGAGGATGAACCTGTTCAGTGAGGCCCTTTATCAACCCTCCAACCTAACCATGGTGTTGGTTGCCTATCCAGGCTACAGAGGAGTTTGGGACATGCTACCCTCAAATATGCTGCTTTGTCACCTCAATTATTTGGAGCTGAAGTTACATAAAAATAGTAGGTGCAGGAAGGGCTCCCTGACTTTTCCCATTCCACTAAAAAATGAGCCATTAAATTCCCCATGAGAAAGATGTCTTCCCTGTATTAGGAAGCAGAGGCACATCCTTGTCACCAGAGACTGGGAATTGCTTTTCTACCTAAAGAATGGTGCCCCCTTGATAGGTTTGACTGCAGAATGCAAGGAGGGTTTGTTGGAGTAAAAGTGGTTTAAGATCCAAGGCAAAATAACAAACAAGGCATGATGGTCTGAGTACTCAGCACATGTTGGACTTCCTGCACAGAACAAAGCCCTCTGGGAATGAGCACTTAGAAGGAAAGATGGTTTATTATCATAATGCAGTATTCAATTACTTGCTCTGATGAGAGGTGGAGGAGTTTCCAAATTCATTGTAATAATTTAGAGTTTTGAGGGGGGAAATAATTAAAAATGTAGGCCACCTATGGGTGCTGTGTAATGTGGATGATATAACGTGGTTATAATGGGAATATGATACATTCTATTTTTACAGTCTCTGGCTACAAAGAGTGTATTAGGTATTTTGCGGTAGACTCAGAAGCTCAAAACAAACAAGATTAAAATCAGCAATAAAGCAGATCAGGAGGCTGTAGTGAAATTCAGCAATAAATTTGACACAAAGCCAATGAGGTAGGCTGAAGGTCTTTTAGAATTTGCTGCAGGTGGATGCTTGTGTTTTCTTATTTTAGGGATATGTGAGGATATAGAAGGTGGCTATGAGGGAAACGTCAGCCAGGGCACACTTCCCATTGTAGGAAAAATGATTGTGATTTTGTTGGGAGAACAGAATTTTCATAGCCTAGTCTCTTGGACAGCAAGGAGATCAAAATATTAAGGCATCAAGGAGCACCCCCTCCCCACGCTGGGCCAGACCCCATTGCTCTCTTTCTCATCGCTGTCACAGCCATCCCTACAGGACTTGAAGACTTCACTCCTGACCCACAGACAACCTCCAAGGCCAAGGCTGAATTCTATTGGATCAGTACCTATGTCATATCACTCTTACTGTTTTAAATATCACCCATGGATTAAAAACCTCAAATCGACATATTCCAGGTTACTCTGTGTCTGTTTCCATTTTCTCCATCTGTTAAATGGGACCATTGTTAAAAAAATTATTTTAGAACTTCTGATATTTTATCAAGTTACTTGGTAGGTTTAGGATTAACCAGTTTTTTACTATCTAAGGTGTTACATCATCCTCTTAATTCACAATTCACTACATTTTGCCTCTCATTACACTCATACTAAACTATGGTATATAACAGTTCTATTTATGTCTTCTCAAAAAAGAGTACATTTTCCACCTGATCACTGCAGCCAAAGAATCCAGCAGTCAGTGCTCAGGTGAAAACCATATTTATTAATCTACACATGTTGGCACTGAACAGGTAACAGGTGGCAATTATGCTTCTTTTTTTTTTTTAGAATTGTGTGCATATCTGAGCATTTATTTACTTAATATTTTTGAAATTAAGTGTGGAAATTTCACAAACCTGTAAAGGTAAACAAATGTCACCTATTTTGCCTTGACTTCATGCATCGAAGTGTTTGGAAAAGTGCAATTATTTACAGCAGCAAAGGAGTTGAAATTTTGAGCAATCATTTAATTAAAAAATTTTAAGTTTTAGAATGTGTAGAAGTAAAAGAACTGTGTGTAGGGAACTCTAGGAAAAAAAATGTATCAGAATTGCCAATGAAATAATTAGGAGAAATTTTTGGAGTCTGAAATGGAGCATGGATAAAAAATGCTGAATAAAGAAGATGATTAGAAACAAAATGCCCTAGAGTTTCTCGAACAGAAGCTAATGGTCAACAGGCTGTTATCAGCATAGCACAAGAGCAGAGCAATGTGCAAGCCGGACATTAGTGACAGAAATAGAAAGTAAAAGCCAGAATATCAAAATTATGTCTGTTAAAACAGTGTATGTTATGTCAGGTAAAGTTCATTGTAATAATTTATTTAAACTACTATTTTTTGAACATTTAATACATTTATATGGTTCAAGTTTTAAAAAATATATTCCTACCCTTTAGACACCCAGTTTCATCATCAAGAGACAACCAGGATTATCATATTATCAGCTTCCTGTGTTCTTGTTTCTTTTGTTCTTGTCTGACTCTTTTGTGATCCCATGGACTGTAGCCCACCAGGCTCCTCTGTCCATGGGATTCTCCAGGCAAGAGTACTGGGGCAGATTTCCGCGCCCTCCTGCAGGGGATCTTTCTGACCGAGGGATTGAACCTGGGTCTCCCACAGTGCAGGAAGATTCTTTACCATCTGGGCCACCTGGGAAGCCCTACAATCCATATATAAGGATAACCTATTCAGAATATAGATAAATTCAGTGTATCTATTCACATTCAGAAAACAATGTATTGGCCAGTGCATTGTTTTCAGTTTCAGAAAAGTTAGTAAAATAGCACATAAAAGTAAAATACAAGTAGGCTACAAAAGTCACTATCTCTGTGAAAGTGAAAGTGAAGTCGCTCAGTCGTGTCCGACTCTTTGTGACACCATGGACTGTAGCCCACCAGGTTCCACCATCCATGGAATTTTCCAGGCAAGAATACTGGAGTGGGTTGCCATTCCCTTCTCCGTAACCTCACCTAATCCAGCAGGAGAACATTAGCAGTTCCCCTCCCTTCCAGGTGACTCTTACCTATAAGCTAATCACTGTTTTGAATTAGTATAGTTTATTTAGTCTGTTTTTGAACTTTAATTAGACGATAAGCAAGGTGCATTCTTTTGTGTCTGTCTTGACTTTTCCCACATCATGTTTTGGAGATCCATTCATGCTGTTGGGTATAGCTGAAGCTGGCTTCTTTGTCATGGCTTGAGAGTATTCTCTTGTATGGCTGTGGCACTGTTCATGCATGCCACTCTTGGTATTTTTCTGTAATCTTCACTTTGGGGATATTATGAATAATGCTGCTGTGAATATTTTTTACATGTTATGGTGCATATGTTCTCATATATCTCTTGGAAATATATATAACATAAATACAAGTAAATTTTAATGTTGCCCTTCTTTCTATACACACAATGACTTTTTTACAAGGTTATTATTCAGTTCAGTTCAGTCGCCCAGTCATGTCCGACTCTTTGGGACCCCATGGACTGCAGCACGCTAGGCTTTCCTGTTCTTCACTAACTCCTGGAGCTTGCTCAAACTTATGTCCATTGAGTCAGTGATGCCATCCAACCATCTCATCCTCTGTTGTCCCCTTTTCCTCTCGGCTTCAATCTTGCCCAGCATCAGGCTCTTTTCCAATGAGTCACTTCTTCATATCAGGTAACCAAAGTATTGGAGTTTCAGCTTCAGCATCAGTCTTTCCAATGAATATTCAGGACTGATTTCCTTTAGGATGGACTGGCTGGATCTTCTTGCAGTCCAAGGGACTCCCCAGAGTCTTCTCCAACACCACAGTTTAAAAGCATCAATTCTTCGGAGCTCAGCTTTCTTTATAGTCCAACTCTCACAACCACACATTACTACTGGAAAAGCCATAGCTTTGACTAGATGGACCTTTGTCAGCAAAGTAATGTCTGTACTTTTTAATATGCTGTCTAGGTTGGTCATAACTCTTCTTCCAAGGAGCAAGCATCTTTTAATTTCATGGCTGCAGTCACCATCTGCAGTGATTTTGGAGCCCAAAAAAATAAAGTCTGTCACTTATTTCCACTGTTTCCCCATTTATTTGCCATGAAGTGATGGGACTGGATGCCATGATCTTAGTTTTTTGAATGTTGAGTTTTAAGCCAGCTTTTTCACTCTCCTCTTTCACTTTCATCAAGAGGCTCTTTAGTTCCTCTTCACTTTCTGCCATAAGGGTGGTGTCATCTGTGTATCTGAGGTTATTGATATTTCTCCCGGAAATCTTGATTCCAGCTTGTGCTTCATCCATCTCTGCATTTCACATGATGTACTCTGCATAGAAGTTAAATAAGCAGGGTGACAATATACAGCCTTGATGTATTCCTTTCCTGATTTGGAACCATGTCTGGTTCTAACTGTTGCTTCTTGACCTGCACACAGATTTCTCAGGAGGCAGGTAAGGTGGTCTGGTATTCCCATCTTTTTTTTCAGAATTTTCCACAATTTGTTCTGATCTACACAGTCAAAGGCTTTGGCGTAATCAATAAAGCAGAAGTAGATATTTTTCTAGAATTCTCTTGCTTTTTCGATGATCCAGCGGATGTTGGCAATTTGATCTCTGGTTCTTCTGCCTTTTCTAAAACCAGCTTGAACATTAGGAAGTTGACGGTTCATGTACTGCTGAAGTCTGGCCTGGAGAATTTGAGCATTACTTTGCTACTGTGTGAGATGAGTGCAATTGTGCGTTCTTTGGCATTGCCTTTCTTTGGGATTGAAATGAAAACTGACCTTTTCCAGTCCTGTGGCCACTGCTGAGTGTTCCAAATTTGCTGGCATATGGAGTGCAGCACTTTCACAGCATCATCTTTTAGGATTTGAAATAGCTCAACTGGAATTCCATCACCTCCACTAGCTTTGTTCATGGTGATGATTCCTAAGGCCCATTTGACTTCACATTCCAGGATGTCTGGCTCTAGTTAAGTAATCACACCATCGTGGTTATCTGAGTCATGAAGATCTTTTTTTGTACAGTTCTTCTGTGTATTCTTGCCACCTCTCCTTAATATCTTCTGCTTCTATTAGGTCCATACCATTTCTGTCCTTTATTGTGCCCATCTTTGCAAGAAATGTTCCCTTGGTATTTCTACTTTTCTTTGCAGCCAAAGATGGAGAAGTTCTAAACATCCAGCAAAAAGATGACCAGGAGCTGACCGTGGCTCCAATCATGAACTCCTTATTGCCAAATTCAGACTTAAATTGAAGAAACTAGGGAAAGCCACTAGACCATTCAGGTATGACCTAAATCGAGTCCCTTACTGTTATACAGTGGAAATGACAAATAGATTCAAGGGATTAGATCTGATAGACAGAGTGCCTGAAGAACTATGAATGGAGGTTCATGACATTGTACAGGAGGCAGTGATCAAGACCATCCCCAAGAAAAATAAATGCAAAAAAGGCAAAATGGTTGTCTGAGGAGGCCTTACAAATAGCTTTGAAAAGAAGAGATGCTAAAGGCGAAGGAGAAAGGGAAAGATACACCCATGTGAATGCAGAGTTCCAAAGAACAGCAAGGAGAGATAAGAAAGCCTTCCTCAGTGATCAATGCAAAGAAATAGAGGAAAACAATAGAATGGGAAAGACTAGAGATCTCTTCAAGTTTATTATTATCATTTATTTATCTATTTTCGGTTATGCCGAGTCTTGGTTGCAGAGCATGGCTTTCTCTAGCATAGGAAGCAGGGGCTACTCCCTCGTTGTGGTTCACAGGCTTCTCATTGTGGAAGCCCCTCTTGTTACAGAACATAGGCTCTAGAGCACAGAGGCTCAGTAGTTTTGGCACACGGTCTTAGCTGCCCTGTGGCATGTGGGATCTTAGTTCCTAGACTCGGGATGTACCTGTGTCCCCTGCATTTGATGGACTTTTTATTTTTTTTAGAATAAAAAATACATTTTAGTATTGACCTACATATTTTTAAATTTAGTGAAATTCTGAGAAAATTACATTTGAAATGTTTTCTCACTTAGTACTGTATTCAATTCCTATACCACATGGCCGCGCACTCTACGTAGGGACTTTAAAGGTCTTCATCTGGCCTGGTATGTAGATTCTTAACCACCATTCCACCAGGGAAGTCCCTTGCAAGGGTTTTATTAAACAGGACTAATAAAAGCCTGTTAATTTGGGAGAGGTCATCAAATTATGGGGGCTTCCCTGGTGGCTCAGTGGTAAAGAATCTGCCTGCAATGCAGGAGATGCAGGTTTGATCACTGGATCAGGAAGATGCCCTGGAGAAGGAAATGGCAACCCACTCCAGTTCTTGCCTGGGAAATCCCATGAACAAAGAAGCCTGGTGGGCTACAGTCCATGGGGTCACAAAAGAGTTGGACATGACTTAGTGACTAAACAACAACAGCAATCAATTTATAGTGAACCAATTCAACCTGGTCATCTCTATTCAACAGGTGTTCGACCCATACAAAATTATTGATCCCATCTGTGAATCAGGTTTCCATGTGATGCTTTCCAATCTCTGGATATCAAAGGGCATTTTCATAATAAAATGAAATCTCTGAGAATGGTTGAAAATCCTCTCAGAAAAGCTGAAACTGATCATGCTATTGTAGCTAGAAACCATTGCAATGGAAAATGTTATTTCAGGGTGATTGAATTTCTTGAGACATTAATACAGGTATTCCTCATTTTTCAAAAGTTCACTTTACACCACTTTCCTTTTATGAAAGACTTACATTTGCACCTATGTTCAGTATCTTTGAAATTTGAAGAGGATTTTCACTTTATGGGAAAAAAAAAAGGCAAAAAACTAAAAAGCATTCCAAGTTCATTCTGCAGCAAGGCATTATAGAGGCAGCACAGACCCAAAGCAGGCAGAATGGCCCTGGCAAGCTCCTTCCCCAGAAATTATACTCCGCACCTTAGCATCAAGCTGCCTTAGCTCTGAACTGTGTCTGTATGCATTTGTGCTTTATTTTGATTCATTTTGTGCATCCCTTAAAAAGATCTTCCCAGAGGTAACTGCTGCTTCTCTTGAGGCCAGTTTAACTTACAAAAGGTTTCATCAGTTCAGTCGCTCAGTCGTGCCCGACTCTTTGCGATCCCATGAATTGCACACGCCAGGCCTCCCTGTCCATCACCAACTCCTGGAGTTCACTCAGACTCACGTCCATCGAGTCAGTGATGCCATCAGCCATCTCATCCTCTGTCGTCCCCTTCTCCTCCTGCCCCCAATCCCTCCCAGCATCAGAGTCTTTTCCAATGAGTCAACTCTTCGAATGAGGTAGCCAAAGTACTGGAGTTTCAGCTTTAGCATCATTCCTTCCAAAGAAATCCCTTCAGATCTGATCTCCTTCAGAATGGACTGGTTGGATCTCCTTGCAGTCCAAGGGACTCTCAAGAGTCTCCTCCAACACCACAGTTCAAAAGCATCAATTCTTCGGTGCTCAGCTTTATTCACAGTGCAACTCTCACATCCATACATGACCACTGGAAAAACCGTATACTGGAGTAGACGGACCTTTGTTGGCAAAGTAATGTCTCTGCCTTTCAATATGCTATCTATGTTGGTCATAACCTTTCTCCCAAGGAGTAAGCATCTTTTAATTTCATGGCTGCAATCACCATCTGCAGTGATTTTGGAGCCCCCCAGAATAAAGTCTGACACTGTTTCCACTGTTTCCCCATCTATTTCCCATGAAGTGATGGGATCGGATGCCATGATCTTCATTCTGAATGTTGAGCTTTAAGCCAACTTTTTCACTCTACTCTTTCACCTTCATCAAGAGGCTTTTTAGTTTCTCTTCACTTTCTGCCATAAGGGTGGTGTCATCTGCATATCTGAGGTTATTGATATTTCTCCTGGCAATCTGGATTCCAGCTTGTGCTTCTTCCAGCCCAGCATTTCTCAGGATGTACTCTGCATAGAAGTTAAATAAGCAGGGTGACAATATACAGCCTTGACGTACTCCTTTTCCTATTTGGAACCAGTCTGTTGCTCCATGTCCAGTTCTAACTGTTGCTTCCTGACCTGCATGTAGATTCTCAAGAGGCAGGTCAGGTGGTCTGGTATTCCCATCTCTTTCAGAATTTTCCACAGCTTATTGTGATCCACACAGTCAAAGGCTTTGGCATAGTCAATAAAGGAGAAGTAGATGTTTTCTTGGAACTCTTTTGCTTTTTTGATGATCCAGTGGATGTTGGCAATTTGATCTCTGGTTCCTCTGCCTTTTCTAAAACCAGCTTGAACATCTGGAAGTTCATGGTTCACGTATTGCTAAAGCCTGGCTTGGAGAATTTTGACCATTACTTTACTAGCATGTGAGATGAGTGCAATTGTGCGGTAGTTTGAGCATTCTTTGGCATTGCCTTTCTTTGGGATTGGAATGAAAACTGACTTTTTCCAGTCCTGTGGCCACTGCTGAGTTTTCCAAATTTGCTGGCATATTGAGTGCAGCACTTTCACAGCATTGCACTTTCACAGCATCACACTTTCACAGCATCATCTTTTAGGATTTGAAATAGCTCAACTGGAATTCCATCACCTCCACTAGCTTTGTTTGTAGTGATGCTTTCTAAGGCCCACTTGACTTCACATTCCAGGATATCTGGCTCTAGGTCAGTGATCACACCATCGTGATTATCTGGGTCGTGAAGATCTTTTTTGTACAGTTCTTCTGTATATTCCTGCCACCTCTTCTTAATATCTACTGCTTCTGTTATGTCCATATCATTTCTGTCCTTTAGCAAGCCCATCTTTGCATGAAATGTTCCCTTGGTATCTCTAATTTTCTTGAAGAGATCTCTAGTCTTTCCCATTCTGTTGTTTCCCTCTATTTCTTTGCATTGATCACTGAGGAAGGCTTTCTTATCTCTTCTTGCTATTCTTTGGAACTCTGCATTCAGATGCTTATATCTTTCCTTTTCTCCTTTGCTTTTTGATTCTCTTCTTTTCACAGCTATTTGTAAGGCCTCCCCAGACAGCCATTTTGCTTTTTTGCATTTCTTTTCCATGGGGATGGTCTTGATCCCTGTCTCCTGTACAATGTCACGAACCTCATTCCATAGCTCATCAGGCTCTCTATCAGATCTATTTCTATCTATATTAAATTTAGATAGATCTAAAGATAGATCTATAGATCTATCTATATTAAATCTATTTCTCAGTTCCACTGTATAATCATAAGGGATTTGATTTAGGTCATACCTGACTCATCTAGTGGTTTTTCCTACTGTCTTCAATTTAAGTCTGAATTTGGCAATAAGTAGTTCATGATCTGAGCCACATTCAGCTCCTGGTCTTGTTTTTGTCAGCTGTATAGAGAGTTTCTCCATCTTTGGCTGCAAAGAATATAATCAATCTGATTTTGGTGTTGACCATCTGGGGATGTCCATTGTAGAGTCTTCTCTTGTGTTGTTGGAAGAGGGTGTTTGCTATGACCAGTGCATTTTCTTGGCAAAACTCTATTAGTCTTTGCCCTGCTTCATTCTGTATTCCAAGGCCAAATTTGCCTGTTACTCCAGGTGTTTCTTGACTTCCTACTTTTGCATTCCAGTCCCCTATAATGAAAAGGACATTTTTTGGGGTGTTAGTTCTAAAAGGTCTTGTAGGTCTTCATAGAACCGTTCAACTTCAGCTTCTTCAGTGTTACTGGTTGGGGCATAGACTTGGATTACTGTGATATTGAATGGTTTGCCTTGGAAACGAACAGAGATCATTCCGTTGTTTTTGAGATTGCGTCCAAGTACTGCATTTCAGACTCTTTTGTTGACCATGATGGCTACTCCATTTTTTCTAAGGGATTCCTGCCCACAGTAGTAGATATAATGGTCATTGGAATTAAATTCACCCATTCCAGTAATTTTAGTTCACTGATTCCTAGAATGTCAATGTTCATGCTTGCCATCTCTTGTTTGACCACTTCCAATTTGCCTTGATTCATGGACCTGACATTCCAGGTTCCTATGCAATATTGCTTTTTACAACATCGGACCTTGCTTCTATCACCAGTCCCATCCACAGCTGGGTATTGTTTTTGCTTTGGCTCCATCCCTTCATTCTTTCTGGAGTTATTTCTCCACTGATCTCCAGTAGCATATTGGGCACCTACTGACCTGGGGAGTTTCTCTTTCAGTATCCTATCATTTTGCCTTTTCATACTGTTCATGGGGTTCTCAAGGCAAGAATACTGAAGTGGTTTGTCATTACCTTCTCCAGTGGACCATATTCTGTCAGACCTCTCCACCATGACCCCCCCATCTTGGGTGGCCCCATGGGCGTGGCTTAGTTTCATTGAGTTAGCCAAGGCTGTGATCCTAGTGTGATTAGATTGACTAGTTTTCTGTGATTATGGTTTCAATGTGTCTGCCCTCTGATGCCCTCTTGCAACACCTACTGTCTTACTTGGGTTTCTCTTACCTCGGACGTGGGGTATCTCTTCATGGCTGCTCCAGCAAAGCGCTGCCGCTGCTCCTTACCTTAGACAAGGGTTGTCTCCTCACCGCCACCCCTCCTGACCTTGAACGTGGAATGGCTCCTCTAGGCCCTCCTGCACCCACGCAGTCACCGCTCCTTGGACCTGGGGTTGCTCCTCCCGGTCTCCGACCCTGGCCTCTGGCAGGGGGGTAGCTCCTCTCCACTGCTCCTGCGCTATAGCAGCCTGGCACTCTCCGCTGCCGCCCCTGACCTCGGATGCACGGTAGCTCCTTGCGGCTGTTCCTGCACCGTTGCAGCCTGGCATTCTCGGCCGCTGCCCCTGACCTCGGACGTGGGGTAACTCCTCTTGGCCGCCACCTCTTGGGCATGGGGTCCTCCCAGCTTCTGCCCGTAGCCTCGGATGTGGGGTAGCTCCTCTCGGCCGCGCATGTGCACCATCTCAGCCGCCCGCGCTCTGTGCGCCATCGGAACCCTCTAACTGTGGACACTGAGGAAACCTGTACTTGAAATCTTAGAATGGACAGCATCACTATTAATACATAACTGACTGGTATAAGTTTGCTTTGTTTCCTAAATTGCTACTGAGTCATATAAGGACAGAAAAGAGCATCAGATAAGTAATTAAATAGTAATTCAAATGCTTTTATATTTTGTGTAATTGCATCATTCTACAATAAACATCTCTAAGCATTTTTGCAGAACAAGCACATGGATTTTTGTATTATTTACAGTTTTACTTATACATGTGAAAAATTTAAATAGTGCATTAGAAAATTTTACTCCAGACAGTATGAAAAATTTCAGATATGAAATGGTAGTGCTGATTCTGTTTTAATGTTCCATCTGATTTTACATATTAAGATGATATTACAATTTATAAATCTATCAAAATGTTTCTACTTTTGTTCAGTTCAGTTCAGTCGCTCAGTCGTGTTCGACTCTGCGACCCCATGAATCGCAGCACACCAGGCCTCCCTGTCCATCACCAACTCCTGGAGTTCACTCAGACTCACGTCCATCGAGTCAGTGATGCCATCCAGCCATCTCATCCTCTGTCGTCCCCTTCTCCTCCTGCCCCCAATCCCTCCCAGCATCAGAGTCTTTTCCAATGAGTCAACTCTTCGCATGAGGTGGCCAAAGTAGTGGAGTTTCAGCTTTAGCATCATTCCTTCCAAAGAAATCCCAGGGCTGATCTCCTTCACAATGGACTGGTTGGATCTCCTTGCAGTCCAAGGGACTCTTAAGAGTCTTCTCCAATGCCACAGTTCAAAAGCATCAGTTCTTCGGTGCTCAGCTTTATTCACAGTGCAACTCTCACATCCATATATGACCACTGGAAAAACCATAGCCTTGACTAGATGGACCTTTGTTGGCAAAGTAATGTCTCTGCTTTTTAATATGCTATCTAGGTTGGTCATAACTTTTCTTCCAAGGAGCAGGTGTCTTTTAATTTCATGGCTGCAATCACCATCTGCAGTGATTTTGGAGCCCCCCAAAATAAAGTCTGACACTGTTTCCACATCTATTTTCCATGAAGTGATGGGACCAGATGCCATGATCTTCGTTTTCTGAATGTTGAGTTTTAAGCCAACTTTTTCACTCTCCTCTTTCACCTTCATCAAGAGGCTTTTTAGTTCCTCTTCACTTTCTGCCACAAGAGTGGTGTCATCTGCATATCTGAGGTGATTGATATTTCTCCTGGCAACCTTGATTCTAGCTTGTGCTTCTTCCAGCCCAGCGTTTCTCAGGATGTACTCTGCACAGAACTTAAGTAAGCCGGGTGACAATATACAGCCTTGACCTACTCCTTTTCCTATTTGGAACCAGTCTGTTGTTCCATGTCCAGTTCTAACTGTTGCTTCCTGACCTGCATATAGGTTTCTCAAGAGGCAGGTCAGGTCGTCTGGTATTCCCATCTCTTTCAGAATTTTCCATAGTTTATTGGGATCCACACAGTCAAAGGCTTTGGCATAGTCAATACAGCAGAAATAGATGTTTTTCTGGAACTCTCTTGCTTTTTCGACGATCAAGTGGATGTTGGCAATTTGGTCTCTGGTTCCTCTGCCTTTTCTAAAACCAGCTTGAACATCTGGAAGTTCATGGTTCACGTATTGCTGAAGTCTGGCTTGGAGAATTTTGAGCATTACTTTACTAGCGTGTGAGATGAGTGCAATTGCTCCCCAAAGGTAACTTAAGTTTGAATGAATTCAACTAAATGGTGAAGTCTTTTTAAAATTGCTAAAGAAAATACTGTGTTTGAATCACTTGTTATTAGTTTGATGACTGCAGTGACTTTTACCAGCCTCTCTGGTGTAATTTCCCTTAAAATCAAGTATTTTTGTAAGATTTAGCCTCAGCCTCATCATATAATATAGTAGAGAAGAGGCTTCAGTTCAACAAATATGGAGTCCCTGCTCTGTGGTAGCCACTGAGTGTATGAAAATGAATTCAAACAAGTGAACAAGACTAAAGGGAACAAGCACATCCTCTGGAACCATTATGTTCTCTTGTCATAACTGCTACTAACCAAGAATTAAGGCAGCTGTGGTGTGCACATGTGTTGAGCCTAAGTGCTCAGGTGAGCTGCTGACCTTGTAATGGAGCTGGACCCTAGGCGGCCTTCTCAGAATAGACCCCCCACCCATGTCCCCCACCTGCCTTTTGTCTGCAAAAAAATTTTAATCAAAGGATAAACTTAATCAGAGAAATAAGAAAATGCAGAAAGAAAGGAAAATAGTCAGGCAAGACCAAATAATAATATTTAGCCATTAAGCAAAGACAAGGACCTTTAGTTCTTCCTCAAGGACTGTAGATAATATTCTGAGCCATGTCCTCTGAGCTGCCTTGCAGACACTCACCAAGTAGAAGAAGTTACCTGTATGCTGCCCACAAGCACATGGACCCCAGATTGGTTGGAACCAGAAGGTTGATGTTGATTTCCAATTACCTCAGCACCAATCATCAGAAGAATGTCTACAAACTGATCATACACCTTCAGCACTGGAAGACTCCTCACTACACATTCTGGGGTGGAACACACAGTCTTAGGGGCATCGGTCCACTATGGCCCCCTTTGCCTGACAAAGCCATAAAGCTGTTTCTTTCTACTTCACCCAGAACTCTGTCTCTAAGCTTTAAACCATTACCTGTGTACTGAGGCCAGATTTCAACAATAACCTTTGGCCTTAAAATGTAAGTAGAATTTGCTACCCCCTGAATAGATGGGGAAACAGCAGAAACAGTGTCAGACTTTATTTTTGGGGACTCTAAAATCACTGCAGATGGTGATTGCAGCCATGAAATGAAAAGACACTTACTGCTTGGAAGGAAAGTTATGACCAACCTAGATAGCATATTCAAAAGCAGAGATATTACTTTGCCAACAAAGGTCCATCTAGTCAAGGCTATGGTTTTTCCGGTGGTCATATATGGATGAGAGCCAAAGAACTGATGCTTTTGAACTGTCGTGTTGGAGAAGACTCTTGAGAGTCCCTTGGATTGCAAGGAGATCGAACCAGTCCATTGTGAAGGAGATCAGCCCTGGGATTTCTTTCGAAGGAATGATGCTAAAGCTGAAACTCCAGTACTTTAGCCACCTCATGAGAAGAGTTGACTCATTGGAAAAGACTCTGATGCTGGGAGGGATTGGGGGCAGGATGAGAAGGGGACGACAGAAGATGAGATGGCTGGATGGCATCACCGACTCAGTGGACATGAGTTTGGGTCAACTCTGGGAGTTGGTGATGGACAGGGAGGCCTGGTGTGCTGCGAGATTCATGGGGTGACAAAGAGTCAGACACGACTGAGCAACTGAACTGAACTGAACTGACCTCCACCCCACCCCCAGAGCTGTGCTAATTCTGCAGCTTCGTGGCAAGCCACAGAGTTGGTGCTCTGACTTGCAGGATGGGGTTTATCAAAGTTGTCAGGCATAAGGCCTACTTCAAGACTGTGCTTGGGCTTCCCTCATAGCTCAGTGGGTAAAGAATCTGCCTGAGGTGCAGGAGACCTGGGTTCAATTCCTGGGTCAGGAAGATCCCCTGGAGATGGAAATAGCAACCCACTCCAGTATTCTTTCCTGGAAAATCCCACGGACAGAGGAGCCTGGCAGGCTACAGTCTATGGGGTCGCAAGAGTCGGACACGACTTAGCGACTAAACCACCACAACCACCAAGAGTGTGCTCAGTCACTCATTTGGGTCCAACTCTTTGCAACCACATGGACTATAGCCCTCCAGGCTTCTCTGTCCATGGGATTTTCCAGGTAAGAATACTGGAGTGGGCTGCCATTTCCTTCTCCAGGGAATCTTCCCAACCCAGGGATCGAACTCACATCTCCTGCATTGGCAGGGAGATTCTTTACCATTGACCCACCTAGGAAGCCATACTTCAAGAGATACCAAGTTAAATTCAGAAGACGGAGAGAGGGCAAAACTGACTGCTCTGCTCAGAAGCGATTTGTAATCCAAGATAAAAATAAGTATCATACACCCAAATATAGAATGATAGTTCATGTAAGCAACAGGGATATCATTTGTCAGATTGCTTACACCCATATAGAAGGAGATATGACAGCTGGTGCAGTTTATGCTCACGAACTCCCAAAGTGTGGTGTGAAGGCTGACCTGACAAATGATGCCGCAGCATATTGTAGTGGCTTGCTGCTGGCCAGCAGGCTTCTTAATAGGTTTGGTGTGGACAGAATTTATGAAGGCCATGTCGAGATGGCTAGAGATGAATACAATGTGGAAAACACTGATGGTCAGTCTGGTGTCTTCATGTGTTATTTGGATGCAGAGCTTGCCAGGATCGCTGTTGTTCAGTTGCTAAGTCATGTCTGACTCTTTGCAACCCCGTGGACTGAAGCACGCCAGGCTCTTGAGTCCTCCGCTGTTTCCTGGAGTTTGCTCAAATTCATGTCCGTTGAGTTGGTGATGCTATCTAACCACCTGATTCTCTGCTACCCCCTCTCCTTCTGCTCTCAGTCTTTCCCTACATCAGTGTCTTTTCCAAAGAGTTGACTCTGCATCAGGTGGCCAAACTATTGGAGCTTCATCTTCAGCATCAGTCCTTCCAAAGAACATTCAGGGTTGATCTCCTTCAGGATTGACTGGTTTGCCAGGACTACTACTGGAAAAAAAGTTTGGGGGGCCCGAAAGGGAGCTGTCGATGGAGGCTTGTCTATCCCTCATAGTGCCATGTGGTTCCCTGGTTATGATTCAGAAAGCAAGGAATTCAATGCTGAGGGACACTAAAAACACATCATGGGGCAGAACACTGCAAATTATATGTGTTACCTGAATGAAGAAGATGAGGATGCTTACAAGAAACAGTCCTCTCAATACGTAGAGAACAATGTAACTGCAGACATGATGGAGGAAAAGCATAAGAAAGTTCACCCTGCAATATGAGAGAATCCAGTGGATGAGACGAAGCCTAAGAAAAAAATGTTAAAAAGAAGAGGTAGAGCATTCCCAAAATGTCACTTGTCCAGAAGAAAGACTGAGTAGTTCAGAAGAAGGGAAGCTTTCTTAGAGCTCAGGAACAGCCTGCTGAGAGTTGATAAACCAAACCACAATTTTTTATCAAGATTTTTCAGATAAAGTCAATAATAAAGTTATTGCACAAGGCTAAAAAAATAAGCAGAATTTTAACCAGGTGAATTGAAAAACATTTTTTCTTAAAAATAACCGTAGGCTGAGCTTCCTTACAAGCATGGCTTACTATCTTTCAAAGTGTGAAAGTGTTAGTTGCTCGGTTGTGTCTGATTTTTTGTGACCCCATGGACTATAGTCCATCAGGCTCCTCTGTCCATGGAATTCTCCAGGCAAGAATACTGGAGTGGGTAGCCATTCCCTTCTCCAGGGGATCTTCCTGACCTAGGGATCAAACTCAGTCTTCTGCATTGCAGGCAGATTCTTTACCACTTGAGTCACTGAGTATCTCAACAAACCTGGAGCTAGGTAACCACATTTTCACAGATGTGGTATCCAGGCTCCAAGACATTTTAGGCTGAGTAAAAATAGGTAGGAAAAGAGAAATTTAAGAATACCTGGTAGGAGTTCCCTGGTGGTCCTGGCATATTTGGGTCATGGCTAGAGAGTCGGATACAACAGGGAGTAATTAACAAGGAAGCTGGAAAGGCACTTTAGAACTGGATCTCTAGTAAACAATATGAAGAATCATGTTTTGCACAATGGGAAACCTTAGAGGTTTTTCATGTGGGAATAGAAGGATCAGATTCCTGCTTTTTTTGTTTGTTTAGAGGAGAGATTTATTTGAAGAAATACTACAACATATGAAAATGACACAAAGCCTTAATTTCTACTCATAGAGTGATAGATTTGATATGGTGCATAATTATTTGTTATAGTGCATATAATCCATAGTGCAAAGTTCGATGCCTAAGTCATTTGTTGATAAACAAAACCTCTTCAGTTCAGTTCAGTTCAGCTTCCATTTCAAAGTTCTCCTCCTGGCAACTACTTTCAGTTCAGATCAGATCAGTCACTCAGTCGTGTCTGACTTTTTGCGACCCCATGAATCGCAGCACGCCAGGCCTCCCTGTCCATCACCAACTCCTGGAGTTCACTCAGACTCACGTCCATCGAGTTGGTGATCCCATCCAGCTATCTCATCCTCTGTCGTCCCCTTCTTGTCCTGCCCCCAATCCCTCCCAGCATCAGAGTCTTTTCCAATGAGTCAACTCTTCACATGAGGTGGCCAAAGTACTGGAGTTTCAGCTTTAGTATCATTCCTTCCAAAGAAATCCCAGGGCTGATCTCCTTCAGAATGGACTGGTTGGATCTCCTTGCAGTCCAAGGGACTCTCAAGAGTCTCCTCCAACACCCCAGTTCAAAAGCATGAATTCTTCGGCGCTCAGCTTTCTTCATAGTCCATCTCTCACATCCATACATGACACTGGAAAAACCATAGCCTTGATTAGACGGACCTTTGTTGGCAAAGTAATGTCTCTGCTTTTGAATATGCTATCTAGGTTGGTCATAACTTTCCTTCCAAGGAGTAAGCATCTTTTAATTTCATGGCTGCAATCACCACCTGCACTGATTTTGGTGCCCAAAAAAATAAAGTCTGACACTGTTTCCATTGTTTCCCCATCTATTTCCCGTGAAGTGATGGGACCGGATGCCACGATCTTCCTTTTCTGAATGTTAGCTTTAAACCAACTTTTTCACTCTCCTCTTTCACCTTCATCAAGAGGCTTTTGAGTTCCTCTTCACTTTCTGCCATAAGGGTGGTGTCATCTGCATATCTGAGGTTATTGATGTTTCTCCTGGCAATCTTGATTCCAGCTTGTACTTCCTCCAGCCCAGCGTTTCTCATGATGTACTCTGCATATAAGTTAAATAAGCAGGGTGACAATATACAGCCTTGACGTACTCCTTTTCCTATTTGGAACCAATCTGTTGTTCCATATCCAGTTCTAAGTGTTATAACTGTTTAATATCAGCAAGGGTCACAAATGCTGTGTACAATGAATCTGAACTGACAGATTTTGACTAGTGTGGTAAGTAGATTGGAATGGAGGTGGTGTAAGAGGGGAGAGCAAGTGGGAAGCTATCGAAACAGTTGACAGGAGAGATGATAAAGACCCAGTCAAGTGAGTGGGAGTGGGAATGCTGAGAAGGGGACACATTTAAGAAACATTGTGCAGGTCAGATTGGTAGAACTTGGTGATTAGATGAAAGAAGACTTAAAGAATTCTACTGTGATGTGTCTCCTCTCTCTTTCTCTCTAGGATAGATATAGATATCTTTTTGGGTAACATTTATAATAGTAGATTAACCATTTTAATGTGTACAGTTTGGTGCCATTCAGTAGATTCACAGGGTACGTGGCACTCTTTAGGTCCAGAACATTTAAACGTTTTATATTTAAATTTTGGAGGAACCATCAAACTGTTACACCAAGCAGCTGCACCATTTTATATTCTCACAGGTTCTATTCTCACTAGGGTTCCATTCCTGCACACACCTGCCAATACTTCGTATTTTCCTGTTTTAAAATATTTTAAATTATAGCCACCCTAGTGGTTGTGAAGTGGTATCTCATGGTGTCTTTGTTTGCATTTCCTTAATGACTAATTTTGTTGAGCATCTTTTCCTGTGAGATTGTGGCCATTTGTATATCTCCTTTGGAAAAACGTCTATTCAGATAGTTTGCTCACTAAAAACATTGGATTATTTATTTGCCTTTTTGTTGCTGAGCAGTAAAAACTTTTTATATTTTCTGGATACTAAACTCCTGTCAGATATATAGGATTTGAAAATATTTTTTTCCCATTCTGTAGCAGGTTATCTTTTTAGCCAAGATTTTTTTTTTTTTTTTGAGCCATTTATTGAAACAGGAAACACAGGAGAAGCCAAGGATAGAAAGAAGGAAAAATAAGTTCAGTTGGTGGTGTTGATTGGAAATCTTCAGGGGACACCCAGCCAAAGGTATCTGGCTCACGTGGTGCCTGCAACATCCTATGCATTTGGTGTTTCTTGATTGATAGAATCTAGAGAGAAGCTGGTGGGTACTTGCTGCCTTAGCTATAAGCCTTCAGGCTGTATCCCACAGAAAC
Source organism: Bos javanicus (assembly GCF_032452875.1). Taxonomy (NCBI): domain Eukaryota; kingdom Metazoa; phylum Chordata; class Mammalia; order Artiodactyla; family Bovidae; genus Bos; species Bos javanicus. Next base: position 97,522,184 of record NC_083871.1, read on the forward strand.
AAAGTCACTCCTCTTTCAACAAGGTTGTCCTTTATAATTAAAAATACTAGGACTTCCCCCGTGGTTCAGTGGTTAAGACTCCAAGCTTCCACTACAGGGGGCACAACTTCTACCCTGCTTGGAGAACTAAGACCCTGCATACCCCCATGGAGTCACCAAAATAATTAATTAAATAAAATATCAAAAATCAAATTAAATTTTTAAAATATCATTTTTGGTCAATTTCCTAAAACAGTCAGAAAATTAAATGCAACTTGAATTAAACCACAATTCTGAATCAGACAACACAGGCTAAACCAGGTATGGAGAATACGAAAAACAAAATCAACCAGGGAGAGACATGGCCTACTGTGATCTACTTATACTCTTTTCCTTCAAACAGAATACCATATGTGTATATCTTAATCTAAGCTCATATTTATGTAAGATTTATTTAAACCAAAGTAATTGAAAAAGCTGATATAAAATTCCAATCCTGTATAAATAAAATAGTTCCTTCTTTCATGCTGAAAGCATCATTGACTTTTGCCTTCAGTTTATAATCTATGTGCTCTGCCTTGATTTACTCAGCCATGCCTAAAGCACTTTTTTTATATCTTGGGTGAGCAGGCAATGTTGATGGGGGCATGAAATAGCTCCTTTTTCAGAGTTCTGCCCACATGGCTAATATTATGAGACACTTTTTTTTAAAATCCCTTGGATCTGTGCTGGGTGTCCTGCACAGACTCAGGTCTGGCATTATTATTACTTTTTTTATGAATCTCAGGGAAACCATTCTGCTGCTGAGCTAGCCTCACTCACACATTTCATTTATCCGCCATAATAAGAATATCAATACCTTGGATTTATATAGAGCCTCTCATCCAAAGAGGTCAAAGCTTTTTAATTTAATTGGATGTTCCTGTGGCTTTAAGAGCCTCTGGGTATATTTACAAATGTAATAATAAGAAACAGTCTGCTCTGGTTTACAATATAATAGACAGCATAAAACAAGACCTGAGCATACACTGCCTCTCACCTTCACTGCACAAACATATCTGATGCCTGGCCGTGGGGTTCAAGGTCCTTTCTGAGCGGATCTCCATGTATTTTTTCACCCGTGACTCCACTTTTTCTCTATGAATTCTTTGTTTTACTCAAATTAATCATTTAACATAGGATGCATGTCTTCACTTTGTATTGTACCTTAACATGTTCTGCAAGGCCCTTCACCTCCTCCGTAGGTGTTTTAAGTCTGTACTCTTTTTTTGGGCGGGTGGGGGAGGTCAAGTTTACTTATAACCCACCTATGAAGACCATGAAGACCACTGTAGGAACCTGGCCTTCCTTGCTTATTTCCCATGGAAACATCTGCAACGTATACGCTCTTGTTCTTTGGGCATTAATGCTGTGGTTTATGGTCATTTCTTTTCCTGTATAGCATGTCAGCCCCTCCACACAGAGAAGTCTATCATCAATCCCTTGCTTGCATGTGGGTGCTCAGTCGTGTCCGACTCTTTGTGATCCCATGGACTGTAGCCCTCTGTCCATGAGATCTTTCACGCAAGAATACTGGAGTGGGTTGCCATTTCCTCCTCTAGGGGATCTTCCCAACCCAGGAATCTAACACCAGATTTTCTGCATCTCCTGTATTGCAGGAGGATTCTTTACCATGCCATCAAATCACTTTGATGTTCATAGCCTTAGCTGGTCCAAGTAGCCTGGTGAGTTTGGAAATTTGCATTGAAGGTTGAATGTTACAAATGAGCAGACGCACTGTGCCTTCCCCTAAATTTTTCCCCATGTTAAGAGTTTAGTGCAAGTTTAGAATTAGTTTAGATCCCCTAGGATAGAAGCAATGAGAAAGGGTGTGGTTGTCACCTGAAGATGAAAAGTACAATGGTGCAAAGGTTTCCTGTGAAAACAATGTATTGAATGAAGGTTTAATTGGGGTGTGTTGATTTAATTATCATGTAATTGCATTTGCAGTGTGTGACGAAAGTTCAGTTCAGTTCAGTTGCTCGGTTGTGTCCGACTCTTTGCGACCCCATGAATCGCAGCACACCAGGCCTCCCTGTCCATCACCGACTCCCGGAGTTCACCCAAACTCATGTCCACTGAGTCGGTGATGCCATCCAGCCATCTCATCCTCTGTCATCCCCTTCTCCTCCTGCCCCCAATCCCTCCCAGCATCAGAGTCTTTCCCAATGAGTCAACTCTTCGCATGAGGTAGCCAAAGTACTGGAGTTTCAGCTTTAGCATCATTCCTTCCAAAGAAATCCCAGGACTGATCTCCTTCAGAATGGACTGATTGGATCTCCTTGCAGTCCAAGGGACTCTCAAGAGTCTTCTCCAACACCACAGTTCAAAAGCATCAATTCTTCAGCACTCAGCCTTCTTCACAGTCCAACTCTCACATCCATACATGACCACAGGAAAAACCATAGCCTTGACTAGACGGACCTTTGTTGGCAAAGTAATGTCTCCGCTTTTCAATATGCTATCAAGGTTGGTCATAACTTTCCTTCCAATGTTTATGTTACCTAAATACATATTTAAAATTTATTTTTTGCAAATATTCTATGACATACATAAGTTTACCCATATGACCTTAGTCTTACAGAGGTGTATGTATTCTCTTTAGAAATTAGGTTAGTGATGATACTCTTCAGGTAGTCTCTTTCAGCATTAAAGGCAGTCAGTCACAACACAGCATGACATCCTCTTCTTTCAAGTACAGTTCACTTCAGTCCCTCAGTAATATCAGACTCTTTGCGACCCTGTGGACTGCAGCACACCAGGTGTCTCTGTCCATCACTATCTCCCTGAGTTTCCTCAATGTCATGTCCATTGAGTTGGTGATGCCATCCAAACATCTCAACCTCTGTCGTCCCCATCTCCTCCCACCTTCAATCTTTCCCAGCATCAGGGTCTTTTGCATCAGGTGGCCCAAGTATCGGAGTTTCAGCTTCAACGTCAGTCCTTCCAATAAATACTCAGGACTGATCTCCTTTAGGATTTGATCTCCTTGGAGTGCAAGAGACTCTCAAGAGTCTTCTCCAACACCACAGTTCAAAAGCATCAATTCTTTGGTGACCATCCCCATGGAAAAGAAATGCAAAAAAGCAAAATGGCTGTCTGGGGAGGCCTTACAAATAGCTGTGAAAAGAAGAGAAGCGAAAAGCAAAGGAGTAAAGGAAAGATATAAGCATCTGAATGCAGAGTTCCAAAGAATAGCAAGAAGAGATAAGAAAGCCTTCCCCAGTGATCAATGCAAAGAAATAGAGGGAAACAACAGAATGGGAAAGACTAGAGATCTCTTCGAGAAAATTAGAGATACCAAGGGAACATTTCATGCAAAGATGGGCTCGATAAAGGATAGAAATGGTATGGACCTAACAGAAGCAGAAGATATTAAGAAGAGGTGGCAAGAATACACAGAAGAACTGTACAAAAAAGATCTTCATGACCCAGATAATCACAATGGTGTGATCACTCATCTAGAGCCAGACATCCTGGAATGTGAAGTCAAGTGGGCCTTAGAAAGTATCACTACGAACAAAGCTAGTGGAGGTGATGGAATTCCAGCTGAGCTATTTCAAATCCTGAAAGATGATGCTGTGAAAGTGCTGCACTCAATATGCCAGCAAATTTGGAAAACTCAGCAGTAGCCTCAGGACTGGAAAAGGTCAGTTTTCATTCCAATCCCAAAGAAAAGCAATGCCAAAGAATGCTCAAACTACCACACAAAGGCACTCATCTCACATGCTAGTAAAGTAATGGTCAAAATTCTCGAAGCCAGGCTTCAGCAATATGTGAACCGTGAACTTCCTGATGTTCAAGCTGGTTTTAGAAAAGGCAGAGGAACCAGAGATCAAATTGCCAACATCCGTTGGATCATGGAAAAAGGAAGAGAGTTCCAGAAAAACATCTATTTCTGCTTTATTGACTATGCCAAAGCCTTTGACTGTGTGGATCACAATAAACTGTGGAAAATTCTGAAAGAGATGGGAATACCAGACCACCTGACCTACCTCTTGAGAAATCTGTATGCAGGTCAGGAAGCAACAGTTAGAACTGGACATGGAACAACAGACTGGTTCCCAATAGGAAAAGGAGTACGTCAAGGCTGTATACTGTCACCCTGTTTATTTAACTTCTATGAAAAGTACATCATGAGAAATGCTGGACTGGAAGAAACACAAGCTGCAATAAAGATTGCCGGGAGAAATATCAATAACCTCAGATATGCAGATGACACCACCCTTATGGCAGAAAGTGAAGAGGAACTCAAAAGCCTCTTGATAAAAGTGGAAGTGGAGAGTGAAAAAGTTGGCTTAAAGCTCAACATTCAGAAAACTAAGATCATGGCATCTGGTCCCATCACTTCATGGGAAATAGATGGGGAAACATTGGAAACAGTGTGACAAAAGTAGCCCATCATTTTTGATGCTTACCCAATTCTTGCTCTTTTTTTGTTCCAAATTCTTCCTTATAAGTTCTGCTTATAAAAGCAATGCCTATTCAGATAAAATTTGGAAAACACAGTAAAGTGTTAAAAATAATGAAAAATTCCATTTTTCTTGCTCCTCAAAACAACTTTGTAATACCCAGTTCAGTTCAGTCGCTCAGTTTTTCCAACTCTTTGCGACCCTGTGGACTGCGGTACGCCAGCCCTCCCTGTCCATCACCAACTCCCAGTGTTTACTCAAACTCATGTCCATTGAGTCGGTGATGCCATCCAACCATCTCATCCTCTGTCATCCCCTTCTCCTGCCTTCAATCTTTCCCAGCATCAGGGTCTTTTCAAATGAGTCAGTTCTTCACATCAGGTAACCAAAGTATTGGAATTTCAGTTTCCAATGAATATTCAGGACTGATTTCCTTTAGGATGGACTGGTTGGATCTCCTTGCAGTCCAAGGGACTGTCAAGAGTCTTCTCCAACACCACAGTTCAAAAGCATCAATTCTTCAGCACTCAGAGTTCTTTATAGTCCAACTCACATCCATACTTGACTACTGGAAAAACCATAGCCTTGACTAGGTGGATCTTTGTTGGCAAAGTAATGTCTCTACTTTTTAATATGCTGTCTATGTTGGTCATAACTTTCCTTCCAAGGAGTAAGTGTCTTTTAATTTCATGGCTGCAGTCACCATCTGCAGTGATTTTGGAGCCCCCCAGAATAAAGTCTGTCACTGTTTCCACTGTTTCCCCATCTATTTGCCATGAAGTAATGGGACCAGATGCCATGATCTTCATTTTCTGAATGTTGAGTTTTAAACCAACTTTTTCACTCTCCTCTTTTACTTTCATCAAGGGGCTCTTTAGTTCTTCTTTACTTTCTGCCATAAGGGTGGTGTCATCTGCATATCTGAGGTTATTGATATTTCTCCCAGCAATCTTGATTCCAGTTTGTGCTTCTTCCAGCCCAGCATTTCTCATGATGTACTCTGCATATAAGTTAAATAAGCATGGTGACAATATACAGCCTTGACATACTCCTTTTCCTATTTGGAAGCAGTCTGTTGTTCCACGTCCAGTTCTAACTGTTGCTTCGTGACCTGCATACAGATTTCTCAAGAGGCAGGTCAGGCAGTCTGGTATTCCCATTCCTTTCAGAATTTTCCACAGTTTATTGTGATCTACACAGTCATGGCATCCGGTCCCATCACTTCATGGCAAATAGATGGGGAAACAGTGGAAACAGTGGCTGACTTTATTTTTCTGGGCTCCAAAGTCACTGCAGATGGTGATTGCAGCCATGAAATTAAAAGACACTTACTCCTTGTAAGGAAAGTTATGACCAACCTAGACAGCATATTGAAAAGCAGAGACATTACTTTGTCAACAAAGGTTCATCTACTCAAAGCTATGGTTTTTCCAGTGGTCATGTATGGATGTGAGAGTATAAAGAAAGCTGAGCACTGAGGAATTGATGCTTTTGAACTGTGGTGTTGGAGAAGACTCTTGAGAGTCCGTCCCTTGGACTGCAAGGAGATCCAACCAGTCCCTCCTAAAGGAAATCAGTCCTGAATTCATTGGAAGGACTGGTGCTGAAGCTGAAACTCCAATACTTTGGCTACCTGATGGGAAGAACTGGCTCATATGAAACGACCCTGACGCTGGGAAAGATTCAAGGTCGGGGGAGAAGGGAATGACAGAGGATGAGATGGCTGGATGCCATCACTGACTCGATGGACATGAGTTTGAATAAACTCCAGCAGTTGGTGATGCACAGGGAGGCCTGGCGTGCTGCAGTCCACGGGGTTGCAAAGAGTCGGACACGACGGAGCGACTGAACTGGACTGACACAGTCAAAGGCTTTGGCATAGTCAATAAAGCAGAAATAGATGTTTTTCTGGAACTCTCTTGCTTTTTTGATGATACAACAGATGTTGGCATTTTGATCTCTGGTGCCTCTGCCTTTTCTAAATCCAGCTTGAACATCTGGAAGTTCATGGTTCATGTACTATTTATGAGGTGCTGATCATGTATATGTCACAGTTTTACTATAATTGTCTAATGGAAGTTCTATCATCATATGCTTTATAGATAAGGAAAGTCATGCCCAGAAAGATTAAGTAACTCACCTAAGACAGTCTGCATCTCTGGTGGTGCAGTGGTAAAGAATCTGCCTGCAAGTAAGAAGACACTGGAGACTCCGGTTTGATTCCTGGGCTGGGAAGATCCCTTGGAGGAGGAAATGCCAACTCACTCCAGCATGCTTGCCTGGAAAATCCCATGGACAGAGGAGCCTGGTGCACTACAGTTCATGGGGTTGCAAAGAGTTGGAGACAACTGAGCATGCACACACTAAGATAATCTAACAAACAGGTGAAGGGCTGGGAGTGAATCACAAGGACCCCTGTGTCTATAAAGCAGTCGTCCTCCATTCCCACCTCTCAACCCCCGAGAATCACGCATCTGCTTTCTGTTTGTATGAAATCCTTTAATCTAGGTATTTTTTTTTTTTAATAAATGGAATCATACACTGTGCAGACTTTTGTGTCTGACTTCTTTCACTTAGTATATTGTTTTCAAGTTTCATCAATGATGTAGCATGCATTAGTATTTCATTTCCATTTATGGTTGAATAATATTCCATTGGATGTTGATATGTCACATTTGGTTATTAGAGAAGGAAATGGCAACCCACTCCAGTATTCTTGCCTGGAGACTCCCAGGGACAGAGGAGCCTGGTGGGCTGCTGTCTATGGGGTTGCACAGAGTCAGACACAACTGAAGAGACTCAGCAGCAGCCGCAGCACATTTTGTTGATATCTCAATGATATACCACATACCATACCACAGTTTTTTCAAGATTCTTCTTGGCTATTTGAGGTTCCTTGCCATACAGTAAATTCCTTGTATTTAAATTTTAGGATCAGGTTTTCCAATGCTGCAAGAAGACTATTGGAATTCTCATAAGGATTGCACTGAATGTGTAGATAGCTTTAGGGAGTATTGACATATTAATGATATTAATTCTTCCAACCCATGCTCACAGGATGTCTTTCCATTTATTTACATCTTCTTTAATTTCTTGCAGCAAAGTTTTGTAGTTTTTAGTGTTTAAGTCTTTCATCTCCTTGGTTAAATTTATTGTTAAATATTTTATCTTTTTTTGATGCTATTGTAAATGGAATTGTTTTGTTAATTTCCTTTTTGGATTGTTCATAGCTAGTGTCTAAAAATACTATTGATATTTTTGTTTTGATATTGCATCCTGCAGCCTTGCTGAATTAATTTATTAGCTCTAATAGTTTAAAAAAATTCTTTAGGATTTCCATATGTCAACCACGTTGTCTACACATAGAGATGGTTTTAGTTCTTCCTTTCTAATTTGAGTGCCTTTTATTTTTTACTTGCCTAATTGTTTTGGCTAGACTTTTCATTACTTCACTGAATAGAAGTGGCAAAGTGGGCATCTTTGTCTTGTACCTGATCATAGCTTGAAAGCATTCAGTTTTTGACCATTGATACCATTAGCTGTATTTTTTTTAATAAACAACCTTTATCATATTGAATAAATTCCCTTCTACTTCCAGTTTTCTGAGTGTTTCATCATGAAAACGTTTTTCGATTCTATCTAAAGCTTTTTCTGTTTCAACTGAGGTGATCCTGTTTTTTTTTTTTTCCCTTCTTACTGCCCACATCCTAAGGCACTAGGCTCAATTACCCCTTTTCACATACGTGCATTCTTTAATTTTATAACCTGCTTTTTGCAAGTACATCACGAACATCTTTTCTTCATTAAAAACCACTAAAACTATGATTTCCAGTGGCTACATATTATATTCTTGTGTGGATGTTCTATAATTTACTTAATACATCTATGTTGTTTTAAAAAATTTAACATTTTGTTCTCTCTCTCTATTTCTCTAGAATCAGAATCCCTAGAACTGGAATTATTGAGCCAGAGGTAATGAACACTTAAAAAAATAAGTATATGTGTGTGTGGGTGTGTCTGAAAGTTATTTTATAAAATCACTGTGAACCTCTGCCAGCTGATACCTGCCTAAACAAAGTAGTGGAGGTGCTCTGCGCTCGCTATTTCACAGCTCCAGGACCACTCTGTCTGCTTTCTATTCATCTCTGAAGTTCTTTAATCTCTACTGCTACTAAGCAGCTCACTTACTACCTTCCCTCTTCAATTTATGCACTTTCCATTCTTATGGTAATCTTGTTCTGTTCATTTCATCTACTGAACTTATGACTAAGCCAGTTGAGCCAGATGCAGGACATATGAAAACTTACCAGTAAAAATGTTAATAAAGCACAGTTGTGCATTATTGCCAACTATATTTTATTTAGCTTGAGAAGAAAAGGAATCTGAAGCTGGTCAGTTTTGTTTCCCGGTTTTTCTGTTTTCTTTATCAATATCCATTTGTGTGTTACTCCTTACATATTTTTTAGAATTGTCCGGAAATAAAATAACTGAATTCACACATTAAACTAATGCATAAGCATTTAGTTTTAGATAATACTAAAGAAAAGAATTTCTGTATCTATCCATTTTCGTATTTTATTGGATTTTTAAAAAACTACTTGTGTTTAAAGTAAAAACTTTGTCATACAGACATCAAGCACAAGACCCTACTGAAATACACACCCCATGTACGCGCTTTGGCATCGTCAGATAAATATGATTTAAAAACTAATAAAATTCTAAAAACAATAAAACTGGGGAAAAACTCAAGATCAGAATAAATACAAATGAAGATATTAGAAGATTTCACCAAATCGCAACTGGTTTAGTTTTCCTGCGCGCCCTGGAACAGCGGAAGGAAACTACAATTCCCAGAGTGCTTAGAGAGCTCGTGGGGCCTGAAACTTACTTCTTACGTCCCGCCTCCTCTCTTCAGCGATTGGGTTATCCAGTTCTGTGACTTTGGACTTCACTTCTCCCATTGGTGCACTCTAAAGAGAGGTCAATTACAGAGTTTACACTTGGTTCCTTCCAGCCCACCCGCTCTCCCTCCCTTGCACCAAGATGGCGGCAGAAGGAGCTGGTGGGAAATACAGAAGCACAGTCAGCAAAAGCAAAGACCCCTCGGGGCTGCTCATCTCTGTGATCAGGTGAGGGAGGCAGGAGGCAGGGGCAGGGACAGGGGGCAGCGGCTCGATTTCCGCTTTGGAAGGGAGAAGGGTTAGCTGGGTTCCACCCTGCCGACCCCTCCCTTCCCTCCTTGCCTCCCCCCAGCCCTTCCCAAGGGCCCCCGCAGTTCTCACTTTTTCTCTGGGGTTGGGCCAGAGGGAGGAGCCTGGCCTCTCAGTGTTTATCTAATTTACTGCCAGAGCTTTCCACTAGGGTCCCCGGGCCCTAAAAGCACGGTCTTTGGGGTTTGGTAGAGAAAGCCAGGTGTGTTCACTTACTCATACATGTATTGATTGATTGTCTTCAGCATCGCTCACTGTGGAAGGCACCTTGTTCCCTGGACTTCTGGGTGTCAGGCCCTGACGTCCGGAGACCTCTGTCACGAATTGCAGATTTTGTTTTCACACGTTGAACACCTCCAACCACCTGTGCATGGATGGCTCAGCCTCAAATACGAGAGCCTGTCGTGAGCTGGTTAGAAGAGTTGTGGATTTGAAGGCACACATCCGTGCTGATTTTTGTTCTGCCTTCGTGTTCCGATCTAGTCTTTAAAAAGCAAAACAAATTTCAAGTTATCCTCTTTGCATATCATTTTCCCAGACTGTATATGGTGGGGGTAGAAGTAGTCGACCTTCTAGGGGCCACTTTTTCTTAAAGTAAATTCTAGTAAGGGTGGATAATTCATTAAAATTCAGCTAAGGATGATACAGGGAGTGGCTAAAAGCAAGCTGAACAAAATGTATTACGACACGTTATGCTGTTAGCATATGAATTTCAACCCATGTATTTTTAATAAAATGAAACATCTCCCTCCCCCTTTCCCCCACCTATACTAAACTTTCGGTTAAGTTTTGGAGGGCTTCTGATGACCTTTTAAAAACCTAGGCTCAACAGTATCTGGTAGTTAGTAGGCATTTGAATGAATGAACAGATCTAAATTTTAAAACAGCCCACCCACTCATGGACTGATAAAGACCCATCTCAAGGGTATTTAGGCCTCTCTGAAAGTAAGATTGTGACATATGAAATCATTATTACTAAATTTTCTTTAGGATTAAGAGGATAATTCTTCTCTGTATGGAAATATGTAATATACTTGGTAGGTCATACAGAGAAAATGCAGTTTTCTTGTGGACCCAGTCTTGCCAAGACAAAACACAAGTAGTATAAATGTTTATCATGATACTAAAACTCCAAGTAGAATATTTTTAGTTTCCCAGCTTTACTCCTGTGGAACTATAATACATGAATTTATTTGGATTCCTTTTTGAGCTTGTTCATTTATTTATTTTTGCTTTATAGTCAACATTCATATAAACAGTACAAGTTTAGTGTCAGTGTGTTGTACAGAGCCTGGCACTTACTGTGTAGTTAGTAAATATTTGTTCAATGAATGAGTGAATGCCCCGAGTTTTGCAAACATGAATTTGACATGATGGTACCCTTGAGAGTATAGACTACTTGAGGGATAAAATATGTAAGTAACAATGTGACATAAGGCTAGATGAGACAGATGAAATGTGCTGGCAATCTAGGAGAAGGAGCAGTTATTTTCAACAAAAGTGGAGTCGGGATTAGGGAAGATAGCAGTGTATACAAATGTACCTGCTCAGTTATGTATTTATGATTTTGTAGTCTTTGCTCATTTGTTTTTTTTTTTTTTTGTATATAAGTTTTCTTAAAGGTCATTTAAATTTACCCAAAATGTCCTATATTTGAAAAAACCTTTATATCAAACTAAAGCTTTTTTTTTTAAACTGATACTGATTGGAAACATATGTTGCCTTTGGTGGACAGTGCCTATGTGTTCTTCAGGGGGACTCTCCTGCTGGGTGTTATGGGATATGATTTGGTGGCTCGTTTCTCTCTGTTACCTTCACATTACCACCGTGATTTGGACCTGGACATTTTTTACTCTGCCTTCTGTGGTATATTGTTAACTCATTTTTCTTCCATATCCTTGGCCACCTCAGATCACTTGAATAACATTTTTACTTTATTATAATCTATTACCAGCATGCTATATTGGAGTATCCAGATCTAGCATCCTGGGCGAGGTTAGTAAGGATTGGGGTTCATGGTTACTTAGGGTCCTTAAGACTGGATGTTATTGGTCTCAGAGTATTTCAACATTTCTCTGAGTCACAGGAAAATTTTGGTGTTGGAGTGAAAATTTGGGTGTTGCTAATTCCTTGTTTCCTCCCTGATGTGCTCTGAAAACAGCCAGTGGTTTCCATTTTGTAAATAATAGCAATGAATGAGAGGAAAATGGTAGTTTTACTTTGGTATTTGGGATGCGGGAGTTTCGGGGGCGTAATTGAGGGAAGAATGCAAAGAGGAAAGTAGTTGATAAGAGAGTAGCTCTTAAAAGTTCTCATCACAAGGAAAGATCTGTGGTGATGGATGCTAACGTATTGGGATAATCATTTTGCAATATACGTATATCTCAAATCATTATGTTGTGTACCTTAAATAATTACAATGTTGTATGTCATATGTATCAATATAATGGGAATAAAAAGAATGGAGGATTCATATGTCTTGTTAGTAGATTGTTCTGTGACTCTGAAGTTGCTGCTTTGTCTGTCTGTTCAATTTGTATTCTTCCTGTTACTTTTCTTGCAACATTGCATTCATGATTGTAAGTTCCTCACATGAAACTTTGATTACCTCCTCTTATCCTTAACCTCTTTTCCAATTCTCTCTTAAAGACTGTAGCTTTCCTGGTTGCTTTGGCAACAAGCCTCAGAAAGGAAAACCATTTTAGATTCAGGTTTATAAAATCTGAACATCCCTGAAGATGTCTCTGGTACATGCGAGTTCTCTTGCAGGCTTCCTTGGACCTGTCAGGTTGTCACAAAATAAATGGCTTGTGAGTGATAGAGTCCATTGTCCTTTGAAGAGTTTGATTAGTTTAGCTTTATCTTTTTCTATCAATGAGCAGTTGTTTTCCTTTTTTGAATAGTGAATGTTAAAAATTCTCCTTTAGTTCTCTGATATGTAAAAAGTGTCATTTCTGTGCTCCATTATGTATTAATATTAGCATAGCACTTTATATTCTCATACTATTCCTATTAGTTGGAACACCATTTATTGTTAGAAGCATCTTTTAACTGGAAAAAGACTGTAGGTGGATGAGGCTTTGACCTGAGGACAGTGTCAGAGTACACATGGGGAATACCCAAGCCTCATCACTGTTTGCAGCCATGAAAGAAAAGTGAAGTTGCTCAGTCGTGTCCGACTCTGCGACCCCATGAACTGTAGCCTACCAGGCTCCTCTGTCCATGGGATTTACCAAGTAATTAAATGGTGACTATTTTGCTAGTGTGATAGTGCATCACTTTAAGGCATTTAAAAGTCAAAATGATGTAAAAAAATATAGTGTAATTGTAATGGAGGGGTTACATTTGGTGGATGGGTTATTTAAGTGCTTTGAGACTCATAAGTGCAATTCTTAACCATTTACAAAATACTGAATAAAGCCATTTCAGGACGGCCGGATGATTCAGAGAGTGGACTCGGGGGTTTAACAAAAGAGGTGGTTCTTTCGTGAGGTGGGGCTTTGATGAGGCATAGTGTTTAGGATTGATTTTGGAAGCTGCTGTTAACCACAGCTTTTGGTTTTAAGTCTTGCCCCTGACCCTTTAAAATGAAAGTAATCTGGTGGACCTGATTACCTGCTGATGTACAATTTGGACAGTTTTACGGACACACGCAGACACAGCATTTTCTACTTTTCTATTGATCTTTCCCCCCCTAACCTTTTGCTTGGTGTGAAGTTGGGGCAGGCAGCCTTTCTAAATGGGAAATAAGCAAGATGGCATTTTGGAGATGCGATTTTATTTTTGTGAGGTCTTGTCAGATTTTTAATTGGGAAATGTGTCTACCACTTACTGTTAGGTGATTTACTTCCCAATTAAGTGTTGACTCTCTTCTCTTTATAAGTTAGCCTTTAATAGCTGGCTTAATTGGGAAGACAAACTTCAGCTGTGACTGGAGGAGACCTCCTTGAAACCTCAGAGCAGAGCTTTTGTGGACAGACACTGCTTACAGATGGCAAGGAGGTCTGAAGGCAGTAAAAGGAGCACATTGTCATCAACTTTTATGTCTTCACAGAAGTTGGAATTCCAGAAACTTAGAAAATCGTTTATTGTAGACGCCTGTTAAAGCCCCTTCCTCTTCAGAGTATTTTGGTCAGCCCTGTATTTAATTCAAAGTACACTTTGTTGCAGGAGTCCACGTTTTGGTTTAGAGCTTTGAACAAACAGCTTTGAGGTCCATGACACAAATTGTGGCAGGAAAGGCCATTGGAGCAGAGTCCTGGAGATTGTCGGCTTCACTGTGGCTCAGCGGTAAAGAATCCGCCTGCAATGCCGGGAGACCTGGGTTTGATCCCTGGGTTGGGAAGATCCCCTGGAGGAGGGCTTGGCAATCCACTCTAGTATTCTTGAGCTTCCCTGGTGTCTCAAATGGTAAAGAATCCATCTGCAATGTGGGAGACCTAGATTCGATCCCTGGGTTTTGAAGATCCCCTGGAGGAGGATCTTCCTGGAGTGGAGGCAACCCACTCCAGTATTCTTGCCTGGACAATTCTGTGGACAGAGGAGCCTGGCGGGTCACAGTCCATTTGGTCACAAGAGTTGGACAGGACTGAGCAACTACACCACCACCACCACCCTTCTCCAACCTCCTCTCCCATCCAGGCTGTTTAATGTTGGGTGATATGATCAGCAGAAGTTTTTCTTAGTAAAATCCAGCTGTCACTTGTTTCTTTCATGGATCATGTCTTTGATGTAGCTAAAAAGTCATTGCTGTACCCAAGGTCATCTCAGTTTTCTTCTTTGCTGACTTCTAGGTGTTTGATATTTAGATCTCATATTCATTTTGAGTTAATTTTTATGAAAGCTATAAGATCTCTGTCTAGACTGATTTTTGTGGTCAATGTTCAGTTCTCACACCATTTGTTGAAAAGACGATCTTCTCCATTGTTGTATATATGTGAGGTCTTCACCAACGTTCTGTGCTTTCTGTTCTCTTTTTATGCCTGCTTGTCATCGCAACTTTTCCCATTTTCGTTTATAAAAATTGTATCACACAAACTTGTTAAAAAAAAATAATCAAAGAGAAACATCATCTAAAACTCCCGTTTCTCAAAATACTGTTTTTGTTTTTAAGGTTTTCATGTAGATCCTGTCCATGTACATGGTTGTAGTTATAACAAAGTTAACATATTTTTAGCATAACAAAAATGATATTATATCTTTGTAATTGTATAAATATTTAACTGGGGGGATTAAAAATATAGAAAATGATAGAGACATATAAATTACTCATATTCTCTTCACCTAGAATTAACCATTGTTAATAAATTTTCTTTAAGCTTTTAAAAATCATTGCATTGTTATAAAAATGGTATATATTCATTGTAAAGTAATCAAACAATGGAAATGCAGAAAACTGCAGATGAAAGTAAAAAAATATGAGTCCAAACTTTATTTTCCTTAAGTTACCATCACTAGTATTAGCTGAACCTAATTTCAGATCTCTCTCTGTCTCCCTTTCTCTGTGTGTCTCTCTGTATTAAATGTTGGATGGATAGATAGAAATAATAAAAAAAAAGTATGATATCATACTCTATGTGTTAAACTTATAACTTTACTGTCTCCATTTTTAGGGTATATATATATATAGCAAAGTGCACACATATTAAGTATATGACAATTTTTGCTTTTGTAACCACTACCCATGTCAAGATAGACACTCCCGGCATCCTTGTTAATTCTTTTTCCAGTTCAGTTTTTTTGTAAGGATACCCTGTTGTTCCCAACACCACGTGTTTAAAAGACTGTTCTTTTTCCCCTGAATTTCTTTTGTACCTTTATCGAAAATCGGGTGGCCAGTGTGGATCTATTTTTTGACCCTCTAGTCTGTTTATCTTAATGACAATGCTGCACAGTCTTGATTTCTGCCTTTGTAAATCTTGGAGACAGGCAACATAAGCTTTCCAGCTCTCTCCTACTTTTCCAAAGTTAATTTTGGCCCTTCTAGGTTCTTTGCATTTCCATGTCCATTTTAGAATTAGCCATCAATTTCTAAAATAAACCCACTGGGATTTTGGTTAGGATTTCTTTGAATGTCCTGATTCATATGGGAGAGTTGACATCTCAACAATATGTCTTCTGATCCATAAACAGTATTATCTCTCTTCAGTCAATTTCTCCCAGCAGTTTCTTTGTAGATTTCAAGTGTAAGTCCACCTGTTGTCTGTCATACTTACCTCTAAGTAGTTTAAGACACTTCCTATTGTCCCACAGCTCCCTGAATACTGATGCTATCTTTCTCTCTTTTTATTTTTTGGTCTTTTTTTTCCTAGGTGGGTTTATTTTTTTTTTTGGATATGGTTTCTGTTGCTGTGTGTTAAACTTCATTAATCTTTTCTGCAATTCCCATTCTGCTGTTAATTCCATGTAATGCAATTTTTATTAGATTGTGGTTTTGCTCTTTCAGAGATTTAATTTGGATCTTTTAAAAAAATATTTTCAGTCTTTCCTGTAGTTTCTTGAACGTACGGAATGCAGGTAACTCTTTAAGTGTTCTTGTTCACTAATTTTATCATGTCATCATTTTGGGATTCGTTTCAGTTGATTAATCTCCCCTCCCCCCACATGCCTTGCACTTCTTGGATGCTAGACTCTGTGATTTTTACCTTGTTATGTACTCAATTTGGATATCTTTGTTTTCCCATAAGTACTCTTGACTATTGTTTTCTGGGATGTGGTTAACTTACTCAGAAACAGTGTAGCCCTTTGAGGCCCTGTTTTAAATTTTACTAATTGGCTTCCCCCATGGTTCAGCAGTAAAGAATCCGCCTGCAGTGCAGGAGCCAGGGGTTCAATCCCCTGGTGGGGAAGATCCCCTAGAGAAGGAAATGGCAGCCCACTCCAGTATTCTTGCCTGGGAAATCCCATGGACAGAGGAACCTGGTGGACTCCAGTCCATGGGGTTGCAAGAGTCAGACGCGACTCAGCGAGTAAACAACAATCAGGAGCCAAGCAGCGTTTAGTTGAGGGCGGTTTTATCTCAGACTGTGGCAGAATCCTTCTTAGTGCTCCACCTCGTGCTCTGTGAGTGGTGAGATTTTCACTCTGGCTGTGTGTCATTTCAGATCATTGTTCTCGCAAGTGCTTTCAGGTGGTTCTTATTGTGGCCTTGAGTAGTTTTCTACCACACGTGCTTGGGGGAAGACTCTAGGAAGCTTCTCCACAGATCTCCAGGGTGCTCTGGTTAGCTCTGTCTTCTCCAGGACTCCGCTCAGCAAACTCCAGCAGCTTTCGTGTCCAAGTTTGAAATCTTTTGTTTGTTGTTTTGGATGGGAGGGTAGATCTGTTTCCTATGATTTCATCCAGTCCTGGAGCAGAAGTCTATCAGTGCTTCATATTAAAAAAAAAAAAAAAATCTCAAAAGGTTAATTTTCCTGGGTCCAAATTTTGGGTTGCCTATGCTCAAAGAGGAAGCATAAGATGCTCTAAAAAAAGTTGTAGCCTAAAAGTGAACTAGGTACCTCAGCACTGATGGTCTTAATGATTTTGTAGTATTTTGTGGAGTGTTTAGTTAAAATTAACTTCATATAGTTCTTTTTCAGGAGCTTTTCCTTCAGAACTCTTAGAAATGCCTTGGAACTAGTTTGTATCTGTTTATATATTTATGTTTTAAAATATAGTTTTTTTTATCTGATACCTGTGATGGTATTGTTTGTTAACCTGAGGTCTAGTGTGGCTGCTGCTGCTAAGTCGCTTCAGTCGTGTCCGACTCTGTGCGACCCCATAGATGGCAGCCCACCAGGTTCCCCCGTCCCTGGGATTCTCCAGGCAAGAACACTGGAGTGGGTTGCCATTTCCTTCTCCAGTGCATGAAAGTGAAAAGTCAAAGTAAAGTCACTCGGTTGTCTCTGACTCTTAGCGATCCCATGGACTGCAGCCTACCAGGCTCCTCCATCCCTGGGATTTTCCAGGGAAGAGTACTGGAGTGGGGTGCCATTGCCTTCTCCGCTAGAGTGGCTAGTAAATGTATTTTCTTTGGGCGGCATGGTACTTAGAATGTTTCTGTTGGTGGTTGGGTTTTGTTTGCACTGGGGTATTTCAGCTTGTGCTGGCATTTTTCAGTTTGCAGTGGTGAGCTCTGCTCCCTCTGGTCTTATACTCTGCTGCTCCTTATGTTTTTGTTAACGGCTTTTTAGCTATGGAATGAGTTATGACCTTGGTCTTTATGGTAGCCAGTCCTTTGTGTTTTTCACCTTGAAAAACCAGGGACCCTCCATTTAACAGGAAGTTATAAGGGAAAATTGTGTATCATGTAACATGGTAAGAAATGTATTTCAAGATCCTTAGGAGAACCTTTGAACCTTTATTGACTTTTTAAAAAATTTTTTTAAAGCCCTTTCAAAAAATACAGTGGCATGTAATTCAGGTGTTTTTTCCATTGGAAACTTGCTGTCTAAACTTACTATCGTTGCACTGAATATTACGAGAAGCATTGTTTTATACTCAGAATATCACTTAACAGCTTGTTAGGAATGCAGAATCTTCGGCACCGCCTGAACCACTTGACCCGAATCTGCCGTTTACAGGAGTCTCAGGTGAGTCCACTACTCATCAAAGTTTTGAGTAGCCCTTAAAGATGTAAGTTGGGAAAGTAAGATACAAGAAACCAGGTAGTGTTAACTTGTTTTTAGCTGAGATAATGGTATGGCTGTCTTTTGAAAAGTACTATTCTTAAGAGATACTTACCGAAATAAACCAGTAAAATATCATGACTAGGATTTGCTTCAAAATAATAAGAAGGTTAGAGCCAGTGAGGGTATAGACAAAACATGATGGGAATGTGCTGCTGATTGTTGAAGCTGAGTTTGATGAGTTCCTTAATTTCTGTTCGTGTTTGAAAATTTCTGTAAACATGCACATGTATGTGTGTAATATATATGCTGGGGAGATGGAAGGTGGTGGGAATGACAAGGTTCTGTAGGTTAATAAATTGCAGAAATGCTACATAATATATTCATGTTCTGTTCACTCCGGCCCCACCCAAACACTCCCACCCAGAGGTACCTTGAACATTAACATATTAAAGTCTGCTGAAACTGAATGTGGTTCTGAAACCTGCTTCAATTTGTGTAACCCAGGATTTCCAAACTAGCCTATCAGCATATAATATGTTAATATAAACATATATGTTAATATAGACAAAACACTATTTCTGAGGAATTCACGAGAAACTCCTCATTAGGAAATAGTCTACACATTTAAAATGATCATATACTGTACTGCATTGTAGTAACAAAGGCATTCCACTGGAGGTGAAAAACGAGATGACTGGAGATGATGCTTTAAGGATGTGATGCTTAAAATGGGAGTGGAAGAGAGGTGGAGTTTGGTTCACTAAGGGTGGGGGAGATTTTAAGTGGATTTTGTTAACGCTTGACTATTGTAGGCTTTGTTAAGAGCGATTCTCCTTAATTTTGGTAATGGCCTTCTCTGTTGGGTACAAGTTGACTGCTTTTGGGCCCCAGAAGTGTGGGTTATATAACCGAATTAATTGAAATACAAAAAACTTCATGCATCGGGTGTGGTAATTGGCCCTAAGTGCTGTCTGAAGCAAGACACCCGTGAATTTTCAATTGACTTTAAAGCAGAAATTGTTTACTGTCACTTGATATGAAGTGAGTTTCTTTGGAGTGAATTAAGGGATGTTTTTATGCCTCAGAAAATTTTTTCAGAGGAACTTGTCATTGTGAATCTCCATCAGTCGGGGTGGGATTGTCTTGTACTTTGTGGGATCTAATAAAACGTAATTAAGAAGTAGTTGCAGTGTCTAATTGAATATAATAAAATCCGATTTAAAAGTGTTACATTTGGTTATGCTTTGAGTGACTACGTCATGTCTTATGTGATTATATAGTGATACACATCACATATATTTAATGTGTGATCTTTTTCTTTCTGCCAAAACTCAGAATTATGATGAGGGTCTCTCATTTTCACAGTTCATTGGAAGCCTTGGTAGGACTATTCATTTTATCAAAGGACGCTGCCTCACATAACAGGCTTTGAAGACCAGTTTGAAACTTGTTTGGTTCAGGTTCGTAGTCTTAGTAACCTCTCTTTCCACCACTTTCAGTTCAGTTGCTCAGTCGTGTCCAACTCTTTGCGACCCCGTGAATCACAGCACGCCAGGCCTCCCTGTCCATCACCAACTCCTGGAGTTCACTCAGACTCACGTTCATTGAGTCAGTGATGCCATCCAGACATCTCATCCTCTGTCGTCCCCTTCTCCTGCCCCCAATCTGTCCCAGCATTAGAGTCTTTTCCAATGAGTCAACTCTTCGCATGAGGTGGCCAAAATACTGGAGTTTCAGCTTTAGCATCATTCCTTCCAAAGAAATCCCAGGGCTGGTCTCCTTCACAATGGACTGGTAGGATCTCCTTGCAGTCCAAGGGACTCTCAAGAGTCTTCTCCAACACCACAGTTCAAAAGCATCAATTCTTCGGCGCTCAGCCTTCTTCACGGTCCAACTCTCACATCCATACATGACCACAGGAAAAACCATAGCCTTGACTAGATGGACCTTTGTTGGCAAAGTAATGTCTCTGCTTTTGACTATGCTATCTAGGTTGGTCATAACTTTCCTTCCAAGGAGTAAGCGTCTGTTAATTTCATGGCTCCACCACTTTGCTGCTGCTGCTGCTAAGTCGCTTCAGTCGTGTCCGACTCTGTGCAACCCCATAGATGGCAGCCCACCAGGCTCCCCCGCCTCTGGGATTCTTCAGGCAAGAACACTGGAGTGGGTTGCCGTTTCCTTCTCCAGTGCATGAAAGTGAAAAGTCAAAGTGAAGTTGCTCAGTTGTGTCCGACTCTTAGCGACCCCATGGACTGCAGCCCACCAGGCTCCTCTGTCCATGGGATTTTCCAGGCAAGAGTACTGGAGTGGGGTGCCATTGCCTTCTCTGCTCCACCACTTTAGTTTGTACTTAATGTTACTCAGAACTGTACTGAGTGCCCTTCGTGACATAACAGGTATATGTTACTTTCAGACATGTCTCAGGTTGGCTGTTATTAATGTTATTTTCGAGGAAAAGAAAATCTGATTCACACTTTGAAATAAGGGCTGTGGTGGTGGTGGCTTAGTCACTAAGTCATGTGCTCTTTGCGACCCCATGGACTGTAGCCCGCCAGGCTTTTCTGTCCATGGGATTTCCCAGGCAAGAATATTGGAGTGGGGTGCCGTTTCCTTCTCCAGGGAATCTTCTTGACCCAGGGATCAAACTTATGTCTCCTGTATTGCAGGTGGTTTCCTGTATTGCAAGCGGATTCTTCACTGCTGAACCACCAGGGAAGCCCTTGAAATAAGGGCCAAGTGGATCTAATAATGTTGCTTAATATCTTCTAGTTAAACGCATTTTAACTAGAAAAAAACAGTTCACAATTTCAAGAATCATGTCAGCTCTAGACTTTTTTTTTTCTTACATCGGGGCCAATAATAAAGAATATTATGTTCTAGAAAGATCAGGAAATTGTTTTCTTCCTGCTTGGAGTGAGGTTCAAAAATTAGTTCAGCCTTGAATATCTGAGAATTTACCAATTCTCAGTTTGGGGCTTATAAAATGTTAGAATGTTGTAAGGATGACTCCTTATTTTCTGTTCTTTCCATGATGCAATTTAAAAAATTCGTAAGAATTGTCCTGATGAGAGAAGGCCATACTGATGGATTCAGGTGCTTGATGAGTGGGGAAAAAAAATGCAGGGGCTCAGTGATCTGTAGTGTGTCTACTGAGAGTCCCGTTGAGTGCTTCCCAGAATGGGGATCACTGAAGAGGCTTGATTTTTACTGTGGGTTTTGCTGTGTAGAACTGCTGGGTCCCGGTAAGTTATTTCTGGATATGTGGAGCCTTACTTGTAATTAGTTTTTCTGAGTTGCTTGGAGGGATTTCCATTAATTGTTCCGTGAATCTTTATTATTCCTGGAGGAGAGGTCACTGGATGCCGACAAGGAATGCCCTTAGTAGACAATTAAGCATATTAACTGTTTTCAGAAAGCCTGACTTAATGCTAATTATACCACAGGTGTCACCAAAATTCAGGTGTATGATGTTAAATATTTCTTATAGCAGGTTAATTAATTCAGTTATCTGAGACTCTTATCAGGCAGCTGACTCTTCTCGTGGAAGAATCT
Organism: Bos javanicus; assembly: GCF_032452875.1. Classification (NCBI taxonomy): domain Eukaryota; kingdom Metazoa; phylum Chordata; class Mammalia; order Artiodactyla; family Bovidae; genus Bos; species Bos javanicus. The sequence continues at coordinate 97,543,988 of NC_083871.1, forward strand.
GTGTTGCTGTGGTTAAGTGGGGGGTAACTGACAACATCTGCCTTGAGAGTTTACCCAAGCAGAATAACACAGCTTGTGTTTTACAGGGTGGTGTACTTGTCTGCTCAGGCAGCTGTAACAAAATACCACAGACTGGGTAACTTGGGAGACTAGAATCTCCTAGTCTCTCTTCTAGGAGACTAGAAGTCTAAGATGATGGTACAGTCAGGGCTGGGTGACTGTTGAGGCCTCCTCTTGGCTGGGAGATGGTCACCTTCTCCTTGGGTCCTCAGATGGCCCTTCCTCTGTGAGTGCGTGGAGAGGGAGAGGGCTCTTTGGTGTCTCTTCCTCTCTTTATAAGGACACCAGTTCCATCCCATTAAGACCCTGCTCGTATGACCTGATGTAATCTTTATGACCTGCCTTCTAGGCCCTGCCTCCAAATGCAATTATGTTAGGGCTTCAGCATAATGAATTTGGTGGTGTGTGTGTGTGTATGTATGTGTCAGTGTCAGAATTCAGTCCGTAGTATGTGGGACTCTGTGCACTCTTAGTTGTTAAAATATCCTAAAATGCTTTCAGAGTGACAATCTGGCAATCTTGAGAAGCAGGCAAGAGCCCTGGTCAGGCTAATTTTTTACAGTTGGTTTTCAACCTTACTACCTGCTTTTCTGTCTTACAATGTTTAATAGTCCCCTATTAGCCCTGTAATACCAAATACTCGTACTGTGGACTCTCTTCAGAGAATTACTGTCTGGTTAACTTGAACTATCAAAAGGCTTGCTGAAAGGCGGAAATTAATGAAACATAATTTGATTCACTTAGTCCTTTAAATTCCCTAAATTCTCTTCTTAGATGAAAATCGTTGGAAAGCTTTATACTCTGGCCTCTATTCAGGGTCTTTGAAAAATCTGTTAGGTCTTAGTTGTGTTTTAATGTTACGTTCTTGGAGGAACGTGTAAGAAATGGCCATGTAAGATTTGTTACTGTTTCTAGAAGGTTGTTGAGGACATTGTTCACTGTATTGTATAATGTCTCCTTGTTTTTTTTTTTTTTTTAATTTAATTTTTTATTTTTAAACTTTACATAATTGTATTAGTTTTGCCAAATATCAAAATGAATCCACCACAGGTATACCTGTGTTCCCCATCCTGAACCCTCCTCCCTCCTCCCTCCCCATATCATCCCTCTGGGTCGTCCCAGTGCACTAGCCCCAAGCATCCAGTATCGTGCATCGAACCTGGACTGGCATCTCGTTTCATACATGATATTTTACATGTTTCAATGCCATTCTCCCAAATCTTCCCACCCTCTCCCTCTCCCATAGAGTCCATAAGACTGTTCTATACATCAGTGTCTCTTTTGCTGTCTCATACACAGGGTTATTGTTAGCATCTTTCTAAATTCCATATATATGCGTTAGTATACTGTATTGGTGTTTTTCCTTCTGGCTTACTTCACTCTGTATAATAGGCTCCAGTTTCATCCACCTCATTAGAACTGATTCATATGTATTCTTTTTAATTGCTGAGTAATACTCCATTGTGTATATGTACCATAGCTTTCTTATCCATTCATCTGCTGGTGGGCATCTAGGTTGCTTCCATGTCCTGGCTATTATAAACAGTGCTGCGATGAACATTGGGGTACATGTGTCTCTTTCCCTTCTGGTTTCCTCAGTGTGTATGCCTAGCAGTGGGATTGCTGGATCATAAGGCAGTTCTATTTCCAGTTTTTTAAGGAATCTCCACACTGTTCTCCATAGTGGCTGTACTAGTTTGCATTCCCACCAACATCCTTGTTTTAAATGAATTTTTTTGAAGAGTTTACTATTAAAGTTTGCTTCCTTGGAGGAACTGGAATCTGGCTTTTTAAGAATGAGAATTACTGGCTAGGTTTCCCTTTTTGCATCTGCTACTAGGAACCTCAAAGTTGAATTGGTGGCTCCATTTCATACACACTACATTTGTCCATATGACCTGCATAACTGTTTTACATTTATATGACGTTGTTCTACATCTCTTTAACTAGTTCCCCTTTCTCGTTTCTATTGTCCAGATTCTTGTAGTAACCATCTCAGATCTTTTTTGGAAAGAAGTGGAATAGAATTGACATGAAACTTGAAAGTGATTATTGTTACTGATTATTTACCATTAGCTGTTGTTTGAAAGTTGCCTTGGTGCTAACTCCCAGGTGACTTGAGAGAACACTTTGGCGTAAGAGCCTGAAAAGCTGTCCTGATCTGGCTCCCAGCCTCCTCCCTGACCTTGTCTCATATCACTTCCTCGCTTCTCTGAAGCTACATTGACTTCTTGGCCATTCCTCATTCCTTTAACAGGCCAACCATGTCCTACTTCAGGATCTGTGCATCTACTGTGGTCTCTGGAATCAGTGTTCCCAGGTAGTTAACGTCTGCTCACTGCCACCTCCTCCCGCCGCCACCCCCCCCACAGTTTTCTAGAAAGGTCTGTTCAAATGCCATCTTTTTATTTTTTGATTAAAATTAAAAAAAAATTAATTGAAGGATAATTGCTTTATAATATTATGTTCATTTCTGCTAAACATCAACATGAATCAGCCACAGGTATACATGTGTCCCCTCCCTCCCACCTCCCACCGCACCCCTCGAGGTTGTCGAGGAGCACCAGCTTTGGGCTCCCTGCATCATACAGCACGTTCCTGCTGGCTGTCTGTTTTACATCTGGTGATACATGTTTCCATGCTACTGTCAACTTGTCCCACCCTCTCCTTCCTGCACTGTCGAGTCTGTTATTTTTTTTTCCTAATTAAAAAATGTTTTTGTCTTCTTCCAGGTCTTCATTGCTTTGTGGGCTTTCCTCTAGTTGTGAAGCTGGGACTACTCTCTAGTTGCTGTGTTCAGGCTTCTCGTTGCGGTGGCGTCTCTTGCTGCTGAGCATGGACTCTGGGGTGCCAAGGCTTTGGTAGTTGGGGCTGCCGGGCTCTAGAGCACAGGCTCAGTCGTTGTGGTGCACAGGCTTAGCTGCTCTGTGGCATCTTTCCAGACCAGGGATCGAACCTGCGTCATCTGCATTAGCAGGTGGATTCCTCACCACTGAGCTACCCGGGAAGCCCCTCAAACACCCTTTTGATCTGAGAGCCCATTCCGGCCTCCTTGTGTCAGAGTCTCCTCTGTGCCCTGGCTTCCCTTTTCCGTAGCTGCTCCCGTGCTCTCCCGGCCTCCGTGGGCTGCCTGCTTTCCCCCACTAGACCAGACTGTGCGCTTCATGAGGGAGGGGCTGGTTATATTCACAGCTCTATCTTAAGCTGCTCAACAGCCTTGCCTGCTAAGTTGTGGGTGTGTCAGAGCTGTTTGTTCAGTTGACTGAATGGACTAAACAGGGTCAAGGTAACTCTTGTTGGCCCTTTCCTCCAGATTTCTGAACAGGCATTTCTTTGTGTGAGATAATCTAGCTTCAGTTGTTTCTTAAGGCAGGAAACGACCCTCCATGACCCATTCAGATCCTGCATTTTGCTGCTACTCATTATTTAGCTTTGCCTAAGCACTTAATGTGCCAGGCACCGTAAGAATACAGAGAAAAGGTCTGATCTCAGTTCATAAATATCCTCAGGCATTTTCCAGCAGGGGAAGCTTTAGGGGGTTGGGGCTAACAGTGTTATGATTCACAAATGATTTATTTCATTGCTAATAATGTTTCCACCCATGCATTGAGGGCACTTTTATATTTTACAAAGTGCATTCACACGCTTCTCCAATCCTCATGATAACGTGGTGGGGCAGGTTCTCTTATGATCCTGTCTGTCTGACAAGGAAAGAAACAGACCCAGACATGTTAAGTGACTTGCCCAAGGTCAAAGAGCTTGAAAGTTTCACAAGATGCCTCATGTTTGACATTTGGTCAGTGTAGTAAGACACTTCTGCTATGTTCCTGATGGTAGAATTCTAGATTTTTTTTGCACCCTCTTATTCTGTCTTTAGGCAATGGCACCCCACTCCAGTACTCTTGCCTGGAAAATCCCATGGATGGAGGAGCCTGGCAGGCTGCAGTCCATGAGGTCGCTAAGAGTCGGACACGACTGAGCGACTTCACTTTCACTTTTCACTTTATGCATTGGAGAAGGAAATGGCAGCCCACTCCAGTGTTCTTGCCTGGAGAATCCCAGGGACGGCGGAGCCTGGTGGGTTGCCGTCTATGGGGTCGCACAGAGTCTGACACGACTGAAGCGACTTAGCAGCAGCAGCAGCAGCATTCTGTCTTTGACAGGAAGTTATTGTTTCTCTTGAGTGATGGGTTACCTTTGGGTGACTAACCCTATTTTCATAGACAGGCTTTTTCTTTTGTTTGATCTTTCTTTTTTTTTTTTTTTAAGAGTAATATTGACTTTTGTGTACTTCTCTTGTCTGGACACCATTACTCTATCAAGTCCAAAGTGAAAGCAAAATTGCTCCATAGAAGGAGCCAGTTATGGTGACTAGTTATTTTCCTTTCAAAACACTTGACTTGGCTACCCTGAAATACGAAGCTGGTATCAAAAAGGAAGCTGGCAAACTTGGTTTTAGATCTCCAGTTATTTACCCTGGGTTTTTCTGCTTGTTTATAGGGCTTGCTTGGAGCTGATGGCTGTGAATTCACTAGAATCATTTAATGTACATGTTCCTTGTAGCTTAGTGTAGGTACCATGGTCCTTGAGGTCCACTGGGGAAATAAATTCCTTCCTGGGATTAATTAATAAATTCTTTCCTGGGATTAATTAGTCACGGCCAGTGATGTAATTCATCATGCAAATACCAGAGCTGTCTTAGTGAAAAATTCTTAGTGATCCAGAAATGCGTGTGTCCAGCTTAACTGAAATCTATGCTTTTATGCTTCTCCATGGACTGGATAGCCCATGGGGTCACAAAGAGTTGGACATGACTGAGCGACTTTCATGAACTTAGCAATAGTTTGTAAAGCATAATGACTTTGAGAGAGAAATGGAAAAAGTTCTGAAGAATGATTCCGTATCTTGAAAGCATCTTGGGATGGCAGCTTCAAGTAGTTTCTCCTCTGTTCCATGTCTTCTTTTAGGTCATGCTTTTTAAACCTGTCCAGATTCAAGACTGTTACTGTTAATACTAAAAAAGCTGCCGGATGCCCTCCTGACATCTCTTGGCTGTCCACCCCTCTCTCCACATGTGGACTGCAGCTCGATTAGGGTGCAGTCCTGCAGCCAGTGGCTGAAGCCAGGAAAGGGTAGGTTTCATAACATGTATAGTGGGAAGGCCATGGATTTTGACGTTACACTTTGCTTTCATTTCTGATGTTAGCTGTGTACATCTGTGCAAGTTACTTTACCTCTCTGTTCCTTTGATTCCTGATCTGTAAAAAGGTGGTGATACTGTCTTTTAGGACCACTTTGAGTGTTACCTTAAACTGTGTGTATAAAATAACCACTTCATTGTTTGTATAATCGATAATCAGTGATTTATATTCTGTGCCTCACCTTGATCTTCTTTACCCAAAATGGGGGGACCCAGGAAGTCATGTAAATTTGTGCTTTTAGTTTTCATATCTCCCAAGCAGAGGAAGAGTGAAAGCTGGATTGTCAGCAGTTACTGTCAAAGGGATCTTGGATCATTTTTGGACTCTATTTACAAAAATGCTATGTAGTTTTAGGTTACAGTGTTAGAAATAGAGTGCTCTAGTTTATGGGGTATAAAACCCCTTTCTGTTTGGACGGTCACGCTAGGAGTGTGTTGTGGCAGTTATGAGTACCATGTCTTGAGAGGCAGGGTAGGGAACCTTCTAAGGACCGGACTATCCAGGTTTGAGGCCTGGCTCTGCAACTTAAAAGTTCTGTGCCTCAAACGCACAGCTCTGACTCCTCATATGTAAAAAGAGAACAGTGGGACCTGCTTCGCAGGTGGTTGTCTGGAATAAGTGAACATAAACCACAGAGAGTAATGCAGCAAGTCCTGTGTGTGAGTGCCACTCATTTTCGAGGGGACCTCAGAAGAAAGTAAGAAGGCTGGTGGGCTTCCATGTTGTGGAAGAAATGGATTAAGAAACTGGAGCTGTTGAACGTGAGAAAGTATTAAAGAGTCCTTTACTGTTTAAGGAGAGACTTCATGAAAGAGGGAATAGACTTCTGTTACTGAAAAAGGAAGAATCACTAGGATCAGTGGGTAAAGAATCTGCCTGCAATGCAGGAGACCTGGCGTCTATCCCTGAGTTGGGAAGGTCCCCTGAAGAAGGAAATGGCAACCCATTCTAGTATTTTTTCCTGGAGAATCCCATGGACAGAGGAGCCTGGCGGGCTACAGTCCATGGGGTCGCAGAGTCCAACACAACTGCACAAATAACACTTTGACTTTTTTCTCCCCCAGCATCAAGGGGTAGAAATTACAAAGGGGAGGATTTTATTTTAATGAAAGACCTTGTAAGAAGTAGAGCAGTTCAGAATCGAGGGGAGTGGGTTTGTGAGTGAGTGATTTTTTCTTCACCCAGAGGCTTATCAGGCCAAGGAGAGGTTCCTGACCTGGCTGGCAGGGTGAGCTCAATCACAAGCCTTCTCTTCCATCCTGCTCTCAGTTCAGGTCAAGTGACCCACTTCGGTAGGATAATCCCACACTGAAATTCGCTGGGTTTCAGTAGCATGTGTGGGGACTCTCTCCCTAGACTTAGTTTGCTCTTATGGTCTATCATTCATTCATTTTACAGATATTTATTGTGTGAGGTGTTGTATTTCTGGCCTCATTTTGTTGAAAACAGGTTGGAAATGAATCTTTGTTGATGGTCAACTATTGCTCGACACCATGCAGTCCCTGGAGGAACCCAATCAATTAGGTTTCATTTTTGTTGAGGGATAGTTCTGCTTGGGAAGGTTATGTTTCTGAGATTCTTGTGAGCAAAGTATGGGTGCCCTTTGTTTTAGACTCTCAAGGATGTTTGTTTGACTTGTTTAGAAGGTAGAGATAATCTTTCCCTCCAGAGCAAATGGCAGGCACATTTACTGTCTAGTGTGAAAAATTCAGAGTTCTCTTCAGTGACTCAGCAGGCATCCATTTGGGCCCATCTTCCCACTGCCCATGGGACTCCGGGGCAAGGGATCTGCTACAAACATGCTGATGCTCTTGCTACTTGCTGTGCTATGACTAATGAAGTCTCAGACTCTTCACAGTTTTTGACGTTAAGGAGGAGTAAAGTGAAAGGGAGGTCAGACCTCATTCCCAGAGCCTAATGATCCAGTATTTGGGGGTGAGGAAATTTGAACCTTTGTCTCTAAAGGATGCCCTTTCTATGACATTGTGGAAAACTGCCATTGCCTTTACTGCCGTTACTACTATTACAACAATGGCAGCCACCAACCTTTTTTATGGAGTGCTAGTGATATGCCACAGAGAAGGCAATGGCACCCCACTCCAGTACTCTTGCCTGGAAAATCCCATGGACGTAGGAGCCTGGTAGGCTGCAGTCCATGGGGTCGCTGAGGGTCGGATATGACTGAGTGACTTCACTTTCACTTTTCACTTTCATGCACTGGAGAAGGAAATGGCAACCCACTCCAGTGTTCTTGCCTGGAGAATCCCAGGGACGGGGGAGCCTGGTGGGCTGCCGTCTGTGGGGTCGCACAGAGTCGGACACGACTGAAGTGACTTAGCAGCAGCAGCAGTGATATGCCAGGCCTTGTTTAATTTCATCCAATTCTCACCTGCAACCCTATAAGGAAGGTATACTTACTATCTCCATTTTATAGGTGAGCAAAAGGAGACACTGTGACCGAGGTCATGTGGGAAGCAGTGGTGGATTCCAACCCAAGCAGCTTGATTCCAGAGTAGCCCACAAATCTGTAAGAGATAGGAGCGTAATCTTAGGCTTCCTAGGTGGCGCAGTGGTGAAGAATCCACTTGCCATTGGAGGAGAGGCAAGAGGCTCGGGTGTGATCCCTGGGTCAGGAAGATGCTTTGGAGTACAAGATGCAACCCACTCCTGTATTCTTACCTGGGAAATTCCATGGAGAGAGGATTCTGAAATTCCATGGGCTACAGTCCATGGGGTTGCAAAGAGTCAGACACGAGTGAGCCAGTGAGAATACACGCACACCCTAGCCCTTACCCTCATTGTGTGAGATGGGGCAAATTTACCGTTTTAAATCTCAGCTATGGCATCTGTGAAAAGGGAGAGGAAGCATGTTAACAGGACCCAGTCCTGTGGATTGAGCATACTTTCTATAAAATGTGCATCCTTCTAGATATTAGTGGCTATTATTATTGCTGCTTTCCTTTTCTCTAATTAAAAAACAAAGCACTTTAAGGACTTCTGTGGCCATCCAGTGGTTAAGACTCTGCACGTCCAATCCAGGCGATGTGGGTTCAATGCCTGGTTGGGGAAGTAAGATTCCACATGCTTCAAGATCAAAAAACATAAAACAGAAGCAGTATTGTAACATTCAATAAAGACTTTAAAAATGGTGCACATAAAGAAACCCCAAAGCACAAACAAAACTTGAATGGTTTTGTCCTCTCAGAATGCTCTTATGCAAGAAATTTTTGACTAAAGGTGAATGTAATTCAGCCCAGTTTACATCTAGAGGATGAATTTCAGATGTGGGGGCAAAACATGGCACAGGCTATTTCCTTATACAGATATTTTCTCTGAAAATGAACATTGGAACCGAAACCCGCTTAGAGACCCAGTTTGCTCTCCTCTTCATTTCAGTAACCCTTTCGGTTTTCTGAATCGTTCCTGATGTGTGGTGATGTGTTACAGTGATAGCTGATGCCCAAGATAGCTGATGCTCAGCCCCGACATTTCCTTGGTGGTAGTTGTACTAGTAAATGTGAATAATGTCAAATGCTTGGCATGTTTCCTTCTGCAGATGGTGGGGAGGAAATCCTGCAAAGCCTTATAAAGATGGCAGACTGTAGTTTTGAAAAAAGTCTGTGGCCGTTTGCTGTGAAAAGGGGGAACTAATAGTTAAATATCTAGGAACTCTTCCCTTTGGGACAGTTGATAAATTGAAGGCATTTTCTGATTGTGCTTTACTCTAGATTAACAGCCTGGAAGGTTTCAGATTTAAAGAGCAAGGTTATGTATCATACAAACAACATGACGACATGCTCAGCCACCCTGTACCCAAATATTGCAAGTCGTGTTGGTTGCTCTAGCTTTAAAACCAACCCCACCTCCCCACCCCCAACCCCAAGGTCTCTACTCTGATGTACTTAATTAGCTAAATGCTTCTGTGCTGTTTTCTTCCTGGAAGTAGGCTTCGAGATAGTCTGGTGTAGGCTTACCAGTTGACAGAGGAGGACACAGGACCTGGCTTGGTAACGGCCTGCCTGCACGTCTTGGGCTCCCAATGTGTTGCCTTGGGTGTATCCTGTACCGCTCCCCATCCAAGCGTCGCCTTTCCCTTCATTCCATTTCTGTCCCTCCCGTCCCCCCTTTCATGCTGGACATCATCTCTTGACATCCCTTAACACATTTACAAAATTCTTTTTAGAGGTTAGATTAGTATCAGACTGGCCTGCTGAATCTCCCTCTAAGTTGGAAGATAACGTTTTATATATTGTGTGACTCATGAATTAAGATCTTTTGCTCTAAATGACAGTTTGGAAAAGACTGTTTTACAGTAGTTTGCTTACACAAATCTGGAAGGGAATATGTGATTGATTTGCTGACAGACCATCTCCGAAAGCAGTTCTAATGATGGACTTTATAATTGATTGCATCCATCACAGAGAGCCTAAACTACCCCCTCCCTAAATTAAAAAAGATAAATGAAATAAAGTATGCTGAATGTATAGTCTGACAAATCTGAGGGAATTTAATGGAGCGAAATTACGGCAGCCAACAGATAAGAGAAAAAGATTTCTTTGTTACTGATTATAATACTAAATTAAAAAAAAATTACTCAAGAAGGATAATAGAGGAAACAAAGCTCTGTGGCCCATGTATCAAACTAAGTTATTGAAAGATTTTTAATAAGTGTATCTATCTCATTCACTGCTTATTGTTGATTCATATCAGTCTTGTTAGTGCTGTTGGAAGAATAGTAAATGCAGGGATGGTCTGGTAGTATAGCTGATATTATTGCTGTTGTAATGGATTTTTAGAATTACCATGACCTTATTTCTGGGTCGCTGGGGGCTCTGTACCAAATTCAGGCCATTTGAATGAACTGTTTGGAAGGCAGTTCCTCAGTGTAGAAGCAGTTTTACAGTAAGTATGCTTTTGGCTCTGTTATAAAAGACCAAGTGAAGGTGACATCAAGGAGTTCTGGGGCGAGGCTGCTGTGGGTTGGCTGCTTCAGTGGCCCGATGATGTGATGGCAGTAGCATGGTGTTCCTCTTGGCTTTTCCTCCCAGGATTATCACATGGCTAATGTCTGAATATCTGAGCTTTGTATAACGATACCCAGTGTTGGGAAGAGGAACCTGCTTCCTGTTAATCTGCTTGGAAGGAAACTACTCCTCGAAGTCCTTAGGTCTCATTGGTCAGACTTGTCACTGGTAAGGAACATGCACGTACTAGGGTTCATTCAAACAAATCGAGACGTGCCCCGGCTCTTACAGAGTTCACGCTGCCTGTTTCCTGATCATGCCCAGGGGAAAAGTGACGGGGAAGATTCCTTATCTAGAAAACATATAAATCCACTTACTAGGCTACTGGAATTTACCATGCAAATGTTTGATGTTTTCCCTTAGTAACTTGTTTCATTTCCTAGGTGCATGTGCTCTCACTGACTTAACTCTACTTGTTTCTACTTTCAGCTTTTAAGTTTGACTCAGCCTGATACATTCTGTCTTGAACAGGACCCTGTCTACCAGTGATGACGTTGAAGACAGAGAAAACGAGAAGGGGCGCCTCGAAGAAGCCTATGAGAGGTGTGACCGTGACCTGGATGAACTCATCGTACAGCACTACACAGAACTGACGACGGCCATCCGCACGTACCAGAGCATCACAGAGCGCATCACCAACTCCCGAAACAAAATAAAGCAGGTACGGCTCCATCCCTCTGATGGCCACTAGTGCATCTTCCATTGGTCCAGGTGTTGCAGTGGGGTTAATGACCTTAACAAGTGATTCAGGTTTTTTTTAGCCCAGGCTGCAGAGGATCACAGAGGGCAGCTGGCCTTGCTTCTTTTCTCCCCTAAATCTGACCCTTGGCTTCTGCCACGATTTTTGAGAAAGCCTGAAAAGGGAGCTGTTCTAAGACACTAGGGCCTTTTACTGTTGGAAGCTCTCGTTTTAATGTATCAGATATAGTTACACGTTGTGTGTATTGCTATAGCAGTCGAAAATGTAAAAAACATTTGGTTTTGAGTGTGTTGCCCCATTTGAAGTCGGTTGTGATTTTCTCCACAGTCATTGTACCTTGTTGGTAGTTTTTGAGAAAATCTAACTCACAAATTATTTAAATATATAATAAAGTATTTATGAATACTGAAATTCTTGAATATTTTTCAGTAGTGACAAGCGTGTATTTTCATTTTGTAATTGTCTTCCGTATTTTGGAGCTGTTTTTCTTTCGCTTTTTCTTTCTCACTTCTCTCTTCCTCTCCTTCCTCCTTTACTCTCTCCATCCTTCCCTCCTCCCCATCCCGCCCCCCCTTCTCTTCTGTGATTGGTCTTTGAAAATCTTTTGGTTCCCATGTACCACATCTTTGCTTCCTGAAGAATAAAGTGGGTTCATAAGGAGTATTTTTATATTTGGCCAAAGGATGAATTGATCAAATAAAGGTTGTGTACTGTCATATCATAGTTACATGGTTCTTGGCTATGTATTTCAAGGGTCACTTCTTTAATACCTTGTATGACAGCTCTCTGATAAATAACAATTGCTACCACTTACTGAGCACTGATTCTTTGCCCGGCAGAATTATGTCTGTTCCTCAGTTCTCAAATTTAGGGTCTGCACTCTGGTCTTCTTGCTCTGAGGTCCTTGAATTCTGGTTCTCAGACATCTTTTAAGCAGTACCCTTCCCTGCTCCCCCCACTCCCCCAGTTCTTTGCAAATGAGATTTTGCAGAATCTCAGCATCCCAGTCGCCTCTTGTTTGGTACTGGGGTGAGAGACGCGGAGCCTGATGCTGGGTCCCCTCCTTAGCACTCAGCTGCTGACTCCCAAGCAGCTCTGTGGCCAGAGGGCTGCGTGAACCGTGTGAAGATGAGCGCTGCCCTGTGCAATTTTATTGGTTCGAGAATTCTCTGGATGTACCTGCCCAGGATGGCTGTGCTTCCGATCTTCTCACATGTTTTCTTTCCTGCCTTCTAGACCTTATATTATGATGTGTAAGCAGGTATCGAAATGATTCTTCTCAGAATGCTGTTATATATGAGTTTCAGCCTTGAGTCCAGTTCCACAGTCAGTAGGCTCTTAACATTTTTTGAAGCAATATGCTGACCTCTCTACATTTTAAAATTAACTGGGCATTTTCAAGAGGAATACTGTAATTCTTAGCTTTGACAAGTGGCGAGTTCATCCCATGGATTTATCTGTGCAACTAGGTAAAGCTATAGATCAGTCACCCTAGATTTAAAGCGAACTGTAGTCTATTTTGACCCAGTATACTGAGCTCAAGCAGGGTCAGAGAGTGAATGTATAGAGCTGCCGGCCTGCCGGCTTTGCCTCTGGTAATCACAGTAAGGGTGAAGGACCTCTTGGTATTTGTGTTTTACGATTAGTCTGCTTGACTGGAGGGACTTTGTCCTGATCATCAGTGAGGCACTGCAGTGGCTTCTGGCTTGACTTCTATCTTTCTGAGTTGATAGCATCTCTGCCCAAAGAGTGTTTGCTGATACTGAGAAAGAGAGGCTCAGTTTGATGATTTCACACTTGTTTTAGTAGCCACAGTCTTTTTTACCATCCTCATTTTTAAGTAGGCTGGAGTTTAGAGCAAAAGGAAACAACAACAAAAATTTTTGTGTTTATTGTATTAGATAGTTGTCAAGTAAATGTCACATAACTCTGTGTTATGAGTTAGCTTCAGTGTGGGGAAGAGAAAGAAAGGACTAAAATCTCTATCTAAGAAAGCCTTTAGTGATACATGGGAGAAGAAAGATTTTGGGGAAAAATGATAGGGAATTTGTTTTCATTGTATAATTGGACAATTTTGTACTGTGAAAGTCCATTCCTTATCACCAAGGAAACACTGATGTTTCCTCATTAATCTTTGCCCATCATTTTTGGCTTTTAATTGCACTTTAGATTATGTACAAAATAAAGGTATGTATATTTCTAAAGTAGAAATGGGGATGATTCAGTTCTCATTGGATTATATTATTTCAGAGCCAAGGAACATGTTGAGAACGTGTGAATATGAGTTGAAATTTTCTTTCTGTTCTCTGCCAAAAGAATGGGATGAAGATTCACTTAGTAAATATTTGTTGAGTGCCAGCTATGTGCTGGTGGTGTTTTAGATACTGAAATCTGTTTTAGATTTCCATATAATGGACAATATCAATCTTTGTACAATCATGGACCTTACATGCTAGTGGGAAGACACAGGAAAACAGATGCTATTTAGCATCATTGATTTAGTCTCTGTATATTAAGTATCTGGTTTGTGCTGAGCATTGCTCTGGGTCCTGGGATATATAAGTGAGTAAAACAGACAAAAATTCCTGTCCTCGTGGAGTTTACCTTCTAGTCAAAGAAGGCAGGCTATAAATGAGTAAGAAAGTATAGCAGATGGTAAAGAAGTGCTTTGCTTAAAAAGAAAAAGAACAGGGCATTGCTCTTTTGAATAGAATGGTCAGGGAGGGCTTCACTGAGGTTATATTCAAGCCAGCACCAGAACAAGGTGAGGGAGAGCCCGGAAAAGAATCGCCAGGAAGAGGGGATATCAGGTACAGAAAGATCCTGAAGCAAGAACATGATTGAAATTTGGGGGAGCAGCAAGATTGGAGCTGGAGCACAGCGGAAAGGAGACGGGGGGAGTGGGAGGGAGAGGAGACGGCTGAAGGTTGGGGTGTCTCAGAGTGGGTCAGGTCACGTGAGGTCTCGATCATTGTAAAGGTTTGCATATGAACTCTTGAGTGTGATGGGAAATCATTTTAAGGTTTTGAGCACAAGAATGGCAAGCTGTGTCTAACATTTTAAAAGGGCCACTCTAGCTGCTCTGAGAATAGATTTTATAGGGGGCCAGGGAAGATGAAGATGTCCACATTCATGCTTTGTTACCTTTTAAAGCTTGAGAACATGGAACCGTTTACACTGTTTACAGCTTGGTATTTCACGTATGGATTTGTGTTGGTAGAATCTCTGTCCTTGAGGATATATGAGTTGACAGATGGATTTGATTCTTTCCAGATGCCCCAAACTTCTTTATATCAGTCAAGCCCATTTGGAGTTTTTTCAGGATTAAATGTGTAAATGAATTGCCATGTATGATCAGATCAATTATGTGGATAAGTAAAATAGTTGGGCTGTCTTCTTACCATTGTATATATTATTATTGAGTACAAATGAGATGTTACTACATTAGAAAGCTTCAGAATCTATCGGATCTATCAGTGTCTCTTATAATGACTGTTATAGCAACACCAAGAATAGATGAATATGAATGGATATGAGTTGGGGACTTGGGCTGTGTGGGTAGGGATTGTTGGTAGTAGTTGAATTTGAGTGTTTCTCCCATCCTGTACTAAGTAGATGAGAAGACACCAGATTTCTTTAAAGATGCTAAGTACTCATCTAATGCTTATGGAAGCAGGTAGGCTGAAGCTGGGAAAGATTGAAGGTGGGAGGAGAAGGGGACGACAAGATGATATGGTTGGATGGCATCACCGACTCAATGGAAATGAGTTTGAGTAAACTCTGGGAGTTGGTGATGGCAGGGAGGCCTGGCGTGCTGCAGTCCATGGGGTCACAAAGAGTCGGACATGACTGAGTGACAAACTGACTGAGGCTGAAGGGAAAACACAGAAAATTGCCTCTGTTGTGATGTGTGCGCAAACTCTTTACATTTTGCCCCAATTTTGGCTATTCTGTTGGTGCTGAACCAAGCTGTTAAATCATTTTTCTTGCCTGTAATTGGAAATAACCATATGTGAATATTAAAGTGAAGTTGTTAGGGCTTAATCACTGAGTAATGTAACATTCATTATTTAACATTTACATAAAATAATTTTGTGACTTTTTATATGAAAGTATACATTGAATGGTGGAATTAGAGCAAAGCATAACCTTAGTTAATATAAAAAAGAAAGTCACAGGAGAATAAGATGATTTTGGTAGGAAGTTATTTTAAGCCCAGATGTAAGATAGAAAACCCTAGCTGCTCGTATGAGAAAGGGAAAAAATCTAGAAATGTGGGCAAGAATGAGATAGCATCATTGAAAATCTAGGCAGTAGTCTGGGTCATGAATGTGGTCACAGGAACTACAAGGGAACCTTTTCATTAAGTTTAACTGTATCTCTATTTGTGTTCTGTATCCAGACTCAGCAACTCAGAAGGATGGTGTTGCCTTTAGAAAGGGTTGAGTGGAGCCTCTCAGAACTTAAGTCCTTAAATTGGAAGCTGAAAAAACTAGGGCAAAAAGCATGGAAAGTAAGTTTGAGTGTAATTTAAAAAAGATCTTTAGTTCCAAAGGGCTTTTAAGCAGAGCAGTAAGTAGTGTTTCTGAAACTCATTCTTTTGAGATACTATCTATAAGACTGTGGAAGAAGTGGGTTGGACACAAGTAAGGAGGATTCCCATAAAAATTCTTGTATATAGGTTTGTTTTTACTACAAAAAAGAGAAAATGTGATACTTTTAGAAATAAGAATAGTGTTGATTGCAAGATTTCCATTTACCTAGCAAAAAATTCTAGCAAAGGGAATTGCTAGAATTCCCTTGTTTATAGGGAATTTTGCAGGGTATGTCTGGTCTACAGAATCAGTGAGGTGCTTGCACATTTGTTGGACTTTATTACAGATAATGCAATGCGTACACTCAAAGGCCTTCCCCTCCTCGCCTTATCTTATACTTAATCCAAGTTCAATGCTTTTCTGGTTTTAAGACTTTAAAGTTAAGCTCCCCCCCCCACCTCCCCCATGCCTCCATCAGCATCCTGCTCTGTCAGATGCTCCCACCGTGTTGTTCAGAGGTCCTGGTTTGTTTCCTCCTCTCTTGATCTTTCCCAAGGCAGGGCTGCAAAATCTTGAGATACATATATATATATATATTTTTTCTGCTTTCTGTATCTCACATATCTATTCACAATGACCTGTTGGGCCCTGTGTTCTTTATTTTCTCTTTTTCTAGTAGTCTCTAATTAAAGTGACTTAGTTCTTAACCATTTATTGAAACTGAAATTCCTGCTAATGAAATTCATTCATTTCTATTCAGCAGGTAATTTGGAGCAACTATAACCTTACTAAAATTCTAAGGAAGCAGAGGAAACTTGTGTTTGAGGAAGAGTTTCTTTACTTGGGTTTTGATGTCACGATTTCAAAAGCTTGACTCTTCATGGATTTATTTAAGGAAGAAACAGAGTAACAGAATTTTTGAATCTTGGCTATCTTGATAAATCAGAATGGAATTAAAATGCTGTCACCACATTTCTAAAAGAACAGGCATTTGAGAAATAAAGGCTTAGGTGGAATATGGTATCTTTCTTACATTTAAAAGATGCCATTCTTACATTTAAAAGGTGCCATTATTCACTGCTGGATATAGCCTTGTTTCTCCCGTCCCTATTTCAAAAATTTTATCTATTGAGCTAGAGTTTGCATACAGTAAAGTGCATTATTTTTAGAGTACAGTTCAATGAGTTTTGCCAAACGTATATATCCTTGAATGTATTTCCATTGTCTCAGAGAGTTCTCTTCTGCTTCTTTACAGGCAATAACCACCCCCCCCCACCTCATCCTGCGTCAAATACTGATTTGAAATCTATTTGCATATATTTTTGTTTCTTCTGGAACGTCAGAATATACACTCTTGCGTCTGGCTTCCTTTGCTCAGCCTTAATGTTGAAATTCATGTTTCTTCCCTTTTATTGCTGACTGGTATTCCCCCCATCACCCCAAGTTTTAAAAGAACATTTCTTGATAACTGTGACTTTCTGATCAAAAAGCTGAAGCCTCAGGGCAATTTAGTTTTAAAAGTTCTTGTAGCTTCTTATGTCTGCATCTTTGGCTAAATTCAACTTAGGGAATCATTTTGGTGATGTTCATTTTCCACACAGCCTTATGCCATCTCTCCTGCCCCCAAACCCAGCCACACATCCTACCTTCCTTTTTATTTTTCCTCCATTTAGTAAGCTAAAATGAGGAGTGAGCAGATTACATTGTATATATCCTGTATGAAATGCCATAATGGTCTTTTTCCAATCAGAAAGGAGTTTGCCAAGCTTTACTGACAACACTGTAAGTTTATCTCTCACTCTCTTGATCAAGAGCCTAGTTGGGTGTTGTATGACATAAAATTTATTTTTAACTGTTGCCATAGTAACCATTACACACAGAGGAAAAAGCTGAGACGTATAGAACCAAGGTGATATGAGCAGAATATCGGAAATTAGATTTTGATAGATTTCAACTAAGATTTAAAATAGAATGGATTTAATAGCTAGAGTTCTTAACCCAGGGACCAAGAACTCCTAGAGGGATCTAGGAATGGCCTTGAGAAATGTGTTTTAAAAAGTCAAATAAAATCACAAATACTGATTAAAAACCAGCTCTTCCCTACCTCATCCTACCATAAAACTAATTTCATACTTCAGTATGAAATTTCTTTCATTTTTTCCCCCAGATATTTGTATTTCTATATTTCTAAGTAGTAAGCTTATACTACTTTTCTGGATTTTTCTATTTTAGACATTATATGTGTTAGTTGCTCAGTCATGTGCAACTCTTTGGGGTCCCACGGCCTGTAGCCCACCAGCCTCATCTGTCCGTGGAATTCTTCTGCCAAGAATAGCAGAGCGGGTAGCCATTTCTTTCTCTAAGACATTGTATATGAGGTTCCAGTTATGGTTCCCCCCCTCAATTTAGTTCACCCATCTCACCTCATCTTCCCTCATCCTTTCTGTATAGTTGTATCCTAGTTTTTGGTTAAATAACTGGTGCTTATTTTATTCAGTTCAGTTCAGTTGCTCAGTTCTGTCTGACTCTTTGTGACCCCACGAACTGCAGCACGCCAGGCCTCCCTGTCCATCACCAACTCCCGGAGTCTACCCAAACTCATGTCCATTGAGTTGATGATGCCATCCAACCATCTCATCCTCTGTCAGCCCTTCTCCTCCTGCCCTCGATCTTTCTTAGCATCAGGGTCTTTTCAAATGAGTCAGCTCTTTGCATCAGGTGGCCAAAGTGTTGGAGTTTCAGCTTCAACCTCAGTCCTTCCAATGAACACCCAGGACTGATCTTCTGTAGGATGGACTGGTTGGATCTCCTTGCAGTCCAAGGGACTCTCAAGAGTCTTCTCCAACACCACAGTTCAAAAGCATCAATTCTTCGGCGCTCAGCCTTCTTTATAGTCCACCTCTCACATCCATACATAACTACTAAAAAAACCATAGCTTTGACTAGATGGATCTTTGTGGGAAAAGTAATGTCTCTGCTTTTGAATATGCTATCTAGGTTGGTCATAACTTTCCTTCCAAGGAGTAAGTATCTTTTAATTTCATGGCTGCAGTCACCATCTGCCGTGATTTTGGAGCCCCCAGAATAAAGTCTGACACTGTTTCCATTGTTTCCCCATCTATTTGCCATGAAGTGATGGGACCGGATGCCATGATCTTAGCTTGTTTTATTCTAATGACATAAATGTGTGCACTGAAGCCATCCAGCATACTGTTTTGTTTGTGTGATATCTTTGTTGTTTTCCTTGGAGTCAGTGACTGGAGAATCACTTGTGTGTGTTTTGCATCAGTGTCCCCCTTTGCTGGATCCTGTGTATGTTCTCGTTTTCGTCTTAATTGATGGAGTGTATCCTTCAGTAGTTGGTGAGATACAGCACAAATGAGGTCTGTCTTTTTGAGAGCTTGCATGTCTGAAAGTGTCTTTATTTTTTTCTTCACACTTGATTGAAAGTTTTTCTGGGAAAGACTTCTTACGATTTTGAAGAAATATTATTCCTTTGTCTTGTGGCTTTTAACGTTCCTATTGAGATATGTTCTGATTTACAATCCTTTGTGTGGGTTTTTTATTTTTTCTTCCTTTGAAAGCTTTTAGAACTGTATCTTTGTGTTCTTACAAGTCAGGATAAGGTGCCCTGGCTTTGGTCTTTTTTCATTCCATTGTCTTGAACACTTGGCATGCCTTTGCAGTTGGAAAATTCGTATCTTTTGCTCTGGAACATTTTATCTTTTTTTTTTTTTTTCTCCCCTCTCATTTTTCTTCCCCTGGTATCCTTATTTGGACCTGTTGACCTGTTGGAGCAATCACACAGTTTTCTTTTCTCATCTATTTTCCTTCCTTTGTTTTTCTGTGTCTTACTCTTTGGAGATTTCAAGAGTCTCTTTTAATGTTTATTGGATTTTTTTTTCCCTATCATACTTATAATGTCCAAGAGCTGGTTTTCATTCTCTGAGTTTTTTTTTTTTTTTTAATAGCATCCTATTCTTGTTTCATTGATGTAATATCTTTTCCCCCAAGGGATACTCATCATAGATTTCAAAAATTTCTTTTTCCTCCCTTATTTTCTGTTTCCCTGCTCCACTCAGCACCTTTTTCTTTTACCTGTCTTCCATATTACAGGCTTTCCTTGACTGGTGATCCTTGGCTGGCTCCATGGGTGGGGGAGGGAGGTGTACTGCACAGCTCAGAGCATGTGGTGGGACTTGTCTTGTGATGATTGGGTAGGGACCCAACAGTTTCCTTGCTGGAGCTTCAAATGTCACCATTTATAGGTCTTTTCAGTTGGTTGTTTTTCCCAGGGGAGAGCCATATGTTTCCCGTATCGGGGCTCAGAGTTAAGCTGAGTATTACTGGAGCCAACCCAGCAAGGAGGTTGAGGGTCCAGAGAGGGCTGAGGACCTTCCTTGTTGGTGGGTCCAGTTTGACCCCATCTTCCTGTTTCCTGCTCAGTGCCTGCCTCCCTCTTCCCAGTTGGCTGACATTTCCTGGTCCAGATTCTTTATAGTTCAGTTTCTTCAGATTGTAAACCTATTTGGCCAGGGTTGAGGGGAGGGAATTACACATCTGTGTGGTTTGATGAAGATGTTTGAGGACTCAAAATACTTTCAGCTCTGTACTTTTTTTTTTTTTTTTGATAAATTGCTACCTATGGGTCTGCTGGCTAAGTTTTTTGGCTGCACTTTGTGGCATGTAGGCTTTTAGTTCCCCAACCAAAGATCAAACCCACAATCCCTGCACTGGGAGCATTGAGTCCCAATCAGTGAACCACGAGGGAAGTCCCTCCACCTTGAATTCTTGGTGCTTCCTTTTCAGTCTTAACAAACCCCACTTGATGCCGTCCATCTTCTTGTCAGTTTCCAAGTATTTCTTGCCATCTTTGCTATTCCCTCCTCTCTGTTCTCTCTTGTCTTAGTATTTCATGCTAAGAAGGGGTTATTTTGCCATCTCTTTGGGATTGCAGGAAGAATTAGGTTCCTTAGAAACGTCTTTGCCAGATTGTTAAAGAGGTCTATCACTCCCTCAAAAGCTAAGTCATTCTACTATGCTTATCAGGAGAGATGAGAGTGCCCGTACTTAGGGCTCTTTTTACATTGGAGAGTTTGATAATAGTATGATTTTAAAAAGGATAAAAGTTGTCCTTAAGTTGTAGGATTGGATTAGATACTGTCGCAAGATACCTTCTCATTTTAGCATTCATTCATCCTATTTTCCATGTTTTTTGGAAAGATGTTAAAATTTAGTTTTATAATCATCAAAAAAAATAGCAAGTCTGTGTGCCACGACACTAAATATTGTAGAAGAAGATACTTTAATTGTTACAAACATGGTAGACTTTCTAGAATGATGGGAATGTCCTATACATTAATGAGGGTTTGAATTATGCAGATATGTATGCATTTGCTAAAACTCAAGTGATATCCCTTCATGTACCTCAAACAGAAAGCCAAAACTGTAAACAAATACGAAATTCTAACTTAAATAAAGACAGATATAAAAGAATATCAAGAGTATATAAAAGTAGTTCTATAAATTGTGAAAGCTCATGATTTTTACTGTATCATGCTATAAAAATAAAAATTTTTAATTAGGGTAGGAAGTGGAAATACACTTATCCTGAACACTGGTGACTACCCCTCCCTGCTCCTCTTCTCCTCCTTCGTTATCAAGCTTTGCTTACCGATGCTGGTGCCAAACTGGGCAGATGTATGAGAATGCTGGCAACCGTCTTATTTAATATCTAAAAATCAGAATATATGGCAAAAAATTCTTGGCATGTTTTAATTCTCTTTATTTCATGAGTGCCTCCGGATATGTCTACTCTCCTGGAAGCTGACTTTACTTTCATTTTAGTCAGTTGAGATGAACGTCCAGTTCCTTGGTCATAAAATTCAGCTGAAGTTTTAGACCTCGAAGGATGAGCCAGGTGACTCATCAGCTGAATAGGAAATATGCCAGAAAGAATGGAGAAGGATTAATAGCGTGGTCTTTCAAATTAGTCACTCCCTTTTAGACATCCTAATTTAGGTGTGGAACTTCCTATTTTCAGAGTGCTTTGTAGCCTGAGTAATATTTTTCTAGATTACTCAGAGGTTGGTTAGGAGTAATTCTCTCATCTCACGGGAAAGAGGATACAGAGAAGTGGAGACCTAAGCAAGTGAATCTGTGTGTTAATCAGGATTAGAATTCCGCATAAAGATTAGCCTCAGGAAAATGGGTGGCAGTGAGAACTACGGACTGTTACTTACAGCAGTAATGGTGAAGAATACAAACCACACCGTAGGTTTAGTCTGGCAAGACTTTGCACTGACCCAAGATGGAAACTGTTCTGTTCCAGGTGAAAGAGAATCTGCTTTCATGCAAGATGCTATTGCACTGCAAACGAGATGAGCTTCGGAAGCTGTGGATTGAAGGAATTGAACATAAGCATGTTCTGAACCTGCTGGATGAAATCGAGAATATCAAGCAAGTGCCTCAAAAGCTGGAACAGTGCATGGCCAGCAAGCACTATCTCAGTGCCACCGACATGCTGGTAAGAGCACAGCCCACACTCCTGGGTGTTTCTGCTCAGATAGAAGAGTGCTTCCTTTTGTTCCCTCTGAATTCTGTCCCTCTCGGAGCACATGACAAGCTGCCCTCTGGGCATTCATGAGCCCTTGCAGGTGAAGCCTGCCTGGTTCTCTTCCTGGTTTCAATGTTTGCAGTGGTAGGCTATGGTTATTTACGTCGTCTGCCTTGGGAACAATGGCAAGAAGTATGATGGTGAGAAACCAGAACCTGTCATGAATGGTGATGAGAGGTGTTAGTTGGAGTGTCAGAGGAAGATGATTAATGAACCCCATTTTGAAGAATGAAATCTGCATGAGAGAGAACTTTTGGAGATTTCTGAACTGTAGGTTGCACAAATTCTGTGAAAGAATGTTTAGGGTTTTGTTTTTGTTTTTTTTCCTTTAAGTTGATAAGAAACAAAATAATTTTCAGGGGAATAATTCCGGAAGTAACTTTGTCCAGCAGAAGTATGCCACAGACTAGCCTTTAGCCTGTATCTTTGTCCTCTCTGCTACTTTCTGAATTAGAAGTGAAAATTCAAGAGAGGGTTGCAGCTGGTGGTACACGTGGCTGAGAGGATAATGAATAAAACAAAAAAACAAACAAACAAATCTTGCTTCCTAAAAACCTTAACCTTCCAGGGCCTGTGGCTCTGAACGGGAGCTGCTTATTCTACCTCCTCCTCCCACACCAACTCCCCTGTATCCTTCTCACAGTTGTCTGGGGATGACAGAAACTCTCAGAAGCAGATGGACTGTATTTGGATTTTCTTTTCCACGATAGGTGAAGGTCCCTTATCTTTGTTTCAACAAATTAGATTGCCTGCAACTCTGGGAAGAAAAAAACCCAAAACACTGAGAGGAATTAGTGGGAGCAAAACAGGTTAAATCCTCTAAGTGGTTCTAATTCATTCTGACTTTCAAGAAGAATTTTGCTCGAAGTCTGTCTTAAGGTTTAAAGGAAACTTGATAACCAAGAGATGAGATGTGCCATGATATTCTCTCATATATTAAAACCTGGTTATGTGATAGTGAATTTCCACAGTGGAAGGAGGTTAATTATGGTCTTTTCTTCAGAGTGGCAAAATAATTGGTTATTTTTAGTATCTTTATAGT
The DNA here is from genome assembly GCF_032452875.1 of Bos javanicus. Taxonomy (NCBI): domain Eukaryota; kingdom Metazoa; phylum Chordata; class Mammalia; order Artiodactyla; family Bovidae; genus Bos; species Bos javanicus. The sequence goes on from NC_083871.1 coordinate 97,567,166, forward strand.
GTCATCTTCCTTAATAATGACTATATGGTGTCCAATAAAAAATTTACTCACCTCTCAGCTTTACTGTTGGTTTATGTTAGGACGGCATGCGTGCATGCAAGGCCAGCGCTTCAGTCACGTTCGACTCTTTGTGACCCCATGGACTGTAGCCCGCCAGGCTCCTCTGTCCGTGAGATTCTCCAGGCAAGAACACTGGAGTGGGTTGCCCCTTCTAGGGGATCTTCCTAATATAGGGATCGAACCCACGTCTCCTGCCTCTCCTGCATTGGCAGGTGGATTCTTTATCCACTGAGCCACCTGGGAAACTCAGGAAGGCATATATGTACTAAATATTCAAGACTCAGCAGTCAGAATGGATAAGCTTATATATACATATATATATTTGTGTAGCATATGTACGTCTATTGGAACCATGATTTTTTGTACTGGGCCTGTTTTTAAGTTAGTGCCATATATTAAAAATAGGTTGTTAATGTTTATTTTGGTGTTATGTTCATTTTAGGATTTCAGATTTTAGGACTAGCCTTTATTCCTCAAGAGCTAATTTATTTAAGAGCTAATTAATGATACCATATATTTTTTTTGAACTTATTTTCTAAAGGACCTCATTAAATATTCTGTAAATTCTTAGTTCTAAGTTGTAGAAATTCAGCTCTAGCTAGGTTAGGTAAGAAGAATTGCTTTACCCATGTAGCCAGTCTGCTAAAAGAACAGGCATCTATGTTGAAGGCCATCTATATGGTCTTCCTGCATTAAAAAATTTTTTTTCTATAGACTTTCTTCCACATGTGGGCAGAGTTTTGGTGTTTGGGGAAAAAGGTTTGTAAGCTATTATCTTACAATTTCCAGCTTTGCAGAGGAAAATAATCTTCTAATTCAGAAATAGCGTAGGATCTATTGGTCACCTTGGATACTGTGATTGTCAATTCTAAGTAAAACTATGTGATTGAGGGACATGGGAGACGTGGGGAGTTGGTTGAGAAGAAAGGGCAGTCACCTCTAGAAAAGAGTGAAGGTGAGAGAGATAATTCTCAGAAGTTCCTCTTTTTTTCTGTTTGTAGTTCTTCACTCTGGATACTAATTTTTTGTAGATGGATTGTAAATATCTTTTCCCAGTTGGTAGTATCTTTTTGTTTATGGTGTCTTTTATTAAACAGTTTTAAAATTTAATTCAACAATGTTTTACAGTGTTTTTTTCCTTTGTTATGTGACTTCTTTTGAGAAATTTATTTTTTTTTATCCCACTGTCACAAAGAGAATTTCTTATACTGTTGTCTTTAATCCACTTAAAATGTATATGGCATGAACTAGAGATCTGATTTTACCTTCAGTATAGCTGCTTGGCTCAAGCCATTTATTGAATTCATTTCCTGCTGGTTTGTAATTCCACCTTGGTCACATACCAAGTTTGCATATGTGCATGGGTCTGTTTCTGATCTATTTTGTTTAGTTGGTCTTGTCTGTATCTGCACCAAAACCATGCTGTTTTAATTACTATAATTTTAAAATATATCTTAATAGCAGGTGAAGACATTCCCTCACTTTGCTATTCAGAACTATGCTATTCTTGACACATTTTATTTTTTAATTTTACTCTTTACACATTTATTGTTTATCTTCACACGTTTGTTATTTTACTCTTGCATAGGAATTTTAGTATCCGCTTGTCAGGTTCCATTGGCCATGCTCTGCAGCATGTGGGATTGTAGATTGCTACCAGGGATGGAACCCCATGTCCCTTGCATAGGAAGTGTGGAAACTTAACCACTGGACTGCCGGAGAAGTCCCAACATGATGACATTTTGATTAAATTTAGGAGAGTGTCTTCTTTGTAATATTGTCTTTCACAGTTGTAATATTGTGAACAGGCTATCTCACATTTATTAAAGTTTCAATTTATGTCCTTTATAATAATAATGCTTAGTAAAGGACTCCTTCAGCGACACTACATGTATTTGTTAGTTGTACTTCTGACTGTCAGCTTCTGGTTGCTTTTTAAAGCAGTGCTCTTACCATACATTTCTTTAAACCTAATCTCCATCCTTCCTACTTGGAAAATGATGATTTATTCTTTAAGACGTGGCTCAAATTTCATCGAGTTTCTGAATGCCCTAGGTGATTAGATACTTACCTTATTTTTTTAAAAAATGAAATATTATATATTCATTGTAGTATTAATGCTTAACATGAGTAAATTTATTTCCATAAGCTGCATGTATTTCACAGGAATATAGTTGCTTTTGTTTGTATGGTAGGTCGTTAAGGGCAAGGACTATGTCTTACCTATTTTTGTCTACCCTGTACTTAGCATAATGCACTTTACATAGAGTTCACTGATGATTAGCCAAATGGGTAGCTCTGTGGAAGACTGTCTTACCAATAAATAGAAAAGGGCATTTGCTTTCTACAAGCTCGGGTCTGACTTTTTCCCTCTGATTTGTGGCTTTTGTTAATATTTTTGTTTTCTTAATGGCAAAGTTCTCTCGTTCCTAACCTTTCCTTTCTACAGTGTTTAAATGAACAACAAAAGCATAATTATAATACTAGCTAATATGTATTGAGCCCTCACTATGTGTTGGTACCATTTTAAACACTGAATCCTTACAATACTCTTATGAGAGAGAGGTTTCTGAGGTCCTCTCCATTTTCCAGATGAGGTAGTTGCTTTGCATGACCTGGGGGGTTAGCATTTCCTAACATACAATGAAGATTTCATGGAGGTGGGATTTAAGATGTGCTTAAAAAGTTGGAAATATTCTTCAGTTTGCCTTTTGTATGTGAATAAATGGTAAGGTCTATAATTGCTTTTTTATTGGACTTCATATGAGAAAATAATCACATTGCTTTTCCCCGTGGTTATGTGCTCTTAGAAGTAAAATCTACTTAAGGCATCTCAAGAGTCCAAATGAAAATCTTTGCGAAAAGACATCAGAAGAAAGTGAAGGCAGGACAGTCTAGTCTTTCAAACCCCTCTGATTTCCTTGGATCTTTTTATCAAAAGATTTTGCATTTCCATTTTAAGGCAGGTGCAGATGCCCAATAATTTAATCCCTCCTCAGGTTAATAAATCCAGAGTAAATAAATCAGTGGTGACCCACAGATCGTGTCAGCTCCTGCAATTCCTGCTTCACCATCAGAGTGGGCTGATGGCTACAGATGCGGCTTCTAGATGGGATATTTATTTCTTTTGATATGATAACCCGAGTATTGCATAAAATAATTAAATTGTCATGACAGGGGATGTCTGCAAATAGGCCTGGCCTTTTGTTTCCTCTTTCAAGGTAAACAGCTGCTGTTAGCTTATGAAAAGCTATAAGTGATCCAGCAAGAAGCCTGTATCCGTCATGTTGAAATCAGAGACTTGATTAATATTGTAGCCTGTAGCTTTGTGATATGTACGGTTTAAATTAGACCTCTGCAGTCATTGTGCCGGGTTGTTGCAAGCACATTAATGACATAATTTCTGGTTGCTGCATCACATTTCTGCAGTCTGTCCTTTGTATTCCACTCACATTAATTGAAGTAATTTTGCCAGTGAAGCGTGTTTCAAACCTCTGCATTTAAATTGAAATTTTAATTCCCTTATTGTCTTGAAAAGACGGCTGAAGATGCCTTGTTACAGGTTTCATTATCACTCAAAACACTCCAGCTGCTGGTTCTAATGTACAATGACTGATTAATTCTGGGAAGAATTATTAATATAAGAATAGCAGCTTCTTTCCAGTGGCGTGAGCCAACCAGGAAGGTATTTCATGATAGTTAATATTTTTACAAACTATTTTTTTTTTTTTAAGGAGAGTTTTGGGTGGAAGTCTGCATCAAACTGAAATTGCACAGATGAGCTTTGAAAACCACTTACACAAGTTCTGATTTATCAACCTATAGAAGTCAATTCATAATTGCATTCAATCAGTGGAAACCAAGCCCGTGCGAGTAGTTTTGAAGCACTTTAGCTGACAGTCACAAGGCTTGTGACTAAAATAATTTTTTCATTTCTAAGGCTTCCTGAGATTGTAGAGATTTTGAATGTATCGTGATCATTTTGTCTTTTTTATTTATAACACCTTTTTAAAAAGAATCTATAGCTGTATAGCCAGATAGGGATTGTTAACGGTAATTATAATAGCATATTTATGTTGGCTGCCTTCTTAGAGGTCCCAGAGTGCTTTGCTGAGAGAATGGTATGGTGGAATTATTTCACTTACCCTATGAAATTGTGCCCACATTTGGGATAAAGAGAGTAAAACAGCTACTTAATTGCATAGTTTTCAAAGATCCTATGATAAAAATAACTCTATTTGTCATATTTTTAGTTTTCAAGATCCTTTGCAATTGTTGGATAACATTCAAGGCTGTGAATGTGAGCATGGGGCTTCCTGGGGGTCAGGTGGACCTGGGCTTGAATCCCAGCTTTGACTTTTACTAGCTGAATGCCTTGGGGCTAATTATTTAATTTGGCTTAGCTGAAAGTTGGAATTGAGAATAATTGAATGCCCTCAGGGTTGTTGAAAGGATTAAATGAAATATTAAGCTATTGGACTTCCCTGGCGTTTCAGTGGTTAAGACTTCACCTTCCCCTGCAGGCAGTGTGGGTTCGATCCCTGGTGAGGGAGCCAAGATCCTACATGCCTCATGGCCAAAAAAACAGAACATAAACAACAGAAATAGTAAGCTATGTATGTAAAGTACACCAAGTATCCATAGTAAGACCTTAGAAATGCTGTTTGTAATTAATTTGTTTACTGATACTGTAAGAAAGGATGTGGTGATCGCTACCATGTTAGACAGTCAAAAACCAGTCTGAGGTGGACTCGTTTTGAGCTAAGAGTTGAAGTGGGACTAAGTTAGGCAATTCTGATTCCTTTTCTTCTTGCCCCGAGTGAAAGACCACTCCACATTTTATATGGTCAAGGAATCCCTGTAGGCAGAGAGAGAATTTTTCTCAGAACACACATCTCTTCTGCTCTAACACATGCATGGTTGGATGACCAAGACCTCAAAGTTCTAGACCATGTTTTCAGGATCTTATGTGAACAAATTCCAGATTGTGTTATCAGTCACCTCTTAAGCCTACATCAAGAATATGCTCAATGGGTACCCACTGACTGTCCAGTGGTAAACAGTGTAATTTGTTGGTAAGCTACCCAGGATCAGTTTGTTGCAAAATCTAGTCTTAGGTGACCAGGTGTGTTAATCTGTTGGGTATTGTAGTCAGATGTAGGCCAGTTCACTTTCAGAGGATGCCTATCAAAAGTATTGACTTCCGTTGACTTTAGTATTAGAGTTGTTATTCTTTCTGTCACTGCTTAGATGGCAGGACCAGTGGGCCAGTGAAGTTGGTCCCGTTGGTGCCAGTAAACCTGTGTCATTAGCAAATAACTCTCTTCTCATTTTATGGATAGGCAAGGGGTGATCATGCTTCCATTATAAAATAATGTACAAGTAAGACACAAGGGGCCAAAATGCATATCCCCTTACGTGGCTTGAAAGTTTCTGAGATCTCACAGGACTGTTTTTTTCTCTCCTGAGTCTGCAAGTGGTATTGAGATGAAAGCACTATGGCTATCAGGAGCTGAAACATTCTAGAGAACTTACTGGATGTAACGTGAAGTGGTTCAGTGCCTGCAAAATGTTTCAGTATTCCATATAGATTTCTGTACAACATGATAAAAAAAAATGTATCCGTGATCAATAATGAAATAGCCACCATTAAAACCCATCTGTTCCTAGTGTAGAATATTGATCTTAAAAACTGATGCCAAGATTCTATACTAATAATTGATCAGCAAAGAATTTGGCATGTGTTTTGATAGATGGACAAACGAATATGACAATGCCGTTGTTGGTACATGGATCTGTGAAGGTGACCTTAACCTTGAAGGAGCTTACATGCTAGTACAAGGAGACAGATGATGAGGAAATAAACAGCATCTCATATCATGATCGGTACCACCAGAGTTCCAGGAATCCAGGGGCTGGGAGTGGGGAATATGGTTTGCCATTAATATTTTAATAGGCCGGTCAGCCGTAGCTGCTTTCAGCTCTCTTTGGGAACCCTGAATTGAAACACCTACATCTAATTTTCTTGGCAAAAAGATTAAGGAAAAGCTAAAAATAAAGTTAGTAAATGAATAACCTTGGTTTTTGGATCCCTAATTAAGTAAGTAGTTTTACTGTGGCAGCAGCATTTTTCTCCTGGAGAGTAAAAGTACAGGCTTTGTAGTAACTATTTTTCTCAGTCATTGACCTTTTAATTTATCTTATTTTTTATTTTTTATTGGAGTATAACTGCTTGAGTGTATTTAGATGGTTTATGCTCTGCAACAATGTGAATCAGCTCTAACTATGCATGTATCTCTTCCGTCTTGAGCCTCCCCTGTCCCCCTCTCCCACCCCCATCCCGCCCATCTAGGTGATGACTGAGCACTGGGCTCAGCTCCCTGTGCTATATGCAGCTGTTTCCCACTAGCTGTCTACTTCACACATGGTAGTGTATATATGTATATTTCAGTGCTACTCTCTCCAGTTGTCTCACTCTCCCCTTCTGCCCCGTTGTACACATGTTCGTTCTTCACAGCTGCGTCTCTGTTCCTGCCCTGCAAATAGCCTGTACCATGTTTCTAGAGCCTATATGTATGTGTGAATATGCAATATTTGGTTTTGTCTTTCTGACTTCCCTCTGTATGACAGACTCTGGGTCCATCCACATCACTGCAAATGACCCAATTTTGTTCCTTTCTGTTACTTAAGTAATATTCCATTGTGTGTGGGTGTGTGGGGTGGGTATTTACCCCTGCCCTTTTAATTTATGTTTGATTTTGAAGGCTGGGGTTTTTAAAAGCCACACTGTTTGATAGGCACTGGCTTATTGTAGTAGCTTCCCTTTTCTTTTGCTTTGCTTTTTGTATCTGCTTTTAATTTGCCTCTTTTAAAGCACATAGAAACTGTGTGTTGTTTCACTAAACCTCATCACGTTCAGCAGTTTTCAGTTGGCTCACTTGGCTGTAGGGCAGTGGTTCCCAAACTCTGTACATCAGGGAATCCTTCAGGAACCCTAAAGCCCAGATTGCACCCTAGGCTTGAAATCTCTGGGGATGGGACAGTAACTTCTGTAATTGTTGGCATTCTCCAAGTGATTCCAGTGTTTGGACAGGTTTGGAACCAGTGATGTGGTGTATAGCCTATGGTGTAAAACAGACCAAAACCAATTGTCCTTGACTTAATTTAACACTTGCTGTAAGTAGTAGCTGGAAATAAAATATTTGTGTTAAGACAGACATCACGTGGCAATATTCATGTGTATGTAGACATGTTGAAGGTTGACTAAAAGTTACTTGTTGCTTTCCTCTAGTGCAGCTTTCAGATAGAGCTGATGAGTATCAGGCTCTTATTCTGATTTTGTAGCCTGATTATTTGGTCAATGTGAGTTTTGTTTACTGGGTAGATTAGATGCTCTCCAGAGTTGAGCTGACTTGGAACTCTTTAGAGCTGTCATTTTGGTGCTCTGACTTCTGTATCTTTACTGTGTGTTCTTTCTTATCTGACTTATTGCTGGGATTTAATGGATTGAAATTGGGGCCCACATTTATTGACAGGTGGTGGCTAGGTCCAGCATGGTACATAGTAAAACCAAAAATGGGTTGAAAAGCCAAAACTTCTTAATTCTAGTCCTGACCCAACAATTTACCAGTTTTGTGAGGTTAGACAAGTGCATTGCTTTCTTTCTTCCAGTATCCTCTTCTGTAGAGGAATACTTAACCTGTCTATATTATAAAGTGGTGGTGAGAATAAAAATGAAATTTTGTACATGTGAAGTACTTTGTGAAATGGAAGGCAATATACAAATCTGTGGTGTAGGGAGCGTGATTGTTATCACTATCACACAAAAGAAAGTGAAAGTGAAGTCGCTCAGTCGTGTCCGTGCGACCCCATAGACGGTAGCCTACCAGGCTCCTCCGTCCATGGGATTTTCCAGGCAAGAGTGCTGGAGTGGATTGCCATTTCCTTCTCAGGCGATCTTCCCGACCCAGGAATCGAACCTGGGTCTCCCGCATTGCAGGCAGACGCTTTACCGTCTGAGCCACCAGGGAAGCCCACTATCACACAAGGCCGGGTGAAAAGAAAAAGTTGTAGTCCCGGGCTTGTCCCGTTAAGCAGCATTTCTCTCCTGGTACTGCTGTCACTGATGCATACCTGTTATAAGCAGATGAACTGTAATTGTACACGCTTATGTGTATGCACTTCAGGTCTGTAGGAGGAGTGATCTCAGTCAGAATAACACAAAAGTGCTTTGCTGTCTTTGTCTGTAGGGACTTGTTGGAGCAGGATTTTGATGAGTAAGTCTGTGGCTAGCTGGGGACCCTGTGCGTGTGTCAGTGGCGGCAGATGGTAGTACTTATCGTCACTGGGATCCCTCTCCCAACCTGATGGTGGCCTGAGAATGCTGACTGGCAGTTTTGGTTGGCTTTGACAAGGTAGGGGGAACTTGCCAAGGAAGTCTATTTTCCCTGAGATTCATCCCAATACTAATTACTTATGGTTGCCTACCTCCATTTTTTAAAAACACATTCACCTGTAGTTTATTTTGGTTTTTCTCAATAGAAAAGCACATCATCACATCTGCAAACAATAGGATTTTTGCTTTAGCCCCAAACTTCCGATTTCTTACAACTTTTTGTTCTCACATATTGGCTAAAACAGCCATTGTTGTTGCTTAGTCACTAAGTCGGGCCTGACCCTTTGTGATCCCATGCACTGTAGCATGCCAGGTTCCTCTGTCCTCCACTTTCTCCCAGAGTTTGCTCAGATTCATGTCCATTGAGGTGGTGATGCCATCCAACCATCTTATCATCTGCCGCCCCCTTCTCCATTTACTTTTTATCTTTCCCAGCATCAAGGTCTTTTCCAGTGAGTCGACTCTTTGCATCAGGTGGCCAAAGTGTTGGAGCGTCAGGTTCAGCATCAGTCCTTCTAATAAATATTTAGGGCTGATTTCCTTTAGGATTGACTGGTTGATCTCACTGCTGTCCAAGGGACTCTCAGAACTCTTCTCCAGCACCAGAATACAAAAGCATCAATTCTTCAGTGCTCAGCCTTCATGCTAAAAGATGATGCTGTGAAAGTGCTGCACTCAGTATGCCAGCAAATTTGGAAAACTCAACAGTGGCCATGGGACTGGAAAAGGTCAGTTTTCATTCCAATCCCAAAGAAAGGCAATGCCAAAGAATGCTCAAACTGCTGCACAATTGTACTTACCTCACACGCTAGTAAAGTAATGCTCAAAATTCTCCAAGCCAGGCTTCAGCAATACGTGAACAGTGAACTTCGGGATGTTCAAGTTGGATATAGAAAAGGCAGAGGAACCAGAGATCAAATTGCCAACATCCACTGGATTGAAAAAGCAAGAGTGTTCCAGGAAAACATCTATTTCTGCTTTATTGACTATGCCAAAGCCTTTGACTGTGTGGATCACCACAGACTGTGGCAAATTCTGAAAGAGATAGGCATATCAAACCACCTCACCTGCCTCCTGAGAAATCTGTGTGCAGGTCAAGAAGCAACAGTTAGAACCAGACATGGAACAACAGACTGGTTCCAAATAGGAAAGGGAGTACATCAAGGCAGTATATTGTGACTGTGCTTATTTAACTTATATGCAGGGTACATCATGAGAAATGCTGGGCTGGATGAAGCACAAGCTGGAATCAAGATTGCCGGGAGAAATATCAATAACCTTAGATATACAGATGACACATATGCAGAAAGCAAAGAAGAACTAAAGAACCTCTTGATGAAAGTGAAAGAGGAGAGTGAAAAAGTTGGCTTAAAACTCAACATTCAGAAAACAAAGATCATGGCATCCAGTCCCATCACTTCATGGCAAGTAGATGGAGAAACAGTGAAAACAGTGGCAGACTTTATTTTTTTGGTCTCCAAAATCACTGCAGATGGTGACTTCAGCCATGAAGATGCTTACTCCTTGGAAGAAAAGTTACGACCAACCTAGACAGCATATTAAAAACCAGAGACATTGCTTTGTCAACAAAGGTCTGTCTAGTCAAGGCTATGGTTTTTCCAGTGGTCATGTATGGATGTGAGAGTTGGACTGTAATGAAAGCTGAGAGCTGAAGAATTGATGCTTTTGAACTGTGGTGTTGGAGAAGACTCTCGAGAGTCCCTTGGCCTGCAAGGAGATCCAGCTAGTCCATCCTAAAGGAGATCAGTCCTGGGTGTTCATTGGAAGGACTGAAGTTGAAGCTGAAACTCCAATACTTTGGCCACCTGATGTGAAGAGCTAACTCATTTGAAAAGACCCTGATGCTGGGAAAGATTGAGGGCAGGAGGAGAAGGGGACGACAGAGGATGAGATGGATGGCATCACCGACTCAATGGACATGAATTTGAGTGAACTCCGGGAGTTGGTGATGGACAGGGAGGCCTGGTGTGCCGCAGTCCATGGGGTCGCAAAGATTCGGACACGACTGAGCTGACAGTCTTTTTTATGTTCTAGCTCTCACATCCGTACATGACTACTGGAAAAACCATAGCTTTGACCATACCGACCTTTGTCAGCAAAATGATTGTCTTTGCTTTTTAATATGCTGTCTAGATTTGTCATAATTTTCCTTCCAGGGAGCAAGCATCTTTTAACTTCATGGCTGCAGTCACTGTCTGCAGTGATTTCTGCTTCACCCCAAATTCTATCTCCAAAGCTTGATTTGGCACCGGTGTGTGGAGAGCCTAAACTTTGGTTAACAATGAGAACTGAAGATGAACAGATCATAAGATTAGGAAGAAAGAAGGATTTTTTGGGGGGCGGGAGGGGCTTTTCCATAAACAATTACAATCCTTATCTTACAAGATCTTAGGTATAGTTTAATTTCATTAGGAAAGTGATTGTGGACAGAGCTCTTAAAAGTCCATTTAGAAAAAAATAAGGCTCTTAATATGGCATTATGCATCAGAAGCCTGAAATAACTTTGGACTTGAAATTCTACTTCTTGAATGTTAAGTAAAGAATTCAGAATTTTAATTGTGAGGTGTTCCAAAATATATATATACAAGGATAATTATCACAATAAGATTTATGGAAGTAAAAATAATTAGCAATTATTTAACAGGGAGTTGGTTTAAGTCATTTATGGAATATTCATATTATGGACTAGTATGAAAACACTAAAAATCATGTTTGGTGATGGGTGGATATTCCCAATATATTGCCAAGTGGGGGAAAAACATATTGGAAAGTAACTTTTTTTGTAAGAACTTGGTGCGGAAAAATAATTGATGTCAGGTTAAAATTTATAACTTTATCTGACTGGATATGGATCTTTCCTGTTTGGTTTTTCTGTTTTTCAGCTTTTTTTGATTGTGCATCTATTACTTTTGTAATTTTAAAGAAGAATAAAGATAAAGAATAGATATTTGGGCCCCACCTTTCTTTTTATTAATCTGTAAAATTGGAGTGGGGCCTCAATCTTAACAATTTTTAAAGGCCTCTTAAAATAGAAAATTCTTGGTGCTACTTCAGTCGTGTCCGACTCTGTGCGACCCCATAGATGGCAGCCCACCAGGCCCCACTGTCCCTGGGATTCTCCAGTCAAGAACACTGGAGTGGGTTGCCATTTCCTCCTCCAATGCAGGAAAGTGAAAAGTGAAAGTGAAGTCGCTCAGTCGTGTCCGACTCTTAGCGACCCCATGAACTGCCGCCTACCAGTCTCCTCCATCTATGGGATTTTCCAGGCAAGAGTACTGGAGTGGGGTGCCATTGCCTTCTCTGAGAAAATTCTTAACCTTTCATTTTTCAGATGCTGTCATTCTGTGCTAATGGGATCGATATCTTAGAAGACCTGGTTCCCAGTCTTTACAAGAGGAAAAAAAAAGATTGGCTTTAATAAAATATAGGAATTAGATGTGGTAGAATGCTCTAATGTTTAAGAAAAAGCAAAAAATAAGGGAGGACCTTCAGGAAAGGTTAAAAATACTTTTAAAGACTGGTGTGCTTTTATTTGGCTTCCCTGGTAGCTGACAGTAAAGAATCCCCTGCACTGCAGGAGACCTGGGTTCAGTCCCTGGGTAGGGAAGATTCCCTGGAGGAGGGCATGGCAACCCACTCCAGTATTCTTGCTTGGAGAATCCCCATGGACAAAGGAGCCTAGGGTCGCAGAGTCAGACATGACTGAGCAATTAAGCACAGCGCATCCTTCTATTTATTTATTTATTTATTATTTAGCTGTGCAGTCTTAGTTGCCACATGCAGGATCCTTAGTCGTGGCCTGCAAACTCTTAGTTGTGGCCTGTTGGGTCTAGTTCCCTCCCTGACTAGGGATCAAACCTGGGCCCTCTGCATTGGGAGTGCAAAGTTTTAGCCACTGAACCACTAGGAGAAGTGCCTCTGTATGCTCTTAGAACAAGCCAGTGTTTCATGGCAGTCATAGGATGACTAAGATCATGACATCCGGCCCCATCCCTTCTGGGCAAATAGAAAGGGAAAAAGTGGAAACAATGACAGATTTTATTTTCTTGGGCTCCAGAATCACTCCTGCTGGTGACTGCAGCCATGAAATTAAAAGATGCTTGGTCTTTGGAAGGAAAGCTATGACAAACCTAGAGAGCATATTAAAAAGCAGAGTCATCACTTTCCTGTCAAAGGACTGTCCAGTCAAAGCTATGGTTTTCCAGTAGTCACGTATGGATGTGAGAGTTGGACCATAAAGAACGCTGAGTGCCAAAGAATTAATGCTTTTGAGTTGTGCTTGAGAAGACTGTTGACAGTCCCTTGGACTGCAAAGAGATCAAACCAGTCCATCCTAAAGGAAATCAACCCTGAATATTCACTGGAAGGACTGATGTTGAAGCTCCAGCACTTTGGCCACCTGATGTGAAGAGCCGACTCACTGGAAAAGACCCTCATGCTGGGAAAGATTGAAGACCAAAGGAGAAGAGGGTGGTAGAGGATGAGATGGTTAGACAGCATCACCGGCTCAGTGGACATGAATTTGAGCAAACTCTGGGAAATAGTGAAGGATAGGGAAGCTTGGCATGCTAGTCTATGAGTTCACAAAGAATTGGACAACTTAGTGACTGATAAACAGCAGACAGGATGAGATCTTTCATGAAGCTGGAAGGTACATTTGATCTCTTTTGAATTTTGTTTTCTAAGGTCTATCTGAAGATTCTTTACAGGAGAAATTCACAAGAAAAAGGCCTTTTCTTTGATTTTATAGGTCCTCCTCCCTTCTTCACTTATCAATAACTTCATCTCATTTGCTTTATCCTGTAAATTCCATTATCTCCCCAGCAGTCTATTGCATTAAGCCTTTAGTACCTAATATGGCCTCATTTACATTGACACGTGCTTGACCTCAGCCCCTGTCCTCTCTTTGTTAATGCGCTGACAAGCACTGATATTTCTCTGGAGCATTATCATTTGGCTGTTAGCTCAGCTAATAACAGCCCTTCATTTGAACTGATGAAAGTTTATTAAATAAAAACATGCAATAGCCCTGGCAGTAATGAAGGGAGAGCGGAAGTAGCCAGCACCCTGTTCGTAGTGGTGAGAGCCTGCTGAGTCTGTGTTATACGTATCGGGTTTCCTGAGGGAAAAGAAGGGGCACTTGAATGGGGCTGATCAATAGTATTAATATGTTAGCGGACTGACTTTAAGAATGGGCTTTTTCTGTGGCCTGATTTGATCGTTGTTGATTGGCTATAAGCAGAGGAGTTAGTGGGGAGAAAACATGTGTTCTTGCTCCAGGCACTCGGCCTTGCCCTTTGCAGCTTTCTTGGGAAGTCCGTCTTAAGTACCAAACTGCCAATTAGCCCTAAGGCCTTCAGTCAGAGGCCAGACTGAACCCTGGGGAGCTGAACCCCTCTCAAGAGTCTCCAGTGAAGCTGGGATCAGGGATTCTGGTTTTCCGCTGAATTCCTAAGACCCCCTGAAACCGCAACAGTAGCCTGAGCCCTTTATTCTCCCTTGTATGTCCTATACTTTTGTGTGCAGAGCGTGCTAAGTGCTCAGTCGCTTCAGTCATGACCGACACTTTGCGAGCCCTGGACTGCAGCCCACCAGGCGCCTCTGTCCATGGGATTCTCCAGGCAAGAATACTGAGAGGGTTGCCATTTCCTTCTCCAGGGGATCTTCCAGACTCAGGGATCAAATATGCATTTCTTACATCTGCATTGGCAAGCGGACTCTTTACCACTAGTGCCACCTGGGAAGCAAGTCTAAGCCGTCCTCTCCTTAGGCCCTGTGTGGTGGTTGGTGTTGTACTTTAAACACAAATGAGCAGATGACGTTTATACCTAAAAAGTGTAAATTCTATTATCGTTTATATTTAACAGGTAAGATTTTTGTGAACAGAATCCTTTGGGATCACATACTTCTCTGTTTTCTGTCCTATAGGTATAATACGATACTATATTCTGCAAGTAAAATTGTCCCTAGTTCCTCTGTGCGGCTAAATATCTATTAGGACTATAAGGACTGCAACATTCTACAAACAGTTCAGTGCTTTCCTGGGTGCATCAAGGCTTTCAGACTGGCTCCTTAATCTATTAGATTGAACCATATGAAACAGCCAATATTTGATCATTTTTGACTGGTAAAAACAGTAGTTCCATATGGTTCAAATTTCAAACTAAGACATGAAGTCCTGGTGACTCTTATTTATTTATTTAATGTGTGCTTGGTTTTTTTTACCAGTTTCTGTCTGGAAATATGGTACAGCTAAATGGGAATGTTTGGTAAATGAATGGTGAGAAACATCTCTGCTTGTGTTGAGGTGGGTGTGAAGCATATTTCATTCACACTAAGACTTCTTGGGTCCATCTGGGATCCCATAAGCCCATGGGGAATTCAGGGTGGAGGACTCTTGAGGAACAGGACTTGAAGACACCAGTTTGCCTTCCCACAGTTCAGGGGCCCAGTGGTACAGACTGGTGACCTGGGTACTGAGTAAATCTTGGGTCCCAAGGCATGTTTCTTTTGTTCATAGCCAGAGATTTTTGGTGTTATTTAGTTGAGACTGTTTAGACTTGTATCTTATATACTTGTGGGCAGGGACAAAATCAATTCTCTGGAATAGTCTAATTTTATATCTTACTATTACATCTGTAAGTTGGGCCACAGTAACATTTTCAGAATGGTTATATTGTTTAACTAGAAAAATGCTTCCATAAGGAAGACTTACTGACCTATTGGAAAGTGATAGAACATTTTGGAACCATGTAATTGTCAGAGTCCTGAAGGAAATACTTCTTTTGGACTCAACAGTGGCAACACATTTGTCTCTTTTAGGTAACACTGTTGTCAAAATAAGCATTTTTATTAGCTAGCAGATGGTTTAGTTATCAGGTTGGATTCTTTGGCTTGTATTTAAAAGGCTTTTCTTTTTGTTGTTGGTTTGTTTGCTTTTGTTGTTTGGCTTGAACCTTAGTTCTGTTTAGAAAGTTGCTATTGTCATTCATTTTTGTGTATCTCACTTCTCTCAACCAGAAAAATAAATACCAGTGGTTTCTTTCTCAGCCTTTTTTTTCAGTGAAGCAGATGTTTGAGAATGGCCAACTCTGGTGTTTCTCAAAGACATGTCCATTGGTTCATGTTAAGCACAAAGCTAGATCTTTTTACCTAATCAGCTTGAGTCAGGCTGGTAGAAAACACTTAACCATGAAATAATTATTTCTAATTTAAACTAAAATGCAATTGAGAAATAGTTATCTGGGAAAGAACATTTAAGGGCACTGTAGTTCTCAGTACGAAGATTTCCTTTGTTGTAGATTCATCTCTCAACTCAAGCAAATTTTTTTTTGGAAAACACCAGACAGTTCTTGATTGTGTACAGTTTTTCTGTTGTGTTAGTCACTCAGTCGCATCTGACTCTTTGTGACCCCATGGACTGCAAACCGCCAGGCTCCTCTGTCCATGGGATTCTCCAGGCAAGAATACTGGAGTGGGTTGCTGTTTCCTTCTCCAAGTTTAACTGTACCTTTGACCTATTTCTTGAGTTATGGAAATATTTTTCAGAACTTATTTTCCTAAGTGGATTTTTTTTCCCTTCAACTGTTAATTTTTTATTGGGGTATAGCCGATCAACAGTGTTATGGTAGTTTCAGGTGAGTAGCGAATGGGCCCAGCCGTGTTTAAACATGTATCCGTTCTCCCCCAAACTCCTCTCCTATCCAGGTTGCCACATAACATGGAGCAGAGTTCATGTGCTGTACGGTAGGTCCTCATTGGTCTAAATGGATAAGTTCTTAATAGTGAAACATACTGCCCTGTTCTATATCATGTGTTAAAACATTTTGTTGATGTTTGCTTACGTTCATAGTCCTAAAAGAAATATTTCTTTTCAACTCCAAAATAGATTTATCTGTATGAGTAGTTTCTCACTCTGGTGAGTTAGAACATTACTGTTCTTATTTTATTATTATAGGTGTTCTCTGAAAAAAATTCCCTGTTGATATCTATCTCTTTCCTATGCCTTCCCCATACTGATTTATTTCTGAAACTATGTGTAAGAAAGCTTCCAAATAACATCTGGTTGGTTCATTATTTAGTAATCTGTCTTCTAAGACGTGGTGTGGTGTACCTGAGAGGTCATGGTGGAGATCATTTGGTACATAAATTCATGGTATGATATCTGTGAGATAAATAGACAGCATTTTCCAGTGAACTATTCGACTGTATGTTGTCTGTTTTACTTTTCACCTGCTGTGTCTTGTCCTATAATTTTAATATATATTTGTGACATTATTCAGTGTTGTATGTCACACTTTTGAATTGAATTTTGATTATTTCTCAAAGAGTGAACCTGTTGCTGTCCACTGGAATTCATCTGCATCTCCTGAATTTCTGTTGAGGTTTCATCAACCTGTTGTTTAAAAAGTGCTCTGTGATCACTAAATTTAGAAAATGTGGAATAATTTATAAAATGACCACTTCCCATACATGAAAAAAAATCCTTTAGTGATATTTTTTCATCAGTAGTTACACACATTTCTAACTGTGTGTGTTGCTCAGTCATGTCCAACTCTTTGTGACCCCCATAGGCGATAGCCCGTCAGGCTTCTCTGCCCATGCTATTTCCCAGGCAAAAATACTGGAGTGGGTTGCCATTTCTTCCTCCAGGGGATCTTCCTGACTCAGGGATCAAACCTGCAGCTTCTGCATTGGCAGATGGATTCTTTACCACGGAGCCATTTTGAGAAAGCCCTATAGATGGATATTTAAGGATTTCTCTTCTAGTAAAGGCTGAATGTTAGGAAATACCTAAAAATCCGACCCCTCAGTATAACAGCATTAAAAGTGGTGGTTGGATTCACTGCTGCCTACAAAGTTTTGCTTATGCATAAGCTTTATGGTACAAGTTACTTAAAACCACAGAAGATAAATGTCAGGTTTCTAAACTGATGTTCTAGAGATCAAATATATGCGTTTACAACTATTTTGTTCAAATTGTTTTGAGTACCTAGGAAGGTTAGAGTCGGGGAAGACACTGGCTTTGCTTAGCTTCCATAATTATAGCTTTATAAATAGACTTTTCATTTGTGAAGGCCAGGAAATAAAGCACTGTGTCTTCGTACATAAATAGAGGTTATTCATGGTAAGGTTTTCAAATCTTTGAAGTTCTGAGACTATTTTTGATTCTATGTTAATTGTACTTGTATTTTGGGTCAAGAAAACATATTCAGAAAATTTGTAGTCTGTATGGTTAATAATAGTTCCATGATGGAAACAGCACTTTACTGCAAAGACTGCATTAAAACATGTTGGAAACACCCTCTGAGGTTGCTTTGTCCATGTGGTAAATAGGTTCTATTAAAAATAATTTGAGTGAGCACTCAGTATAGGCCAGGCACTGTGCTAAGTGCTTTAGCTATATTTAAGAAAAATTAAGCAGCTTTGAAAGTTAACATTGTCGTATAGTTTTATACTTGGAACATGAGCTGTTTGGGTTAAAAAAAATCTTCATGCAGATTCTTACAAGCAAATTGAGTGTGGCTGTGCAGTGGGTGGTTTTTAAGCTTAAATATCTCAGCTGGATTTAATTACCTTGAGGGATAAGGCTACATGATGGGCCAGTGGTTTACCAAATTATTTTTCATTTTCTGGATCTTGATGTCACTAAAGGTTAATGCATCCTCTTTTCTCTGCTAGAGACCTGAGTTAAAAATCCATTTTGGAGCATAAGTATAAATGAATTTGTTGTTGTTTTTCCTCCTTGGGGACACTTTGGTCATTTCGTGAGGCAGGCAGTCTTTCCATCTGGAATTGCCCGCAGCTTGCACCAGGCACAGGGTCTCCATAGCAGGGGCTGTTGCAAGTCAGTGTGAACAGGAACTGGCAGGCTTCAGAGGGCAGAGCTGGCCCAGGGCTTGTCACTCTTTCATTCCCCGATTCTGTCTTGGTTAACTTAAGGAAACTTATTTGCTAGTGACATTTGATTATAGCACATCACAAAACAAGTGATGTATTTATGGCTAGGCCATTGCCTTTTCCTCCCTATCTTAGGCTGGTTTGTATTTGGCAGCCACAGAGTTTTCTATATTCGCTCTCCCTACTCCCCTAAATTGCTGTGTATGTTAGGATAGATCTGTGATCAACATTTTTGATCACTGATGTTTTATAACTTCTACTGTCTCTTGATTGCTTTTGTATAAATGTATGATTTTTAAGGTGCATGTCTATATCCATAATTACAGTTACCCTGAAGTAGTGCCCTTGGTTGGGTGTCCCAGGTGCTCAGTGGCAAAAGAATCACTTGCCAGTGCAGGAGATGCAGGAGACGTGGGTTCGATCCCTGGGGTGGGAAGATCCTCTGGAGAAGGAAAAACCAACCTGCGCCAGTATTCTTGCCTGGGAGATCCCATGGACAGAGGAGCCTGGCAGACTACAGTCCTTGGGATTGCAAAGAGTTGGACATGACTGTGCGACTGAGCACGCACATGCATAGTGGTACTGGTTATTGCCTTTATCCGTACGAATGAGGACTATTTAGATGTATAACCAAATCAGGGAATAGTCATTGAACATTAATTCCTTGAGGGAGCTTGGTAGTGCTCTTTTCTCTGTTTTCATTTGTAGTCATCTCTTTATTTTTATTATTACTACTACTAACTATCATTATTATTGTTAGTCTTGGTGTTTCTCTTTTCCTATACATATAAAAAGACAAATAAAATTTTATATATATGGATAAATGAGATTATATAATACATACTGTGTTTTTTTTCCTCCTTTGCACTTAGCACTTTGTTTTCCAAATTCCCTGAGTCCCTCATCTTCTCCATTTGTTGTAGGTATTGCTACACCATTTTTATACACCCAGTGCTTTTTGTCTTAAAATCTTCCAAATTGCACTTTACACCGAGAGAATCTCCCTCTTCATAATTTATCTTCTGTTCATCTTTCAAATCCCATTTCTTCTATCGAACTGAGTCAGTCCAAGGAGAGGTGAGAACTGCTATTGTTTGCTACTAGCTTTCATGTAAAACTGCCTTTCCCTCTGTGTGTATGTGAATATGAGAAAGAGCCAGAGAGACTTGAGCATGTGTAAATATGTGTGTAGACTTAGGCTAACCAAGCTCTGACTCATAATGGCCCTAAGAATTATTTAAAGAAATTGATATAGTGTGCTTTTACTGAGTCTTAATCTTAAAAGGTAAGTTTGACTAAAAGTTGGTCTAAATTATTAGTACATGGACTTCTTGTAAGGATATAAAAATAATTATTGGGAAGTCAGTTTATTTGTGTCCATTGATAGGCGGTGTGTGTGGGAATAAATAGCACATACAACGTTGAGGTGCTTGAGGTGCCTTCGTGTTTATCATGATTGTTTTCTTCAGCAATATCTGCTAAACCCTTCAACAGCAGAACCAGGCTTATCCACATTTTACTCAGTCTTCTGTGTACTGATGAGGTTCTCACAAACTCTTTTGACAGTATCTTTGAAAAAATGAGAGTGAAAGTCGCTCAGTCGTGTCTGACTCTTTGCAACCCCGTGGACTATACAGTCCATGGAATTCTCCAGGCCAGAATACTGGAGCGGGTAGCCTTTCCCTTCTCCAGCGGATCTTCCCTACCCAGGGATTGAACCCAGGTCTCCCGCATGGCAGGTGGATTCTTTACCAGCTAAGCCAATATACTTTCATATTTATAATATTGTGGAGCTATTTTGTTGTCTGAATCGTTTTCTTCCGCCTCTCCAGGTGTCTGCAGTCGAGTCTTTGGAGGGCCCACTGCTCCAGGTGGAAGGACTGAGTGACCTTAGGCTGGAGCTGCACAGCAAGAAGATGAACCTCCACTTGGTTCTCATAGATGAGCTGCATCGGCACCTGTACATCAAATCCACTAGCCGAGTTGTGCAGCAGAACAAGGAAAAAGGGAGGATGAGGTTAGTCAAAAAGGCTCTTTGCCACAGTGTCTTGTGGCCGTGTAAAGCTTTAAGGGATATTATTTGCTTTCCCGAACATGGTTGTAGCTTATTTTACTTGTCTTTTTAACATACTGTCTCTGAAAATGTAAGACGGGTTTGTGATAACCAACGCGCCCCGTCCTGAAAGGCTGACACTGAGTGTTTGTTCATCCCTCACTTCACATTTCTTGTGGTCCTTTTATGTAAAGATACGTAGGAAACACTTACTGTGGGCTTTTAATGTACTCGATCAGAGAGACTCTGGTGTATCTCAGAAGGAAGAGAAAAACCCTTAAAATGATAGTGCAGTCCTCCTAATTAAGAAATGTAGGCACATGAACTGAAGTTAGGAGATTGTTACTTAGAGCTGTGTATAATTCTTTTTCCGGGTTAAGTTCAGGCAAGGTTGAGTGAGAACACTTGTTTTATCCTTGGTCTGGGTGTAGCTCAGTCCTGTGATGAAGGGCCTGGGTGGACTCAGAACATTTATTAAATTAGGGGAGACCTAGTAGGGAATAAGACCAGATGGTAAGATGGTAGGACATGGGTGTTACTAACGTGTGTCGGATAGCTGTGCATGGCGTGTGTACTCCCAACATCGTTTAAAATAGCCTTAAACTAACTGAAGAAGTGAGATTCTTCAGGGGGCAGTTGAGTTGAGCTCTGTACTACTGACACTTTTTCATCGGGCTGTAGATGAGAGGAATGCTGGAAGCAGTGCATGCTGGGAATGAAGTCTGTAAAATCCTATCCTGTTCAAACCCTAATCGCCAACTTTGTGTGTGATGCTTCAGTTCAATCAGAGCCCGTGACAGAGAAAGAGGAGTTTCCATCTCTTTTCTGCAGACGGGCACTGGAAAACCTTAGGCACACAAACTAAGCTATGGGCATGTACCTTAGACTTAACCTAAGCACTGGATCTGAATATAGCCTTGTTGGAGAGTCAAGTGGTGGGTGGGAGCAGTGCTAAGGAAATTCCTCCCAGAGTGTCTGGTGGTAAATAGTGGATCTAAATAGATTTGTTCCTGTGCAAGGATTAAAAATAAAAACCCCTTCCCATGTAAGCATAAGGGAAAAAGCATTACATTGAGTTCTCAAAGAAGAGCATTTATTTGAAGGAAAGGATTTATAAAGCTAAATAGGAAATGTTTAGGAGACTTAGGCTCAAGGTTTCTCAAAAGATGCAAGATGATGTAGATTACGTAATTGCTCAGAATTATCAGCCTTCCCCCTCCACTTGAGTGGGAGAAGTGTATTTCCTTGTCTCTGATTCTTGGGCTCCTGCTTTTGCTGATTGTTAGCATGTAACACGAGGGGCCTGAAATGTGCCAGGGTGCATGCCCTGTCATGCCTCTGTCACTGCCATGGTGATGTTGGTCCCCGGAGGAGGAGGATTCATGTGGAATCGAGCCAAGTTCAGCTGAGCTGGCTAGCCTGAGTCAGCCAGTCACCCAAATGTGCTTATTATTGAACATAACTGAGATTCTGTGGCTGTATGCAGCAAGCGTGTAGCTTCTATGAAATGATAGTGGGGAGTCCTATGAATGGGATTGAGAGAGATGCAAAAAGAACTAAGCAGGAACAAAATGTAAGGAAAGTCAAAATATTGATAGTCAAAATATCAATATCAAAATATTGATAGTCACAATATTAAATTCTTTTTTAAAACACTGAAAGAGTTGAATCAGTGATATGGAGGGAAAACTTATGAAGAAGGAAAAGATAAAATGATGAAAGAAAGATAATAGATGTGAAAGATGGAGAATAGTGATCAATGAAATGATTTTAAGCGCTGTATAGAATGACACTAACATGATAATGTTATAGGTTGAATTGTGTCCGCTTAAAATTCATGTGTTGAGATCCTAACTCCCAGAACCTGTGACTAAATTTGGAGCTAGGGTCTTTCAAGAGGTCATTTAAGTTAAAATGAGGTTATTAGCATGGGTCCTAATTCAACATGACTGGTGTCCTTATAAGTAGAGGAAATTTGGACACACACTTCTGAAGAGGGAAGACCATGTGAAGACTCAGTGATAAGACAGCCGTCTACAAACCTAGGAGAGAGGCCTCAGGAGACACCGATGCTGCCAACATCTTGTTCTTGGACTCCTCACCTCTGGAAGGGTGAGAAAACAGATTTCTGTTGTTGAAGCTGCCCAGCCTGTGGTACTTCGTGATGACAGCCTTAGCAAACTAATACAGAGAGAAATAGTGGCAGTACTTAAAAGAAACCTACTCACACAGAAAAAAAGACCTTGGTCTGCAAATCAAAATGATTCAAGGTAAAATTAGTGAAAAACTGACTCTTAAATTCATAAAAAGCTTTCTGATTCTAACAAAGAAATAAGCACCAGGGAGAAAAACTTTGTTCCTTTCTCTGACAGAGATAGTTATATGCCCACCTAACCCATTCTCACCTTTATTTTCTTTTAAATTATTCATTTACTTTTTATTTATTTTTGGCTGTGCTGTCTTTGTCGCTGTGCGTGGGCTTTCTCTAGCTGCGGAGAGCAGGGGCTACTTTTTGTTGCGGTGGGTGGGCTTCTCTGCAGTGGCTTCTCTTGTTGAGAAGCACAGGATCTAGATGTACAGGCTTCAGGAGTTGTGGCGTGGGGGCTCAGTTGCTCTGTGTGGCATGTGGAATCTTCCTGGACCAGGGATTGGACCACAGCTTTGGCAGGTGGATACCCATCCACTGTACCGACAGGGGAGTCCCCTTTCCTTCCTTTTTTAATGACAACTCTTGTTTTGTTCATGGTGGCCATATATCCAGCAAAAAGACTACATTTTCCATCCTGCTGCCGTCCTTCGGTGTAACTGAAGGTGATTAGTGAGACTTCTACTTGCAAGATGTTGAGTCAGGACTCATAGGAACATTCTTCAGACGTGCCAGCAAAGCTGGTATGCTCACTCTTTTACCCTGTACCTGCCTTCCTTTACTTCCTGTCAAGGAGTTGGACTGGGGCTATTGTCTTGGATACTAGGTGACCTTGAGAATGGAAATCAGATCGTAAACTCTTTAATGACATGGAGCCTCCATTATACCTCTGAATGGGATTTTTGTATCTTTATATGACAAGAAGGAAATCCTTTTGATTTACTCAGGTCATGGCTGTTTGGGTCTTCTGTTTATATGTAGTTGAAACTAGTCCTGATAAACAGAAAGGAGCACCAGTGAGGCTCACCAGGATTTGCTTAACATAAAATACTGGAAGACAGGAGAGCAAAGTCTACAAGGAATGGAAAAGGATTGGGACCAAAAATCTCTATCCAGCCAAGTGTACATAGGCAACACAGCAACATTCTCAGATATAAATTAACACAAAATACAAACCTGGAATTCTTTTCTTGAGAAAAATGCTCAAAGATGAACTGTAAGATAGGAACCAAAATTAGCAGCTTCTGAACAATAAAGTTGTAGGTAGTTTGAAACTGCTGCCAGGACTGACTTCACAGTATTAAATATGTTAATTTGCATATAAACAACTGAAATGTTTTTTGCAATAGTTGGAAATATTTTGATCAGAAATATAAGCTGAAAACTCTTTTTGAAAAAGAAGGTCTATGTGATTAAAGAATACTCTGTAACAGTAAATAGAATATATATCCCTATATTAAGTTAGTAGAGACTGGGAAATATGGATAAGCTGGAGATGGAAAGGAATGCTGAATTCTTAAGATGAATGAGAAGGATTTTAATAATTATAGAGAAAATATGTTTAATTCATTTAATTTTGTATTTATTAACCTAGATATATATAAAGATCTTTATATTGAAAAGTCAGAGAAGACAGAAGCAGATAAAACATATTCTTTATTATAGAGAATGATGTTTTAGCCAATATTCTTGACTGCAAATAGCAGAGTCAGTCCTGGTAATAAACAAGGAAAGAAATTTAGTGGAAAGTTATCAAGTAGGGTCACAGAATCTAAGGAAAGTGAGTCTCTATAGACAGGCTCTAAAACCCTGGAGGGACCACGGGAGATGAAGCAGCTGGGTGTACATCACAGGCAAGCCACAGGAAGGGTCTGGTCGGGTTGTGACATCATGCCCTCAGTTGCTGAATTTTCAAGGTGAATGATCTCTAAATGTCACTTCCCTCTTTCTTTATTTCCTCAAGATTCAAAGTGTTGTCTGGAAGCTTCCAGTTCTTGGAGCCTGAGACATGTCAACTTGTATAGCGGGAAGAAGTGCCCTCTTTTTCCTGCTTTGACCCAGATCATGGAGAGTCTCTCCAAATACAAAGACTGTTCCAGTTGTTGGTATCCAAAAGCAAACACCCAGAAACAGATTTCTAGTGTAGGAGAAAATGAAAGAAGTCACACAAAGGCGCAGAGAACCTAGGGCTTAATGTTCTATACAGGGCAATCCAGAGGCCGTTGAAAAAGCATGTGTACATTTTTGTGTGTATGCATGACTCTGTGTGTGTGTGTGTAGGGATGGAAAGACTCCTTTCTGTTAACTGTTTTGAAAGGCGTACATGTTAGTCGCTCAGTCGAGTCTGACTCTTTGCGACCCCATGGACTGTAGCCCACCAGGCTGCTCTGTCCATAGGACATATTGGTGTGGGTTGCCATTCCCTTCTTCAGGGGATCTTCCCAAACCAGGGTTTGAATCTGGGTCTTCTGCATTGCAGGGAGATTCTTTACTTTCTGAGCCACAAGGGAAGCTTATTTAAATTTTCTTTATATTTTCAAAAAAAAGAATACTTAATACCTTTATAAGATGAAATGAGTAAAAAAGTTATTTTAAAAACGGTTAGCCCATTTACTTCTTGCATGCATCCTGGCTTTAATACTTGATTTGATCTTGCTTCCTTGGACATTCTAGCTCACTGGGGAGGAAATTTCAGACCCGTGGATTTTGGTGACCGTATTTGTCCCTGGGTGCATAAAGGGTGTCCTTGACTCTGTTGTATTATTTGCTCCCTACCTATTTTGTCTTTAAATTTTTTTCCTTTTTGTGTGTGTCTGTTTTGTTATCTTTCAGGGCTTTCTCCCTCCCTCTTTGCTTAGATGTTAGCTTCACTTTATTTTGAATTGCATGTCTTCTCTCTTGGGTTATCATTTGATACCATGACTGTTTCTGACTTCTCTACCCTCTAAATCATTCATGATTCTTTCTGTATGTTCAGGCAGATCTTAGAACTATAGAGAATTACCATGCAAGGCATTCCTGATTCATTATTCCGTTACATTTTCTCACTCAGGGCACATTATCTTCGACAGATCATTCTTAGCTGAGTTTGATTTAACCAACTTTTACGAGCACCTGCTCTTTGACAGGTCCTGCACCAGCTGTTGGGTTATAGGGTGAATATATTAGTTATTAGATTTACAACTTAGAGTTCAGATCACCTCTGTTAAGTTTTAGCTTGACAATAAAATCAACCAAATGAGCTGCTGCTGTGAATTTTGGATATAGGTGGACATATTTATTATTAAATGGAGGAACAGAAATAAGTTCTAATTAAAGTGCAAACATTTAATAAGCTGTTAGCACTACTAACCTTTTCTTAAAAAAAAAAGAAAAAGACTTCATGGCTTGAAATACTGAAATGATACACATTTTGAGTAGATCCTTCCTAGTTGGATGGATGTTTAATGGTGAGAAAGTCCTAGGGATTATAGTGGTAGGGGCTTGTTTTTGGTGTGGTTAATTTCGCTTTATAATTTTCCTGTCTGCCACCATGTGGTTATTAAATATCAAGGCACTCAGTTAAAATATACAGTTCCTGATTTTGTGAGGAGAGGTGCTGTCTTATTCTAGAAGGATTTATGTGTATCATCTCTTAGTTGTGAACGATTCTGAATTGATGTAAAATTTGTAACCACATAGATATTTAAAAAGAGAAGTTGTTTCTATTAATATTTCTTTGAAAATAAAGCCACTTAGATGATTCATATTAATTAGAAGCAATTCACATTAATTAACAATCTAATATTTTTTACTTAAGGTAACATTGGTTTATGCATTGTATGTTTCTTGTCTGCAACGTTGTATTTTGACTTCTGTATGCACTTCAGTGTGCTCATCACCAACAAATTAGTTTTCCTTTTAAAAAATATTCTTATTTATTTGGCTATGCCAAGTCATAGTTGCAACATGTGGGATGTAGTTCCCAGACCGGGGATTGAACCCAGGCCTCCTGCATTGGAAGCGTGGGGTCTTAACCAGTGGATCACCAGGGAAGTCCCAACAAATTTGTTTCCATCCATCACCCTCCAGTTAACCCGGTTGACCTGTTTGCCCTCCTCCTGTCTCTCTTCTCCCTGGTAACACTACTCTGTTCTCTGTGGTGGTTGGTGGTTTAGTTGCTCAGTCGTGTCTGACTGTTTGTGAACCCATGGACTGTAGCCTGCCAGGCTCCTCTGTCCATGGGATATACCAGGCAAGAATACTGGAGTGGGGTGCCATTTCCTTCTCCAGGGGATCTTCCCGACGCAGGGATCGAACTGCTGTCTCATGCATTGCAGGCGGATGTTACTTGTTTTGTTTCGGTTTGATCATTTGTGTTTGATTTTTATATTCCACATATGAATGAAATCCTGAAGTTACTTATCTTTTTTACTTTTTTTCACTTATCCTAATATCCTCAAGGTCTACCCATGTTTTTGCAAATGAGGAAGATGTATTTTTTATTGTTGAGTAGTATTCCATTGTAGGCATATATATACATACATAAACACAATAGAAGATGTGTGTGTATACATATATCCTCTTTATCCATTTATATGTTGATGGGCACTTAAGTGGTTTCTTTGTCTTGACCACTGTAAATAGTGCTGCCATGAACATAGCACATATCTTTTCGAATTTGTGTTTTCATATTCTTCACATAAATACTCAGAAGTGGAACGTCCGGATCACGTGGTAATTCTAGTCTTAATTTTTCCAGGAATCTCCATTACTGTTTTCTGTAGTGGCTATACCAATCTGCATTCCCACTAACAGTATATAAGGGTTCCTTTTCCCCCACATTTTCTCCAACATTTGTTATTGCTTTTAACAACAATCTAGTTTTTATTTTTTTGTTTTCAAAAATATGTCCTCTGAAGGATTGAAAATGCTTTGAGGCTACTAATACTTCTCAACTTTGTTTCTGATGTACAATGAGGACAGGCCTTTTCTCGCTTCTGAAATTGAAACTGAGAGGTCGGTATGAGATATTCTGTCATAGCAGGTACCTTCTGGTGAGTTTCCTATCTGTAGTAACTAAGTGAGTGGGTGTGCCCCCTTTCTTTTGAACTTTTATGACTAAGTCCTTCCATAAAAGAAAAAGAGAAAAACCAAAAGTCATTTCCAGAGTTACTTGCCTTTGCGTTAATGTTCACAAAGGAGAAAATTGAAGCCCAAGGGAAATTTTTAGAAGGAGAAATGAGTCTATGAAAATAGCTTTGCAGTAAATTGACTTTCTAAGAGTTTATTGATGGAGTTAGAGGGCCCTTCTGGCTCTGATAATAGTCAGCAGGTTATGTTTTTTCAAAGTTAAAATGGCTAGCTGTTTATCACCCTATATTTAACTGAAATATATTTTCAGGTTAAAACTGAGAAGGTAGTTGTAGGTTTTAATCTAAAGTGAATCGTGTGCACCTCTGTATTTACAGAAGTGTGTCTTATGCTCACATGTACATATGACTATGCATACACACGTGTACTAACCGCTGCCTCATTTACAACTGTGGCAGACAGTGTTCTGTGAACCTTAGTTTCCTGTTAATCGATACCTTCATTTATCAGTGCTTTAAAAATAGCTCCTCCACTTCTGTTATGAGAATACTTACTAAATTTATCAAGTCTTATTCCTATTAAAGTTGAAATTACCTTTTTCCTAAATACTCAGAAATAGCACTGTCCACATGAGTGGTTATCCTGTCTCTTTGGGCACTTGTGTCCATAGGCAGGTGTGTAGAGCTGTTTTCCAGTTATGAATAAGATGGAGGTAAAAGAGAGGTCGCTGAGGAGAAGAAATGAGAAGATAACAGTATTCAGTGTACAAAAGCTGAATGGATAAATATGGGATTGAATTGGTTTTATAATTAGATGATTATAGCAAATCAGTGGATTGGAAGGCTCTTTTAGATTTTCTTAAGATAGTGTAGGCAAATAGGAACTTACAGCTTTATATTGGAGAAGAGTTACTGGAGCTAACTCTGTCAGTTCAATTCCTGGTAAATGCTATTTCTGTTACTTTTATGTCTTATTCTTCACTTGCGGTTTCACATTAGTCTGCAAGTGATTCCAGCACTTGGAAATGCATGAAGTTGGGTTTAGCTCATGTCTTAGTCATACTTCCTGGATGCTCAGCCCTGAGCAAAGTGCCAAGCACATGGCAGATGCTGAGACTTGTTTGAGTAATGATTCCCCCTTCCTAGTCATAAGTGAAAAGGGAGAAGTTAATGACAGTCAGTTACCCTCTGGCGAAGGACAATGGCTGTCAACATTGTTCAGTTCAGTCGCTCAGTCGTGTCCAACTCTTTGTGATCCCATGGACTGCGGCACACCAATCCTCCCTGTCCATCGCCAACTCCCAGAGTTTACTCAAACTCATGTCCATTGAGTTGGTAATACCATCCAACCATCTCATCCTATGTCGTCCCCTTCTGCTCCCACCTTCAATCATTTCCACCATCAGTGTCTTTTCCAGTGAGTCAGTTCTTTGCATCAAGTGGCCAGAGTATTGGAGTATCAGCCTCAGCATCAGTCCTTCCAATGAATATTCAGGGCTGATTTCCTTTAGGATGGACTGATTGGATCTCCTTGCTGTCAACATTGTTAACATTCAATAAAAATAATACCTTAAAGGATAATTTTTCCCTTTAATAAAAGTTTCTGAAAGTTTTCTGAAAGAATGTATATATATTTTTTAATTTGCTTAAGGATGCATACATACCTAGGTTAAGAATACACACATACCTTTGGTTTCAAAGGAGTGGTGGGAGGCAGGTGGGGATGTCACTATCGTCGATGTTCCAACTTCCACACATTTTTTTTTTCCTCCACTTGGAGGAAGCTTCCTTGAAGGTGTAGTCGTGTTCCTGCTCATCACTGCCTGCTCTCCCTTCCCAGTTCATTTGAGAATCGCTTCCATGGCCACTGTGACTGCTGATGTTACTGTAATTGGAAGGAGGCGAGAACTATGGCTTTAACCTGTCTGTCCTTGGAACATGAGTTAGAGAAGCTTTTCTGTTGGAAATGCAGAGTGATTAGATGATTCAGTTTCTTCAACCGGTGCTTTTGCTTTGGCACCGCCTACATTCTTGTACTTAACAGATGTCTATAAATGGGACTTCTCTTGAAAATGTGTTTTTTGTAGTCTTTGTGTCACTTAAAATTATTGTGTTTATATGGAGATGACTTATTAACTTGTTAATAAGTTAATAAGTTAAAAGTTAATAAGACGACTTGTTGGACCTTTTTGGAAAAGGTGAAATGGACAATCAAATGCTGAATTAACCTGTTTGAGATTGCTTAAATCATCTTTCACAGGTGTGATTCTCAGCTTGATGAAATTGATGAACTTTTTTTTTTTAAAGGAAACTAAACGTAGTGAATTCCCAGTGTATCTTAAAAAAATAAAAATTCCAGCTTGAAAAACACAAGTTTCACTGGTCTTGACTATTTAAACTTCCATTCATTTATCACAATAAGGTATTTGCTCTTCCTTTGGTGATAAGTTTAATACAGAAACAAAGAGGTACTGAGGTTGCATGGTATAATTTGGTTATAAAGTGGTCATGCAGATCATCAGAATATCCACTAATTTTCTTGACCTAGTATTGAACTAAAAAGATAAAAATGTAAATATTTGGAATCCTTAAAATGCATCTTTATTCACTTGTCTGTGACAATCACTGCTTTATGAAATAGACTTGGGGGATACTTGAAATCAGAGTGTCAAGAGGGTTCATGACAGAAAGAAAGGAATAAAGGATGGGCATGTCCTGGATGTAAGTAGATTTTGGAGAAAGTGGTGAGGGAGTAACTACTACTGTTCTTCCCCTTCAGCTCCCTGGTGAAGGACGCTTCTCCTGTCCCTCTGCTTGATGTTACCAACCTTCCTACGCCTCGGAAATTCCTTGATACCTCTCAGTATTCTACTCCTGGAAGCTCCAGTGGTAAGTATTTAATTCTTCAGCCACTCAACTGCTTTTTAATGGGCTGCAGTTCCTGGGTCTGGGCCAGGGTGGGCATTCCATTTGAGCAGCACTGCTTGTTTTCTTTGAAGTTGAATGCTTTTTGATTGTGTGTGTGTGTGTGTGTGTTGCTCTAACTTCTGTTGAGCCTATTAGCTTTTACCCAGCTGCTGCACATAGCACATTCCTCGTCTGGTCCATGAGAGCTTTTGCGTGTGTGACCTCTGCTCTGTAGCTACATTCCTTGTGTTTTCCCAGTGGCCTCTCCACATCTACCTGTGTGTGCATGTGTGGACACACTCAGTGCACTCTGAGGACATATCCACAAACGAATCTATTTCTGCTTTATTGATTACGCCAAAGCCTTTGACTATTGTGGATCACAATAAACTGTGGAAAATTCTGAAAGAGATGGGAATACCAGACCACCTGACCTGCTCTTGAGAAACCTATATGCAGGTCAGGAAGCCACAGTTAGAACCAGACATGGAACAACAAACTGGTTCCAAATAGGAAAAGGAGTACATCAAGGCTGTATATTGTCACCCTGCTTGTTTAACTTCTATGCAGAGTACATCATGAGAAACGCTGGACTGGAAGAAACACAAGCTGGAATCAAAATTGCCAGGAGAAATATCAATAACCTCAGATATGCAGATGACACCACCCTTAATGGCAGAAAGTGAAGAGGAACTAAAAAGCCTCTTGATGAAAGTGAAAGAGGAGAGTGAAAAAGTTGGCTTAAAGCTCAACATTCAGAAAATGAAGATCATGGCATCTGGTCCCATCACTTCATGGGAAATAGATGGGGAAACAGTGGAAACAGTGTCAGACTGTATTTTTCTGGGCTCCAAAATCACTGCAGATGGTGACTGCAGCCATGAAATTAAAGACGCTTACTCCTTGGAAGAAAAGTTATGACCAACCTAGATAGCATATTGAAAAGCAGAGACATTAGTTTGCCATCGAAG
This sequence comes from Bos javanicus, assembly GCF_032452875.1. Classification (NCBI taxonomy): domain Eukaryota; kingdom Metazoa; phylum Chordata; class Mammalia; order Artiodactyla; family Bovidae; genus Bos; species Bos javanicus. The sequence goes on from NC_083871.1 coordinate 97,598,691, forward strand.
GTCCGTCTAGTCAAGGCTATGGTTTTTCCAGTGGTCATGTATGGATGTGAGAGTTGGACTGTGAAGAAAGCTGAGCGCTGAAGAATTGATGCTTTTGAACTGTGGTGTTGGAGAAGACTCTTGAGAGTTCCTTGGACTGCAAGGAGATCCATCCAGTCCATTCTAAAGGAGACCAGTCCTGGGTGTTCATCGGAAGGAATGATGCTAAAGCTGAGGTCCAGTACTTTGGCCACCTGATGCAAAGAGTTGAGTCATTGGAAAAGACTCTGATGCTGGGAGGGATTGGGGGCAGGAGGAGAAGGGGACCACAGAAGATGAGATGGCTGGATGGCATCACTGACTCGATGGACGTGAGTCTGAGTGAACTCTGGGAGTTGGTGATGGACAGGGAGGCCTGGCGTGCTGCAATTCATGGGGTCGCAAAGAATCGGACACGACTGAGCAACTGAACTGAACTGAATCTTGTTTCTTCTTGACCTACCTAATATGATACTGAATGAGACAAAGGAGAGCCATTTTTGCCAATATTTAAAGTTCTGGAGGGAAGTTGTATTTTTGATTATGGAAGCAAAGTTTAAGGGAATTCTTCTGGAGTGGCTCAGACCTGCCCATCATAGGGTTCAATTCATCTCAGTTGGGCTCAGAGCTTCTGGGCTGCTGCAGACACCTGCCCTGCCTGCAGCCTTGGGCTGGGCAGATGGTGACTGGATTTTTTTTTTTTTTTTGTGGGCTCTTCCACAGTTGCCTTGGTATGACCTCCTCACAAATGCTATTAAAGAAATAATAATGTCTTTAAAAAAAATAACAATATTATTATTATTGACTTTTCAGATAAAACATACTTCTTACTAGTTCTGTAGTCCTATAGAGCTTGAAATGATGAAAAGGTGGAAAAATAATTTGAGTTCAGTCAACGCATTTTGTGCTACTAACTGAAAGTGTTCATTTTGAGAGCCTAACAATATACTGTTGCTGAAGCGTATTTAATTACTTTATAAAATATAATTTAATTAAATTTTAGGATTATTTAAGCTTGGAATTTTGAAGTTTATTGCTTTTACTGTAGGAAAAGTATAAGAATTGCTTTTTTAAGGTGGGTTGATTTTAGATTTTTATTGAGTTATAGTTGATTTATATTGTTGCCCTAATTTCTGCTGTAAGAAATTGTTTTATAGTAAGTTTTACTCATTTTTTTAAAACCAAACACATAGATGACAGTTTACAAAGCTGTGTATTCAAACTTCTTCCTGGAGTAAAAGGTTTTGTTTTCTCCTCCTTTCTTTGCTGTATCGCTGTTCTGTGAGTTTTGACACTGCTTTGAGCTGTTGTGGAGTGTGGAATTATGATACAGAAAACACATTTATATTTATATAAACATTTATATAAACACTCTTGATTTATGTTTTACCCCTGCCTTTTGTGGAAATTACCAGTTGTTAGATCTTTGTGTCTTTATAATGTGAATTGCCGCTTAGCTTGGTTATATCTATTTAGGTAAATATTGCTGAGTCAATGGCCAAGTGAAATAAAAATTTTAATTGTTCATGAAGAGATGATGGGGCAGGCGTTTTGAAAATGAAAAACATAAATACCAAACAAGCTGAGAAAAGGCCAGTGATGGCAGATTTCAGTGGAAGCTAATTCTGCAACATCTATTACTTTTAATGAGACAGCTTTTCCTCTCTGTGCACTTTTTCTGTCAGGCCCTGCAGTTAGCCTTCATCACCGAGTGGAGCTCATAGTGACACTTTGACTTCAGCCATCTGTTCCTTCGTTTTTGGGAATGACTCTGGAAGAACTGCGTGATAGATTAGTGGAGCTTGGGACTATTATGAAGATGCTTGTAGATCTGGCCACAAAACTTTCTTCTTAGAAGGGCTCATTTCCTTTTCTGTTCGGAAGACTGATCTCTTGATTTTTCTGGGGGGTGACTGAAAAAGAAGGTAGTTATTGATTAAAGTCAATAATAACAGTAGTTAACAAGTGCTTAGTATACATTCTATCTGTGAAACAGTAGAAATAAGTGCTTTACATGAATTAACTCATGAAGTCCTTCAATGATCTTAGGAGAGAGGCACTGTTAGCCCCATTTTACAGATGAGAAAAGCGAGACTGAGGATGGTTAATGGTAGATGTGAGTTGACGCAGCTGACACACAGTGGCGCCTGTGATCTCACATCAGGAGCTGGGTTCCAAAACATGCACAGTTTTCCTGCAGATAAACTAGATACTAGGTTTCTGTCACTGCTGCAACGGATTACCACAGGAAACATGTATCATCCTACAGTTTTGTAGTTAAAGTCTAGTATGGATCTCATTGGGCTAAAAGGAACGTTAGGGACAGGGCTGTGTCCCTACCAGAAGTTCTGTAGGAGAATCCATTTCCATTTCCTTGCCTTTACATGCTCTTAGAGGCTCTTGCTTTCCTTGACTTGTGGCAGGCTCCCTTTCTCCATCTTCACAGCCAGGGACAGTGGGTCACATTTCTTCTCACCTTATACCTCTCTGACCCACTCTTCTGCTTCCTTCTTCCTCTCCTGAGGGACTATGTGATTAAATTGATTCCCACCTGGATAATCCAGGCTCTTTTTTTCTGTCTCAATATCCTTAACCTTAATCACGTGTAGAGTCTCCTTTGTCATGTAAAGTAACATATTCACAGATTCTGGGGATTAGTTCATGAATATCTTTCATGGGCTTCCCTGGTAGTGGCTCAGTGGTACAGAATCCGCCTGCCAATGCAGGAGATGGGGCTCCGATCCCTGAATCAGGAAGATTCCCTGAAGAAGGAAATGACAACCCTCTAGAGCCAGTATTCTTATCTGGGAAATCCAATGGACAGAGGAGCCTGGTGGGCTACAGTCCGTGGGGTTGCAAAAGTGTCAGACATGACTTAGTGACTAAACAACAACAATCTTTCAGGGCCCATTCTACTTGTCACAATCTGCAAGTACTTACTTTCTGACCCAAGTTATTTTTAGGAGCCAATATATAAAAATTTGACTTTCTTGAAATGATGTGTGAAGTCTTTGCAGTTCTCGTTTTTAGGACGATATTAATCTGGGTCACATTATTAAAGGGGATTATATAAATGAGAAAAATGTGAATTATGTAGAGAACTACATAAAATGTTTCTAATAAGTACATGTGAAAGTGTGGGGCTGATGAAATATACTATAATAAAGGACAGAAACTTTGTCTTATTCTAAATAATGGACAAAGTCCTGAGAGTCTATTTGTGAAGTGCTCTGCAAGTCAGCCTAGAAAGTAATAGTCTTTTTCAGCAGGGAATTTAACATAGGCTCTTAAAGCTCCTTTCTCATCTTGTGAAATAGTAGGATTGAGGGTGTAATCCATTAGAGCTGACATTTCTATAGAGGAAGTTGCAATAGGGAATCCCTGGGTAGAATTTCATCTCCCATTGGGGTGCCATAAATTAAACTTGCAGGTGATTTCTGAGAACTTTCAGATTATTATTAATTAAATGAGAATTTTGTTGGCTTGTGAATGAGTCATTTTTCAAATGTCTTATTTAGAGATAGAGTTGTGAGTGACTTTTATGTGAGAGGTATTCTATCATAGTTTACATGTTACTGTTAGTAAGAAACTATACATCATTCAACTGATGCAGCAGTCCTAAGAGGTAGTTGGGGCAGGTAGTGTTACTGTCATTATGATTATTGTATTTATGTTATATTTAACAGAGAAGGCAATGGCACCCCATTCCAGTACTCTTAAGTGTATTGCCAGATATTTAAGTTATCATAAAATTGTATAGAATTATCTATGTCTGTGTATCATCTAATTAAAAATAAAATCTTTAATTATAAGATGCAAATTCCAGGCAAAGATTGGCAGAAGCAAGCAACATGTAAAGAGAAAAATGATTAGCATTGACTTAATTTTCGTGTGTAATCATGAAGAAAAGCAATGGCATAGTAAAGAACCGGGCAAATGGGCAATTCACAGAAGAGTCTATACACATGGAAAGATGGGCGTTTATCTGACGGATGTTAAAATATCAAGAATATATAAAGAATCCCTATAAATTGGTAAGATAAGCAAGTAGAAAAATAAGCAAAAATATGAGCAGGCAGTTTGCTTAAAGAGACAGCTATATTAGTCAATATATGAAAAACTGCTTATACTCTCTAGTTAATCAAGTGTTATTTTTAAAATAACACGAAAAATCAAGTGTCATTTTACGAATATGGAAGTGAATTCAGGGATGCTGAGTGATTGGTCCAGGTTCAACCAGAAAAGTATTTGCTGGAGACTGGCCTCTTGCTGTCCTCACTCTAAATACGTAAAGGATGTATTTTGCAAGCATTTTTTTCCCGATTATTCTCATCAGTCACAGTATTTTATAATGTACAGGGAAACTAATGTCTAATATAGATGTAGTCATTCAACTATAACTTAGGTAGAAGCATGGACAAAGTATGGAGAAAAGCCAATAATTATAGTAAAACGTTGGTTTAAGCTTTTGGATTCTCAGTATGTCTTTTTCTTTGGCAAATTGCCTTTGGAACGTTCTGACTGAGCAATTATTCGCAAGGTACACAGGCATTTCATTTGTGGCTTCTTTATTCATTTTATTCACACTCCTGCTGGGATTGCTGTGAATATAGCTATAATGAAACTGGACTTTTCTCTCCCTTTCTTTCTGGTACCAGCATAGGTTAAGCAATAAAACGTAAAGAGAGCACAAATGAAATTATTTTTTCTTCTTTTGCTGCTGTTTTCTTGATGTGTGTTTTATTTCATCAAATCTTGTTCTGAGACTTGATATTTGTCTCAAGAATTTGGGGTTCGATATTTTAAAAATTCCCTATGTGGGTTGGGAGCTATGAATCCTGATATAAAAGGAGATGAAACTCCTCTTTTTGGAAATCAAATGTCACTTTTAGAATAGTGTAGATCCGATTGACAAATCTTGACATCTTTTGTTTTACTTCTGTCCTTATGATATGATCTCCCTTGGTATTTTAAATATAACTGTTTCTGAGGTATCCATGCATTTGCTCTTAATAAGTATCTTTGATTTATATGATTGATCAGAAGTAGAGTTGAGGAATATATACAAAGGAGACAGAATAGAACTAATAGTTCAAATGTTTCTAAATAGAAAAATGAAACAAGACCAAAGTTTATTAAAAATATATTAATTTTTAATATATAAACTGTATTAAATAATGTATGTAAATACTATATATAACATGAGTGAGTGAGTGAAGTTGCTCAGTCGTGTCTGACTCTTTGCGACCCCTTGGACTGTAGCCCACCAGGCTCCTTCCTCCATGGGATTCTCCAGGCAAGAGTACTGGGGTGGGTTGCCATTTCCTTCTCCAGGGGATCTTCCCAACCCAGGGATCGAACCTGGGTCTCCTGCATTCCAGGCAGACGCTTTAACCTCTGAGCCACCAGGGAAGTCCCATATATAACATATACATGTATATAAATATATAGACCCCAAGTTGCAAAGACTGAGTCGGACATGACTGAGCAACTGAACTGAACTGGACTGAAAATTGCCAAAGTAATCCTGAGAAGAAAGGACAAAACAGGAGGCATAATCTTCCTAGCCTTTAGGCAATACTGCAAAGCTACAGTAATCAAAACAGTGTGGCACTGTGACAGAAACAGACATACAAATCAATATATAGAAACAATGCCATCTCAGTCACTAAATTGTGTCTGACTCTTTACGACCTCAGTGTAGCCTGCCATGCTCCATTGTCCGTGGAATTTTTTTAGCAAGAATACTGGGGTATGTTGCCATTTCCTTCTCTAGGAGATTTTCCTGACCAGGGGTAGAACCCACATCTCCTGCATCTTCTGCATTGGTGGGCAGATTCTTTACCACTAAGTTACCTGGGAAACCCAATACGTGTAATCTACATTTACATATGTACAACATGTATACCCTTATATGTACATAGTAAAAGTATGAAATCAAACAGGAAAAAGATACAGGATATAAATACAGGTATACCTCAGAGATATTGTGGGTTTTGTTCCAGACCACTATAGTAAAGACAGTCACAGGTATCTTTTGGCTCCCCAGTGCGTATGTGTTATGTTTATACTATGTATAGTGTAAGTGCTATGTAAATAGTTGACAGCATGCATCTAAGTTCAAGTTTTGCTTTTGGGAATTTTCTGGAATTTATTTTCTATCCATGGTTGGCTGAATTTGGATGTGAAACTCTTGGATATGGAGTGCCAACTTGTTTGTCTTTATCCATTTTTAAATTTTATTTTTAATCTATTAATATCCATTAATGGATTTCTTAATATTGAACCAATTTTTCATTACTAGGATAAATTGCTCTTGATCATACTGTATTATTTTCTCAATGTAGTATTGAATTCTGTCTGCTAATATTTTATTTAGGATTTTCGCATCATGTTCATGAGTAATAGTGTCCTGTGGTCCAAATCGTACTAGATTTTGGTTTTAATGTGATAATTTGCTGCATAAAAGGAATTAGGACATTCTCTTTCATTTTTCAATGCTCTGAAAAGTCTATGGAGCTCTGGGAGTATCTGGTGTTTGAAGATTTAGGAATTTCTCTATGAAACCTTTTGGATATGGTATGTTTTAATACATTTACTTTTTGTTCAGTAATTTTGTTTCATCAGTGCAAATTGTTCTGTTTAAACTTTGTTTCTATTGGAGTCAGTTTTAATAATCTGTATCTCCCTAGGCAATTATTGATTTCATTTATTCAATTTTATTTATATAGAGTACTGTATATAGAATAATGGCATCACCGACTTGATGGAGATGAGTTTGAGCAAGCTCCAGGAGTTGGTGATGGACAAAGAAGCCTGGTGTGCTGCAGTCCATGGGGTTGCAAAGAGTTGGACACAACTGAGTGACTAAACTGAACTCATTTATATAGATGTCTATAAAGTATTTTCTTACCGTTTTAAAATTCTTTTGTTTCCTTTATGTCATCTAATTATGCTGTTTCCCTTTTCTTCTTGATCAAAGTAGCTAATGGTTTGTCTTTGGTGTTCGTTTTTTCTCCCAAGAAATAACAAGAATTTTGATGTATTGATTAGGTCCATTTTTTTGTTCTCTACCTCATTCCTTTGTTTTTATTCTTTCCTTCTTCATCCTTTCACTTGGTTTATTCTTTTCCTGCACTAGAAACTGAAATCATGCATTTTAATTCTTTCATCTTTTACTGATAAAAGTGTTTAGTGATAGAAAATTTTCTCTCATTACTACTTTAAATGTATCCCATAGATACATATCATTTACAAAGATTGTCTTATTTCAGTTTTTATTTCTCCTTTGATCCAAGTGTTTTTAGTAAAAGAATTTTAAAGATGAAAGGGTCTTTTGTGTGTGTGTGTGTGTTTTTAATATTTTCTAGCTGTGTTGTGTTGAATTGAGAATGTTGCTTGTAATATTTTTACTTTATAGAACTTACATTTTCTTTGTGACTTAATATATTATGGTTTTTTTTTTTTTTTTTGAATATTCCAGGGGTACTTGAGAGGAAGATGCATTTTCTCTATTAGATGAGGAGTTTGATGTATATTTGTGAAATTCTCAATATGTTGTTTGTCTATCTCCATTTTTATTTTTAGTGTTTTTCTTCTGTGTCTCTGACTCACCTGTAGTTTTTGTTTAAAAATGGTGATTGCTATTTTTTGGTATGTGAATAGTTGTGTGTTGTTTCATTTGTGAATTGTGCTTTTTGGCATTAAAAAATGCCCTTCATTGATGTGATTAATGCTTATTGACTGTGGAAATTTCATTCAAATGTGGAAAATTCTTAAAGAGAATTGTTAAAGAGAATTGTTAAAGAGATGGGAATACCAGACCACCTGACCTGCCTCCTGAAAAATCTGAATACAAGTCAAGAAGCAACAGTTAGAACTGAACATGGAACAACAGACTGGTTCCAAATAGGGGAAGGAGTACGTCAAGGCTGTATATTGTCACCCTGCTTATTTAACTTATATGCAGAGTACATCGTGAGAAATGCTGGACTGGATTGAGCACAAGCTGGAATCAAGCCTGCTGGGAGAAATATCAATAACCTCAGATACGCAGATGACACCACCCTTATGGCAGAAAGTGAAAAGGAACTAAAGAGCCTCTTGATAAAAGTGAAAGAGCAGAGTGAAAATGTTGGCTTAAAGCTCAACATTCGGGAAACTAAGATCATGGCATCTGATTCCATCACTACATGGCAAATAGATGGGGAGGCAATGGAAACAGTGTCAGACTTCATTTTTTTGGGCTCCAAAATCACTGCAGATGGTGACTGCAGCCATGAAATTAAGACACTTGCTCCTTGGAAGAAAAGTTATGACCAACCTAGACAGCATATTAAAAGCAGAGACATTACTTTGCTAACAAAGGTCCATCTAGTCAAGGCTATGGTTTTGCCAGTAGTCACGTATGGATGTGAGAGTTGGACTATAAAGAAAGCTGAGCTCTGAAGAATTGATGCTTTTGAACTGTGGTATTGGAGAAGACTCTTGAGAGTCCCTTGGCCTGCAATGAGATCCAATCAGTCCACCCCAAAGGAATTCAGTCCTGAATATTCATTGGAAGGATTGATGCTGAATTGAAACTCCAATACTTTGGCTATCTGATGGGAAGAACTGGCTCATTTGAAACAACCTTGATGCTGGGAAAGATTCAAGGTTGGGGGAGACGGGGACGACAGAGGATGAGGTGGTTGGATGGCATCACTGACTTGAGGGACATGAGTTTGAGTGAACTCCGGGAGTTGATGATGGACAGGGAGGCCTGGCGTACTGCGGTCCATGGGGTCGTAGAGTTGGACACAACTGAACGACTGAACTGAACTGTTTATTCTATATTTTTAGCCTTTCTAAATAAATTGGCTTTAGTATGTGTATAGCATATATAGTTTGGCCTTGCTTTGTAAGCTGAATTAAAACCTTTTTTTAATAGATGAGTTGAATCCATCGATATATGTTGATATGACTGATGTCTTCAGTCACAACTGTATCATAGTATTTTGTAAATATGTGTATTCTGTATGCTATGTTTCTTTCTAAGATATGTGTTCTTTTATTTTACTTATATAGAAATTTTTTGTCTAGGAAGTCCCCCCCCGCCATTGATTGTCTTTTAATGTATACTTTTAAGAAAATGCTCTTAGCTGCGTTTTTTTTGCTTTGGTTAAACCTTTACTCTTGGATTTCTCCATTTTTATTGGTATACTTTGGTTTCTATCCTTTGCCTCCATAATAAACGATAAACTTACTCTACTTTCCTCTTTTTCTTCTGCCATTTTTTTAGTTGTATATGTTTACTTTTTTACAGCATGCTACTTTCATGTAGTTGTTTTCCACAACTTTTGTTTTTAAACCTACATTTAAATATTCTGAATGTTCATGAATTAGACATTTTGTTCAAGTGTCCTAGTCATTTCTTGGTTGAATGAAGTTCATTATCTAAAAAATTCCTTGAGGAGTCATGGATGCAGAGTTGCTTTATTTGAAAACTTTTAATTTCTTTTTCCTAAAGCCTTGATACTTGAAGGGCGACTTGGGGATAAAGGTTCCTTAGGTTACACTTTATTATTATTATTTTTACAAAATACTATTTCATTTTTTTCTTTTTAGTGCTTTTTGAAATTTCAGATTCCTTAGGTTTTTTTTTTCCCCTTTTTAAAGTTCCTTGATTCTTAGGTCTTACAGATTTCTTTTTAATCTTAGGAACTGAAAAGACTTAGTAGGATGTGCCTTGGAGTCTTGATTTCTTTAGTATTAATTTTCCAAGATTAATTTTCCAAGATACCCAATGGGCTTCTGTTTCATTTTGTGCATTCAGTTTTTTTTTTTTTCTTCTGTAAGTTTTCTTGGTTTACAGTTTTAAATGTTCTGTTTACTTTTCCTCTTTATCACTCTATTTTTCTTTGCCTGTTTTCCATTTCTACTACTCTCTCTTTCATCTTTTCATTTCTACTACTACTTTTTTTTATTCTCCTTTTTATCCTCCACTTTGGTTCCCGGCATTTGCTCAATATCCTTTATCGGATAAATGTTTTCAGTTTTTTCTGTCTTGCTTATTTTGTATTGTATTCTTGAGGTATGAGATAATATTGTCTTTTTTCTTCCCTCTCTTTCCTGGGTTTTGTAAGTTTTCCTTTCACACTTTGCTTTTGATTGTCCGTGTCTGTCATAATTTTTTGATTTTTGACTCAAAGTGGTTTTTCATATCCCAAAATTCTTGTTTGAGTGAGTATATTAATTCCACCTAGAGTGTTATCACTCAGATTTCTTGTGCTTCATGCTGTTTTATTGGATGAAATTTTCTTCTAAACGTATGTTGGATTTTTTTTGTAATACTCTCATAAGAATGTGTTCATTATTTTTTCTATTCATTTTTTTTTAAATGATACTGGGGGTGTGTTTGTAGGATTCCTAGCTCATTGGCTCCCTCTTCTGTCATTACAGCAAACTGCAGATACTTTTATTTTAGTTCAGTTCACTCACTCAGTCGTGTCCGAATCTTTGCGACCCCATGGACTGCAGCAGCATGCCAGGCTTCCCTGTCCATCACCAACTCATGTCCATTGTGTCAGTGATGCCATCCAACCATCTCATCCTCTGTCATCCCCTTCTCCTCCCACCTTCAATCTTTCCCAGCATCAGGGTCTTTTCCAGTGAGTCGGTTCTTTGCATCAGGTGGCCAAAGTACTAGAGTTTCAGCTTCAGCATCAGTGCTTCTGGTGAATATTCAGGACTGATTTCCTTTAAAGTTGACTGGTTGGATCTCCTTGCAGTCCAAGGGACTCTCAAGAGTCTTCTCTAACACCACAGTTCAAAAGCATCAATACTTCGGCGCTCAGCTTTCTTTATAGTCCAACTCTCATATCCATACATGACTACTGGAAAAACCATAGCTTTGACTAGACAGACCTTTGTTGGTAAAGTAATGTCTCTGCTTTTTAATATGCTGTCTAGGTTGATCATAGCTTTTCTTCCAAGGAGTAAGTGTCTTTTAATTTCATGGCTGCAGTCACCATCTGCAGTGATTTGGAGCCCCCCAAACATAAAGTCTCTCACTGTTTTGATTGTTTCCCCATGTATATGCCATGAGGTGATGGGACCAGATGCCATTATCTTCGTTTTCTGAATGTTGAGTTTTAAGCCAACTTTTCACTCTCGTCTTTAGTGGACTTTTTATTTTGGTGGTGGAGTAAGGTTGTTTGCTCTCTGAATCGTGTTTGCCTTTTGCTTTTTTCTCCCTTCATCATCCCATAGCCAAAGGGCTTTTATCTCTTTTTGTCTCATTTCTCTCTCAGAGGCTATGTGTTTCAAACACTGCTCTTTCAAATTATGTCTGCTTTTAAGTCCCTATAGTTCAAGCTGTGATCTGCTTGTATATCTTTTTAGTCTTGAAACTTAGGGTTGACTTTGTCTTTCTAAACTTTTGATTCTAAATCTTTAGGTGCCCATTAATCCTAGGTCTCTTTGCCCTCGCTGCCAGAGAGGATATCACTGGGCAAGGGACTGTGAGGCATTCCACTCATGACAAAGGTCATGAGGAAGGAGGCTCGGCATTTAGGTTCATCATTAACTCTTTAAATTTCTTTATTACAGTTTTTCACAGTATACTTTTGCTTGTAACAAAGCCTTGTGGCAAAGAAGTGGTGGGAGAGGAGCATGATATAACACTTCCTGGCATTAGGTGATTTTTTTTTCTTCTTATTTTTATTTCTAGTTATTTTGAATTTGGGGCAATTTCTGTCTTTCGAGTTATCCTGAAAGCATGGTTTTTATGAATTTTGTTTATTGTTATTGTTCTGTTTTGCTTTTGGAGGAAATGTTGAGAAAAGGGGATCTAAGCCACCATCCTTGTCTACAGGAACCCTGAAGTGTTAGTAAAACTGGAGGTTTTAAAAATGCATTAAAAAAAAAAAGTGTTCGCCTTGTTGTTCATATTATCTCATTTAATAGGCACAGTTCTCTTGATAATGTTATCTCCTCTTCACATTTGAAGAAATTGAGAGAACACGCAACTAGACATGATAATTTAATCTAAAGTGATGCCAAGCTTTTGTTCTTTCTACTATATCATTCTATCTCTATGGGCAATTGAACTTACAAAATCATAGATTAACAACAGACTGTTGCCTAATGAAGTTTAGTGAGTATTAATATAAACAATCAATTTATTCATCTGTTCCTTGTCTCTTATCCTGTATCCCTGTTATATTTCTAGTAGCCTCTTCTTCATTGATTGCTACTCTTTGCCCTACAAAGGGGCATCCTTTTTGCTCTAGGTAATATAATGTGCACTTAATTCTGCTTTATTGACTATGCCAAAGCCTTTGACTGTGTGGATCAACAAACTGGAAAATTCTTAAAGAGATGGGAATACCAGACCACCTGACCTGCCTCCTGAGAAATCTGTATGGAGGTCAGGAAGCAACAGTTAGAACTGGACATGGAACAACAGACTGCTTCCAAATAGGGGAAGGAGTACCTCAAGGCTGTATATTGTCACCCTCCTTATTTAACTTATATGCAGAGTACATCATGAGAAATGCTGGGCTGGAGGAAGCACAAGCTGGAATCAAGATTGCTGGGAGAAATATCAGTAACCTCAGATATGCAGATGACACCACCCTTATGGCAGAAAGTGAAGAACTAAAGAGCCTCTTGATGAAAGTGAAAGAGCAGAGTGAAAAAGTTGGCTTAAAGCTCATTCAGAAAACTAAGATCATGGCATCTGGTCCCATCACTTTGCGTCAAATTGATGGGGAAACAGTGAGAGACTTTATTTTTCTGGGGCTCCAAAATTACTGCAGAAAGTCCAAAAGTGACTGCAGCCATGAAATTAAAAGACACTTGCTACTTGCAAGAAAAGTTATAACCAACTTAGACAGCATATTAAAAGCAGAGACATTACTTTGCCCACAAAGATCCATAGTCAAAGCTATGGTTTTTTTTAGTAGTCATGTATGGATGTGAGAATTGGACTATAAAGAAAGCTGAGCACTGAAGAACTGATGCTTTTGAACTGTGGTGTTGGAGAAGACTCCTGAGAGTCCCTTGGACTGCAAGGAGATCCAACCAGTCCATCTTAAAGGAAATCAGTCCTGAATATTCATTGGAAGGACTGATGCTGAAGCTGAAACTCTAATACTTTGGCCACCTGATGGGAAGAACTGGCTCATTTGAAACGACCCTGATGCTGGGAAAGATTCCAGGTAGGGGGAGAAGGGGACGACAGAGGATGAGATGGTTGGATGGCATCACCGACTTGATGGACATGAGTTTGAATAAACTCCGGCAGTTGGTGATGGACAGGGAGGCCTGGCGTGCTGCAGTCCATGGGGTTGCAAAGAGTCAGACATGACGGAGTGACTGAACTAAACTGAGTGCATTATATCATCAATGAAATTGATTCAACAGATGTTAGTTTTGTTTTTTATCCAAATAGAGTACTCCATTCTATGTTCTCTCCAAACATACCATCATTTTCCCCTCAGCCCACTTTCACTATGGAAGGATCAATGTATATTCATTGTGTTTTCAGAACTGAATGCAGTGTGGGGTTCCATCTTCACCTCTGAATTGAAACTATCCGTATGCTGAGGCTGTAAAATCTCCTGGCTCCTTGGAAATGATTGCCCCTAGTAGCAGCAGCTGTCAACAGCTTTTGGCAGCCTCCTTTCAGGAGTGGGGTGTTATATTGTCTGTAGTTTTCTTTAAAGTAATTTAATCTGCACCTTAGGGGTGCTTAGTTAACAGTTTTGAAGTACCTTAATCAGGAATGCACACTCTGGGGGTAGTTAGTTAACATTTGAAAGACCCTAATCAAGACTCTGTACTCCAGAGGCAACCAGTGCGTCAGATAGTGCTCTCTCAATATGCAGCAGTGGGTGCATTAATTAGAATAGAAGATGTTAGAGGTAATTTTTCATTGGTGAACCCAATGGTATTTAAGATAAGTCGTTGACCAAGTCGCTCCACTGGGGCATAAATGGAGGATAAGGATTTGATGAGGCCAGTAGCCTACCAGTGTGGGTCTGGAGCTTGGTTTGGTCCTGTGCTTGCAGCCTTTAAAGGATTTCTGTCATCTCACCTGTCCAGTGGAGCGTGCTAAGTCTCTAGCTCTATATGGGCCAAATCCTGCCTGCCTTTGCCTGCTTGTCCACCCAAAGCTCCCTGGACACACACTCTGGCTCGACTTGTTTGCATTTCTTGTCCACAGAGATGATGTTGTCAATTTTGAGCTAACTATTTCTTTTTAATTCCTTAGCTTATATTTTATGTATAATTGAGTTTTGAGCAGATTGTGTATCTTAGGTATGAGTTTACAGTGCCAGGTTGATCAGAAACATAAGAATTATTTTTAAGCGGTAACTTTCTTATTTTCCCTTTAAGAATATTGTCAGTGTTTTGAGGCCAGGCTCAGAACAGTGAGGGCAGAGTGACATTGTACAGTTCTGTTGATACTTTGTGGTCTAATTAGACTTGGTAATTTTTTTAAAGTTTTTTTTTTTTTTTTAATGCTGAATTCTGATTAATAGTGACAGTTCTCTTAAACAGGGATAATGTTTTTGAATACAGCATGTAAATTCTATAGGTTGAAATCATATTTATGAACTTTACGTAATTTATGGACCCTGCATAGTGTAAGGAGTGACATCTATAGGAACTTCTATAGGAAACAGTACCATTATCTCTTATGCCTTAACTGACATGTATAACGATAAACGATAAATAAAATCGTATATTCAATAAAAGGTTAATGTGTATTACCAGAGCTCTTAGCTCCTGCAGTTTAATAACATGTGTATAGGCCTGGCCTGTGTTACCTATCTTGTTACCAAACAAACTGAGAAAAATAAAGTGGCCAGGGACTGGTCTAGGTTGCTTTCTGTATTTACTGATGAACAGAAAAGTAGTTTTCTCTTATAAGATATTTAGCTGCATAAATAGACTGTTCACCTTGCTTGTCTGTTACTAAATAGGCTCTTATAATTAGCTGTAGGCCTTGGAACCAGAGATACCTAGAGTTAACTACGGTTTAATGGAATCAGGGAATGATAGAGCTTGAAAAGACCTTAGATAGCATCTAATTAATTCTTTTGTGACTACCGTAGTGTCCTAGTTAAACCCGCCTTCCACGATCCCACATATCCACTGAGGTGTAGATATATATGCTTATCTGCCTGTCCTGTCTTGTCTGTTTACCTGTTTAGTAATATGTGGGTGTCTAAAAGAAACAATTGGGACCAGTAACATTTTAGTAGAAATAATTGGTTAAAGAACATCAAAGTCTTTTTAACATTTAACACAGTCCTATAGGTTAAAGTCTTCTAAACCAAGTTCAAGAAATTCTCACTTGATAAGGTCCTCAGCAAAAAGAAAAAAAAAAGTAAATATAAAAATATCAAAGATAAGAGAATTGGGAAAGGTATAAAGTATTTCTAATTTTAAAGTGTTCTAAAACATTGAATACATATTATAACAGTAGAGGTACATACAAGAGAGTGATTTAGGGTTTATCAGTATTGAAATATGTATATTTTGTTCTAATGATGGTGTGAAGACTTGCTGAGTTTCAGCTAAATTATTTTTGTACAAGGCTTTTTCCTTTAAAGCACCAATAATTCTATCTGACCTCACTGGGTTTTTGTGATTATTAGATGAGTCTTCATGGCTTATTATATTATTCTTTAGAATCTCCTTTTAATTTTCAGCTGATGCAAGTGAAATAGATATAAATTAATTAATATTGACTCTGTTCAGTGTTTATGCTCTAGAAGCTTTTGGGAGACAGATAAGTTTGTAAGCAAATGTGCCATTTGGGGCTGTGGCATTATATTATTCATACTTTATTTGTTATTTTTAATAGGCTATCTGTCATATTAGTGTGCATATAAGTACCTGTATGGCATGTAGTCTAGGGGCTTGTTGGTTTCAACTGCGTGTACCTCATCATCCAGCATTCGTCGTCACCCAGCACGTGTGCAAGTTGCGACGATTAGCTGGTCCTCTGATGTGTCTTGTCTGTGACTCATGTGCTCTTTCGTGAAGATCCTTCTGTCCCAGCTGAATTTCTATTACTTTTTTTCCTTCCTAAAGCTCTGCTTAGAGCTTTTGCTTCATTTTCCCTCTCTGCCCTGCTGCATTTAGATGGCTCCCTGGCCACTAAGTCCTTTTCTACTGTTGAAGCTGCTTTTGCAGGATGGAGTAATTCTGCGGCCTGAGGTGTCCAGTTCTTTATGTATAAAACAAAGCCAGTAACTAAAATGTCTGTTCTTGGAATGTCATGACTGGAAATATTGATGACTTTTTTTTCGCTTGGCTTCAGAACTGTCATGTCAGTTTAGAGGCTGAAAGCTTCTTGGTTCTACTCCTAGTTTGCTAGTATTAAAATATTTAAAATTAATTACCGTATCATCAGATGCCCTCTATGCTGTGAAGGAAACCATATGGATTTGCTCATTCTGTCGTCTTCTCTCTTGTTGTGGGTTGGTCTAGTGAGTTGAAGTTAAGGCAACAGCATTATGGATAATCTGTAGAGGGCTTATTCACTTAGGAACAAATTTGTGTAAGTAATTATATCATGGATGTCATTAAGTGAAGTGAAGTCATTAAGTTTATACATTAGTGCGTGTTATGAGTTGGGAGCAAAAAAAACAAATTGGGGGGAGTAGCACACATGTTGTCTGAAGTAGAGGTTTCAGAGACTTTATCCGGTGGTTAAAAGGACTTATTCCATATACTGGGATATGTTCATTCTTTCCTAAATAAATTTCAAAATACTCCAGGCGTGCCGAAGAACTTTGATTGGGTCTGTAGTATAGATGAGCTTGAATCTACTAAAGAAGAATGTACACAGTCTTTCAGGAGCCACATTTTTAAAAAATTCAAAAGTCTCTGTAAAGGTTTTGAAGTGTGGGCTTCAGCAGTTGTGGCGCTCGGGCTTAGTTTGCCTGCGGCATATGGGAGCTTCCTGGACCAGGGATCGAGCCCGTGTCCCCTGCATTGGCGGGTGGATTCTCAACTAGTGGGCCACCAGGGAAGTCTTGAAGGGTCCCATTTTAAAAGCCTTTCAGGTGTTTAGAAGAGAGAAGGAGAGAGGGGAGGATGGGAGCAACTTCATTGGGGTCCATCCTTAGGCTTTTACTCACTCTGCTTTTGTCTATGGTAGTCCACCATTCGTAAAATAAGAAGATTATTTTTAGGCCAGAGCTTTTTGACCTGTAGTTGTTCTGGTTGTTGTGGAAACCCCTCAAATTATATGAGAAGCGTTAGTTGTGTGTGTGTTAGTTCGAGGGAAAGGCCTGTGGTTTTCAGTAGATGACAGGCGTCTCAGAGCCCAGTCCTGCCCTCTTTCCACTCCCACAGGGGTTAAAAGCCAGTGTTAGAAGTTATTTCTTTCATTCCCAAACCTTATGGTTTAGATGAAAGCTGTCGTCTAAAGATCTACTGCTCAGAAAACTTCTGTGGATTAGCAAGACCTATCTTTAGTAAATAATGATATTATGTTAGACATGTATTTACATGTATTTAAAGAAAAATAGAAAGTTTTTTTTTGTATTTAGGGAATATTCTTCTATTGTTCACAGTTGTTTCACTTGTACATACTGTTTTTCCTTTCTTTTTCTTCATCTCTTACTGTTATACTTTTAACTTACATGTCTTTTCTTTTCCACATGTATTTATGTCTTTTTATCAAGCTACTTATCACTCCTAATTAATCAGTATGAATTTAAGACTATGGTGTGGCTCTTTGGAATTCTGCAGCATCAAAATGGCATTTTATATACAGTGAATGTTGATAAATGTCATGAACCAACTGACTCATTGGAGAAGTGTAGAAAATTTTCTGTGGAGATTTGCTTACTTTTAATGTTTCTACCCTGTATTAACTGATGGGTTGGGTATAATTTGAGGAACATAATTTTTTTGTGTGATTCTTAGAGAGTTACTGTATAAGTATACTTTAATTAAATTGAAAAACGTTTATGATTCCTTTTAAGGGAGTGGTCCCTTGTTTTAGACCCATACTGGGTTTGGATGTGGTTATGCAGTCTGTGAAGGCAGAGGAACCAGAGATCAAATTGCCAACATCTGCTGGATCATGGGAAAAGCAAGAGAGTTCCAGAAAAACATCTATTTCTGCTTTATTGACTATGCCAAAGCCTTTGACTGTGTGGATCACAATAAACTGGAAAATTCTGAAAGAGATGGGAATACCAGACCACCTGATTTGCCTCTTGAGAAATTTGTATGCAGGTCAGGAAGCAACAGTTAGAACTGGACATGGAACAACAGACTGGTTCCAAATAGAAAAGGGAGTATGTCAAGGCTGTATATTGTCACCCTGTTTATTTAACTTATATGCAGAGTACATCATGAGAAACGTAGGACTGGAAGAAACACAAGCTAGAATCAAGATTGCTGGGAGAAATATCAATCACCTGAGATATGCAGATGACACCACCCTTATGGCAGAAAGTGAAGAGGAACTAAAAAGCCTCTTGATGAAGGTGAAAGTGGAGAGTGAAAAAGTTGGCTTAAAGCTCAACATTCAGAAAACAAAGATCATGGCATCTGGTCCCATCACTTCATGGGAAATAGATGGGGAAACAGTGGAAACAGTGTCAGACTTTATTTTTCTGGGCTCCAAAATCATTGCAGATGGTGACTGTAGCCATGAAATTAAATGATGCTTACTCCTTGGAAGGAAAGTTATGACCAACCTAGATAGCATATTCAAAAGCAGAGACCTTACTTTGCCAACAAAGGTTCATCTAGTCAAGGCTATGGTTTTTCCAGTGGTCATGTATGGATGTGAGAGTTGGACTGTGAAGAAGGCTGAGCGCCGAAGAATTGATGCTTTTGAACTGTGGTGTTGGAGAAGACTCTTGAGAGTCCCTTGGACTGCACGGAGATCCAATCAGTCCATTCTGAAGGAGATCAGCCCTGGGATTTCTTTGGAAGGAATGATGCTAAAGCTGAAACTCCAGTACTTTGGCCACATCATGCGAAGAGTTGACTCATTGGAAAAGACTCTGATGCTGCGAGGGATTGGGGGCAAGAGGAGAAGGGGACGACAGAGGATGAGATGGCTGGATGGCATCACTGACTCGATGGACATGAGTCTGAGTGTACTCCGGGAGTTGGTGTTGGACAGGGAGGCCTGACGTGCTGCGCTTCATGGGGTCGCAAAGAGTCGGACATGACTGAACAACTGATCTGATCTGATCTGATCTGATGCAGTCTGTGGCTCCTGATTGATTTTTCTTTTCTTTCTTTCTTTTTTTTTTTTTTTTAACAGTGAAGGAAATAAGCCTCCAGGACATCAAGGAAGATTTGGAGTTGGATCCAGAGGAGAACAGCACCCTTTTTATGGGCATCCTCATCAAGGGGCTGGCCAAACTGAAGAAGATCCCAGAGACAGTGAAGGCAATCACAGAACGCTTGGAGCAGGAACTTAAGCAAATCGTGAAGAGGTCTACAACTCAGGTGGCTGACAGTGACTATCAGAGGGGAGAGAACCTCACGGCTGAGAACCAGCCAAGGTAGGTTTTTGCTAACTGTACTCACTATACCTTTTGAAGGGTAGGGAGTGGTAAGTGTTATATGTATCTTTGTTGTTTAGTCACTAAGTCATGTTCTACTCTTTACTGATGTTATTTTTTTTTTTTTTTTAAACTTTATTTTGTATTGGAGAGTATACCTAATTAACAAATAATATTGTAATCATTTCAGGTAAACAACAAAGGGACTCAGCCATACTTGTATTAATACATGTATCCACTCTCCCACAAGCACCCTTCCATCTAGGCTGCCACATAACGTTGAGCAGCGTTCCTGTGTGATACAGTGGGTCCTTGTTGGTTATCCATTTTAAATACAGCAGTGTGTGCATGTCTCCATCCCACATACCCTAACTGTCCCTTTCCCCATCCTTCCCCCTCTGGCAACCGTACGCTTGTTCTCAAAGTCTGTGAGTCTGTTTCTGTTTTATAAGTAAATTCATTTGTATCATTTCTTTTTAGATTCCACATATAAGGGATGTCAAAAGATATTTCTCCATCCGACTTACTTCACTCAGTATGACACTCTCTAGGTCTGTCCACGTTGCTGCAGATAGCATTATTTCATTCTTAAGGATGAGTAATACTCCGTTGTATATATATACCAAGTTGATGTTATTTCTTGAACTTTGGATGCTGTGGACCATACAAACTCAGATTGGTGAAAACAGCTTGAATGAGTGTAGCTCAGCTGGTTTTGGATGTAGTTGAGAAGTTGTCCATACTCAAAGGTAAGAAAGTAGCAGTTATTGAATATTTCTTAAGCACTAAACTGTATTCAAGGCAATTTATGTATATTACCTTATTTAATTCTCATTACAACTTTCTGAGCTACTTACTTAGTATCCACATTTTACAGTTAAGGAAACTGGGGTTCAGAGATAAAGTAATTAGCTCAAGGTCACAGAACAAATGGCTAGTCTTGGAGTTGAGTGCAAGTCCTTGGTCTTTCCTCTGTCCCATGCTTTCTCCTTCAATGTGTGGTGATATTATACTTGCCAGTAGGCATCAGTCCCAGGAATTCCTTTATGGACTTAAAACAACTAATAAGGTTTGGATTTCATAATTCTTCTTTCATGAGGGAAAACCAAATCATCCTCTGATTCTGACTCTCTTGACTGTCATACACTGGGCTTAAAGCTTAATACTCTGATGTTATCTGATGATGGGAGAAGATATTTCAAATTGAGGCTTTTCTAGAAGATTCAAGATTCACTCTACTTGGGTCTCTGTCCCTTCTTCCTGCTTCTCTATTCTATTCCTCAGCCTTCTATGTGCACCAGATATGGGCAAGGCAAGAATTTGCCATCAGAGGGGGAAAGGCCAATGGAAACCACGATTTTATCTGAGAACAGAGGGCAAAGTAGAACATTTCTTCTGTAGAGTAGAACATTGCTCAAATAATATGAGTTCCTGGGAGGTGCTGGACAGTGTGTTCTAGGCAGTATCATAATCAGGCTAGCCTGTTGTGAAGGAATTCTACTCTTTATACTTAGGAATTTAAAAACTTATTTAGAAAGAAGATAAGCAAATTTAAAGAGAAATAATAGCTTACTTAGTATGGAGTCCCTCAGATGTACTTTACATTTTTCAAGAAATTGATGTCTTCTACTTACGTTTTTTATATTCTTTGGATTTTCTAAATAACACTGATTTTAATTACACATTCATTTCAGTTCAGTTGCTCAGTCATGTCCGATTCTTTGTGACCCCATGGACTGCAGCACGCTATGCTTTCTTGTCCTTCACCAACTCCCAGAGCTTGCTTAAACTCACGTTCATTGAGTCAGTGATGCTATCCAGCCACCTCATCCTCTGTCATCCCCTTCTCCTCCTGCCCTCAGTCTTTCCCAGCATCAGGGTCTTTTCAAATGAGTCAGTTCTTCGCATCAGGTGCCCATAATATTGGAGTTTCAGCTTCAGTGTCAGTCCTTCCAATAAATATTCAGGACTGAGTTCCTTTAGGATGGACTGGTTGGATCTCCTTGCAGTCCAAGGGACTCTTTGAGAATCTTCAACACCATGGTTCAAAAGCATCAATTCTTTGGTGCTCAGCTTTCTTTATAGTCCAATTCTCACATCCATACGTGACTACTGGAAAGACCATAGCTTTGACTAGATGGATCTTTGTTGGCAAAGTAATGTCTCTGCTTTTTAATATGCTGTCTTGGTCATAACTTTTCTTTCAAGGAGCAAGTGTCTTTTAATTTCATGGCTGCAGTCACCATCTACAGTGATTTTGGAGCCCAAGAAAATGAAAGTCTGTCACCATATCCATTGTTTCTCCATCTATTTGCCATGAAGTGATGGGACCAGATGCCATGATTTTCGTTTTCTGAATGTTGAGTTTTAAGCTAACTTCTTCATTCTGCTCTTTCACTTTCATCAAGAGGCTCTTTAGTTCTTCACTTTCTGTGAAAAGTGTGGTGTCATCTGCATATCTGAGGTTATTGATATTTCTCCCAGCAATCTTGATTCCAGCTTGTGCTTCATCCAGCCCAGCATTTCTCATGAGGTACTCTGCATATAAGTTAAATAAGCAGGGTGATAATATACAGCCTTGACGTACTCCTTTCCCGATTTGGAATTTCAAAAATTAATTCTCTGGTAAGCTTCATTCTGTAGTGCAATTGGTAAAGAAAGCATTTTCTACCCCTCTTCTGCCATGGAGTATGTCAAAGCACATGTTTGGAAAAGCATGGATTTTGGAGTTGAGAAGACTTGACTTTGAATTTCTGTTCTGTAAATGCTGGGTCAGCCAAAAATTTCTTTCGTTTTTTCATAAGATGTTATGGGAAAATCCAAATGAACTTTTTGGCCAATCCAGTAATACCTGTCTTACAGGCTAGCTCTCGTTAGATGAGGTTATATGGTTAGAGTTTGTTAGAATAGTGCCAGTCAGCACCATTCCATGCGTACATTGTGTATGAATACATAAGTTTATTTGTTCTTGGTTCCTTTCTCAACTTTCATGTTCATTGATCTCTCATACTGTGGTCCAGAGAAGCTGGGAATGGTTCCAGATTGAACTGTGCTTGTCTTTTTTCTTTGCCTGGATCCTGGATTTTCCTGAAGGCCTTTTGCCTCTTTACTAATGAACACTCCAGAATTCTGATTTGCTATTTACCCAGTTGCTGCAAGTCCCTGGATGAAAACACTGAACTTTCATGGGGAAACAGCACAACTATAATATATACTGGAAACAAAAGGAAGAGGGCATGGATCAATAACTTTTCTGCAGTTCTCATTACAGTCCCCTTAAAAGCAATGCATCTTTCCTAGGATTTTGATCTCTTCTGCTTCCCTTCCCTCAACCCCTTCCAAAATTCACAAGTGGAAATTACAGCAATAGAAGTGGAAATTTAGCATACTGCCCCAGGAAATAATAAATGTTTCTCTGTGAAGAATGAGTCAGCAGGAGGGTTTTTTCCCTTTAAGTTTCGTGTTTTGTCAGTATTTTAGAGGCTTTTGTAGGCAGGATATATTGGACACTGGCTTGCGAACAAGCTGTTTGTCTTGGTTTCATGCCTATAACATGATTTCCATTTTACAAAGTCTACAAACCTGAAATTTGGGGCCAAAACTCTTTATTATACAGTAACACAGAGAAAGCAAATATTTTGATTCAACCATTCTTTTTGAAAGTCAAAGACTAAATTCTTGGGTTGGTGTTCCAAATAACTGATAATTTAGAGCAAGTCTGTAGTGGCTATGTGCAAACTAAGGCTATAAAACTCCAAGAATTAATTACCTGGGAAACTTCATTCCAAAGTGATGGCACTGTTGTTTCTAGAGGTCTAGAATTTTAGAAAGGATGTTGGCAGATGGTTCTTGAAGCTTGCATGGTACTTTGTGTTAAACTGTACTGGGAGGTGTCAGTGATACTATTTTAGAGAGAAGCAAAGTCTCAACAGTTTGCATTATTACTATTCTCTTTTACCCGTCAAGGAATCTTATGCTAAAGGGACAAGAGTCTGTTTTCCGTAAAGGAAGATGGAGCAGAGACAAAAGAACCATGAATCCTTCTTCCACAAAATTCTTCTCTCCATTAGTTCCCACTCCCGCTGAGATAACTTGTTCCAGTCATTAGCATATAAATGCTACTCTGAGGCTAGGTGCCAGAATATAACTTTCCCTAGAAGTTTCATTGTTCAGCATCATCATCTTAAATATATTCTGGTTGTGATGCACTGCAGGCCTGTTTTCATTTGTCTTTATGTAAAGCGAATTAATGTTGTGTGCTATTTCTCTAGAAAAGTAGTGGGAACCAGACTAGTGAATTTTCTTTTGCTTTCACTTCCTGCAGAGCCATAATACTTTCACAGCTAATTTTCAAAAATCACCAGGTCCCTCACTTTTTATTTTATTTTATTCTTGACCCCCAATCTATCTATTGTCTATTTATGCTGCTAAGTCGCTTCAGTTGTGTCCGACTCTGTGTGACCCTATAGATGGCAGCCCACCAGGCTCCCCCATCCCTGGGATTCTCCAGGCAAGAATACTGGAGTCGGTTGCCATTTCCTTCTCCAATGCATGAAAGTGAAAAGTGAAAGTGAAGTTGCTCAGTCGTGTCCGACTCTTCGCGACCCCACGGACTGCAGCCCACCAGGCTCCTCTGTCCATGGGATTTTCCACACAAGAGTACTGGAGTGGGGTGCCATTGCCTTCTCCGATTGTCTATTTATAGGAGAAATATTTTGTCTTTTGATCCATTTTGTAGTGTCTTAAAACCTCTGTTTACTATGAAAGGAAAATATTCAACTACTGTTGTCACCAACTTGATAGACATTAGGAGAACATGTGCTTTAAAATCTCCCAGACCTACCTGCTACCCATAATTTCCTCAGAAAGCCAGGTGGTGTCTTCAGTCTCAGATGGTTGGTGTGGCCTGCAGCCTGTGCAGCTCAGAATCAATTTCTTCAAGTCCCACTGCCTAGTTATTGGTTCTTTTCCAAAATCTAGCTCATGAACATTTCCTGTCATTTTTGTTTCAAAAAAGCTGGAGGAGGTTCTTTATTATTTAGCAAATAAGTCCCTGTTGGTGTAGTGGTAAAGAACCTGCCTGCCAATGCAGAAGACACAGGTTTTACCCCTGGGTCAGAAAGGTTCCCTGGAGAAAGTAATGACAGCCCACTCCAGTATACTTGCGTGGGAAATCCCATGGACAGAGGAGCCTGGTGGGCTACAGTCTATGGGGTCACAAAGACTTGGACACAACTTAGCAGCTAAACAACAGCAAGAAAAGCATGAGGAATACAGGGAAGAAACAAAATCTTCTCACAGCTGTTGTAGCTTGTCAAGAATATGGAAGAGAGAAGAACTGGGAGAAGAGAAGGATTGGCCTGTGTGAAACAACCACTCAACTCATTTGAAAATGATCCTATTTAAAAATGAAAGCAGAATGGGGAGGTGCTGAAGGATCATTCCACCTTGGTAAAACTGCTGGTCTGGCAGGTGGATGCCATGACTGCCAGGGAGACCTTTTCCCCCTTTTGGAAGATCATTCTGCCCTGTACCTTCATCTCTGTTATGAATGAGGGAAGATTAAGTGTCCGATATAAAAAGAGAACACTGCATATTCTGTGCTCACTGTGGTATTGAGGAAAGATTCATGGAAAAATGGGAGCGAAATATGCTTTAATGCTAAAATATTTGTGTTTGGATAGTGAAGTTATGGGTCCCCCTCTCCCAGTTTTGCAGCTGTTAAGTTAATGTGAAAAATAAATACATTGTTTAAGAATTAATTTACAGTGTTACACAGGTTATTTAAATCAAAATAAAGCATTACAGTACTTCTGTGGGGGTCCAGTGGCTAAGACTCTGTGGTCCCAAAGCAGGAGGCCTGGGTTTGATCCCTGGCCAGGAACTAGATCCCACATGCCACAGCTAAGACCTAGCACAGCAAAATAAATAAATAAAAATAAATATTAAAAAAGAAAGAAAGAGATCATTACAAATGGAAATTCTGATTGGAAGTATTAGTGTGGAAAAATACCTGTTTGCAGACCAACTGGATCATGTTCATTAAGTTGCTTTTTGTGATGTGTGTGTGTATGTGTGATTTTCTTGACTATTCCTGGAATGGAAGCTTCGAAAGCAGAATGCTTTTGCCTTGTTCACCACCATATCTCTAGAATGTAGGCATAGTGTCCACCAGACCCATAATAAATATTTTTTGAATGAAAGAATGAATTCTACTTATATTGAATATCTGTCATGGACCAGGAACTGTCTTAAAATATCAAACAAATATGAATGATCCCCATCCTTATGGAGTTTAAAAGTCTAAAGGGGAAGAAGAGCATTAGAGAATTCTTAGATAACTGTATTATTACAAATTGTGTTTAAGTACCATGGAGGAAGAGCAAATGTGCCCTAAGAGCATATAACCATGGGGATGCAATCTGGTCTGGGTAGGTGGGCGTTAGGGTGTATGGTATGAATGTTTTAAATAAGTAAGGCGGCTTTTACTTTTTTATGCCATCTCCATTCATTTGATAGCACCTGCTTCTAGTTACTACTAGTTATTCTAGCTGTGCAGTTACCTTGACATTGACGTATAAGATGTGAGAAGGAGAGCATCCAATTCTTGATGTACCGTTTTCAGTTTTTTCTGCTGGCTGATGAGAGTTTTATGGTTGATTAGATTTTGATCATTATTGCCAAGTGTACTTTTCGTGGCGATAATACCAAGTTTTCAGGTCATCAGTAATGTTTGAGAGGTCCTGTATTCCCTAGTAAACAGATTGTACTATAAACGTTTTTATCTTTGTCAATCTGATCAGTGAAAAATTGTATTTTCAAGATGGTTTCGATTTGTATTTTTTAGAGAAAATTTGAGATTAAACTTCCTATTTGTGTAATAAATTTTTTTGTTATGATATTTGTGTTATATCTGGATATATTACTTCAAAATAATCTGGATTGAAGGTGATTGTAGTGATAGCTAAAATAATATTAGTGTTAAATGATAATTGTTGAATCAGGGTGCAGGATAGGTGCAGGATGGTTCATTATCCTTTCCTAAAAGTAGACTTATTTAAATGTTGAAATTTTCAGTAATACAGTGGTCAAATAGTGTTTTATTTCCTTTTCAGTGAACACCCATTTTTCCATTATGTTTGTCTTATTGATTTGAAGGAACTCTTTATATATCAAGAAAATTAGTTCTTTGAAATTTATATTGTAATTTCCCACCAGCTGCATTCTGTTTTGACTTTATGATGTCTGATCATGTATACATTGTTTTTATTTTTATGAGGTTGTATTTATTAATATTTTAAAGGGTCTGGATTTTGTGTCAGAACTTAGGTCTTCTTCACTCATAGATTATAAATAAAATTTTCCAAACTTTCTTCTAGTACAATCTTAGTATTTATGATTTTGAGAGATTTGGTATCTGAAGGAGTGGCCCATGCTACTTTTAAACATCTGTAGCATGTATTACATTGTATTGTAATCAACTGTATACCCTTTTCATTTCTGCCCCCTAAGTATCTGTCATGTAATGGATTGTCTGTGTGAGATGATGCTGGCTAAATAATTGTAACATATACTTATCTGCTTTATAGTCATGTTTTTCTTCATAGTTGGTATTTGCCTCATTTCCTAAAACTTTTTTTCCCTCTTGATTTCTCAGTCTACACAGGATATAGATTTGTGGAGATACACTGAATTATTGTTCTAAAAGTTGGAAAAATGTACTTCCAAATATTTTAAAAATTCAGAGTCCAGAACTTGAAGGCATACTGTTTTAATAGGCCAGTCTTACAAAGTGGTTTTATCTCTGAGATATCTAAAGGCTCCAGTCCCAAGGTTAGTTTTATGGTACAAATACAGTGCTCGTGGAAAGAGAAACGAAATATTTCTCACGATTTCTTTATATCTGTGGCTAGAGTCAGGCATGTATTTTTCAAGTAAGAGCATTTCCTTTCATCTCTTCTTTTTCTATTAGTTACTCTTCTAAATATCTGAAATATAGGATTTGGTGAAATTGGCCATCTTATTTTACAGGAAAATCGTTTAAGAGCAGCTTTGAAGCAAGGTCAAGCGTTTGTCCTGGTGGCTTCTTGTAGCCATTCCCAGGCGCTGTATGTAGCACTTGGACATGCTTGACATCAGGGCGGGCTTCGATGTAATTTGGATGAGTGGTTAATTCAAATGCAAGCAAGCGGGAAGCGAGTACATTTAACTTCATTGATTATGATTCCATTTGATTAAATCTCTACTTCTGATTACACTTATCAGTGAGAATATGCTCTAAATACACCCAAACTATTGAACACTGAAAGGTGTGACTAAGATGACCAGAGACATACAGAAAAATATCCCACTATTCCTCAACTGGAATGTAATCACCTGCAGCCTAACTGAAATATTTTTAGGACAAATGAAAGGAACTGCTTCTTTACCTCTGGGACTTATTACACTGTTTGTTAACTGAAACATCCAGCTTATTACCATGAAAGGTAGTACTGGTCCCAAATCTGCATGCTTTCTTGTAAGACTTAAGTTCATTGATGAGATCTTCTTGACATATCAGGTGAATTAATAACATTACCCATGTTATGGGTATGTTTATAGCTCTTTGGTAAACG
Organism: Bos javanicus; assembly: GCF_032452875.1. NCBI lineage: Eukaryota > Metazoa > Chordata > Mammalia > Artiodactyla > Bovidae > Bos > Bos javanicus. Next base: position 97,626,862 of record NC_083871.1, read on the forward strand.
TGCAGTTGGACAGCTGTCTTTCTGATTTTATGTTGTCCTTTGGAGAAAGGGTGCTTGGCTGAATGGGCCAGAGGTCTTACTCAGTGTTGAACATTTCTCAAATCTTTGTTTTGCATTTGTCAGGGTAAAAGCAAAACATTTGCTTTTGATTTCTCTTGTTTTGCATACTATAGGAAGTTCAATTAGAGATTGGGCCAGTTTAAGGAAACAATGAATAAAATGTACATTTCAGATTATTGCTAATACTACTTAGGTGTCAGCTTTCATGCTGCATCAAGGCCACTTCTCTATTTGGCGAATGGTAGGAGCTGCCTTAGATCTTGTCATTCTCTTCATGCTTGTTGGTGTCATAATATAGACATACTCCACACTTAAACTGGCGCTGACTCTTTCTTGTAGCAAAAACACACAAAAACAGACTTGGGTCAAATGAAATTCTTCCCTTGGTGATGTTTAGGAGTGAGGTCACATATGATTAAAGTACCTTCGTGTGTATCTTAGGCTTTATTTCGTGTTTTCTGGGCTCCTCCAGCTCCTGGTCCATGTTCTCATTATGTTCTCTAATCAGACTGAGGTGTAAGTTTGTAAGACGAGGGTTCACTTTGTGTTTGAAGCCTGACTTAGGGCTGGGCACATACCAAATGCCCAGGAAGTTTAATGAATGAATAGGTAAGAAAAATGCAAAAAAGATACTTTTAAAATAAGAGTAAGCAATTTTTCTATTAAAAAAAATTCTCAGCAGTACACACAGTGGGGTCTAAGGATCAGCAATACCACTGTCACTTGAGATTTAGAAATGCAAATTCTCCCCATGGTGGAGAAGTGATTAAATTGGAATCCCTCAGTGCAGGGCCCACAGGAGCCTCTACTTTAGATGATTGTACGTATGCTAAAATTTGAGAACACTCTTTATAACATCAGAGACATCATGGAGTTCTGCAGTTTTGTAACATTTATGCTTTGCAGAGCAGCCTGCCATCTGGCGCCTCACCTGAGTGAGGCTCACTGTTGGCCTCATCACAGGCAGGGGCATTATTATTAATCTCAGATTTGCCCAAGCAAATGTGAGAGCTGCAATGACTTGACAGTTCACAAAGCTGGTTGGTGGTGGTGGATTTCAGAGGAGAAGTTGCCTCTTATCTGCCATGGAAGTTTGCTTTCTGGCGTCCATAAGGATGGTGGTCCTAGCTTGTTTCCTGGGCCTGATTTTGTCCTTCCTCAGAAGAATGGTATTCATGGCCACACATCCCTTCTCTGACCCATGCTCCCTGCAATGATCAGTGGCAGCCCTCTCAGCAACAGCCGGACTCCTTAAGAAGTGTGATCAGCGGCCACAGAGTAAATGAGTTTTAATTGACTTGAGATGCAGACTGATAACTTAGGTACCTAGACAGTTCCCCTAGAAACCTTGTACATTGTTGTACTAAAGACTAATATACAACTAAGTGATAAGAATAGACACTTAAAATCATAACTTCTCTTGTATTTAAGTGGATTTGTGGATAATTTTTCCAATGTTCCGTTACGACAGTATATTATTTTTCAAATGGATGAAGGGCTTTTCTTCTCCTAGCTTTGTTGAGATGTAATTGACAGATAGCATTGTGTGGGTTTAAGGTGTACAACATACTGATTTAACTCACTTAAATATTTCACAATGGTCACCACCATTGGCTAACATGTGCATCACCTCACATAATTACCATTTCTTTTTTGGTGGTGATAACATTTAAGATCGACTCCCTTAGCAACTTTCAAGTATATAATACAGTATTAACTATACACTATGCTTTACCTTAGCTCCTCAGATCTTATTCATCTTATAACTCAAAGTTTATACTCCTTGACCACTATCTCCCCTTTAACCTCCTTGGTCTATTCCTTTGACTTTGGCTTTTATAGTTTCCACATATGAGTGAACACATACAGTGTTTGTCTTTCTCTGTCTGACTTATTTTACTTAGCCTAACACTGGGGTCTCACAGAGTCGGACACGACTGAAGCGACTTAGCAGCAGCAGCAGCAATACCCTCAAGGTCCACTTCATATTGTCACAAATGACGGGATGTTCTTTCTCATGGCTGAATAATATTCCACTGTATTTCATCTGTTCACTGATTGATGGGCACTTAGGCTGTTTCCGCATCTGGTCTGTTGTGAATAATGCTGCATGAACATGGGAGTGCAGATATTTCTTTGATAGTCTGTTTTCATTTCTTTGGGATATATATGCAGAAGTTGGATTGCTGGGTTATGTGGCAGTTCTACTTTTAATTTTTTGAGGAACCTCCATATTATTTTTCACAGTGGTGCATCAGTTTACCTTTCCACCCAACAGTGCACAAGGGTTTCCCTTTAATCCACATTTTCCCCCACACTTGTCATCTCTTTTTAAAATTATATTTTTAGAGTGTAATTGCTTTACAGTGTTAATTTCTACTGTACTGTATCCATATGTCCCCCTCCCCTTGAACCTCGTTCGTCCCACCATCCTGTCTCTCGTCTTGTTGATGATAGCCCTTCTGTCAGGTGTGAGGTGATCTTGTAGGTTCGATTTGCATTTCCCTGGTGGTTAGTGAGGTAGAGCACCATTTTGTGTACCTTTTGGCCATTTGTATGTCTTCTTTGGAAATACGTCTTCTTCAGTTTCTCTGCCCATTAATCGGATTGTGTTTTGTGTTATTGAATTGTGTGTTCTTTATATATTGGATATTAACCCTTTATCAGATATATGGTTTGCAAATATTTTCTCCCACTCATAAGTTGCTTTTCATTCTGTTCATGGCTCCCTTTGTTGGGCAAAACCTTTTACTTTTATGTTCTACTTGTTTATTTTGCTTTTGGTGTGAAATCCAAAGAGTCATTGCTGAGACTAATGTTGAGGCTATTATCCCTGTGTTTTCATGTAAGTTACATGGTTTCAGTTCTAGGTTCAAGTCTGTGGTTCATTTTGAGTTGATTTTTGTGTGTGTTGGTGTTGAGAGAGTGGTTCAGTTTCATTCTCTTGCACGTGACTGTTAGTTTTCTCATCCCCTTTTGTTGAGGAGACTGTCCTGGCAAAGGCTTAAAGTATGATACTAACACTTTAATTCAGAGAAAGAGGGCCTGGGTTTATTTTCTAGTTTCAGTCACTAATTTGCCACACATTAGAAGTTCATTCGAGGTCATCTAAGAATTCAGAGACTGATCATGAGAGGCTGACTTGACAAGTAGGGAAATGACACAGAAAGGAAATTACTAGAGCCAGGACCCAGTTCTTTTCATTTTCAGTGTGTTCCATTCTATATTGCTAATAGTTTTTTCCCTATTCTTTTCATAGCACAGATGGGAATTAGTCAGCACTCCTTAAATAGTAACTTCTTCTTATGTGAAGATTGTTGTTAAGTGGTGAAACTAATTTTCATCCCTTAGAAGTAGATATTAGATAACCTTGAAGATTAAATGGCATCTATGTCCTGTTTGAAATGAAAAATACTAGTTCAGCCAAGCTTATTATGAAAATGTGTATGTGATATCTCATAGGAATGTAAATCTAAGACCGCTTTGATATGACATAATTGATGATCAGTTTCTTTTAATTTTTCATAGAAAACCTAAGCTCAGAGGTTAGTATTTTCTTGTCTTTTAGAACATGGAGGTAGGGAAATAAGTATTCTGTGGTCTTTGCCTTTGTCTGTCCATGGGAAATGCAGAACCTGATACTAAGGTCTCAGCAGATAAGTAGCAGAACAAAACTGATTTTCTACCTTGTGTGTGTGTCTTTGCTTCGTGACCAAGTAAGGCAGCTTCTTGGCTCCTAAAATGGGTTTTCCAGCCAAATGACTAATTCAGGGTTCCTTGGATGTTAAATTTAGATTCAGATAGTCAAATCTCACCTTAAATATTGAACATTTTTCACAGTTTGAGGATATAGCTTTATACCATAGACATTTCTTGCCATGTGCAACTGTGACTATTTTTTGACATTTTCTTCTTAATCCTCTGCCTGTTTTCATAGTGGCATTCCAACATGAGATGCATAGGGACAGCTCTGGGTAGGAAGTTAGTAGGATACCTAAGAGAACAGGTTAACATTTTGCTTGCCTCTGTAAGCAGGCTATTTTCAAAACCTGCCAGGTAATTGGAAGGATGTTTAAAGAACAAGTACTTGCTTCACCTGACTCTTCCCTGTTTTTTTTTTTTTTTTTAAACACAAGATATATTTTATTACATAATTTTTCAAGTTAGCTGTGGATGCATATATCTTTCATCTTGTAACTACATTTCTTTTGGTTCTCGCGTTCAGGTTGATAAGGCTGTCTTTTGAGAAGAGAATTTCATGTGAAATGTTTTTTGTTGTGGGGTGCTGAAGCCAGGAGATTGTAATATCTAATATGTATTTCCTCATCACTTGTTATCTGCAGTCGGGTCTCCATCTCTCTCATCTGCTAGAGCTCATTTTTTCATTCATTGATTCAACAAATATTTATTGCCTGTCATACGCTTACTCTTATGACAAATACTGGAATACAGTGATAAATCAGGCAGTTCTTAACCTCATTGAGTTTACAGTTTAGAGAAGAGGAGGTGAAGACTAAGGGAAAGACAGCTCCTCTAAGGGCTGTTTCAGCAATCCAGGGAAGAGAAAATAAAGCCTGTATGAGCAGAGCAACAGTGGCAATGGGCTGAAGCCCATTCTAGAGACAGTAAAGAGGTAGAAATAAAAGAAGTTGGTAATTATTTGGCTTTGAGGAAGAGAGGGAGGGAAGGATGATTTGCTGGGATCAAGTGACTCCCATTCACTGACTTAGGTAAGTGGAAAAGCAGGTTTGGGGAGGAGAATGATGAGTTTTATTTAAGAGATGTTGGGTTTGAGGTCGACAGCTCAGGAGAGCCATCTGGACAGAAGATACGTTTGGGAGATTAGGGAGTGGATGTTTGAGGACACAGTGGTGAATGAGCTCACCTAGAGCGAGTGTGAGGATTGAGCAGCATTGACAGCACTTAAGGAGCAGGCTGGGAAAGAGGTTCCTGATAAGGCATCACTAGAGAGGCAGAAGCAGAGTGAAAGAGTCGGAGGAATGGAGTCTGTGATTTGCTGGGAGCAGGTGATAGCCTTGCTGGAACATTTGCTGGAAGTCAGCGTTTCAAGGAGGAGAGCATGGTCAATAGAAGCAAGTGCTGCACCGTCTTGAATAAGGACTGAAGAGGGTCTTTCCTTTTCTTTCCTTTCTCTCTCCCTTTTTCTCTATTAGTATAGTTGACTTACAGTGTTGTGTTAGTCTCAGGTGTGCAGCAAAGTACTTCAATTATACATATACATCTGTTCTTCAGATTCTTTTCCCTCACAGGTTATTACAAAGCATAGTATGCTGTTTACTCTGTGCTATAAAGTAGGTAATTGTTGGTTATCTGTTTTACGTGGAGTAATGTACGTATCTTACATTGAGCAAAATGCTGATTTGAGACTTCTGTGAGAATTAATAGCATGCCAGAGGTAAAAACTGGTTGGCAGTGAGAAGGTAGAGGAATTATGGGCAGTTTCATTGACTCTTGGCAGCCTTGGTTTCCCTAGCATTGTACGGTACTCATAACTCTTCTGCCTCTTTTCTTGAATTTGTTCCTTTTTTTTTTCTAACACCGTTTAAAAGAAACGCTGTCCCAGACTGAACACTTTGTTCTCTGTTTCTGAGCTTTAGTTTTTTGTTTATAACACGGGGACTACAAATGGAGCCTTCCTCATAGAGTTGGCGTGAGGATTGCGCGTGCGCTCTGTGCAGTGCCTGCCTGTTGTCATCGGAGTGGCTGTGTTGGTGTAGTGGTCCCTGTCGTGATCCTTACTGTTGCCATCATTGTCATCGTCTCACTCCTGCCTCACTGGAGATCTTGTCCATCGCGAGAGCGTTAGCTGCGGGCACCATGTAGAAGGAGTCAGCAGGGGGCTTCCCTGGTGGTTCAGATGGTGAAGAATCCCACATGCACACAGGGGCTGTGTTCTTACTTTCTGGCCCAGAAGGGCCATACACGTCACTGTTTTGTCAGTTCTCTCAGTCCATTGTGATCATCTGCTTTTGTTTGGAGGGATTATACAAAAAGGAATGAAGGAATTGGTTCTTATAATGTGAATTTGGGCTTCCCAGGTGTTGCTCGTGGTAAAGAATCTGCTTGCCAACACAGGAGGTGCAAGAGACTCAGGATTGATCTCTGGGTTGGGAAGATCCCCTGGAGAAGGAAACGGCAACCCACTCCAGTATTCTTGCCTGAAAAATCCCATGGACAGAGGAGCCTGGAGCCTGGCTCCATTCCTCCAACTCTTCCACTCTGCTTCTGCCTCTCTGGGGGTGCCTTATCAGGAACCTCTTCCCCAGCCTGCTCCATGGTGTTGCAGAAGAGTCAGACATGACTGAGAGATTGAGCAATGTGGATTAGGACTCTCTTAGTTATCAGTGACAGAACCTGCCTCCGACTAACGTAATTAAAGAAGGGTTCTGTTGGGATGGTACTAGTGTATCTTAGGCAATACAAGCAGGACTTCACTAAGCTGGGGGAAGAACAGAGATGCTGCTGGCCCATGGGGACATCTGAAATATTGCTTGTCTCTCCCTGTTTTCCTGTTCTGGGTGGTAACTGTTAAAGGTACAGAAAGAAGTTTACTGTTGCTCTGAGTTTGCTTTTCAGTATACTTCCACTTTGAGTTTTCTGTTTAATTCTCACTATTTATAATGAAGAAATTCACCTGAGGAAATTTGTGTTTGAGGAGCCTGAGATTTTGGAACAGTCTGATGATATGTTGATCATCCCATGGCTGTTCAGCAGAGAGCTGGTACCAAGTCTAGCTTTCTAATGCCAGTCCTGCATATAGGCATTTATACCACATTGCCATCTCAAGACTTAAGTTTTCTTTCACCAACTGTGATGTTATATTGAATATTATTGCATACTATTTTGTGACTCTGGAAATAACCTGTGTGTGTGTGTGAGAGAGAGAGATTTTCTTCTGACTGGTAGAAATTGTAGTTAATGGGTATTCTTATCTCCATGATTCTTAGGCTTATTCCTGTCTGAGGCCTTTTCTTAACTCAGTTCGGTTTAAGGACTGTCTGCTAGTTTAATGACTCTGCCTGCTCTTTTGTCTTTTGGATCAGTGGTGAAAACCTTGAGCCTAACAGGATTTAAGCAGCTGAGCTAGCTGCAGTGTCTTATTTTATTTCTTCTTTAGTTAATATTTTGTGGGGTGGGGAGAGTGGAGTGGAGAATGACATTCATAGGGCTTTGTGTGGGGGTTATCCTGAGTGTGTCTGCCGCTAAAGGCAAACACTTGTTTTCTCTGTGCTGTGAGGGCAGTCAGCGAATGTATACAAATATTAACAACATATTTCCATTTATTTCTGGTAGCTTTAAATTGGACCAGACCAGTGCAGTGTATGTTCTGTTTATGTGAGTGATGCCTGGTCTCTCTCTGCTGCATTGAGGGAGAGTCATCTTGCTTTTTCATTTTCTTTTTTAGGCAGGCATGTGCTGGTGAGGAATGGTGGGCCTTGGCAAAGTGTGGGGCTGACTTGGATTCTTCTTTGTTATTGGCCATTCACTCCTCGTCCTGATGCTGAGTTCAGCATCCACTGCTCCCCTGGAGCCCTTTCTCCAAGGTCACCAGGACCTGTGAGTGTTATGTTTCTGTCTTGACCTCCACCGGCCACCATGTGGCCTTGCCTCTGTTGCTCTTCTCTTGTCCTTTGTCTCCTACAGTTTTCCTTCCTGTCTTCTTTTCTTCCTCCCTCCTTGCTTCCTAACCATCTTTTCACAGCTACTATTTCAGGAAGTATTGATGCTGGGTCTGGCTTGCTTTTCTTACTCTGCATATTATCCCTGAGTAATCTCATTCCCTCAAATATTTATCACTTTGTAAATTTCCAGTATCAGTCTGTCTCCTGAGCTCCTGACTTGCATATGCAAGTACCAGTGCATAACACCTTAAACTTAACATCTTCAGATCTAAACCCAGAAGGAGTCCTTCAGGAATTTCTGTCTTCACTTTAATTCATTCTCATTCTCTTTCCCTACTACCCGCAACCCCCCCCCCCCCCCGCTTTGCTCTCCCCACTCTCTCTCTGTCTTTTTATCAGAAAAGGTAACCATTGTCTTCAGAGTTGCTCAACTCCAACAAAGGGATCCTGAACCCCCCTCCCTCTTTAATTATGGTACCATTGCCTCCACTAATTCTGTCCACTTTCTAACGTGATCCATCCTTCAGTCGTGTGAGGCTCCTGGAACAGCTATTAATTAATACTTTGGTTTTTCAGATGGGAACACTTGGTGAAGTTGACAGATTTTCTCGTAATTACAGGGTTGGGAATTTTCAATGTTGGGAAAGAATGTGCATCTTTTTCTTCTTTTCAGGTTATTTATATGAGAAAGGGGAAAACAAAACAAAACAACTGAACCAGAAGAGGAAAGCTAATGTCCTCCTGGTAATGAGAGTCCACAGGAATCAGTATTAATGATACTTCAGTTTTTGAGACATCAGATTCCTTTTTTCACTGTTGTATGTATTTTTGCTTCACCACAGGGGAGGGATTGAGACCTCAGTGTCCTAACTCAGAGCCACAGCTGATGATTAAAAAAAAAAAAAGATCTATTGAGATATAGTTCACATACTACACAAATCACACCTTGAAACGTGGTTTTTAGTATATTCACAGGATGGGAAACCATCACTGCCATGTAGTTCCAGAACATTTTTGTCCCCTGCTGCAAAACAAAACCCATATGCTGTGGTGGGCAATTCCCACCTACCTAAGTAACCACTGACATATTTTCCGTCTGTAGACTTTGCCTATTCTGAGTATTTCATATAAATAGAATCACACAATATGTAGTCTTCTGTGACTTTTTTTCACTTAGCATAACATTTTCAAGGTTCATGTTGTCGCATGTATTAGTACTTTATCTCCTTTGATAGCTAAATTATATTCTATTGTATGAATGTACCACTTCTTTTTGGTCCATTTGTCAGTTGATGGCTATTTGGATTATTTCCACTTTTAAGATTTTACTATTATTGTTTTACTAATATTTTAATATTATGAATAATGCTGCAGTCAGCATTTGTGTACATGTTTTTGTACATATGTGTTTTTTGTTTTTCTTGGGTACGTACCTAGGAGTGGAATTTCTGGGTCCATGTGGTAGTTCGGTGTTTAATCTTTTGAGGGACCACCGAACTGTTTTCCAAAGCAGTTGCAGCATTGTGCATTCTCACCAGCACTGTTTGAGAGTTCAGATTTCTCTACATCCTTTCCAATGCTTTTTTGCCTGTTTTTTTAATTAAACCATCCGGGTAGCTTGAAATGGTATCTCCTGGTTTTGGTTTGCATTTCTCTGATGGCTAAGATGTTGAGCATCTTCTGTTTGCTTATTGTCCAGTCATATATCTTCCTTGGAGAACTGTTTAATATATTCAAATCCTTTGTCCAGTTTAAAATTTGGTTGTCTTTTTGATACTAGTTATAAGAAATCTTGAGATGTTTTAGATACAAATCCTTTATCAGGTAAATTATTTGCAAATATTTTTCTCCCGTTTCTTGAGTTGCCATTTCACTTTCTGGATGATATCACTTGCAGCATAAAAGTTTTAAATTTTACTGTCTGAGCTGCAGATTTTATTGGTATATTCAAGATTGTTCTGTGGGGAGGCAGAGGAAGGTTTTCCTGTCTTGGAAATTGGTGGATGTTTCAAAGTAGGCAGAGTGGCAGGTAGAATCTCTCCACTTCTGGCCTGGCTCTTTTCCCTCTTTTCTTCCCCATGTAGCCTCTCTTATGACTTTTGATGGTCACACTGCAACAGATCTATCTTGGTCTTGATCCTCCAGGTGCAGTGGCCCTGTCTCAGCATTTTAAACAGAGATTGCTATTTCCGTAATGTTATGATGCCATGGATCTCATTTTACACCTCAATTCCTCCTTAGGTCTCTTTTCTAAACAGAGCACTGCCCCTCATTGCCGAGTTGCTCTTGTCCTGAGTAGTAGCCAAGGTGTGTGCAGTCATGGAGTCTGGTGGCCCTGGAGTTAACTAGCAACAGCCCCTCCCGTTGGAGGAGCCACCTCTCTTCCAGTGTGTTTTATCTCGGGTTTGTTAGGCCTGTACCTAGAACTTCATGCCATTGGGAAGTTGGGCACGAATTTGTCTCATGCTTTTGAATGTCATGAATCAATATTTCATTTCATTTCATTTCATTTCAATCAGTATCATTTCAACAGAAACAGACTCAGATTTGGAAAACAAATCCCCTTATGGTTACCAAAGGGGAAAGATGAGGGGGAGGGATAAATTAAGAGATTGGGATTAATGTATACCCAATACTATATATAAAATAGTCAACAAGGACCTACTGTATAGCACAGGGAACTCTACTCAGTATTCTGTAATAACCTATATGGGAAAAGAATCCAATAAAGAATAGATAGTTGTTTATAACTAAATCACTTTGCTATATACCTGAAACTAACAAAATATTACAAGTCACCCATGCTGTGCTGTACCAAGTCGTCTGTCATGTCCGGCTCTTTGTGACCCCATAAAAAATCATTTCGAGAATGTTGGGGTATAGCATAGTGTTACTAGATTTTAGTTTTGTCAAGTAAGGACATTTGGGAGTGTAGCTGCTGTCACGGAAATAAGATTTTTCGTATCAAGAGAATACCAAAAGGATAAAAGTAAATACATTTACTTTTGTAAAACATCAGCGTATGGTCTTACTTTTCTCTCTACCACTGAAAAATGCACTGTGGTCTGTGGACTGACATTTGGGAACCACACTTTACACACTCAACATAAATCTTTATTTGAAAAGTAGAACCTTAGCTTAATCAGGTATATTCTCTGTATGATGCCAGATACCATTCTTATCCAGATTATTTACCTACACTGAAGTTAACTATTTCAGTTGTTAAGTTAGATATATCTTCCTGTCTGTTGTACTGCTCTCTTCTGTTATGTGAGTAGATGTCATATAACAGAGGTGAATATCAAGAATTATTTTAGGTAAATGTGAGTATAAGTGTGAATTGACCTTTACAAGATTTAAAAAAAATCCTCATTCAAAGGTAAAATGGGTCCTGTTTACAAATACAGTGTATAATTCTAAATTATATATGTATATTCCAGACTCGGAAGCCTACATAAATTTTTATTGATTCTGTCTTGTCTAAATTAAAATGTCAAAGAGATATTAGGGTTTTATCATAAGATGGTTACTGGCTGTCACGTTAGCACATTAATTATAGTAATTGGGCAGTAAAGAAGCCATAGGAATAGATAATATGCTATACGTTTTGATGAGATTGTAGTTATAGCCTCTTATTTATGGTAATAAAATCTTGTTAATTGACATTGCCAACAAGCTCTTTTGCTTTCCTTTTCTACTTTCCAGGTTGGTTCATAAGTCTCCATAGGAACTATGAACTGAGAGCCACAGATTATACAATAAAAGTCACATTCCAAGATTGTCTGTACTCGTTCATGGTATACACATGAAATTCATTTAGCAGATATTTGCTGATCATTCTTCTGAGTGCTCCAGTGTATACAATGATGTACAAAGCAGTGTCTGCTCTAAAAGACTAGTAATGGGGAAGGGAGGTGAAATGTCTGTATAGAAATAAGTGACCCACATTGATTGAGTCACATAGTCAGCCGCATGTGATACGTTCCTTAAAAGTGGGATATACTACCATTCAAGTCCAGAAAAGGAAAGAATGATTCCACGCATGGGTGATCAGTGATGCTGTAAGGCTCGAGATGGGGGAATTACTCTGCATCCATGATATAAACTCTGAGCCATCTCTGCATATACATCTGTGTTGTAAAAGTACAGTGAGAGGTAGATGGCTGGATGCACTGACATGGACATCAGCTTTTGTTCTAGGCTCAGCTGCCTTGCACCTCATTTTGTGCCCTTGAGTGTATAAAATTGATGTAATAATATGTGTCCAGCATCTCTCACTATGAAAAATGAGATAATGCGGAGGCCTTAAGCTGCTCCCTGTGGTGAAAGTCAGATTGCTTGGCAGGTGTGTGTGTGTTTTTTTTTTTTCTCAGGCAAGTAAGGCCACACATTTGAATGGGAGCAAGCTCAGCTTTCCATGACTAAAAGGATTAGTGTCCTTACCAGAGTGCCCAGTTTATTGCTAGAGAATAGCATACTCTGTGTAACATTTGAACCGTTGTCTGAAAGATTGCCTGAATTCCTTAGAAAAACTTCTTATATGAACATACAGTATAGAGATCACTGAATGATGTTAAAAAGGAAACAGTTGTGTATTAAGCTGCTACTGCTGGTTCATGGCCTTTACAATTCTCTTTAAAATTTTTACACCATGTCCATTTTAAAAAATTGAAGTATAATTGATTTACAACATTAGTTTCAGATGTACAGGAGAGTGACTCAATTCTCTCTATATTTATGTAGAGATTCTCTATATATTTATATATTATTCTCTATATATTTATATGTTATTTTCCATTACAGATTTATCATAAGATATTAAATGTAGTTCCCTGCACTATACAATAAATTCTTAATATCTATTTTATTTATAGTATTTTGTATCCTTGATCCTGTACTACTAATTTATCCCTCCCCCCTCCCTTTCCCATTTGGTAACTATAAGTTTGTCTTCTATATCTGTGATTCTTTTTCTGTTTTGTTTATAGACTCATTTGTATTATTTTTTAGATCTCACGTGTTAACTGATATTGTATACTACTTGTATTTCTCAGTCAGATTTCACCATGTCCATTTTATAACAGAGGAATCTGGGCCTAGATAAAATTTCAGAGGTTACTTTGAAGTGCAGCCTGTTGAAATGCAATGTGCTGTTTAACATGGCCGTGTGCTACTTTAGCTTGATGTTTTTCTTGCAGCCCAGTGTCAATCAGTTGTGTGTGTGTGTATATGTAAATGTTTGTTTTTTTCACTAGGCTACTTCTAGAACTGCTGGAGTTGCTGTTTGACAAGTTTAACGCTGTAGCCACGGCACACTCTGTGGTCCTGGGATACCTGCAGGACACTGTGGTGACTCCACTGAGTCAGCAGGAAGATGTCAAATTGTATGACATGGCCGATGTGTGGGTGAAGATCCAAGATGTTCTGCAGGTAAGGTCCTTTGACAAAGGGTGCCATCTTGATTCAGAATAACAGGTAGGAACATAAAAAAACCAGCCACCTAAAGTATTTCCTTACTCATAGACAGAGTGAGAATGTCGTGTTTCTATTTAAAGGTGATGGTTGCTGATGTTATGGAGTTCTGTCATCTTCAAAATACCTTTAAAACAAAATTTTTTTAGCCAGACTTTAAAATTGGGACATTCTTAATATGTAGCAATCAGGAATCTATAGTATTTGACTTCCTGTTGTAACGTACGTTACTTTGGTGGAATTAGTCATATGTTTATGTAATCAGTATGAAAATGTTCTTAAACACTGTTTTATAAACATACATGTAGCTTAATTTTATGACCATTTTTCATATAGTCAGCTCTTGAATATGTTGGGGTAAAAGACAGGTCAAGAGCTTATATTGAGAGATGAAGATAAACCTGTAAAGTATAAATGTTATCACTTTGGTTTGTTGATGGTCGGAGCAATGATATTAGTGTTTGGTGTGATGCTGCAGAGGTGGTATTTAGAAATTTTATTATATTTTCTCTCCATGCACCAGGAAAATGTATTTGATTTGGTCAGATGAAAATGAGAAATACAATTAAGAGTTAGCAGAAACAAATTTGACATAGCTCAATAGAAGTGACTTGGTTAGACATCATCTACTAATAGGAAAAAGAATAAGTATATACAGGGAATTGAAAAATGTAACTATGTAGAAATGAAATTATTTGCATAGCAAATAGGAGTCTTTGCAGGAAAAAATAAATCATGAATGTAAATTGTATTCATTTTCGAGAGTATAGGCATGCTCTTGGTAGATTGATTGATTCCCGGTTATTCATTCATTAGACAGTTTTTTGGATGTAGTCTGTGCTTTATTGATGGTTCAGTAGAAAGAATATAGATTGCAACTATATTCCTTGAGTTTGTTTTGCTGCTATGTTGATTACCATGGAACCATAGTAGGTGCTTGTTGAATATTTGTGTATTGGATAAAATATGTTTATTTCTCAGAAACTGGTTATTTAATATTTTATGTCTTGGTTTGTTCATCTGTCATGGAAACATAAGCTTTTCAGGTTACATACTTATTTTAAGGATAAGACAGTAGATTTTCTAAAATTAATTTTTATTGATGTATAGTTTTCAAGATAATAGATTTTTAAAGCTGTTTAAAAAATAGAATTAAATTCACCTAGTTCTGTCCATGATGAGGTTACCTCCTACCCAAAGTGACTTGAAAACTGGATGGACTCAGGTAATCAGAATGTTAGTTGAGAGAAGAGAATACATAAGGTCAGTTTCACGTTCATCCCAGCTTCTTCTCTGGGGATGCTTTCCAAACTGTGACGTAGGAAATAGAACAGAGATTAGCAGACTCTAAGCAGATGAAGCAGAGGTCAGGTTTCAGGGATGTGGAAGCAGCTGTAGTTTGTGGATTAGGATACCAAAGGAAAGGGAATTCCAGAGTGAAGGAGCCCCAGAAATCTGAAAAGAGTGCTATTGAGCCTTTGGTCAGAGATGAAGTTTCACACACTCCAGGGCGTGGCAAATAGCTACCATGGGACTGAGCTGAATGGAAATTGCACAAGTTGCCAAATGCTGGGAAGCATTGGAATTCAGACCAGCCAGTGTAAGGAGAACTTGGTGAACATCCTGTGCTTTCAGATGTCCCCAGATAGGTTATGTGTTAGGACTTGGGCTAATCTAACCATATAGTAAGGGATACTATACTTTCACATAATAAAGCTCCAAACCAGGTTTCTACAGTGTTAGCCTATCCACTCGTGAATTAACCGCCTGCCAGAACGAAACTGACTCTAAAGTAACCTAATCCAGATTCTCAATAATGATTCACCACGTTGTCCAGCATGCAATTATTATACTTGAAAAAAAGCCAAAAAATATGACTCATCACCAGAATTTTTAAAATGTGATAAAGATTAATATCTGAAATGAAAAATATACCAGATATATTTAGCCACAGATTGCATGCTGTAGAAGAAAGAATCAGAAAACTTCAAGAAAAATCTATCAAAACCAACCAAAACTAAAGTTCAGGGAGAAAATAGACTGAAGAGAAAAGTGAACAAAGCCATAATGGCCTATGGGACAATATCATGGAATCCAGCATTTGTGTGGCTGCAGATACCGACAGTGGGGAGAGAGACTGGGGCAGTCAGTTATTGGAAGAGACAGTGACCCAAAATTTCTAAATTTGTTGAAAAACATAAACCCACAGATACAAGAAGCTCAACAAATCACAAGGAAGATAAACACAAAGAATACCATACCTAGACATATTATCATCAGGTATCTGAAAAGCAAAGAAAAAATCCGCAAGGTAGCCAGAGGGAGAAAGGACACATTGCCTGTAGGGAAGCAGTGATAAAAAATTTTTTTCACTAACTTCTCATCAGAAATAGTACAAGCCAGACAGAAATCAGTGTATATCATCTTGAAAGGTCAGGAAAATTTACCTCCAGTTTGATACCTAGTCCTATCCTTGACCTTCTGAATAAGAATCACTGTAGATAAGCACTGGATTTTGTGGGGTTGTTGTTTCAGCTCCTAAGGTGATTCATTTGTTTGAGATCCTGTAATTGGGAACTGTTGCTTTGGGCCAGTGGTTCTCAAAGTATGTTTCTTGGACCAGCAGTATCCGTGTTACCTGGGAGCATGTTAAAAATGCAGATTTTTATTCCTACTTCATAGTTACTGAATCAGAAAGTCTAGGGGTGCGGCCGTACATTCTGTGTTTTAATAATCCTTTCAGGTGACCTATATGCACGTCCAAGTTTGAGGACCTTTGTTTTAGGTGATACTGGCCTGTGGTGGATTTTGACTGGCGTGTAGTGAGATGAAGTTGGATTAATAAGGTAGCATTGAAAGGGCTGGGTGTAGCGGCTGGAGACTAAAGCAAGGCTACTATTATATTTTGTATGCTAATAGAGAGTCAGTGGGTTATATTATTTGAGATGTTGTCTTATAGTGGAGTAAACAACAGGCTTTCATGGAGCATGTTAGAGGAGTACAGTGAAGAGAGAAAGATTTGTAAACCTTTAGGAGTCTTTTGGGAACTCTAAAACCATGTAGTTGGCTTTTGCTGCTTCTTCGTATGACAGGTATTTTAGTGATGTTTTAGTGTTTAAGCTATTGGGGCCAACTGTGTGCTCTCATCGTCCGTCGCCCCTTCTCCTGCTCTCGATCTTTCCCAGCATCAGGGTCTTTTCCACTGAGTTGGCTCTTCTCATCAGGTGACCAAAGTATTGGAGCTTAGGGCCAGTTTAGTTTTCTTACACTTGTTGGTGGAATGCTCTTTAGGTTAAGATCATTCCTGGAGAACAGACAAAGTTGAGAACCATGGATGCATGTAGTAAGCATGTACCCACACGAATGAAGGTGACGGGATCATATAAATGGAGTTTCAAGTGTTATAGAGTTCGAATTTCAGTGTTTCTTTGAACAGAAAGTGTTACTTGCTGAAAAATTGAGATGCTGTTTTGTGTATTAAATCTTGGGAAAGAAAACAATTTTTGATCATGTGGAGACTTTGGCAGCCTTTCTGCACTGGAACCTGGGCTGTCCCTGGCAGGCAGAGTCCGCCGTGTAGTTGGAAGGCTCATTTGTCTCAGCGTGTTTGTGTCTGGAGACAGCCCTGCGTGGAGACAAGGCTGTAGCCGTCACAGTAACGGTTCAGCGTCTTCTCCTGGTGTCGGCTCTGTGACCACACACCGTTGAACTCCCTTTTCAATTTTACACTCTTTTTGAAACTGTGATAATAGGAATATGTGTTTTTGTCCCTCTGAGCAGCAGCAGCACCTTCCCAAATGTCACCTGCTTGATGACATGCCTGTCATACCATTGACTGCACATTTTTAAGTGTGTAAGACTGCGGTATACTAGACACACAAAATACTCCAATTCTTGTGGGATTTAACAGAGGAAAGAAGAGGATCACTTTGAACAAACATATCTTTCAGGTGTTTTGATTCCGGAAAAAAAATAACAACAACTCATTTTTTCCCTCATCTCTTTTCAAAACAAAACTGCTTGCTTTGTCATTGTTGGCTTATGTGTGTAAGCAAGCCCTGGATGTACCAGGCCGTGTTGTGCAGATGGAAGCAGGGGGTTGTAATCACACTCTCGAACCAGTGGCGGTGACGCCACAAGACACTTCACTTTACAGCACCCCGATCTCTTTTTCTGGAAATGAACAGAGACAGGACGGGACATCATCTTACTTTCGTTAACTGCCACTGAAATGTTTAAATAGTGATAAAACTACCCTCCTGCAGAGAGAACTTGAAGTTTGCTGTCAGGTGTGAAAATCCACAAATCGTATTGGTACTGACCCATGACCTGGAGGGTTTTTCAAGGGGACAAATGCAATTTCTATTTTGAATCCAAGTCTGAAACTAGGTTATTCTTAGATTTTTATTTCATTTGATATTTTGGTTAGCTGAGGATTCTTCCTTCTATTCCTCTTAGAGGAAAACTAGGTTCCCCTCCCGCCCCCAAGTATTTTAGGCCGGATAACTTGTGAGATTATTCTTGCAGAAATAGTTTCTCTTCATTTCTCAGCCTTTAAAGCTCTTTGATAGCCACTATTTTGAGTGGCATATTAAAGACATGCTGTCAGCCAGGCCATTTAGTCTTCAGAAAGGTGCTGGGATGTTTGTTCTGTCTTGTCAATGGATAGTGTGCTGCTCGATGAATGGAATGCAGTTAACACATGAAAGTTAAAGTAGAAATCTTCCTCTAAATTTAAGTCAGTTTCCATTGCCTAGGACTCTCGGTAGGTTGTTTAATGTTCATTACTGAGAGCAGAAAGTGCTGGGCAGCCAAGGAGACCCTCTGGTTCCCAGTGCATTCGTGGCGGTTGCTCAAGTTCAAGGCTCCGTTACAGCACCGAAGAGTCGCGTGTAGAACTCAGCTGGCCCTGGCCTTCTTTTAAAATGTTTCAGTCAGTGATTTAAATGCCTACCTTGGCTTGGACTTTGACATGTTGACATTCAACTGGAAATCCTATGATATTTTTAGTTGACTCATTTAGTCGAAATGATTTTAGTTCTTGTATTTTGAAAGATTTTGGGTTGAGGGATATGTCTTATTAGGAATTTTACTAAGTGTATGTAAAGAAGTTTTATTTATACCTGTATATGTATACATGTTTTCAGATTGTGAAAATTAAGGATTTCAAGATTCAGTGGATATCAGTCGCTGAATAGAGATTTGGCTTTTCCAATCCTAAAATGCCAGGTATTTTGTTAAGTTCACTAAAATTGGTTTAAGCCCTTGCTTTACCCTATAGGGTCAAAAAAATGATCTCATTTATGTTTTTTGCCAGTGGCTTCAGTTTAGATAACCCGAATGTTCTGAATATCTTAGTAGTCACAGTATTAGTAGTCATTGAACCTTCCTCCCAAACAGAATGACCTGTGGATCCTACATCTACAAAGCCTCTTTTAATAGAATTCCAGCTGATTCTAGTGCACAATCTGGTTAAGAGCTACGATAAGCAAGTAGTTATAGATGTGGTCATATTAAAACCAAGACTGTTAGGAGACAAGTCTTAAGGGCTGGGAGAAGTTTGTAAGAAGTGAGTTTAGTTTTATTTGGAAAGATGTGCCACTGTGGCATGTTTAGGAGGGAGTCTGTGTTCTATGAAGTAAATAATGATAGCATGTTGAAGCTCCATAAAGACAGGAAAATGCTGTTTAATATCTACACACTTTAAAGGGGAAAGGAAAGCTAAATGACTGTGCTGTAACCTCCATTTGAGATTTTGGTCAACTTTACTTATTTAGTAGCCCAAAGACAGCAAACATAAGAAACAGATGTTTTGTTTCTTCTCTCCCCACCCCTATTTATTACTTATATAAGTTTTTCAGGTTTATATTAATGGAAGTTGGTTGTTGTTAACTAAAGGAAAAGACATTTCTCTTTTAAGATGTACAGGTAATAGAAGTTTATGAAATCAATTTTGCAAGGAGGTGGGACAAAAACATAACTAACAACAATACAGAGCTGTTTATGGTCCCAGGGAAGAATGTCAGAGATCACAGAGGAGGAGGTCAGAATGGGTTAAAGTACATGAGCTCACGGGCAAGGAGAGATTTGGAACATGAAACATGATTAGGGTTGAATACATAATACACATCATATTATAGAGGGTTAGGAAGAATGGAGGTTTTTTTGGATCAGTTTTGGAAAGTGTTACCAAAAATAAGTGAATAATTTTGACTGCCATAGAGATCTTTAAATAATAGAGACTGGGCAATTTGGACTTGCCTTTTTTGGCCATAGGCTGCCATTACAATTTTTTTTTTTTTGGTTTTTATTATGGAAAACATCAAACCTATTCAGAAATACAAAGAAATGTATAATGAACCCCCATGCACCCATGGTCACATTTTCACAGTTGCCAGTGCTACCAATATATAGTCCTGTTGTCTCATTTCTACCCCTGCCCATTTCCTTTTCCCTTATTTTACAAAAGTCCTAGAGAGCATATTGTTTTGTCTGTAGTCCAGTGTGAATCTCAGAAAGATAAGGTCTCCTTTTAAAAACCATAATCATACCTAAAGGCATAATTTTCTTATTATCAGATATCTAGTCAGTGTTCACATTTCCCATTTCTCAAATGTCCTAATTGTATGTTTTTTACAGTTTGTCTGAATCAGGATTCAAATAAGGTTTAAACACAACAGTGTGCTTATTAAGTTTCTTGAAACTCTTTTAATGTATAATTTCCTGTCCATCTCATTTTTACCTCTTGAAATTTATTTATTGACAAAGCCAGATCATTTGTCCTGTAGAATTTCCTACATTCTGGCTTTTAGTGATTGCTTCCCCATGGTGTCTTTTGCTATTTATTGATGTTCCTAACTTAGGTCAAGAGGCTTCATCAGATTTAAATTGTTTTGAGCAGGGCATGATTACTTCATAGATGATGGTTGATGTTATACTTTTTCAGTAGAAGAGTGAAATGGTGAAAGTAGTATTTTTAGGATGAGTTTTCTGGCAGCAGCGTTCACAGTGAATCACTGGAGAAGGCAATGGATGGAGAGATAACCAATTAGAAGGCAAGTTCAATCAGTACAAGAAGGAGGGGCTAGACTAGGGCAGGGCCCTTGAAGAGAAAGAACACAGAGCTAAGAGAGATTTTGAAAGAGTGAATTTTCTGAGAGTTTTAACATTGACTCTAAGAAATGGAGAGTCTCAAATTAGGGTGAAGTTCTGAACCTGTGTGGTTGGGAATTAGGATCAAGAAGATAGTGCTTTGTGCTTGTTAAATGTGAGGCGTTAACAGAATATCCCCATAGAATTGTGTTTCAGGCAACTAGAGATGGGACACTGGAGGCTAGGGGAGAGCTTAGGGTGGGAGATAGAAATTTAGGGACCCTCTGTCTGCCTGTGGATAATAGCTGCTGCTGCTGCTAAGTCACTTCAGTCGTGTCTGACTCTGTGTGACCCCAGAGATGGCAGCCCACTAGGTTCCTCTATCCCTGGGATTCTCCAGGCAAGAACACTGGAGTGGGTTGCTATTTCCTTCTCCAATGCATGAAAGTGAGAAGTGATACTCATGCAGGTAGCCTGCAGCCTACCAGGCTCCTCCGTCCACGGGCTTTTCCAGGCAAGAGTACTGGAGTGGGGTGCCATTGCCTTCTCCAGGATACGCAACCCACTCCAGTATTCTTGCCTGGAGAATCCCAGGGATGGGGGAGCCTGGTGGGCTGCTGTCTATGGGGTCGCACAGAGTCGGACACGACTGAAGTGACTTAGCAGCAGAAGCTCATGAGTGTAAGAGTGAAGCAAGGACTGTTTTCCTTCGGTGCATGTGTGCGTGCTCAGTCATGTCTGACTCTTTTGTGACCCCATGGACCATTGCCTGTCAGACTCCTCTGTTCATGGAATTTTCTAGGCAAGAATACTGGAGTGGGTTGCCATTTCCTTCTCCAGGGGATCTTCCCAATTCAGAGATCAACCGTGTGTCTCCTGCATTGGCAGGCAGATTCTTTACCATTGTACCACCTGGGAAGCCCTACTTTCCTTTGGTAGTCCATCAGTTTAATCAGCTCTCCAATGTTGCTCCAACCAGCATATGTTATAGTTCCTAGAGATTGAGGCTTCTTAACAGTGATACCACATTTTGCCTTTCTTTGTGTCTGCATTTTTCCATTATGTGTGGTTGATACGGTGGCAATTTTTGAGCAGGACCCAAATGCTGTTCTTATTAGAGATGGTGGCTTTCAGAATCTGGCCATTCCTTAAGGGATGTGGACAGACACCTTGGAGAGGGAGTAAAAGCCTGTTTTAACAGATCTGCAAATGACCCCCAGAGGAAGTGAACAAGCAAAGCAAGCAGGACAATAAGTCCATTGGGCCAGCCATTAGGAAGAGACCTTGGAGTTGGGGTGATTTGAGGTTCATTTCCCTCATAATCCCTGGACCAGCCTACACCGTGGCTATGTCATGACTTTGTGAGGCTGGCACCAAGAGTTTCCTGATATGTCCCCTGTTTCTTCTCTCAGATCCACCAGAACTCCAGGGAATGTGGTTAAATGGGAGCCACAGAAAGTAAATATAATCATTAAAAGTCCTGCCTGACTTAAAGGAGCTTAAGAAGCTGTTACTCAGAGATCTCTCAAACTGCTTTACAGCGTCTCATTCACCACCTATGTGTCATGTACACTTTTGCTTAGTTATAGAAGGATGGGCAGAAAACAGCTTGGCTGCCAAATCTATACCTATAATACCATTCAGGTGCTGGAAAAAACCTGAGCCCTTCACAGAAGAATTGTCTTCAG
The DNA here is from genome assembly GCF_032452875.1 of Bos javanicus. NCBI lineage: Eukaryota > Metazoa > Chordata > Mammalia > Artiodactyla > Bovidae > Bos > Bos javanicus. Next base: position 97,648,817 of record NC_083871.1, read on the forward strand.
AATTGTTTTAAGTTATTTTATCCTTAAGATTATAGCCAATTGTATTGCATTCAAAGGTGCAATTTTTTTTTTTTTTTAAGTATTTCTGGTCTTCCCAGAAGTCTTTGTTGGCACAGTAGTGAGTGGCATGAGTCTTTTTTGATAATCTCCCTAAAAGTTTGGAAGGATTTTTAAAAAATAAAAAGTGAACAGTGACAGCAAAATGCAACACTTGGGATAGGATTCCATCTAAGGAGAACGAGGGCTGCCTCCAAGTGAACTGCAGCAGATGACGAAACCTCAGCATGGAATAGCCAGTTTCACGGGGGTGATAAATGACAGCACATTAGTTATGTGTTAGCAGCGTGATATGGCAGTGAAAAAGGCCAGCGCTATTTTGGGCTATGCTGCACGAAACAGTGTCTCCTCCTGGAGCTGAGACTGATCATCTCCATCTCCCTGGTTTGAGGGAGATAGCATCTGGGTTGCTGCCTTGAGTGTCAGGCACGTGTGCACCAGAATGACAGACAAACGGGTGGGAGTCCCAAGCCGAGGATCTGTAGTGATAGACTTGAGATGAGGCACGTTTCAGTGCTTTTTGGAGAACTGGCATGTTTAGGAACAAGCAAGGAAGCCAACAGAGGTTAACCTTTTCAGAGATGGAATGACACTGAAGAAACAAGCGTCATTGTGAAGTTAGTCACTCAGGGAGTCATGACCTTCAATAGTTGGCATTGATTTGATACAGAGCACTTTTGAGGGGTTGCTCATGTGTTTTCACAGAGAGCAGATCATCAAAAAGGGCCCCAAAGTAAAATTAAGTACTTGTTTATAGTCAACCATGTTTTTAATCAAGGGATCAACAAGGATGGAAGTCTCTGCTTATAGTGAGAAAAGGAATACAAAATCGCGATGGATGATGTAGGTCTGATGCTTTTGATTGGAAATTCGAATGCAGGTGTTGAACTTGGGAACAATGGGGGTGAGACCTTTACAGTGATTTTTAAAAATTCAAATGTGAAGTGAACACAGTAGTATACATGAGCACAGCAGAAAGACACTCAGAATGTCAGCTGACGGGTCGGGGTATTTCTACACTGAGAACTGTTGGGCCATAGGAGGGTCCCCTAGGAAAGTGGAGTTGAATTTCATTGGCCATTTGATCCTGACAGAACTGGATGTGTATCAGTTGGGAAATAGACTGAACATCCCTGCAGCTCTTTTATTTCTTTCTTCTCTGAATCTGGGTCCTGATTGATGATCTATTCACCTGCTGTGATCAGAAAGAAATGCCACCTCTTGTTTTCCTCCACCCAGGCACATTTTAGATGCTCTGCTGATTGACATAAGCTAAAGTGGAGATTCATTGCTCTGAGGTCGACCCAGCAACAGAATTGCCTGATCTTAGAGAATTACTCCCCTCTGTTTGAGATGCAGGTCAGTAGGGTCCCTCATTGGAGGCGGATACTTTTGATCAAGAGGGGTGTTGGGTACGGGGTCAGGATCTTCTTTAGAGACACCTAATAACCCTGTAGGATTGCCAGCTGGCTTCCCTGGGGTGCAGCAGAGTAGAAGAGCTTCAGGAGTGAATACCAGTCCTGTCCCACCTGCTCCTCCCAGGATTTTAATTTAAGGAAAAAGGATATTCAGGTCAGGTGATCATAGACTCTTCCTGTATCCTGTACAAATGTGATAATTCCAAGATTTTTGATGATTAAGGGCTCCAAAAGAAAAGCTTGACTCCTTATGGCATGGTGGTGGTGCACGTGCCAGTCTCTGTCGTAGCATCATTGTATAGTGAAAGAAGCAAATCGGAAATGCAAATTAAATTTAGGTTTATTACAAATGATCCATTTCCTTGTATTAGTTAGGTTGTGCATAAGGTTTTTTCTTTTTTTCTTAGTCACTCAAGTGCTCCCACAATTTGGACAAAGCCTGTTTTTCCTTCTTTAGTTTACCCTTGTCCTGTGTGCTGTGCTGTGCTCAGTCATGTCTGACTCCTTTGCGACCCCATGGACTGTAGCCCTCCAGGCTCCTCTGTCCATGGAATTTTCCAGGCAAGAATACTGGAGTGGGTTGCCATTTCCTTCTCCAGGGGATCTTCCCTACCCAGGGATTGAACCCAGGTCTCTTAGTTTCCTGCCATGGCAGGTGGATTCTTTACCACTGAGCCATTTGGAAAGTCCTGTAGAGATGCTATATTCTAATTAAATTAGTCTCTCTCTGTCCTCCAAATATGACACTGTCCCTTCCCACAGCAACACCTGTTGATCCTGTACATCCTTCCCACTGTCTTTGCCCTCATGCCTGAATACCTTCTCTAATATACTCCAGTCTTCTCTATGTTATCTGGAAGCATTCACTGAGCATTTCCTTTCAAGAACTCATTGCCCTTGTGTTACTACTTGTTCAACACGTCTTGTAGTTCTCTATTTTTTCTTTGCTTAATCTACATCTTTTCAGTCAGGTAGAAGTCCTCTGGAGGATCATTTCTTATACGTCATTCAGTTTCTCACCGTGCTTTCCCACATTCAGTTTTTTTTTTTTAAATTTTATTTTATTTTTAAACTTTACATAATTGTATTAGTTCTGCCAAATCAGTTTTTAATTCCTTTTTCAACTGGTCTTTAAGCCTTTTGAGAGAAGGAGTGGGACTATTGTTTATTAACTGTGAGTTCCCCACCTGCCCCCAAATTTGGTACCACTTCCTATGTTCAGTATGCACCTAATCAACATTTCTTGAATGAATGAATAGTAGATACCCAATACATATCAATTGATGAGTTGATTTTAGGATTGTATTTTATTTATGTTTTTTAATGTATTTTTTGGGCTGCACTGGGTCTTCGTTGCTGCATGTGGACCTTCTCCAGTTGCAGCAAGTGGAGACTGCTCGCTAGTTACGGTGCATGGACTTCTCACTGCAGTGACTTCTCTTTCTGCAGAGCACAGGCTCAGTAGTTGTGGTACAAGGGTTCAGTTGCCCTGTGGCATGTGGAATCTTCTTGGGCCAAGGATCAAACCTGTGCCCCCTGCACTGGCAGGCAGATTCCCAACCACTGGACCACCAGGAAAGTCCTAGGATTGAATTTTAAATGCTTTGTAATTGTGATGAACTTTGTAGAGTTAAAAGTCATGTATTAATAGCAGAGGACTCATAAAGCTTTGTGACGACGAAGACTTGAAAGACTGCTGTGTTCCCAGGAGAGCAGTTCATCCTCTCCTTCATTGGATGGCAGTGAAATCATCCCTGGGGTTTCTCTTGACCAGGCAGAATAGCTCCAGGTTTCACATAAGGGGCATGAAATAATGTTGGCAAGAGAAACTGTTAATAACTGAGACCATCACCGGCTTGTTAGTATTGGGTTGGTCAAAAAGATCATTAGAGTTTTTTCTGTAGGATGTTGTGGAAAAACCTGAACAAACTTTTTGGTCGACCCCATAGATAACAATGCTTGCTTATCAGCATCATTTTCACTATGACAATACTTTTTAGGGGCTTCCCTGGTGGCTTAGATAGTAAAGAATCTGCCTGCAATGCAGGAGACCCAGGTTCGATTCCTGGGTGGGGAAGATCCCCTGGAGGAGAAAATGGCAACCCACTTTATTATTGCCTGGAGAATCCCACAGACAGAGGAGCCTGGCAGGCTACAGTACATGGGGTCTCAAAAAGAGTCAGACATGACTGAGCAACTGACACATGCACTGATGATACTTCTGGAAGAATGGTGATAGCTTGCTAGTTGGTTATGTCAAAACGATCCCCAAACTGCCCTTAGTTCTTTGGGGGAAAAAAAGATTTTACGGTTTGATTTTTCGTTTTGATTGTCTTATCCAAATTAAGAAAGTTCTTGTTCATATCTTGCTGTAAGTGAACCACATTTGCTGTAAACTGAATCTACTTCTTTCCGTGATATGTTTTGTGTGTGATTGCCTTCTTTGAATGCTAAGTCTTTCTTTAGAATCATTAGAGCTGCTATTATGAAATTCTTCTGAGTAAATGCTAGTTAATACGAGTATGCATTTTGCTAGGGGCAGCTGCCAGTGAGCGGCATGGGGGTGTGTCCGCAGAGTGTGGTTTGTGAAGTCGTCTGTGGTCCTCCAGGGGATGAGGTGCTGTAGAAATGTAAGGCTTTTAACTCCTGGGCCACTATAAAGAAAAAAGCCGTGCTGACATTATTGATGATTCTTTGGCATACCAAAGAATTAAACAAAAAAAGTCATCTTAATTTTCAGCTCCATTAGCGATGCAAGAGTCACAAAAGATGTTTGCCAAGTGGGAAGGGACTAAATTGGTAGGCAAAAAAAATTTTTAATTTCAAGCTTCAAGAGAATGTTACAAACCTAGCATTAAAAAAGATCCAGCCAGAGGTGACAGTGCCCTTTTTAAAACCAGCAAAGTTACAAGAGGGGGAAAAATGGTCAAAAGGAACTACAAGAATATGAAATTAAAATTGCCATAATTGAGTCAGTTTATGGTAGTAAATTACTTCTGAGAGCTTCAATTTGGAGGTGCCCAGCTAGTTTATGGTAATTAGTATAATTTTGCCACGGTCACCAAGTCTTTATATGTTGTTGCTGGTCGAAGAGTGGTCCTTTTGTCTGTCTGTTTTTTTAAGCTGGTAGCAATTGGAGATGATGAACAGCCATTTACTTGGGGAAGGGTAAAGGTGAAATTCCTAAAATGAAACAGGGATGTTTAAATTGCTCACTTGGAAGGAAGTTTGCATTTTTAATAAAAAATACTCTTATAATTTTCTTCTACCTACATATAAACACCATTCCAGTATATATGAAGAGCTGCTGTTTGTCTTCTGGGATCATTAATCAGAGGAATAGAGAGATGAGAAAGTGTATGCCATGAAGAGCTGTGCTCTTTTCTTGAAAATAAAAACCTGGAGGCAGGCAGAAAAGCTTGGGAAAACCCTCATCTTTATATTTATTATGCTCTTGGTTTTATATCTACTGCAGCTCCTTTCATCCATGGCCAACTCAGAACTGATAGGGTAGGAGCAGTTAACAGCATTAAAGGAGCAAGTGAATAGGACCTCAGAATTGTGGTTGTGAATGCAGTTAGATTATTTTATTTAGACCCTATGTGACTCTGGAGCCAGTGAGTTTTACTGCATAAGTAAAAAAAAAAAAAAAAAAATTATATGTTATACACAGTATTTAGAGAGGAAAAAGCCATCTGTTCATTCTGCCTACATTTCTGTGGGGAGTCTATCTGACATGAATCACTTGGGATTTGTACAGAATAAAACTATGCTAACATTTTATGAAAAAGGCTGTTGGTTGGGGCAGGGGGAACCAAAACTTTCTCTTTAGGGATTATTTAGGTCCCAGCTCAGTGGATGTTTTTCCCCCTCCTTCTTTATTGCATATGTACTTGCAAACTATTATGGTTTTTAATGTAAGTCAATTCTGACTCCCTCTGGAGTCTTAAGAAAATTTCTTAGAGTAGACAGTAGCATCAGAAAAAGACTTTAGACAGACTAATAGTTCAGAGTGTGGTCCCCAGACCAGCCTCATGAGCGTCACGTGGGAGCTAGTCAGACGTGTGAGTTCTAGGACTATCCCAGCCTTACTGCTTGAGAAACTCTGGGGGAATGGGGCTCTGCAGTCAGTGTTTAACAAACCTTCCTGGTTATTCTGATGAGCAGGAGAACCATGGAATTAGACACCAGACTGTCATAGGAAATACTAGTGTTACTTGGGGAAATTTCAGCACGACATATACTAATGATATGACCTGAGCCAAGCCTTAAATACATGATTTCCTTCAACCCTCACAACCCTTCAGAGAGCTTGATGTTCTTACTCCCCGGCTCAGATGATGACACTGTGCCTAAGCTGATCACCAGTAAGTGACAGAGTCAAGCTTTGCATCCTGGTCTGATTCCAACATTTGTCTAAACTACTGCTGAATAGGAAGACTCAAAACAGAATGATTTTAAGTGACTTTTTAGTAACTAAGTATATCATCATTAGGAAGGTACCCAAAAGCTCCTGTGGCAAGTTGGGTACACAGGCAAAGTAGAAGATAAACCTGAAACTCAGTTCTTGCCACATCTCTTCCTTCATTCTTCCTCAGTCATTTAATCTTACTCATTTACTTGATTCCTTAGATGGTTATCACTTCCTATGAAGAGTGTCACCTCTTTCACAGAACCAGGCTTCCGCTTTAAACTGGAAAAACTAGCAGAGTGGAGTGACTTTTTCAAGGTCTTCATTTCTGCTTTCAGTGGAAGAGCAATAGTTTGCTTCTATTCATAATGATGTTGAGACGGCAATTGCTACCATCCTTTTTCTAAGAGCAAAGAAGTACAAGCTAACCAAGATGCTGTAGTTCACTTTCACCTACATTTATTTAGGAGTTCCTTTGGCAAACCTGAAGTACGGTTCTATCCATATCAAGCCTGAATTCATAACAGCCTTTGAACCTGTCCGGATCTATCACAAAAAGAGTCGATCCGGTCATCTTACCTCTCTTTCTTTTTTAAACCCCCCTGTCTGTCACCTAAAGTTGCAGTCTCTTTAGCTGAATTATTAGCATGTGGGCGTCGAGGACAATTTCTTTGTTTTTTGTCTATAAACTGTTTCGTAGCAGGCACTCAGAAATTTCATACAGGATTAATATTTCGATCCTGCCTTATCTTGCTATCTTTTCCTAATATTTTCAAGCCTATCCTGTAGGTACTATGTCACACATCTTTCAATATTCATAATTCATCCTCTGTTACTTCTAAGCATTTGTATTAATACTTACCATTCCTCTAGAATAGATACACCATTCTTTCCCCTCTGAACTATTTTCTCCATTAATAATGAAAAATGTAAAAATTATAGCTGACATTTACTGAGCATTTGCCACGTTTAGTACTTTGTACACATTATCCCATTTAATCCTCACATTGATAATGCCGTATATTATGCTTTCTCTTGAGGTGACGAAAGTAAGATTTAAAGAGGCTAAGTGACTTGCCCCAGCTATTAAGTGGTGATGCTGAGATGTAAACTCAGATTGGTCTATTCCCAGTTAGACACTTAGCCACCATGATATATTGTCTCCATTGTTTTCAAAATTTATATAAACATTTGTGATTTTGTCTTCTTCCCTTTATTATGGTATCTTACCGTGTGTTAGGCTTGTTGTAATCTGGGTTCTTTTTAAAAAAAAAAAAAAGATACGTAGAGGTTATTAGGCAGACCTTCCAGGCCAGAACTCTCACACATAGTCTTGGGAATCTTCTATAAGATGGACCTAAGTACCATAAGGACATAGGCTACAACCTTCTGGGTTAAGTTTTATTTCACATAGCTCCAACTGTCTCCTCACTTTAGTTCATACTTAAGCTTGAGTGCCATTGGACTCAGTTGAGTCCAATATAGGTGTAAGGATAGGGGTGTGTTCATGATCCTGTTAGGAAATAGGGTTATATCAGCATTTCCCTAGGATGGTTACAGGCAAATTCCTCTCATTCCTGGATCTTAGTGACTTTGTACATGTGCATGTGAATCTTTTCCTTTATTTTACACTCACCTTCTGCGTTTGCTTTATTCACATATATGCTTCAGTCAGTGTGTAGACTAAAACATAATGGGGCCAGATTGTCATTTTAATAACATTTCCTTTCCAGATATCCACCCCCCCCCCAATCCTTTCTTTCTTGAAGTCAGGATGACAAAGGGCGCTAAAAGCAAAACAAGGAAGTTGAGTTTTGTTGCCCTCATAGTCCACCTTCTCCACTGAAGTCCCAAGGACCAAAGAGAACTGGATTCCCTGTAGTTCTTTCCGTGTGAGCCTGACTTAGTGACTTCACCTCCATTTTCTCTAAATGGAATTATTTGCATGTATTTCAGAGGATGACCTGTGGCTTAATTAGTATCTGTAAGCTGATTAGAGAACGTAAAGCAGTATGGAAGTGCTTATTATTTTTAAATTACATTTATAAAGGTTAAAATATTGATACCTCAACCATCATTATCATCATCATTTAGAATTTGTATGCCATTTACATTTCCAAAGTGCTTTATTCATGTAATTAGCTGGTCCTCCTGGTATTTCTATAAATTATGTTGGTATTATCCTCTGAAATGTTGACATTTTTAGTTTATAGTTTTTATTTCAGCTGAACTACACCTTGTTAAAAGGGTAAAAGTGATTAATAGCTTTTAAATCACCGAAGGTAAACATTCTTAAATATCCTTGTAGATAACTACGTGCCTGGGGATGACTGAGATGGCTTTCACCTACCAGTATTTGAGAATGAATTTATTTCTGTTGTTCAGATTATTTATCTTAGGTTTTTCTTTTTTAATCCTCTTTCACCTTGTCTACCTGTTTATTTTGTATTTTTTATAAATAGAAGAAGGTATATATGTCATAAGTCTATATTTTTCCACATATTTTTATGAACTAAGCATACCCCTGTTGTCAGCACTCAGGTCAAGAAATAACATGTGTGAGGGACTCAGAAGCCCTCTCATCACTTGTTCATTTGCAGACAAGATCCTGTCTTATAGACTAGGACATAAAGACCAGGATAGTTGAAATGTGGGGCACATTGAGTTTTGATGCTGAGATATTGCTTCAGTTATGAACTCATCGTTATACATACCAGACATTTTATGTCACCAGTTTAAATTAGCCCCTAGTGGTGTAGGCAGAATAAGCTCTTCGACGTCCCAGGAGTGAAGTTGGCCCCTTTTAGAAAGGCTTCACATGGAGGTGGGGTTAGAGCCAAGCTGCTTCTGGGGATAGAGAGCTTGGTTGAGTATTGAGTTATTTACTCTTGGGGGTACAGTAAGGTTGAGTGAAGAGATGGACAAAGGAGGAGGGTAGAGTGGCATGCATTCCAAGAAGGGAAAAGAGAAATAACCTTGCATGTGGCATTTCTGGTTATGGGGAGTCACTATCCCACTTTGTTTGTAGTAGGTGGTTCTTATAAGGGGGTAGTCACCATTCAAGTTTGAGAGGGGAGTAGGGGAGTAGTTCAGATTGAGGATCTTGAATTATCAGCTCACGATTCATAGTAAACGGAAACTTGCTGAATATCATTTGTATGTTAGGCACAATACTCAGTGCTTTTTAGTGTGCACTCAGGACAGTTGGTACTGTGGGGGCAGGGATTGGTGGCTCTAAAGACATATAAGCAGCTGGAATACAATGGGGAGACTGGAGGCAGAAGAAGCAGTTAGAAGAGTAGGGTTAATCAGACATGACATGACGGGACCTTGGGTAGGCTTAGTTCTGAAATTTTTAAGTCCAGCTACTTGAAGGTCTTGGACCTATAGAATAGAGACTTCAGATTTTCTTGATGATTTTACATATTATCTAATGTAAGAGTTTAAAATAATGAGTATTTACTTGGTTAGATAATTCCCAATCACCTACTATAGATCCATCTCTACTAAATTTGATGGTTTGCTCACTCTCTCTGCTTACTTGGCATTAGTTAAATTGGGGCAGCCATTTAATAAATTGTTTCTAATATTTGTATATAACCTATTATTTAGGAGTCTCAGTACTGACTGAAGATTGTGGTTTTACAGTGTTCTCTTCATTTTTCTTAGGAATTTTTTTCTTTTTTACAGCAGCATGCCAGTGTCAAAGCATTGAGTCTGGTTTATAGTTTCTTATCTCATCATTTAGCATCCAAAGCCAGATGTCTTTAAGGAATTACATCTGACCACTTTTTCCTAGTTTTAGTGCTTGCTGGCCATAACAACTATCAAAGGTTTGTCTCAAGCCCCTCTTCCCTTCCATCACCCCTCCAGGAGGTCTTGTTCCTGTCTCATGTTGACATGATGAGTTAATAAAATTAGGTAATGAGAGGATGAATATAGAGATAGGTGGATACGCTGCTTGGTAGATGAGTGGGAATTCTGGAAAATGTATTGAGTGCTAGGGAAATAAGGAAGGAAAGAAGAACAAGTGCAGAAAGTAAATATACATGAAAACACGAAAAGTATGACTTTGGAGTGGTGACTTGAGCTGTGTGTAGCCATAGGTTCATTGTTGAAGTCAGGTTCTGAGACTCTTTACCAAGTTGTGCAGGAAGCAATACAGGTTATAAAAAGGACTTTCAAGATCTTTTAACCAACTGGAAGAGTTGCCATGACTTTTCATATCACTTATATGCAGAGTACATCATGAGAAATGCTGGGCTGGAGGAAGCACAAGCTGGAATCAGGATTGCTGGGAGAAATATCAATAACCTCAGATATGCAGATGACACCACCCTTATGGCAGAAAGTGAAGAGGAACTAAAGAGCCTCTTGATAAAAGTGAAAGAGGGGAGTGAAAAAGTTGGCTTAAAACTCAACATGCAGAAAACTAAGATCATGGCATCCGGTCCCATCACTTCATGGCAAATAGATGGAGAAACAGTGAAAACAGTGGCAAACTTTATTTTTTGGGCTCTAAAATCATTGTAGATGGTGACTGCAGCCATAAAATTAAAAGACACTTACTCCTTGGAAGAAAAGTTATGACCAACCTAGACAGCATGGTAAAAAGCAGAGACATTACTTTGTCAACAAATGTCGGTCTAGTCAAGGCTATGGTTTTTCTAGTGGTCATGTATGGATGTGAGAGTTGGACTATAAAGAAAGCTGAGCACTGAAGAATTGATGCTTTTGAACTGTGGTGTTGGAGAAGACTCTTGAGAGTCCCTTGGACTGCAAGGAGATCCAACCAGTCCATCCTAAAAGAAATCAGTCCTGAATGTTCATTGGAAGGATTGATGTTGAAACTGAAACTCCAATACTTTGGCCACCTGATGCGAAGAACTGACTCACTGAAAACGACCCTGATGCTGGGAAAGATTGAGGGCAGGAGGAGAAGGGGACAACAGAAGATGAGACAGTTGGATGGCATCACCGACTCGATGGACATGAGTTTGAGTAAACTCTGGGAATTGGTCATGGACAGGGAGGCCTGGCATGCTGCAGTCCATGGGGTCACAAAGAGTTGATATCACTGAGCAACTGAACTGAACTTCATATCACCGTGGAATGCGCCTAAGAATCTTAGTTACTACTGCTGTTTGTATACAATATCATTCCTTGATGCAAGGGAGTTTGTTTATCGGGCAGTCTGAAGAGATGGAACTCTTCGTAGTAGCTTTTATATTAATATTGATCCAAACATGGAGAAGTATCTCTTTTCTTCTGTGTCCATCCAGTCAATTTTTGAAACTCTCAGTGATTTTAGCTGTCCTAAAATTTGGTCTGTTATAAATGGACAGGGCTTTGTGTTCTTTAACAACTAGAGGATAAATCTTTTGATACTGAGTTTGAACATAAATCCACAGACTGTATGATTTCAGTACCTTTAGACCATGAAATTTTTGCACCATGTCTTATTTCCTTGGATATGTTGCAGTGGTCTCCTGGTTTATAGTCTATGGGAACTAAAATAGAATTTATATCCTATTGTTGTGTGAAAATTATATAAATTTTAATTATGTTGAGTTGGTTCATGGTGCTTTTCAGGTCTACTGTATCCTTCTACTTTTCTATATATTCTTTCAATTAATTTTTGACAGTTTGATATTGAAAGTCCAACCAAAAATCTTATCTACTTAAAAAATAATTACAATATAGAGTGCACCTCTATGGAACTTTTTTCTGTAATTTCCAAGTGTCCTGTAAATGTGGTATTATACTTTCATAATAAAAAAAATAGAGGATAAATCATCAGTTTGATTCTTTTTCATTGAAGATTTTTAAAAATAACTAGATATTAAATAGTGTACACAGCGATTTTTGCATGACTTTTTAGTCTAAATTTTTGATGTGAGTTTAGCTTCTTCAACCTTTTAATCTATTCCTGAATGTATTATTTTTTAATAGATGTGGTGTTTATTTTGGAGTGGGAATGTTAATTACCCCTTTTAAGACAAATCGCTGTCCAAAACACATTAACCATGCCTCCACTAAGAACCGTGGTAACACATTTTCACCTGACAAAAGGGGGTGGGCAGAAAATTAGCTAATGAAATAGTTGTTCCAGGCTAGTATATAATTAAGGACTTTGCAAAACCCTTTGGGAAACTAGAAAACTGGAGATGAGTTATAAGTATGTAAATTATCTATTGTTCTGCTAAATATATGTGTAGTGGAAATGAATTTTTTCTCCGGAAAGTATTTAAAACAAGAACAAATCATAATTATATTAGTTCTGCCTAAATATTCTGGCCTACTGAATGCAGAAGATCCTAGAGTTACCTTTTGACTCCGTGCTGCTGCTGCTAAGTCGCTTCAGTCGTGTCCGACCCTGTGCGACTCCATAGACAGCAGCCCACGAGGCTCCTCTGTCCCTGGGATTCTCCAGGCAAGAACACTGGAGTGGCTTGCCATTTCCTTCAATGCATGAAAGAGAAAAGTGAAAGTGAAGTCGCTCAGTCGTGTCCGACTCTTCAAGACCCCATGGACTGCAGCCTACCAGGCTCCTCCGTCCATGGGATTTTCCAGGCAAGAGTACTGGAGTGGGGTGCCATTGCCTTCTCCAATGACTGTGCTAATTGCCATTAAGTACTAGTGTGGGCTGCTTTGTAAGCTGCAGAATTTGAAGGCTGTTGTTGAGTTATTCTTTCAGGTATGAAGGTAGCAAGGCTGATGGTTCATTTTAGCCTTAGGGAAATGAATTATGGATCAATCCCCTAATTCAGTGCTTCTCAAGCTTTCATGCATATACATCACCTGTTGCTTTTCTTTAAATATGGACTTTTATGCAGGAGTTCCGGGGTGCATGTGTGCGTGCTCAGTGGTGTCCGACTTGTTGCGACCCAATGGACCATCATCCACCAGGCTCTTGGGTCCATAGGATTTTCGAGGCAGGAATACTGGAGTAGGTGGCCTTTTCCTTCTTCAGGGGATCTTCCTGACCCGGGGATTGAACCCTCATCTCCTGTGTCTTCTCTATTGCAGGCAAATTCTTTACCAGTGAGCCACTGGAGAAGCCCCAGTTCTGGGTTGGGGCCAGATAATTTGTTTTTCTAACATGCTATCAAGTGATGGCAGTGCTGTGTGGACCACACTGTTTTTGAGTAGCAAGACACTAATATCTCTTAAAGTGAGGAATCTTTTTTTTTTTTTTAATTTATTTATTTGGCTGTGTTGGGTCTTAGTTTGTGGCATGTGTGATCTTTTGTTGCAGTTCACAGTCTCTCTAGTTGTGAAGCATGGACTTGGTTGCTCCATGGCATGTGGGATCTTAGTTCCCGCACCAAGGATTGAACCTGTGCCCCCTGCTTTGCAAGGTGAATTTTTACCCACTGGACTACTAGGGAAGCCCCAGAGAGAATTCATTTTATTCATGGGAAACACATACATGCCCTCGTGTAACATTTCTCTTCTTGAGAGATTGGAAGCTGTTGGAGTCTGTAAAGAACTGTGGTCACTACCCCTGTCTCTTCAATGTCCTCTTCCCCTAATTCTGCGATCCCACCACATTTGTGGAAGGACTGCTGGCTGAGCATCACATGTGACCCAGAATTCAAGTTCTGAGCTTCTCTGTGGGTGGTCAGTGTTGGTAGAAATTAATATGGCCTGTGACAGTGGTTGGCCATTATGATGATGCCAACATTGAGTCCTGTATCTTTGCTTAACTCACTGCTGGGTGCCAAGCCAGCTATGTTCTCCACCTTAGTGACTTCTGAATATTATCATTCTAGATGCTGCACATCTTTTAAAAATATCCTACATTGATCACTACAGTTTAACAATTCCACACCTTCACATCTCTAAGTCCGTCTAATTTCTCTCCCACTGCAAGACTACAGTTTTATTTGGGCCACCATTTACTACCCCAGGTCACTGTACCATTCTGTTAACTCTTCTTCTAACCCTATCCTGATTTACTCTTGACATTGTGTTCTTAATGTCCCCACTGTGAAGATTAAGTCCAGACTTCTTGGCATGGCATTCAGGGCCTTCCTTGAGTCGGACCATGGAAGCTTTTACATCTTGCTTTTGTTCTTTGATGGGATCCCAGTCCTTTCTGCCTCCAGACCTTTGTCCTTAACTTAACCTCTGCCTAAAGATAGTTTTTCTCAACTTTCCTTCCCTGGCTAACTCTGATTTATCTTTTTTTTTTTTTTTTTGCTCAGTTATCAAAATTTTATTCTTGAGTATTTCTCAAAGAATATAAAGACCAAATATTATTATGGAATCTTGCAGGATATTGTATTAGTTCAATTGTCTTGATTAGTTTAGTCTGATTTTTTATTTTTTTTTATTTTTTTTATTTTTTAAAAAAAAATCACATGCTCCCCATCCTGAACCCTCCTCCCTCCCAACCTCCCCATACCATCCCCCTGGGCCTTCCCAGCGCACCAGCCCCAAGCATCCAGCATCGTGCACTGAACCTGGACTGGCATCTCGTTTCATACATGACATTTCACATGTTTCAATGACATTCTCCCAAATCTTCCCACCCTCTCCCACAGAGTCCATAAGACTGTTCTATACATCAGTGTCTCTTTTGCTGTCTCGTATACAGGGTTAAAAAGAATACATTTGAATCAGTTCTAATGAGGTGGATGAAACTGGAGACTATTATACAGAGTGAAGTAAGCAAGAAGGAAAAACATAAATACAGTATACTAACGCATGTATATGGAATTTAGAAAGATGGTAACGATAACCCTGATTTATCTTTCAGTTCTCAATTTTGATGTCAACATTTCTGGGTCTTCCAAGCAAGTATTAGGTATCTCTGTTGTTGCTTCCTGAAAGAGCTGTGTACTTTCCTATGCACAGCTGTACTTTTTTTTTTTCCCCCTGGTAAATACACATAATGTAAAATATATCTTAACCATTTTAAGTGTACAATTCAATGGTATTGCATACATGTAAAATGTTGTGAAACAATTACTACCACCTATCTTGATTACCCTTGTAAAACTGAAATTCTGTACGTATTAAACAATAACTCCATATTCCCCGCTCCCCGCAGCTCTTGAAAATCACCATTCTTCTGTCTCTGATGCTGAATGCTCTAAGTATCTCATTTAAGTGAAATCAAACAGTACTTGTGATTGGTTTATTTCACTTCGCATCATGTGTTCAAGATCCATCCATGTTGTAGCATATGTCAAAATTGCTTTCCTTTTATAAATTAAAAAGGAATTTAATTGGAGGTTAGTTTCTTTATAATGTTGTGTTGGTTTCTGCTGTACAACATGAATCAGCCATAAATATACATATATCCACTCCTTCTTGAGCCATCTTCCCACTCCACCTCTCTAGGTCATCAAAGAGCACCAGGCTGAAAACTTCCTGTGCTGAACAGCACCTTCCCACTGGCTATGTTTTATACATGGTGCTGTACATATTTCAGTGCTACTCTCTCAGTCTGTCCCACCCTTTTCTTCCCCCACTGTCTCCACAAGCCCTTTGTCCGCATCTGCGTTTCTATTCTTGCCCTGCAAATAGGTTCATCAATGCTGTATTATTCCATTATTTGTAAATACTTCATCTTGCTTATCCATTCATTTCTCAGTGGACACTTGGATTGCTTCCGTGTTTTAGCTGTTGCGAATAATGCTGCTGTGAACATGAGTCTCTAGGTATCTCTTTAAGACCTTGCTTTGAATTCTTTTGAGTATATACTCAGAAACTGAATTGCTGGCTCTTGCAGTAATACTGTTTGTAATTTTTCGGTATAGTGGCTGTACCGTTTTATATTCCCCTCAACTGTGTATAAGAGTTCCAATTCCTCTGCATCTTTGCCAACACTTATGTTCTCTGTGTGTGTTTTCATAGTAGCTATCCTAACAAGTGTGAGGTGGTATCTCGATGTAATTTTGATTTCTGTTTCCTGAATGACCGGTGACATTGGGCATCTTTTCATGTGTATATCTTTTTTGTAGAAATGTCCATTCAGGTCCTTTACCCATTTTTGAATTAGGTTGTTTGTTTTATCAAAGAGCTTTAGGAGTTCTTTATATATTCTGGATATTGATTCTTTATCAGTAGATGATTTGCAGATCATCTATAGATAGAGATCGATGATTTCTCCCATTCTTTGGGTTGCTTGTTTACGCCTTTGTCTTTTCACACACATACTTTTTCAGATTCTCATGAAGTCCAGTTTGCCCTTTGATTCTTCTGCTGCCTGTACTTTTGGTGTCACGTCCAAGGAATTTTTAAAACCAGAATTGTAAAACTTTTGCCCTGTGTTTTATGGTTTTAGGTTTTATACATTTAGGTCTTTAGTCTCTTTTAAAGTAAATTTTGTATATGGTGTTAGGTAAGGGTCTAACTTCATTCTTTTGCTTGTGGATATCCAGTCTTGCCAGCATCTTTTGTTCCAAAGACTCACAGCTGTATTCTTAGTGTCGGGCAAGTAGAAATATTTATTGAATAAGACTGAGTGAAAAAGTGAAAAGTTAGATATTGTATCTTTATTTTGTCTAAGGCAGAATTTACCATGCTTTTGAGTCTATGGAAATGTTCTATTTATAAACATCATACAACATTGATTTGGTAGTAAAGTTTTAATGATGTATGTAGAACAAATGTTGATAAAACAAAATTTATAATTTTATGTTAGTATATAGGCAGTAACCCAAAAGATATGCAATAATAATCATAAGACTGATAACAGATATGTGAGAAGGTATAGAGAGGTTGTGGAAAATGGAAAAAATAAATTTTTGTTTCCCTTTTTGTGGTTTCTTTATTCACATCATGGTCAAATAATGTAAGTATTGCTAACAAATGTTCATATTACAATCTCCTGTTTTCTGAATGTGGCTTTGGTTTGCCTTTCGGGCCAAATGTACCACCCTAAAATGGTTATAATATTATAATTTAGAGCTAGCAAAAGAGAAACTGCATCCATCAATCCATCCATTTACCCACCTATGCATCCACCTCCACTTTGTAAATATTTGTGTGCCTATTCTGGGCAAGGCATTGTGTTAGATGGTGGAGTTGTAAGCAAAATACCTATTATCTTAAAGATAAAATATGTCCAGTAATTAGAAGAACATCTCAAACGTGAGTCTGCTTTGGTGTTCTCAGTACAGTTAATACCTGCATAGTGATTTACTGCTTGAAAAACTCTTTCATGTGCTGTATCTCCTTCTATTCCTATATCACAGATGAAGAAATGGAAGCTGAGAGTGATTACACAAAGTCGCATGCCTTCCCAGGGGAGAAGATAAACTTGGGCCCAGGATAGATTCCCTTTCCCATGCTGATTTCTTGCATGAATGATCTGTACTGCCTCCATGGGCAGTACTATGTGAGGACCTCACAGAACCCTAACACATTTTTGAGATCATCATTTGAAAAATACTTTTTTTAAAAAAAATTTATGGCACATGTTCCAATGCTTAGTGATATTTGAGTGTTGTGTACCATGTAATTAAATTTATGTCCATTACATCACCTATTGGGTCTCTCTTTTAAGTATTAAAAACATGGTTTTACCCTTATTTTCTGGGATTTTATTTTTAATTTAGGGGTAAAAAGAGGATGTGTATTTTTTGAAATTTCTTTTTTTTTAAATTTTATTTTATTTTTAAACTTTACAATATTGTATTGGTTCTGCCATATATTGAAATGAATCTGCCACAGGCATACACGTGTTCCCCATCCTGAACCCTCCTCCCTCCTCCCTCCCCATACCATCCCTCCGGGTCGTCCCAGTGCACCAGCCCCAAGCATCCACTATCGTGCATCGAACCTGGACGGGCGACTTGTTTCATATATGATATTATACATATTTCAGTGCCATTCTCCCAAATCATCTCACCCTCTCCCTCTCCCACAGAGTCCAAAAGACTGTTCTATACATCAGTGTCTCTTTTGCTGTCTCGTATACAGGGTTATTGTTACCATCTTTCTAAATTCCATATATATGCATTAGTAAACTGTATTGGTGTTTTTCTTTCTGGCTTACTTGACTCTGTATAATAGGCTCCAGTTTCATCCACCTCATTAGAACTGGTGCAAATGTATTCTTTTTAATGGCTGAGTAATACTCCATTGTGTATATGTACCATAGCTTTCTTATCCATTCATCTGCTGATGGGCATCTAGGTTGCTTCCATGTCCTGGCTATTATAAACAGTGCTGTGATGAACATTGGGGTACACGTGTCTCTTTCCCTTCTGGTTTCCTCAGTGTGTATGCCCAGCAGTGGGATTGCTGGATCATAAGACAGTTCTATTTCCAGTTGTTTAAGGAATCTCCACACTGTTCTCCATAGTGGCTGTACTAGTTTGCATTCCCACCAACAGTGTAAGAGGGTTCCCTTTTCTCCACATCCTCTCCAGCATTTATTACTTGTAGACTTTTGGATCACAGCCATTCTGACTGGCGTGAAATGGTACCTCATAGTGGTTTTGATTTGCATTTCTCTGATAATGAGTGATGTTGAGCATCTTTTCATGTGTTTGTTAGCCATCTGTATGTCTTCTTTGGAGAAATGTCTATTTAGTTCTTTGGCCCATTTTTTGATTGGGTCATTTATTTTTCTGGAATTGAGCTGTAGGAGTTGCTTGTATATTTTTGAGATTAATTCTTTGTCAGTTGCTTCATTTGCTATTATTTTCTCCCATTCTGAAGGCTGCCTTTTCACCTTGCTTATAGTTTCCTTTGTTGTGCAGAAGCTTTTAAGTTTAATTAGGTCCCATTTGTTTATTTTTGCTTTTATTTCCAATATTCTGGGAGGTGGGTCATAGAGGATCCTGCTTGTGATGTATGTCGGAGAGTGTTTTGCCTATGTTCTCCTCTAGGAGTTTTATAGTTTCTGTTCTTACGTTGAGATCTTTAATCCATTTTGAGTTTATTTTTGTGTATGGTTTAGAAAGTGGTCTAGTTTCATTCTTTTACAAGTGGTTGACCAGTTTTCTCAGCACCACTTGTTAAAGAGATTGTCTTTAATCCATTGTATATTCTTGCCTCCTTTGTCAAAGATAAGGTGTCCATATGTGTGTGGATTTATCTCTGGGCTTTCTATTTTGTTCCATTGATCTTTATTTCTGTCTTTGTGCCAGTACCATACTGTCTTGATGACTGTGGCTTTGTAACAGAGCCTGAAGTCAGGTTGATTCCTCCAGTTCCATTCTTCTTTCTCAAGATAGCTTTGGCTATTCAAGGTTTTTTGTATTTCCATACAAATTGTGAAATTATTTGTTCTAGCTCTGTGAAGAATACCGTTGGTAGCTTGATAGGGATTGCATTGAATCTATAAATTGATTTGGGTAGTATACTCATTTTCACTATATTGATTCTTCCAATCCATGAACATGGTATATTTCTCCATCTATTAGTGTCCTCTTTGATTTCTTTCACCAGTGTTTTATAGTTTTCTATATATAGGTCTTTAGTTTCTTTAGGTAGATATATTCCTAAGTATTTTATTCTCTTCATTGCAATGGTGAATGGAATCGTTTCCTTAATTTCTCTTTCTGTTTTCTCATTATTAGTGTATAGGAATGCAAGGGATTTCTGTGTGTTGATTTTATATCCTGCAACTTTACTATAGTCATTGATTATTTCTAGTAATTTTCTGGTGGAGTCTTTAGGGTTTTCTATGTAGAGGATCATGTCATCTGCAAATAGTGAGAGTTTTACTTCTTCTTTTCCAATTTGGATTCCTTTTATTTCTTTTTCTGCTCTGATTGCTGTGGCCAAAACTTCCAAAACTGTGTTGAATAGTAATGGTGAAAGTGGGCACCCTTGTCTTGTTCCTGTCTTTAGAGGAAATGCTTTCAATTTTTCACCATTGAGGATAATGTTTGCTGTGGGTTTGTCATATATAGCTTTTATTATGTTGAGGTATGTTCCTTCTATTCCTGCTTTCTGGAGAGTTTTTATCATAAATGGATGTTGAATTTTGTCAAAGGCTTTCTCAGCATCTATTGAGATAATCATATGGTTTTTATTTTTCAATTTGTTAATGTGGTGTATTACATTGACTGATTTGCAGATATTGAAGAATCCTTGCATCCCTGGGATAAAGCCCACTTGGTCATGGTGTATGATCTCTTTAATGTGTTGTTGGATTCTGATTGCTAGAATTTTGTTAAGGATTTTTGCATCTATGTTCATCAGTGATATTGGCCTGTAGTTTTCTTTTCTTGTGGCATCTTTGTCAGGTTTTGGTATTAGGGTGATGGTGGCCTCATAGAATGAATTTGGAAGTTTACCTTCCTCTGCAATTTTCTGGAAGAGTTTGAGCAAGATAGGTGTTAGCTTTTCTCTAAATTTTTGGTAGAATTCAGCTGTGAAGCCGTCTGGACCTGGGCTTTTGTTTGCTGGAAGATTTCTGATTACAGTTTCAATTTCTGTGCTTGTGATGGGTCTGTTAAGATTTTCTATTTCTTCCTGGTCCAGTTTCGGAAAGTTGTACTTCTTTAAGAATTTGTCCATTTCTTCCACGTTGTCCATTTTATTGGCATATAATTGCTGATAGTAGTCTCTTATGATCCTTTGTATTTCTGTGTTGTCTGTTGTGATCTCTCCATTTTCATTTCTAATTTTATTGATTTGATTTTTCTCCCTTTGTTTCTTGATGAGTCTGGCTAATGGTTTGTCAATTTTATTTATCCTTTCAAAGAACCAGCTTTTGGCTTTGTTGATTTTTGCTATGGTCTCTTTTGTTTCTTTTGCATTTATTTCTGCCCTAATTTTTAAGGTTTCTTTCCTTCTACTAACCCTGGGGTTCTTCATTTCTTCCTTTTCTAGTTGCTTTAGGTGTAGAGTTAGGTTATTTATTTGACTTTTTTCTTGTTTCTTGAGGTGTGCCTGTATTGCTATGAACTTTCCCCTTAGGACTGCTTTTACAGTGTCCCACAGGTTTTGGGTTGTTGTGTTTTCATTTTCATTTGTTTCTATGCAAATTTTGATTTCTTTTTTGATTTCTTCTGTGATTTGTTGGTTATTCAGCAGCGTGTTGTTCAGCCTCCATATGTTGGAATTTTTAATAGTTTTTCTTCTGTAATTGAGATCTAATCTTACTGCATTGTGGTCAGAAAAGATGCTTGGAATGATTTCAATTTTTTTGAATTTACCAAGGCTAGATTTATGGCCCAGGATGTGATCTATCCTGGAGAAGGTTCCATGTGCGCTTGAGAAAAAGGTGAAATTCATTGTTTTGGGATGAAATGTCCAATAGATATCAATTAGGTCTAACTGGTCTGTTGTATCGTTTAACGTTTGTGTTTCCTTGTTAATTTTCTGTTTAGTTGATCTATCCATAGGTGTGAGTGGGGTATTAAAGTCTCCCACTATTATTGTGTTATTGTTAATTTCTCCTTTCATACTTGTTAGCATTTGCCTTACATATTGCGGTGCTCCCGTGTTGGGTGCATATATATTTATAATTGTTATATCTTCTTCTTGGATTGATCCTTTGATCATTATGTGGTGACCGTCTTTGTCTCTTTTCACAGCCTTTGTTTTAAAGTCTATTTTGTCTGATATGAGTATTGCTACTCCTGCTTTCTTTTGGTCCCTATTTGCATGGAAAATCTTTTTCCAGCCCTTCACTTTCAGTCTGTATGTGTCCCCTGTTTTGAGGTGGGTCTCTTGTAGACAGCATATGTAGGGGTCTTGTTTTTGTATCCATTCAGCCAGTCTTTGTCTTTTGGTTGGGGCATTCAACCCATTTACGTTTAAGGTAATTACTGATAAGTATGATCCCATTGCCATTTACTTTATTGTTTTGGGTTCGAATTTATACACCATTTTTGTGTTTCCTGTCTAGAGAATATCCTTTAGTATTTGTTGGAGAGCTGGTTTGGTGGTGCTGAATTCTCTCAGCTTTTGCTTGTCTGAGAAGCTTTTGATTTCTCCTTCGTATTTGAATGAGATCCTTGCTGGGTACAATAATCTGGGCTGTAGGTTATTTTCTTTCATCACTTTAAGTATGTCTTGCCATTCCCTCCTGGCTTGGAGAGTTTCTATTGAAAGATCAGCTGTTATCCTTATGGGAATTCCCTTGTGTGTTATTTGTTTTTCCCTTGCTGCTTTTAATATTTGTTCTTTGTGTTTGATCTTTGTTAATTTGAATAATATGTGTCTTGGGGTGTTTCACCTTGGGTTTATCTTGTTTGGGACTCTGGGTTTCTTGGACTTGGGTGATTATTTCCTTCCCCATTTTATGGAAGTTTTCAACTATTATCTCCTCAAGTATTTTCTCATGGTCTTTCTTTTTGTCTTCTTCTTCTGGGACCCCTATGATTTCGAATGTTGTAGCATTTAATATTGTCCTGGAGGTCTCTGAGATTGTCCTCATTTCTTTTAATTCGTTTTTCTTTTTTCCTCTCTGATTCATTTATTTCTACCATTCTATCTTCCAATTCACTAATCCTGTCTTCTGCCTCTGTTACTCTACTATTTGTTGCCTCCAGAGTGTTTTTGATTTCACTTATTGCATTATTCATTATATATTGATTCTTTTTTATTTCTTCTAGGTCCTTGTTAAACCTTTCTTGCATCTTCTCAATCCTTGTCTCCAGGCTATTAATCTGTGATTGCATTTTGATTTCAAGATTTTGGATCAATTTCACTTTCATTATTCAGAATTCTTTATCAGGTAGGTTCCCTATCTCTTCCTCTTTTGTTTGATTTGGTGGGCATTTATCCTTTTCCTTTACCTGCTGGGTATTCCTCTGTCTCTTCATCTTGTTTAAATTGCTGAGTTTGGGGTGTCCTTTCTGTATTCTGGCAGTTTGTGGAGTTCTCTTTATTGTGGCATTTCCTTGCTGTGTGTGAGTTTGTACAGGTGGCTTGTCAAGGTTTCTTGGTTAGGGAAGCTTGTGTTGGTGTTCTGGTGGGTGGAGCTGTATTTCTTCTCTCTGGAGTGCAGTGAAGTGTCCAGTAATGAGTTATGAGATGTCTATGGTTTTGGGGTGACTTTGGGCAGCCTGTATCTTGAAGCTCAGGGCTGTGTTCCTGTGTTGCTGGAGAATTTGCTTGGTATGTCTTGCCCTGGAACTTGTTGGTCCCTGTGTGGTGCTTGGTTTCAGTGTAGGTATGGAGCCGTTTGATGAGCTTCTGTCAATTAATGTTCCCTGGAGTTAGGATTTGGACTTAGCCTCCTGCTTCCAGTTATCGGTCTTATTTTTACAGTAGTTTCAAAACTTCACCTTCTATACAGCACCATTGATAAAACATCTGCGTTAAAGATGAAAAGTTTCTCCACTGTGGTGGCCACCCAGAGACGTTCACAGCGTTACACGGAGAAGAGAAGAGGGAGGAGGGAGTTAGAGGTGACCCAAATGAGATGAGGTGGAATCAATAGAGGAGAGAGCAGGCTAACCAGTAATCACTTCCTTATGTGCACTCCACAATTGGACCACTCAGGATGTTCACGGAATTATACAGAGAAGAGAAAAAGGAGGAAGGAGACAGAGGTGGCCAGGTGGATAAAAGGGGGAATGAAAAGGAGGGAGACAGATCCAGCCAGTAATCAGTTCCCTAAGTGTTCTCCACCATCTGGAACACACAGAAATTCGCAGAATTGCATAGAGTAGAGAGGGGTTAGGGAGGAGACACAGGCGACCTGGTGGAGAAAAAGGAGAGTCCAAAGAGGGAGAGAGCAGTCAAGCCAGTAATCTCGCTCCCTAGTGAAAAATGGGTACTGAAGATTGGGTTCTTAAAGGCACAAAATTGGTAACAAATACATGAAAGCAAAAATTAAAAATCTAGAGTAGAGTTTGGAATTTCAAAAATACTATGTTAAAGAAAAGAAGAAGGAAAAGAAAGAGAAAAAAAAAAACCAAGTCGCAAAAAATATAAAGAAAATATAGGTACAAAATTGATAACAAATACCAAAAAGCAAAAGTTAAAAAATCTAGATTTGAGTCTGGAATTTCAAAAATACAATGTTAAAAAAAAGAAGAAGAAAAAGAAAGAAAAAAAAAACACACAAAAACAAACCAAGTCGCAAAAATTATAAAGAAAATATAGGTACAAAATTGATAACCAATACCAAAAAGCAAAAGTTAAAAATCTAGAGTCTGGAATTTTAAAAATACGATGTTAAAAAAAAAAGAAGAAAAAGAGAGAATAAACAAAAATAAACCAGTTGCAAAAATTATGAAGAAAATACAGGTACAAAATTGATAACAAATACCAAAAAGCATAAATTAAAAATCTAGAGTTTGGAATTTCAGATATACAATGTTATATAAAAGAAGGAGAGAGAGAGAGAGAGGGAAAAAAAAAGTCACAAAATTTGTAAAAAAAAAAATAAATAAATAAATAAATAAAGGTATAAAATTGATAAGAAATACCAAAAAGCTAAAATTAAAAATCTAGAGTAGAGTTTGGAATTTCAAAAATACAATGTTAAAGAAAAGAAGAAAAAAAAACAAGGTCACAAAAATTATAAAAATGTATATATGAAGTTTGCTTTTTAAAAAAAATAGGGTCTTTTTTTTTTTTTTTGCAAAGTAATAGTAGGTTATAAAAGTGAAAATTAAAGGAATAATAGAGGACTTAAAATTTTTTCAAAAATTAAAAAAAAAAAAGAATGATCATAAAAATATATCTAGGGCTTTCTCTGGTTTTGTTTTGGGCATTGTGGGATCAGTTCATTTTCGGCTAGTTCCTTGGTCCGACTTATATTTCTCAAGATCTGTAGGCCCCTTCCTATGTATTCAGTTCTAACCACAGTGTTTTAATCTATTGCCTGTAGCTTCCAAAGCGGTCCCCTCTGTTATAGCTTCTTCTATTTGCTGGTCTCTTCAGTGTCTGGTTTCTGCCCTGACACAAAGGGGACGGTGGTGGCCACTTTTTTTCTTTTAGGCTCACTTGTTCAGTCGCGCTGTGGGGAGGGAGGGACGCTGCAAACAAATAACACTGGCGTGTGCTCGCAGTGCCTCAGCCACACTGGGTCTGCCCCCGCTCACGGCGCGTGTAGCCTCCCTGCCCACACTGCTCAGGCTCTAGGTTGCTCCGCCAGGAACCATCCGTGGCTGGCCCTGGGCTGCTTGCACCTCCCAGGTCCAAGCTGCTCAGGTTCAGGCACTCGGGAAGCCCTCAGAGGCGCAGACTCGGTTGGGCCAGCGTTTTGTGCCCTTCCCTGGTCCGAGCAGCTCAGGTGATGAGGTGTTTGGCGAGCGCGATTGCTGCGACGTATTGCCTCCCCGTGGCTTGGTTATCTAGGTGTACAAGTGGCGCACCTTCTCAGGCGGATGTTGACCGTCCAGACCCCCAAGAAGTTTTAGTTAGCAAAGAAGCCTGCTTACAGTTTTGTAGATAATGTCTCTCTGGAGCTGTGATTGCCCACTTCCGGCTCTGGCTGCCTGTCACCAGACAGGGACGGTCTGCAGCCGGCTATCTCTGTACAGTCCTTTGTTTCGTGCGCAGGCCTGGTGGTGTCTTAGCTTAGGGCTGGCTTCTCCCGTAGTAGATATCCCACAGTCTGGTTTGCTAGCCCAAAGTATTTCGCTCATATAGCGTTCAGGGTATTCAGGCCAGATCCTTATTCTAAGCGATGCAGCCCGTGCCGCGCCTCCCTGCTCAGCCCCTGATTGCTAATGGCGGATGCAGGCGTCTGCGCTGCTTCTCCACTGGGGGAGTTACCATAGGGCTCGTAATCTGTGGGTTTTAATTGTTTATTTATTTTCCCTCCCTGTTGTGTTGCCCTCTGTGCTTCCAAGGCTCGGCACAGATTCGGCAGTGAGAAGGTTTCCTGGTGTTTGGAAACTTCTCTCTTTTAAGACTCCCTTCCCGGGACGGAGCTCTGTCCCTCCCTCTTTTGTCTCTTTTTTTGTCTTATATATATTTTTCCTACCTCCTTTCGAAGACATGGGTTGCTTTTCTGGGTGCCTGATGTCCTCTGTCGGCATTCAGAAGTTGTTTTGTGGAATTTACTGGGCGTTTAAATGTTCTTTTGATGAATTTGTGGGGGAGAAAGTGTTCTCCCCGTCCTACTCCTCCAGCATCTTAGCTCCTCCCCCTGAAATTTCTTTTGATTGTTTTCGCCTCCTATAATTTCTTTGTTATACTGATAAAATACAAAGGATGAAGTTCTTACAGCTAGAAAGAACTTTATTGAAGGATATGTATTATTGGAATTCTAGCATATAAATTAAATATAGTTTTCATAGTTCACTTCAAATTAGTTTTGTATCTGTTTGTACAGAAAGTCTTCATTTAGGCAATGGTCATTTATCAGTTGAAGGTATCATTTGATAGAAATGAATGTATCTATGCCCTAAAGTTCAGATGGTAAAGAATCTGCCTGCAATGTGGGAAATTGCGCTTTGCAATCCTGGGTTCAGTCTCTGTGTTGGGAAGATCCCTGGAGAAGGGAATGGCTATCCACTCCAGTATTCTTGCCTGGAGTATTCCATGGACAGAGGAGCCTGGCGGGCTACCGTGCATGGGGTTGCAAAGAGTTGGACACACCTGAGCGACTAACACTTTCACCTTCACTTTCTTTCATGGTTTGTTATATGTCAGATGCTATAGGAACATAAGGTGGTATTATCATCTTCAACTTGGACAGCGAGTGAGAGGGAGCAGTCTATTGTTACCAGTATGTGTGTCCCAGAGAGTGTGCAATGAGCCTCAAGTTCTTTATCAGGACAACTACTCTTGCCCTCATTCTGGGATTATTTACTCTTGGATTTGAAAGACTGTCAGATTTTAGTTAGGTTCCTCTAAGCCTGTTCTTGACTAGGCCTTAACCTTGGGCATCTGTGTTCCTCTTTACTGAGTCCAGTTTTAGCAATAATCCTAAGTGAGTTTAATAGGGTATGTGATCACTGTTAATAATTGATTTCTAAATGTATACTTGGTTTCATTTAATGTGTTTTTGTCTTCTCAGTAATTATGCAATTATGATGTAGGTGGTGGTGATGTAGATATTGGTGCCAATGCAGTGGTATTGGTGGGGATGATGTAGGTGGTGGTGGCATAGTGGGGGCATTCCTTACGTAAGGTTTCTTTTGTTCTAAGCTCTGTGATGATCTCATTTTCCCTATAACGTTCTGTCGTGTTTTACTGCCTGGTGCCTAGTGGCGAGGATTGGGCTTGAACCTGAATCAGTCTGGCACCAAAGTCCACCAGAATGTGCTTCCCACACTCTTTTCATTCTCCCATGTGTGAATTCTGTACGTTTTCACAGAACTGTGACACTAGCCATGGGTTCTCTGTCTGTGGGGTGAGAAGGAGGTGGTCAAACAGGTGTCAGTGATTCTTCTCACTTACCTTCGCATATTTTAATATTCAGTACTTCATATAGAAGACCAAAAGCCCTTTCTGAAGCACCGTTCATAGCGAGTGTTGGGACCATCTTGTATAGGCAGTTTTCTTTGGCTGGAGCTATCTCGAGTGGCTGCGTGAAGAGAGAAATGTAATCGAAATCAGATAAACCTCCCAGTAGGTTAGTACATAGATAAATCATCGTCCTTCTTACTCTCAGGCTTTGCCTCTGCATTGCTCATCAGGGATTGTACAATCAACTAGAAAATGTATAAATGTTTATCTAAAATACCATAACCGGAATGCTCAAGCCTTATTGCCACTTTATTGAGGTTTGGTTTTCCTGCTACAGAGCTACCATTTTGATGGCCTATAAATGCCAGAATTTTAGCAGTCTTTGGTTTCCTTTCACCAAATTAATTTCCCGTGTAGAACCTGCCTGCCGCACACGGGACGGGAAAGATGCGTGTCGTGTGTGTGCTCAGCGCCGTGCTCACCCCGTCTTCCCGAAGCCCTCCTACGGGAGTGTCACCAGTTCTGAGAGGCAGGAGGTGCTGGAGGCTTCATTTCTTTGTTTGTGTTCAAAATGTTTCCAGAAATGGCCAGAGGAGTTTGACTGGCTTTGGCTTTTCTGAGCCATTACTACCTTTCAAGATCACTAGCTCAGCATGTTGGGTGTGGCTTCCTTCCACCCTCATCCTGACCCCTTGTTCCACTTCTCTTACTGTGGAACATATCTATTACCAACTAGCCTTGTTCAGCCTTATTCATTTGGCAGCTGTGGTCATTCAATTAATTCCTTCTTTCTGTTCTCTATGTTTTAATTACCCCAGGGATCTGGTATTCTGAAGAATGTTACTTTTGGCCAGCTTGATGAGTGCTGGAAATTCTTGGCTCTTCATAGCTCTGGGTTAGTTAGCTTTGCAGGGCTGGGGAAGGGAATTCAGGGTAAGAACTAGAAAATTATTGGACCTTACTTGCTGGGAAACCTGATGTCAGTTAACATTTTAAAAGAATTTTGCATTTTCCTTCTTCTTTATCGTTTTTAATTAGTCTATCTGAGTGATATTCTTAAGAGAACATTCAGAATTATTTCCTGTGTTTTACAACTACAGACATTAGAGGCTCAGCATATGAATTTGCAGGGAGTCTCTTTTTGGGGCTAAGAAATGAAATGCTGTTTTACCTGGGCTTGCCTGCTTATCACCTTCTCATTTCTTCCTTACCTCCAGACAGCTCATCCTGCTGAGCCAATATGCAGTAAGCGTGCTTTTGAAATGGTTTTATGTTCATGAGCAGTACATAGCCTGCTGGAATCTTCATAATGTGTTTGGCGTGGGTTTCAAGGTAGCCCAAAATCTTCGTATCAGGACTTATATCTTACAGGGTATCAGAGGAGGCAAGGAAGGCATTGTATTAGAGAAAAAACCCCTTATATTAGGGAAACTAGAGTTTGACATAGCTTTGTCTGAAACACATGAAGAGTGATGAGTGTATGTCTGTACATGTGTGAATTTCTTCTTTGCATGTGGCTCTCTACATGTTTCACATTATGCATATGTGGGCATCTGTCACTGTCTTGCTTTATATTTTGTTTTTGAATAAGTACATCAAAAGTCCCCAAAAGATGGTAGTAAAATTTATTGTTTGAAACAGACATTAGCATCTATAGACCTAGACCATTTGAATCAAGCTAGGTCAACATCTCACATCTTATTTTACTAAAGTTTAGGACCAGTACTACATTGAAAGGGGCTGTGATGTTAAGAGGCTGAAGTTACAAATACTGGCTGTCTTTGGGTCAGTTAACTATGTTTTATTTTTTTGGATGTTGATTATAAATTACATATCCATGTAAATAAGTTGTGGTCAGCCATCTTAAGATATCCATCTTTTATATTAAAAGGAACTTGGCAAAAGAATGTGTGCATATTAGTGTAAAATCATATCCTATCCTCTTTCATTAAAAACAAAAAACAGTTAAACTTCATGCCTTACATCTGTAAAGTCATTTTTGGATACAGAGGAAGGAGCCTTAAATAGATGATTCAGTATTAACCAAATACAAGGAATTTGAAGCATCTTTCTACCACCTATAGATGGTAGATCCTCACTGAATCACTTTACCTGTTAAAGCATTATCTCTAAGAGTTTATTATGTCATTAGAAATAAACTTGAGAATTATTATCATTAAATAGAAACTTTCTTAGTTATTTATGCATTTTAAAGACATTCCCTGCCCCCTTTCCCATGCTTGTCTTGACCGCTGCCAGTGCATTTAGCACATCCTTACACTTGCAGAATTATAAGTAGATCTTATCACAGATTGTGTATCTGTAGATTTAATGTCTTCAGGACTCAGCATCAGCAAAAGCGGAACAAGTTCTTGGTCTTTACATTTCATTTAAACATGAATTGACATTGTCAAAGTCATTTGAACAAAAATCCCAACATCAAATATCTTAGTGAAGGCACCTGAAGGGGCAAATTATGACCAGATTATGAGCAACTAATCTTCAAGTTCGCGAAGGCGTGCTGGCTTAGGAAAAGCTGTGTGCCGGTGTCAAGTGGGCCATGATAGTTTGTTTGGAATGCGTGCTGTGGCGTTTATGCTGAAATACTCGGATGTGCGTTCTCACCTGCTGTCATCTTCAGCTCTCTGAAAGTCAGAGTAAATCATGATAGCAGAACACTTTTTTGCCCTTCATGTTGAGTTGCAAGTTTTTTGTTCCCCTCTAGTACTACAGTTTACTTCTATGTATGGCCTTTGAAAGGAAGAGGTAGGACCCCAAATCTTAAATTGAATCATTAGATAATAATTGCCTTTCACTGAGCTTGTTTGTAGGGTGTGTTGCTTTTGATGTTGTTACTTGGCTGTTGGCCAAAGTTAGTTCTGCTCTTCAGTGGGCAGTCTTAACTGTAGCCCTTGTGAGACCTTCTAGGCTATGCCGTATTTCTGACTTTGCACTTGCTGAGTACCTGAGTTTTCAGCTCTTTTGGGCCAACAGTTGGTGGGCTGGCGTTATCTGATTAAAAAAAAGTGGCATGTTGTCATGGGGCATTTGGAGGATGAGACATGTTTTTGTTGAAATATATTTGAATAGTTTAATATTCCCATCTTTATTTGGGGATAAGTCTAATTCTTTTTCTTTACAGTATTGTTAGTTTCTACCATACGGCAAAATGAACCAGCCATCCACATACATATTTCCCTTCCCCTTTGGACTTCCTTCCCATTCAGGTCACCACATTGAATTAAGTAGAATATCCTGTGCTATACAGTAGGTCCTCATTAGTCATCTTTTTATACATAGAATCAATAGTGTATATGTGCTAATCCCAATTTCCCAATTCCTTGCACCCACCCTTCCATCTCCTTGGCATCTATATATATTTGTTCTCTGCGTCTGTGTGTCTATTTCTGCTTTGCAAATAAGATCTTACATATTCAGGTACAAGGTTTCTTAGCATCTACAGGTAGCCCAATTCTGCAACCTCACGGTTATGTGTTCACCCCAAACAACATGTAGAATCAAATAGCCTCTTAATTAAAGCACAGTTTGGTCAGAAGCCTAATTTATATGACAACAACAATCATAAGAAAAAAAGCAATTATGAAGGACATTTTCCCCTAAATAAACTCCCAAGTTTTATTTAAATTTAAGGGGAGAGATCAATTTTGAGGGTTTCTTTTTTCCCCATGAACATAGAACTCAAAGTTTATAGTCATTCTGTTGTCTTTCTCAAAACACTTGTTTGATGGCAAAGTACTAGGCAAGCACCCTGCCTCTTTCTTAGAGGTGCTGAAGGCATTGTTGGTGCTCAGTTCATGTTTAATAATATTAGTCAGGGTTGAAATGTGGCTGGCACACCAGGGTTAATGCCAGCATTCTTAGGAGAAGGGTGATTGGCATTTTAATCAGTGCAAATGTTCAGAACCTTTGTCTGAATGACTGTATTTCCAGCTCTTCAGGTTTCCCTGTTCTGTGGTTCAGCACCGATTCGGAGGGGACAGCTCCATCTACTGAGGCCCATTTCAGAGTGACTCCTTCCATTGAGTTCAGTGATTTTCCTTTTGCGCAGCTTGTTGAGTTTCCTTTGGATTTACAAGCTTCGGTGGAGGTTATGCTGAAACTAATAATTTGGTCATTTCAAAACCAGATTCCTTGTCATTTTGCTTAGCACTTACATCCAAAGGAGTTATCAGAGAGCATTCTTAATATACTCTATTCAATAGTCATGTTTTGTTGGGACCTAGATAGATGGTAAAACTGCCCTTAGGAAAATGTTGCTGTAGATAGTCTTTCTTTAGTCATCCCTAGCTTGGATCTCCTTCCATACCCTCACGTTGGCATTTTATTCTTGATGCCATGGATACTTGAGAAGTGACACTTTGGTGTCACATTGAAGCTTGACTTTGTTTAGCCGCTTTGGTTGCCTCTGGGATATTGTACAAGTGAAGTGATTTTTGTAAACCTCAGTTTCCTCATCGGGACTTGTGGGCCGTGCTTACTGAGTTTGGACTTTGTTGGAAGGACAGTGGAGCTTGTGAAGTTTTAAACATGGGACTGTTCATAATTGTAGTGCAGGTGAGACTAAGTATGTCAGTGCCCAGGACGCGAGCTATGGAGCCCCTTCAGAGACTGCCAGTGCTGCCAAGGGCTGCATGACCCAAGATGCCTTTTCTAGAGTTGGCTTACATTGTCTGAGCAGTGAGAGAGCAGAAAGGCCAGGCCATCTCAGCCAGGCTCTGGGTGACTCTGGAGGGCCATCTTAGCCCCATGGCTCCACCTAGTGTCAGCTGGCACATCGCTTGGCCTTTATTGGGGCCTAACATCTCTCTTTCTCAGCTCCATCTGGCTTTTATTACTTCTCTGAGAAAGGAAGCTGGGTGTTAATCTCAAGAGTCCTCTTGGTAAACATTCTGTACGCCAAACTCTGTCTCAGAGTTGTGTTTTCTGGGCATCCCGGTTTGGGAGTTTGGAAGATACAGATTAAATTACAGAATTTGGATGGTTTCCTGTAGTTACAAGGGGTCACCAAGATGATTTGAGCCCAAAAGTAGTATGCTGAAAGCAGTGTATGAGGATGTTTGATCTGACTTCCATATGTATCACACAGGGGAGAGTCTGGAGTAATAATTTTGAGATTGAATAAAGCAAGAGTTAATACGTACTAATGAAACAGGGGAAGAGAAATGGAGTTTTGCCACTTACCAGCTGTGTGGCCTTGAGAAATTCCTTAGTCTCTTTAAGCCTTAGATTTATGCTCTGTAAAGTGAAGGAATTAATATAGATATCATAAAGCTATTGAGAGGATTAAATGAGTTAATGTCAGGCCCATATTTTGATGCTTAGTAAGTGGTACTTCCTGTGAATAGATTTGTTAATCACCATCACATCACTGCGTGTCATGTACACAGACACACACCCCTTCCACACCCCTTCTCCTGAACACATAGTTGTCTTTTGGCTAGAAACCTTTCAGCTTTGCCTTTCGTGAATTCAAAGAATTGTGGGGTAGTCAAGAGCTTCTCCTTTGTTGCGGTGCTTCCCTCTCACTTTCTGCCCTTTATCTTCCCACAGTGCACGCAGCGGTCCAGAGCATATTATGTTCTTCATGCTTCTTTGCTCGTGTGTGTGCTTTTTACTCTTGCTGATGTGCCCTGGTGATGCTCTGGTCCATCTGGATTTATCCTAGGGTAAATCTGGTAAACTTTCAGAGTTTCTGCCTGGATAACCTACTCCTTGAAAAATCGACTTCCTAGTCTGTGTACGGTGTACATTTCTATTTCTTAGCCTCAGGACTCTGTGTGGTAATTTTGTGTTTTCTTAACCATCTTCGTTATCACCTTCTTGGACCCAGTTCCATCACTTCATGGCAAATAAATGGGGAAACAATGGAAACAGTGACAGACTTTATTTTCTTGGTCTCCAAAATCACTGCAGATGGTGATTGCAGTCATGAAATTAAAAGACACTTGCTCCTTGGAAGAAAAGCTATGACCACCCTAGACAGCATATTAAAAAGCAGAGACATTACTTTGCCAACAAAGGTCCATCTAGTCAAAGCTGTGGTTTTTCCAGTAGTAATGTGTGGTTGTGAGAGTTGGACTGGCAAAGAAAACTGAATTGATGCTTTTGAACTCTGGTGTTGAAGAAGCCTCTCCAGAGTTCCTTGGACTGCAAGGAGATCCAACCAGTCCATCCTAAAGGAAATCAGTCCTGAATATTCGTTAGAAGGAGTAATGCTGAAGTTGAAACTCCAATACTTTGGCCACCTGATGTGAAGAACTGACTCCTTGGAAAAGACCTTGATGCTGGGAAAGAGTGAAGGCAGGAGGATGACAGAGGATGAGATGGTTGCATGGCATCACCAACTCAATGGACATGAGTTTGGGTAGGCTCCAGGAGTTGGTGATGCACAGGGAGGCCTGGCATGCTGCAGTCCATGGAGTTGCAGAGAGTCGGACATGACAGCAACTGAACTGAACCCAGCGCCCATGTTTTGCTTATGTTTTGCCTCTCATCAATCCGAATAGTATTTATGACACATCACTCACTTGCTCATTTGTGTCCTGCTCTTTGTGACCCTATGAATTGTAGCCCACCACACTCCTCTGTCCGTGGGATTTTCCAGGCAGTAATACTGGAGTGGGTTGCCATTTCCTGTGGCATGTCAGAGGCACTCAGTAAATGTTCACTGAAAGTAGGTTGATGAAAGATTCTGGGTGGTACCAACTGTGGTCAGATTCTCATGAGGTTGAGTCAGCTTGGCTGTAGCCCTGACAGGTTCCCAGAATCTGGGGTTCCGCACAGTGCCGGGGTGCGTGTGCTCTGTGTTACAGCAGCACTTGCTTTGGCAACTCACAGGTCTGCTTTGCAGGTCAGTGACTTGCAACTCAGAATCTTGGGTTAGTAGAAGCCCTGAAACCTTATCAGCTGTACCTTGTGACTTCAAGATGTCTTGTCAGCCGATGGCTTTCTTGTCCTGAGAGGTCTGAAATGAGAACAAGTCTGCTTTCATTCTCTGATGAGGAAATGTCTTTGGATTAGCTTTGTTAAAAAGTTCTCCTTTGATTTAGCTTGTTCTCTCAGATTTATAATCTTAGCCCCTCACAGACTTACACATTCTTTACTTTTTGGTCAGTTTGGGGGAGAGAATTTTTAAGCTATAATTGTAAGAAAATGAGTAAAATTGGCTTCAATAAGTCATTATTATAGTATTTACTAATTACCAACCAAATATCCTACAAGTTGACTACAGTATTTTGAGTCTAAATAATAAAGTAGATGCTAAAAGAAATTGGAAAGTGAGAAAGAGAGGCTAATATTTTTTTATCTTAGAATAATATGTTTATCCTAAGATAAGTATGTTTATTTTAATATTAAATAACAGTCAGCATCTAAGATAAAATGTCCAGAAAGTGAAAGTGAAGTCACTCAGTTGTGTCCGACTCTGTGCAACCCCATGAACTGTAGCCTACCAGCTGCTCCGTCCTTGGGATTGTCCAGGCAAGAGTACTGGAGTGGGGTGCCATTGCCTTCTCCAGGAGATCTTCCCTGACCCAGGGATTGAACCTGGGTCTCCTGCATTATAGGCAGACGCTTTACTGTCTGAGAAATGTCCAGAGGTAGTAGTAATTTAAGACATAGTTGAGAAAAGCAATATAACTTTCACCCCAGCTCTTTTTGGGGAGGGTTGCAGTTTCAAACATTGAAAAATCCTGAAAGAGTCATATAATAAAAACTAATATATCCTTCACCTAGATTTGCCACTTCTTAACATTTCCCAATATTTAATTTCTGTCCCTCTGTGAATGTATACATATTATGTTGTATGTATATGCATATCTGTACAAAACGATAGAAATACTTATGTATTTATAACACACATGACATAGCACATACTAGGACCCTTTGCTGCTGCTGCTGCTGCTGCTAAGTTGCTTCAGTCGTGTCCGACCCTGTGCGACCCCATAGATGGCAGCCCACCAGGCTCCCCCTCCCTGGGATTCTCCAGGCAAGAACACTGGAGTAGGTTGCCATTTCCTTCTCCAATGCATGAAAGTGAAAAGTATCCAACTCTTAGCAACCCTATGGACTGCAGCCTACCAGGCTCTTCCATCCATGGGATTTTCCAGGCAAGAGTACTGGAGTGGGGTGCCATTGCCTTCTCCGATTAGGACCCTTTACTCCTAAATATTTTAGCCTATATCTTCTTACAGTAAGAGCACTTTTTTACATAGCTTTAGTATCATTTTCACATGCAACTTAATACTGATGTTATTATGAATACAGTCATATTATTTAATATGCAGTCCATATTCAAATTTCACTGATTATCCTACGATATTTTTTACTTTTTGCTTTTAGGAATAATTTGGGATCCACACAAGGGTTGTTTATTGCAGTTTGGTTTGTCCTGCTTATTTAACTTCCTTTAGTCTAGAATAGTCCTTTCACCTTTCTTGTTTTTACAAGATATTTTTGAAGAAGTCCAGTCTACGTGTTTTGTAAGAATATTCCACATCTGGATTTGTCTAAATAATTCTTCCTGATTAGATTCAGTTTGGCAAATTTTGGTAAGAATACTGTAGAGGACATGTATATTTTCCATTATGTCATTGCAGGAAGTATATTTATTGTGTTATTGGTGATGCTGAGTTTGATCTCTTAAGTATTTCTTCCAGTTGTCTGTTTTGAGACGTATCTCCTTCATAATTAGTAAGCTATCTATAGAGTGGTACTTACAGACTATTTGCTTAACCTCTTACTAGTCTATTACCGAATTGTTGTTGATTTTTGCCTGAATCAGTTATTATATTGATGATTATAAAATGACAATAGAGATTTGAAAGTAATTTATCAGTTAATGATTAGCGGAGGTAAGGGTGGATTTGATAGATAATAAATAAACCTAGAGCTGTTGGCTATTGATTTGGACAAAATTAAAATTAAATGTCCGCCTCCTACTGTATAGAAAAATGAGGTATGGGTCTAAATGTGAAAAGCCAAACTCTAAAACTTAGTTAGGGGTAAACCACAATGCATATTTTCAAGACATTGTGATTGGGAAGAATAAGATACAGAAATCACAAGCCCTAAGAGAAAAGACTGACATTTTGGAATAAATTAACATAAAAATCTTCATTCTAATAAAAAGCATTAAAACAAGATGAAAAGGCAGATGATAGACTAGGAGTATTATGTTTGCAACTCTTCTTTGTGATCACAGTTAAGCATTCAGAGTTCAGAAAAAAGTCCTCAAATCAATAAGGAAAAGACAAACTACTCAGTAGAAAATGGGCAAAGGATATGACTAAGCACTTCATAGAGGAAGAAGGCTGAATGGTCAATTTATCTAAG
Source organism: Bos javanicus (assembly GCF_032452875.1). NCBI lineage: Eukaryota > Metazoa > Chordata > Mammalia > Artiodactyla > Bovidae > Bos > Bos javanicus. The sequence goes on from NC_083871.1 coordinate 97,685,351, forward strand.
ATGCTCAACATTGCTAATAATCAGGGAAATGAAAAGTAAGACCCTGGTGAGATTCCATTTTACACCTATTGATTGGCAAAACCTAATAAGTTTGCTAACACCAAGTGCTGGCAAGGATGAGAAGAAAACAGGAGCTCTTGTACATGACTGATGGGAATAAATTGCTGTTTGATTTTTAGTGATCAATCTGAAAATACCTGGTACAGTTGAAAATGTGCATATTTCACAACTCAGTTCAGTTCAGTTGCTCAGTCGTGTCTGACTCTTTGCAACCCCATGGACTGCAGCACGCCAGGCTTCCTTGTCCATCACCAACTCCTGGAGCTTACTCAAACTCATGTTCATCAAATCGGTGATGCCATCCAACTATCTCATCCTCTGTTGTCCCCTTGTCTTCCTGCCTTCAATCTTTGCCAGCATCAGGGTCTTTCCCAATGAGTCAATTCTTCATATCAGGTGGCCAAAGTATTGGAGTTTCAGGTTCAGCATCAGTCCTTCCAATGATTTCCTTTAGGATGGACTGGTTGGATCTCCTTGCAGTCCAAGGGACTCTCAAGAGTCTTCTCCAACACCACAGTTCAAAAGCATCAATTCTTTGGCGCTCAACCTTCTTTATGGTCCAACTCCATACATGACTACTGGAAAAACCATAGCTTTGACTAGATGGACCTTTGTTGGCAAAGTAATGTCTCTGCTTTTTAATATGCTATCTAGGTTGGTCATAGCTTTTCTTCCAAGGAGCAAGCGCCTTTCTTTTTTGAGCAAGCATCTTTTAATGTCATGGCTGCAGTCACTGTCTGCAGTGATTTTGGAGCCCCCCAAAATAAAGTCTCTTACTATTTCCATTGTGGGAGACTGATCTGATAAAGTGCCTGAAGAACCATGGACAGAGGTTTGTGACATTGTACAGGAGGCAGTGAGCAAAACCACCCCCAAGAAAAAGAAATGCAAAAAGGCAAAATGGTTGTCTGAGGAGGCCTTACAAATAGCTGTGAAAGGAAATGAAGCGAAAGGCAAAGGAGAAAAGGAAAGATATCCCCATTTTGGGGGAAGGAAATGGCAACCCACTCCAGTATTCTTGCCTCGAGAATCCCATGAACAGAGGAGCCTGGTGGGCTACTACTGTTCATGGGGTCACAAAGAGTCAGACGCGACTGAGTAACCAAGTACGTACCCATTTGAATGTAGAGTTCCAAAGAATAGAAAGGAGAGATAAGAAAGCCTTCCTCAGTGATCAAAGCAAAGAAATAGAGGGAAAAAATAGACTGGGAAAGACTAGAGATCTCTTCAAGAAAATTAGAGATACCAAGGGAACATTTCATGCAAAGATAGGCACAATAAAGGACAGAAATGGTATGGACCTAACAAGCAGAAGATATTGAGAAGAGGTGGCAAGAATACACAGAAGAACTGTACAAAAAGGATCTTCATGACCCAGATAATCACTATGGTGTGATCATTCACCTAGAGCCAGACATCCTAGAATGCGAAGTCAGGTGGGCCTTAGGAAGCATCACCATGAACGAAACTAGTGGAGGTGATGAAATTCCAGTTGAGCTATTTCAGATTCCTAAAGATGATGCTGTAAAAGTGCTGCACTCAATATGCCAGCAAGTTTGGAAAACTCAGCAGTGACCACAGCACTGGAAAAGGTCAGTTTTCATTCCAGTCCCAAAGAAAGGCAATGCCAAAGAATGCTCAAACTCCTGCAAATTTCACAACTCAACCATTGTAAATTCTTTTAGGGTTCAGAAAGTTGTCACACGTGTAAAATCAGGAGACATATATAGAGATGTTCATTGTAGTATTACTTCAAATAGAAAAAAAATAGAAGAGTTAGTGAATATAGTGTAATTTATCTCCCCATGCACTGGAACAGTTAAGGTAAACTAGTTATTCTAAATAAACATAGTATTAAGTGAATAATCTGTAAGAGATTATATGTGTAAATTAATTTATAAATGGATATATGTAATATAATTATAACCTAATACATGTATACCATGTTTATATGTATAAAGATAAACCAGCCTCATTAAGATCCAATCCAGATATCATACAGTTCACCTCTACTAAGTGTACAGTATTCAATGGCTTTTAGTATATTCAGAGTTGTGCATCTATCATTGCAGTCAATTTTAAAACATTTTCTTCACTCCTAAACCCTTCACTGCCAGCCCCACCCCAAGTCTCCCATCTTCTCTAGTCCTGGGCAACTGTTAATAATCTGCTTTCTGTTCTTATAGATTTGTGTATTCTGGATATTTCAGGTAAATGAATTCACATGATATGTGTTTCTTTGTGACTTGCCTGTTTCAGATAGATCATGTTTTCAAGGTTCATTCCTGATGTAGTGTGTTATCAGTCCTTCATTTCTTTTTATTGCCAAATACTATCCCATTGTATGGATATGCCACCTTTTATTTATCCATTCATGAATTGATGGGTGTGTGGGTTATTTCCACTCTGTGACTATTTAGAATGTTGCTATTAACATTGTGTACAAATTTTTGTATGGACATGTGTTTTCATTTCTCTTGAGGTACATACCTAGGAGTGGAATTGCCAGACTACATAGTGACTAAACTCCGTTTGAACCTCCAAACTGTTTCCCAAAATGGCTACATCCTTTTACATTCTCCCCAGCAGCATATGCTGGCAGCACTTTCTGCTTATACTTGTTGACACTTGTTACTCTCTGTCTTTATTATAAACATTCCAGTGAAGCAGCGTCTCATTGTGGTTTTGACATATTTTCTTGATAACTAATGATGTTGGTCATTTTTTACATGTGTTTATTGATTATATATACATCTATAAAGCATAGAGAATATTACTATGTATTGTTTCTCAATGCTTATATGTATAGTCAAAGTGTAAAAATGGGAAGAGATGGGAGAATGGAACTATAGCTATATTTGTATCATTTTACATCTTAAATAATGAAAGAAAGACGTGACATAAGTAAATATTAGCATTTGTTAAATCATGGTGGTAGATACATAGTTATCTGTTAAATTTATATTTATTTTTGTGTATATGTATATAAAACCCTATATCTCTCTATATTTATATGTAAAGGCAACCAAAGAAAAATGATAGTTGATGTGAGAGTAGACAGTTTTTCTGAGGAAGAATAAGAAAATGGAAATCCCAGGAATGCTTTGGTGTGTTTTGGTGAGATAGGAGAAACAGAGATAAAAACTGATCCAAAAGGTTTAAGTTGTCAAATGATGTATTAGTACAGAAACCATGTAGGGGTTGTCAGCAATGTCACATGTTGCCGAAAGGAAGAGAATGTGGTCTTGTTAAATAAAAACAGCGAGACCTTTTATTTGGTAATCAGTTCATTAATGTTTTCCAAGGATGGAGTTTTTTTATTTTAGAAGTGAAAGTTCAAATTTAAAGTGTAGTGGGGAAACAGTGTATGGTATGTGAGCTTGATTAAGACACAGTAAGAAGGTTGTCAGTGAATTGAAGGAGTGCAGCAAGGCGGGAGCTTAAAAGGAAAGATGGATCAAACAACTTGAGCCTGTGCATCGGGCTTGTACAGTACTTGACCATCATTTGTGGGAACAGCTTAGAATTTCTGAGTGCCACAGCAGCAGTGCTGTTCTGATTTAGAAATTCAGGACTGAATGCTACTTTATTCACGTCTTCTCTCCTTCCTCCCTCATTAAAAACATGATGTTATTTGCCTATGTGGCTCTTTCTAGCTCAGGATCCTTTGGGTGAGGGAATGATGGGTTATCCGTCTTTGTACCTCTGCCAACCACAGTATTTTGCATGTGTTAGATGCATGAATGATATACCTTAACTTAAAAAGAACAACTTTTTCGACATGGAGACACTTAATGGGAAAACCATCAAAGTGATGGAACGATTGATGAATGTGTATACAGAGTGCAAACAAAACACTTAACTTGTGGTCCGTAAATGTCAGTATTCCCTCATGGCGCCTTCCCCTCCTGGACATTGGAGAGGAAAAATTAAGGAAAACCAATCAAGAAGACTCAGAAAGGTTGGCAGAGATCAGTTTGGGATGGAGGGAGGGAGCAGAAGGCAGTGTTGGAGGGAGAGGAGAAATGATGACAGGTTGCGTAGTCGGTGACCTCCATGGGGTGAAGTCAGGTCCTGCGCTGATGGAGGAAGCAATGTGGGTATTGAAGGGAGTGAAGAGCCTTTGGAGTATCTTTGTGTGAGTGAAGAAATAAAAGGCCAATGGCTAAATGCATTGTATGGTAACATTGAGAGTTCACTTGAATTTAGATATTAATAGTCTGAATGAAAACATCTTTGTGAATATGCGATTTTAATGCCTTGGAAGCTGGAGTTGAGGAAAAGCATACACAATACCTAATATCAGGGGGATTCGCAGGGCTGCAAAGGAAAGATTTGGTGGAGATACAGGCATTTCATTTTAAATATTTGAACAGGCCCCATATCAATAAGTAATTCTTTTAATTCTATTTTATTAGAAGACTAAACTGAGGCTAAAGAGTTGGAGTAAGATTCCTGCTCAGTGAAAAAGCAAAAACTTACCAATAATGGGAGCTATCTGATATTGGAACATTCTATTTTGAGAGATGGGCGTTTCCCACCATGGGGAAGGATTCAGAGAGAGGGTGAGATTTGAAGATGGAAGATCTGATGGCATGTCAGCTGAAAACCTTTTTAACACTTAAAGTGTTAAAAAGGTTTTATGATCAAAAGGTTGGTGGGGTAAGAAGATCTAGTTTGTAGTTAAGAGCAGAAAAAAAAATTTAGTGACCGTGAGGCCAGTCCAGTAGATTGGACATCCATTGTAGCCAGAAAAGAGCCAAAGATCTAAGACAGCCGGGGACCATCCATGCCATAGTTGCAAGCTTTTTTCTGCCTCCTTACTCTTAACATTATCAATATAGTCTTACCAGTTATGGCTTTATTACTTGCAGTCTTGCTCAACCAGCCTATCTCATCAGGGCATTTAGGCTGCATGTGCTTTCACTCTCATTTAAAATTTCATTTTAGAGTGAATTAACTTCTTTGAAATATGAACCAAGGAGTTTTAAATTTGTTGCTGGATTTCACATGGGATACCCAAACATTTTAAATACATTTCCAGTTTTTGCCTGATTTTCTTTTCACTGGCATCAGTCAATAGGTGAATTTTTGGTTTTGAGTGAAGATTACTATTACTAATGTAAATTTCCCATTTTTATTATGAATTCTGAAATAATAACTATTTCCTCACTTTACTACCGCATTTCATCTCCTCTTAGTAGTTTTGTCAGTTTTATTCATCTCAGGGAGAGAACGTCAGATGCTCTAGGAAGTCCAGGACAAGGGACAACTGATTCACACATAATTCACAGGTTGGTTTCTTTCTTGGCTCAGTGTTAAGTATATGTAAGCTGTAAGCTGTGATCTTGTAGGATCCCAAAGTCAACCAATTCTTTTTTTTTTTGATGTGGTACATTATGTCTGGAAATTTAGTATTGATTATTGTGGTTTCTCTTGCTTGATCTCAGTGCAAAAGGACTGGGAAAGTAGCATGAATCAGGTTTGCCAGTTAGCTCTTTTTGCTTGCTTGCTTTGTGCGTTGGTTTCTAGAGAACACTGAATACTCTGTCTCTTTCATGCCATGCTGCAAAGATACTATTGACTTAAAAGTTCGAATATTGATGAAAAACACTGTGTTAGAAATTACTAAGAAGAATATCTACAATGTATTATACAGAGGTTGGTGAAGTATTGGAGTGAGAAAACTGCGTCACTACATTGATTCTTTTGGGGTAAGGATGGGGACTACAATCTTAAAGGAACCACAACAGAATCTTTGGTTGAAACTTTTCTAAATATGCATAGTCCATGTCCTGAACCTCTGCTATAGCCATCACTCCTGGGATTCTACTTTTTCTTTATCCTACTTTGAATCACTATATATACTCATTATCTGTAACTGCTGTTAGGATTATTATGATTATTGTTAGATACAAGGTGAATATACTCTGGGGCTAGGAGACCATTGTAATTGATTGCCTAGCTATTTTATAGCAAACTCTTAGGTAGGATATAAGATTAGATAAAGCCCTCATACATAATAAGCTTTTAGAATTTTAATTAAAAATGAAACAAGAATGGACACTTATGGGGAAATACTGTAAGGATGTTATTTTCAGTGTTGAGAAAAGGTCATCTTTGACTGTGTTCAGAAGTGATATTCAATATGGAAAGAGGTTCACTGTGCTTTTCTTGGTATGAGTGAATTTAGGGAGTGCTGAGCAACAGAAGACACAAAAGAGACTCCTGAAAAGCTATTTCAAGTAGCAGGATGTTGAAGCAAAATAAAAGAAGGTAGAGTAGTAATTTCAAGAAAATAACAGGGGGGTTTTAATTTGAGGGACATCGGAGGAATCATCTAGTGAAAATTTTGTTGATTATGGAATAACAGCACGGGGGCAGATGAACTGATGTATGGTCTGTAGGATTGGGAAAAGGTGCTGAAACAACAGAAAAGGGGGTTCATGGCATAGAACAGATTAAAGGCCTACTTACTTAGATACTCGTGTTTGAAATCCTCCAGTTCTTCAAGTTGGTATTTGTCATTGAAAGTATTAAGTTTTTTATACCTTACAATCTTCCAGTTATAAATAGGTACAGTCTTCCAGTTATAAAATAAATAAATCTTGGGATATAATGTACAGCATGGGGTATATAGTTAATAATACTCTATTATATATGTTAAAGTTGCTAAGAGAGTAGGTCTTAAAAGTTCTCTTCATGGACACAAAAATTAACTGTGTGTGGTGGATGTTAACTAGACTTACTGTGGTGATCATATATGTGTGTGTGTATGTATGTGTGTGTGTATGAATACATGGAAGGAGAGTCATCATATTAAATCTGAAACCAATATAATATGTATATTTTATAATAATATATCAGTTGTTCAGTCACTGAGTCGTGTCCTACTCTTTGTAACTCCATGGACTGCAGCACGCCAGGCTTCCCTGTCCTTCACCATCTCCTGGAGTTATATCAGTTATATCCCAGTTAATTTTTTATAAAGTTTTAAGAACCAACAGTAAAGAACTTTACCACCTGTCTAAGGTGTTTTGATATGAAGCAGATTTAAAAAGAAAAAGTCTGAATGACTGATACCAGGAAGGTAATAGTGCATGATCAGATGTAGCCAGTTCTGAAGTGTTCACTGAGTACTGTCTTGGGAATCTTGGTGTTTATGGTTGCTGTTTAAAGAATTTTGTAGTCTGACTCAGACCAGAGCAACTTGAAAGGTCAACCCAGATGGAGGACAACATAGATTGGTGTCAGAGGAACCCTGCTGCTATCCAGAGTGGGTATCTCTGGTCTCAGGCCCCAGTCCGGAGCTACTATATTGGTTTTCTGTGGCTGCCTTACAGATGGCCACAATCTGAGAGAGGTGAAGCAGCACATACGTTAATTATCTATTGGTTTCTGTGGGTCAGTGGTCCTGGCAGCTTAGCTGGCTCCTCTATCAGAGTCTCTCACCAGGCTGCTGCCAAGGGGTTGGCCAGGGCTGGGTTCACCTTGGAGGATCCATAGGAAAGATGGTGTTTCCAGTCTTGTTGGCTGAGTTCAGTCTCCTCGATGCTCTAGGATTCAAGGTGGTTTGCTTCTTCAGAGCCAGCTGACAATGGAGACTGACTGACTAGTAGAGAGTCAGTTTCCCATGAAGACAGAGTCTTAAAGAATGTGATTTAACATCTTGTCATCTTTATCACATTCTTCAGCTAAAAGCAAGTCACAGGACCAACTTACACCCAAGGGGAGGGAATTATACAAAAGTGTGGGCAACAGGACAGGGGAATCGTGGGGACCACCGTGAAGTCTGTCTTTGACATGTACATGGACATGAGTTTGGGTGAATTCCAGGAGTTGGTGATGGACAGGGAAGCCTGACGTGCTACAATTCATGGGGTCGCAAAGAGTCGGACACGACTGAGCGACTGAACTGAACTGAAATCAGTATCTACATTTGAACTGTACTCCCCCAAGTGATTACATTTTAAGAAGCAGAGTTCTAGATGGTAGCAATCAAAAGAGTTTGATTTAGTGGGGAGAAGAAGATTCTTTGGGCATGGCTTGGCTGGGTCGACTTTTATGACCAGCAAGATAGTTTGTTGTATAAAGTCTTAGTCACATCGGAGAACTTACTGTATCTCTTAACACTACCCCACCCCACCACCTCCAGGTAGCATAGTGTTTTCACTTTTGTGATATTGTTGGCCACTTCTCTCTTTGAGAGTCTGTGGGTTCGTAACTTTGACTTTTTGAAAAGAAGTTGTCCTTTTCCCTGATTCTGTTTTGATCGTGAGAGTTGATGGGTAGTTTTTGGATTGGAGATTTTTCTCTGCCCTGATAGCTGAGCAACCTATGGAAAGTCAGTGGATCATCCTTGGCCTCAGTTCTCTTGTATGTGAGTCTGTCACTTGTCTCTTAGATGATGATTGTGTGAATGTTGCTGAAACTCAGCCTCTGTTCACCCATGCCAAATAAAAACATGGAGACGGAGTTTTGCATAAAGTAGAAAAGGATGACTTTTTTTGCTTTGCCAGGTAAATGGGGCCACCACAAGCTAATGCCTTCAAAACTGTGTTTCCCACCCTGGATTTGGGTGGTGCGGAGTCTTACGGTGTTCAAGGAGCAGGGTGTGGTCAGCTCGTGGACGTTCTTCTGATTGGTTAGTGATGAGGTAATTGGGAGTCAGCATCATCTGCCTTTTGGTTCCAAGTGGTCTGGGGGCTCCGAGCTTGTGGGCAGCATACAATTAACTTCTTCCACTTGGTGAGAGTTTCGGTGTCTGCAGAACAGCTCAAGAGGACATGGCTCAGAATATTATCTGTAGTCCTTGAGGAAGAACTAAAGGTCCTTGACTTTGTTTAATGCCTAAGTATTATTTGGCCTTGCTTGACTATTTTCCTTCCTTTCTGCATTTTCTCACTTCCCTGATTACTTTTTCTTTGACTAAAGTTTTTCTACAAAGGATAGGGGGAAGACCTGGATGGGGGTCTGTCCTTGAAGGCCTCATAGAATTGAATGAATTAAAGAATGCTCAAGTTCTTGGTGAACTTAAAGCACTACTTAATGTTGTTGTGAACTCCTTTTGCTGTAAATGGCAATTCACAGAGCTCCCCTCTTTCCATAGAAGCAGGTACCTAAAAGCCATAATTGTACCTTGGTCATGTCTGACCACCATGTATCAGAGCAGTGTAACTAAACAGGGCCATATGGAGTTTTCCATCTTGAAGTTTGAATTTGGGGCCAAAAGAAGACCAGTCTGGCCTTGCTGATCTAGTATAAGGAGATTAGAAACCTAGTGAGCTTTAGTGTAGCTGTCTTTCACTGTGTGGAATGAGCGACAGAGGGTAGAAGGAAATTGGAACTTCATAGAGAATCTGAAGACTCGCTTCTAGGGGTCCGGTCTGTGTCCCGTTTCCTGCTTGCTTTACCTGGTTCTGGCTACATTTTTGCTTCTGAGTTGTGCGTGTGCATGTGTTCAGTTGTGTCCAACTCTTTGCGATTCCATAGACTGTAACCCACCAGGCTTCTCTGTCCACAGAATCTTCCAGCAAGGAGAGTGAAACCATTGCTATTTACTCCTCCAGGGGATCTTCCCAACCCAGGGATTGAACCCTTGTCTCCTGCACTGGCAGGTAGGTTCTTTACCACTAGTACCACCTGGGAAGCCCTTTCAGTTGTGTGATACACCTCTAAAATTGTATGGTAAACGCCTCCTTTTATTTGTTTAGGCTGTTTTGAGTTGTTTTCTCTTGCTTGCAACTAGAGAACTGAAATGAGGGCCCAGTAAGTCAGGTAAACATTTTTTAAAAAAATCCCTTAACTACTCATTGCTTCCTCCCACCCCCCTCATGTCTCCATAGTTTGTTTTCAAAGGCTAATTATATTCCTTCCTTTATTGAACAGTCATTGAGTGTTTTTTTCAGGGTACATTAGAGATGTGAGATGAAGAACTAGGATCCTTGCCTTCAGGTAATTTTTAATTTACTGCTGGAGGTGGACATGTAAATGACCAGGTGATTTTTTTTTTTTTTTTGCAAGTAACCAGCCTTTTTGTCTCTGATTGATTTTAAGGTCCTGACTCATGCTTCCGGACTTGTTTTTGCCTGTGCCTCTGAAATCCATAAACAGGCCAGGAAGTCAGGCCATGTATGCATTTCTTTATTAAACTAGGTAGCAGGAATTAAAATGATGTAGGCAGAACTGAAAGCAAGTCAAAAACAGAAGCTCAGATCTGAAATTAAAAATAAAAACAAAACTTCCTCAGTGAAGTTATTAGCTCTCCTAAGATCACTAAGTCAGCCTTACCTGGGGTGATTTGAGTATTTCCATATTTAGGGTTGATCTTAGAGGTTCTGTATTCCCTATAGCTTGCATTATGTATAAAAGAGTGCTTATATGGTTCGTGAAAGAAAGTGAAGTCGCTCAGTTGTGTCCGACTCTTTGTGACCCCGTGGACTTCCGTCCATGGGATTCTCCAGACAAGAATACTGGAGTGGGTTGCCATTTCCTTCTCCAGGGGCTCTTCCTGACCCAGGGATCAAACCCAGGTCTCCTGCATTGCAGGCAGATGCTTTAACCTATGAGCCACCAGGGAAGCCCTGGTGGGTTCGTATTATGTACTAAAAAAGGTATTTAGTAGAAGAACTCTGTTCCCTGTAGCTAGCAATGTGTAAGGAAAATGTACTTACGTAGCTTGCATTGCATAATAAAAAGGTTAACAAATATCAGAGTTCTGTGTTCCCTTTAGCTTGCATTACATTATAAAATGGGTGTTTAAATTAGATGAAAGCCAGTGAAATTATAGTTAAACTGAATAGGGCTGATTTTAGAACCACATTTTCTTAACATGGAGGTTATATAGGTTATATGTTTTATTGGCTTATGCAGCTCTTCAAAATGACCCAGTTCAGAATGACATTCAGCTTATAGCTGATTGAAGTGGGCATTGGTGGAATATCCCTTGGGGACTTATGGAGCAATTAAAAAACTAGGAACCTCATTCTTTGTAATAACAGAAAAAAACTACTTATAAGGAATTTTGGAGAAACATGTGAAGCTTTATCTTACTAATGAAATTGTGGGAAATGCTTAGTTTTTTTTTTTTTAGAAAAAGAACTAATTAGTCTTATTTTGAAAATATCATTAGGGAAAATAATAGAATTAGTGGAATAACCCAAGGATGAGCTAAATAATTTTCTTTGAAGGAAGAATTATTATAGAGATTAATCCTAAAATTGTTCTGGAGACTTTGTAATACAGAGGAATGAAACCTCTGTAGGTAAAACTAATACTGATTTAGATATTGTATCCTGTCTTCTTTTCTTGTTTTAGATAAGCATCTGTAGGTTTTTTTTAATGTTACATCACTCTTTATCCTACCTTTACATCATTTTGCTCATTTTGTAATTGTGTATGTATGTGTACATGTGCCTGTATGCACTCATGCGTGTGTGTACATGTATACACATTTATTTACATTGTAAGTTTCTTCTCTGATAGATTAAGTTCATTGAAAATGAGAACTATGTGGTTACCTTATTTTCCCGATGTACCCAGTACCGAGCACTGCCCTTGGACATAGAAACACTTAGTAATTATTGAATGAATGGATATTTATTAGTTATTCACATAACTCTGCACAGTACGAGTATTACTCATACAGAGATATGCCAGAAATACTTATAAGTAAAATCATTTTTTGGCTCTTAGAATATTGTATATTTGATATAAGGTTTAGTACTATAAATGTAGTCGGTCAGTACTCCATAAAAAATGTGATCACTTTGACTGATTTCTTTCATCTGTCAGAGAGAAGCTAACCTTAATACAAGAAAAGAAGAGAAGAATGAGAGAGGGATCAATAGATGGGACATTTAGCATCCTGAACCCATGACTGGGCAAATGACTACTAAAAATCTTAGGAAATGAAGCTTCTAGTAACTAGGTTGGCCAACGCACAGACAGGCTTATGGGAGTTCTTACAGCTGCAAACTAAGTCAGTGGTGGCAGCAATTCCAGTGAAGGAAGGAATGCTGTTTTCTCAAGGCCAGAGCTCCAGAAATGGGCAAGACACTCTCATGCTGCCCTGTGCAGGAGGGGACTGTGCCTCAATGCATTCTAGTAATGGGTCTTTAGGGAGAAAGGCTTTGAAGGCCGTGAGCTGAGCAGCCATGAAACCTCCAGAGGACTGGACACTGGTAGGGAGTTCCCTTTCATGGGAGAATGGGATTTAGTAGTTGGATTTAGTGTTAATTGCACTCCCCCATCCCTTACCCTTATATGTTTTTTCTGTTTCCAATAATGCTTCTCACACAGAATATATCACTGGCCAGTGTGCCTGCCCAGATAGTAGAGGTTTTAACTGAATTCAGCCTTGATTAATTCCACGTTTACTTTAAAGTTGGTGGCATGGGGCCCCAGTTGGGAGTTATGTCTTAACCGCCACAAAAGCGGTTCTGCACGTTTTGCCTGCAGATGGTTCTGAATCTGTCAGGGAAGGAGCAAGATAAATATTTTCTTATAAATATAAAAGGAAGAGTTAAACACTTATTGTTTAGAAACCAAGCTGATAAGCATATTACATTGTCTGAGGCACCAGAAGTAAGCAAATTAATTACATGCAAATAACTGTTGCTCATGAAATGTGGGATAATAATAGTATCTGTTTGGATGTTTATGGTAAGTTTATTTACATGGCTCAATTTTCTGCTAATTTTCCTTTGGAAAATGAACAATACTTGGTTCCCTGTGCCTCTCTTTCAGAAATACTTTATAGAAATTGTGGAAACCATTACTTTGACTTTCTATCATTGCCTTGCCAAGGGCAGTTCTAAAGGCAGTATTTGTGTATACACGGTGAAGAAGAACTGTTGATTATGTGTGGGTTTTTTCTGCCTAAAACAAGTGGACGTCATTATTAGCTTCATTACGTAATACAGAAATTCTTATTATTGAATTATTGTATGCTTGTCATTCAGTCCATATTGACTTTCTGTTGATATTTTTCATGAACATCTTTTGATGTCAGCTTCTTGGTAAACTTCAGACGTTTCTTCTCTTAAGGCAACAGAGCGGGCTGAGCAGTTTTATATCGGCAGTGTGCTCCATGATGTGGGTCTCTGCCTTTTCTGCTAATGAGTGGTTGGGTTCATTTTGAAAAGATGGCTCTAAACTCTGCCTAGTGTTCCACACACTCGAAAGAACCTCTTGCATCCCTCTGTGTGCCTCCATGCCTCTGTATATGTGTGTTCCTTGAGGTGCATCAGAGATGATGTAAGGGATTTTTTTCTTCTTTCGAGATAATCAGTTCTCCTGAGTCATTAGCTTGGAACTGTGTATCAGATGCTTCATAAGCTAGGGAACATTTTGGTCGGGATGAAGAGTACTTGTTTTTCTAGCCAACTTTCCAGGCTCGGTGCATCTGTGGACTGCCTCCCTCCGTAGGGTGATTCTCACCCCTGCTAGCTTACTATTTTGTTTGTTCTCTAAATGCTCACTCAGGCATTTTGTTCACCTCTATGCATTTTCTCAACAACACTGCCTTTTTGACAGAATTTGGAAACTATTATCTTACAGCATGCCAAACAGTGTGGTTCATCATCTGCTGTTCACAAAACAGAGAGTAGAACACAAATGGACTTTTGCTTGAATTTTTACTGGAGAAGGAATTTTTAACATCTAATAAAAAAAGAAAACAGCATTTTCTACCTGGGATTAGTGTGTGTCAGCAACTCTCCAACCTCATTTTTCCATCTAGTGGTTAGGTTCCATGTGGGTTGGGATGCAGGAGAATATGGGGATGGTGTAGGAAGGTTAAACCACTGAATTCTGGAAATCCACATTTGCCTTGGGGCCTTCCTTGGTGGTCCAGTGTAAGAATCCGCCTTGCAATGTAAGGGGAAGCTGGTTTGATTCCTGGTCCAGGAAGATCCCACAGGCTGCGGAGCAGCTAAGCCCGTGCGCCACAGCCACTGAGCCTGTGCCCTAGAGCTTGTTCTCAGCAACGAGAGAAGCCACTGCAATGAGAAGCCCACGCACTGCAACTAGAGAAAGCTTGTGTGCAGTAACGAAGACCCACCACAGCCCCTCTTGCCAAAAAAAATACATCTTTTAAAAAACAAATAAGATCTTGTCTCAGGGGACTCTCTTGGCCAGTCCTCTACGTTGATTGCCGTGGTGGAGATTAGCGTTTGAAAGGCTGGAGCCCAAATATTTTGTGACTGTGTTTCTGGAGGGTGAAGGATGAAGGCAGAACACATCTACCCAACTGCCGCTCCTTTCAGATTGAGATTCCCAGGTGGAGAACTTGCACTTCCTTTAATAATGCCGATTAAAAAAAGGGCAAAATCAATGGTTAGATTCTGTGGAGAAAATCTATTCCCTTAACAGAAAAAGGATGAGAGACATAACCACCTTGTGTTTGCAAATTATTTGCTTTCAGTCTGTGATCCTTTCCAGAATTTGAGAAATAGGGTATTTAGCTTCTCAACTTATGACTGATAGGATCACGGTGAAAGTGCTCCAGCCTAATGGAAGTTGAAAATGCGGCACTCAGAATTGCTGGATCATACTTGACAGTGATTTGTATGTCTACGGATTATTAAACCTCAGCATAGAGAATGTCCTGATTTAAAAATTTCCAATTTTATTCCCTTGGTCTGATTTGAGGAGCAGCTATGCCTTCTATATTTTGTATAGTAGAATGCCAGTTTCTCAGCCACAGATAAGTTTCTGATCAGAGACACCCAAACTGAGCTTCAGGATGTTCTTCCCTCTGGGACTTGAATTACTAACATGTCTTTGACCTTTGACTTTGTTCTTCATTGCCATCAAATGCTATTTGTTATTCCAAGCAGCTTAACCTGTGCCACAAACTGAAGCACATGCCTTGGAATGATCAGGAAGAAGCCACTCAGAACAAATGTTCAGTTCAGTTCAGTCGCTCAGTCGGGTTTGACTCTTTGCGACCCCATGAACTGCAGCACGCCAGACCTCCCTTGTCCATCACCAACTCCGGAGTCTTCTCAAACCCATGTCCATTGAGTCATTGATGCCATCCAACCATCTCATCCTCTGTCGTCTCCTTCTCCTCCTGCCCTCAGTCTTTCCCAGCATCAGGGTCTTTTCAAATGAGTCAGCTCTTTGTACCAAGTGGCCAAAGTATTGGAGTTTCAGCTTCAACATCAGTCCTTCCAATGAACACCCAGGACTGATCTCCTTTAGAATGGACTGGTTGGATCTCCTTGCAGTCCAAGGGACTCAAGAGTCTTCTGTAACACCACAGTTCAAAAGCATCAATTCTTTGGCGCTCTTTACTAATGTTTTATATTTGTTATGGAGGCCCTCATACAGTTCTTCTAAAAATCCCTGAAGCTTCTACAGGTTTGGCTAAGAATGCACAAACTTAATATTCAGAAATTGGGTGCTGTAGAGTTTATAAATCGGGAAACTGATTTAGTACTTGTGGCTTTAAAACTTGTTTAATGTAACTTCCTTCAGCTGTATTCTGCGTCCATGTGTTTTCTTATAATTCCACAACCATTTTTTTGGGTGCTTGTTGTGTATATTTAGTTCTGAATTGGGTTATACCAGAACTTAAAGTTAATTTTGGTAAAATTGCTTACAATGAATATCTTAATTTTTGTTTTATTTCTTCCTCTTCACTAATCAAAGGTTACCTTATGAACATTACACAGATGTGTGTATCTGAGAACTCTGACTTGATATGAGTCTGTTGACTTAAAAAAAACAGTCACAGCCTGAAAGTTGAGAGTTATGGTTTATTTGGTGGAAATTTTTAGGACTTCAAGCCCAGGAGACAGCATCTCCAGTGACCCTGAGAAAACTGCTCTAAGAAGGCGAGGGAAGAAGTCAGGTTATATAGAAGTTTTGTAACAGAGGTCAGGTAGTCTGAACATCAAAAAATTGTTGTTAAGTAAACCAGATATCCCAAGTTAAGGAGTAGAGCACTTTTCTTGTACGGGGAGATGCAAGAGTCTTGGCCCACTGAAATCACTCCTTTTGTACTCATCTCAGCTATCTGGGGCCAGTCCTGTGTTTTTCACATCCTGAGCTGCCTTGGGGGCTCACTGTAGCGAGTGGCTGCAGCTGATGGCTGTGACATCCTTGTTTACTGATATGGCAGGAAATATTCCATTTTTCAAGTCAAGAGCTGATTAAGGGGGATGGTAGAACCAAGGGAAATATGAACTGAGAGATGACTTCAGAATAGAGATAGAGGTAATTAATAGTACAGATTAAGAAAAACAGTGAAGGAGAAAGACAGCATATTGATTTAGTTGGTGGAAGTGTACTGAAACGATAGAGTCTTAGAATAAGAATTATTAGAAACATGGCTTTTCATGTCTTTTAATCTACACTGGCACTGTTTTCCTTTGGACCTAAAATAATGAACAAGTATAAAATTTACTTTGAAATCACAATCTGAATATTTAAAATGTTTCAGTAAGTATTCTCTAAAGCAAATCTTCTACATTCTGTTTCAATTTAGCCATTTTTAAGTTTTGCTAAGGTAAGTGATTTTATTAGATATTGAGCCCAATATTTTTTTCATAATTAAAATTTTTTCCCCAATTAAAAATTGAGATGTAATTCACACATCTCATAAAATTCACCATTTTGAAGTGTCAGTTCAGTAATGTTTTGTATATTCATAAGATACTGCATCTGTCATCGCCACCTGATTTCAGAACATGTTCATCCTCCCCAAAGGGAACTTGGTCCCTGGCAGTAACCTGCGATTCATTGTCCCTCCCATTCCTCCTCCTCAGCTTTTTGGCAATCACCAGTCTACTCTCTGTCTCTATGGATTCATGGATTTTGGACATTTCATATAATGGGCAGTGTGATCTTTTGTGACTGACTTCAAGGTCATCCATGCTGTATCATGTATGAACACATCATACATTTTGATTGCTTGATAGTATCCCATCATATGGTCATTTGATTTTTCTGTTCATCGGTTGACGGGCATCTGGGTTGTTTCCACTTTTTAGCCGTGATGAATAATCCTGCTCTGAACATTTACATACATGATTTTACATTAAGATATATGTACAGTTTCTTGAGAGTCCCTTGGACTACAAGGAGATCCAACTAGTCCGTTCTAAAGGAGATCAGCCCTGGGTGTTCTTTGGAAGAAATGATGCTAAAGTTGAAACTCCAGTACTTTGGCCACCTCATGCGAAGAGTTGACTCATTGGAAAAGACTCTGATGCTGGGAAGGATTGGGGGCAGGAGGAGAAGGGGACGACAGAGGATGAGATGGCTGGATGGCATCACCGACTCGATGGATGTGAGTCTGAGTGAACTCCGGGAGGTGGTGATGGACAAGGAGGCCTGGCGTGCTGCGATTCATGGGGTCGCAAAGAGTCAGACACGACTAAGCGACTGAACTGAACTGAAACTGAACAGTGTCAGTATACCTAGGAATGGAACTTTTGGTCACATGGCAACTCTGTGTTTAACTTTTTGAGGGCTGCCAAACTGTTTTCCAATTGACTGCACAATTTTATATTCTCACTATATTGGATATGTTATTTGAAATTTAAGAGACATACTGTTAAAAAAAAAAAAGGCTTAGCTATCCATTGTTTCCTGCCCTTTTGGACATCATATTTACTGGAATGAGTTATTACCTGAAATTTTGAAAGGTAATAGAATTTTAGAGCTGGAGAGATTCTAGTGGATTCGTCTTCTTACCGGAATGGAAGGTCCCTGAGGTTCAGGTATTTGCTCAATGCTTTTACTTCTCTGAGATCAGTGCTATAAAATCGTAGGTGCTCAGTATATTTTTCTAAATGAATGAATCTTTTCAATTACCTTTGTTTTAATGAGAAAAATGATGCTCAGAGAAGTCAGGTGACTTCCTAAAGGCCACAGACTTAACTGGCAGAGCAATGGCTGGAATACTAGTCTCATATTCCTCGCCAAGATCTTACCATAACAATCATCTTGAATTCACAGTTCTTATTGAGCTTGGTGGTCCATGGCTGACCTGGTACAGCATTTTCTGACAGTTCTATAGCTTGGCTCTGGGGCGTTATTGACGTTTAACGAGTGTTTTTATTCTTGTGAAGTCATTTCCATGTTTACTGCTGAAGCCAGCATTCATAAAAGGAGAGAAACATTTAAATAACTGCATTTTACCTAGGGAAGATAAATTACAGTTGTCCATCAATAAATAGATAACTTTCGTAGCTGCCAGGATTATTAGATTGTGGAAGACAATAAATTTGTCCCCTCCCTTGTGAATCACATGCCTTAAAAATTCACAACTAATTATCTGAAAGGGAGACAAGTTAATGCAGACTTGCTGTCTATTTACTAGCATTCTTTTCTTTCCTAATCACCCTTGTGGATGGGAGAATCCATTTTATCAGTCTTTCCTCCAAACTGTGCTCTTCCAGAGTAATATATGTATAAATTAAATGTAGCTTAGTGTAAGTAAGCATAGATTAGCCTGTATCAGAGGCAGTGTTCTTGGAGCCACATTTGCATGTTAAGTGAATCGTGTGCCATGAAGGATAGGTTTATAGACTAGACCCATAATGAAGTCGAGAATCACTGTGTAAAGCCTGTAGGCTAGGGGTAGAAATCTAGGGCCTTTGAACACAGAGTATCCATTACACCTGGAAATGACAAAGCCATTATTTTATGAGGCCTTATGGGGAACCGTTTGGTTCCATTACTTTAGTTACAACTCATTCCAGGAAACAGAATATCAAGACGTTCTTTGAAAGTATTGAGATTAACCCCTTTTTGAAACTTTTTAGCTAATTGATACCTGGTATTAAAGTAACAGGTTTAATAGACTATTAGGAATTTTCGTCATATTTGTCTAAATCTGTGGGACGTGTACTAGGGAGGATCATTAACGCCATTAGGGGCCTAATTGTATTTCTAATCTACTACATCCCTGTACTATTGAAAATATAAAAGAATTCTCTTTTTTGTTAAAGTAAGAACTAAAAGTTTTTTTTTTTTTTTAAAGGGATTAGCTTGGGGTGGTAGGGAAAAAACACAGGGTTATATTTAGAAGATTTATGCTCAAATGTTGGTTCTATGGCTAACTGGTTGTATAATCTTCAAATCACAGAACTTCACCAAGGCTCTCTTTACTCATTTGTTAAATGTGGATAATAATAATTCCTTACAAAGTAGATTTTGTGATTTGTTGAGATACTCTGTAGGACATGTGGTAGGCATTCAGTAGTTGTGGAATTTGAACCCTGGGGTTCCTTGGACTTCCTTAGTAAACTTTGTATGTATACAGAGCTTACTTGTATGAGTACATATGTATAGGGTTCTATGTATACGTATGTATAGGGGTCTATGTGTACACATGTATAGGACTTCCCAGGTGATGCAGTGATGAAGAATCTGCCTGCCAGTGTAGGTTCCATCCCTGGGTCATGAAGATCCCCTGGAGAAGGAAATGGCAGCCCACTCCATTATTCTTGCCTGGAGAATCCCATGGAGAGAGGAACCTGACAGGCTACAGTCCATGGGGTCACAGAGTCGAACACAACTGAGCAACTGCACATGCAAACACACACACATACGTGTACACACACACAACCCGTGCACACGCGCTCACATCCCTCTTACGCCAGCTGTCTCCACCTCACATCTTGTTTCTAGTAGGATTTAGCTGGCTCAGTGGTTGACAAGATAACTGTTATGTGTATATGGATAATGGGAACCTTTACAGATGATCTTCAAGTGTTGTTTACTGTGAAGACTTGTTCGTGGTGGCTGTCGATCCGGCAGGGCTTCCCGTTCTCTTCCGGTTTCTGTCAGTGCCGCCACTACTGCTTACGTCATCCAAGTTGGAAGTCTTTTCTACTTTCTCTTTGATTCGTGATTTTGTTATCAAGTAGGCTCTTTCTGTGCAAAATTAACACGGCATAAAAGAGTGTTGATGCTGATGTAAGGTAGACAGTTTATTAGTCAACAGATCACTGAGGTGATAAGCTTCATGTCCATTTATACTCAGAAATACAATATAATCCCGGTTTTGAAATTTTTTTCCATGTGTAGTTCTTATTTTCTAATAATCTTCTAAATGCTAAGCTGATAAAATTGGGTCTCTTTTACCTAAATAGTATAAGTGACAAGAACTTTATATTCCATTAACAGCAAGATACCAGGTGTGGGTAAACAGAAAAACCTCTAGCAGGCTGAATCTGAGGGTGTGGTAGATTGGGTTACTCTTGGCAATCATTCATTCCCAGCCCACTCCACCACCACCCAGCCCTGCGTCCGTGAAAGCAGAGTTTCCTGCTGCCATTGACACTGGGGCTTCCCTGGTGCCTCAGCAATAAAGAATCCACCTGCCAACGCAGGAGATGTGGGTTCAGTCCCAGGGTGGGGAAGATCCCCTGGAGAAGGAAATGGCAGCCCACTCCAGTATTTTTGCCTGCAAAATCCCATGGGCAGAGGAGCCTGGAGGTCTGGGCTGCTGTCTGTGGGGTTAGAAGAGAGTCAGACACGACTCACTGACTAAACAGCAGCAGCCATTGGTGTTGGGTAAGACGTGTGGCTTACCATGGCCAGTGCAGTTGTGTACAGATACGCCACTTGTTTTAAAAGTGCTTGTCCTGTGGACTCGGTCTTTTGGTGAATCCCAACCAACCAGCATATATGTGGGCAAGCCTACTAAGTTCTGAGGTGGTCTGTCACTCAGGGTTGTTGTGGCAATGACTAACAGATACAAAGGAATGCTGATTTCTTTTCAAGGTTTTCTTTGGGCACTGATTTGGGAGCCTTAACCTTCCCCGGAGAATCAAAAAACCTCTCTCTTTGATTGTACCTATTTTAATGCCATTTCTGTGTTCATTCAGGATTGGAAGCTCATTTAAAAGGAATGGGAACAATTCAGAACTGGAAGAAGGGTGCTTGCTGGTTGACCCTGGCTATCTATGCAAACCTGTGTGTACTTGGAAGTTATTCTAGGAAAAGATAATGACCAGTGGCTCTTTTCTGGTTGATATTTCCTTGGTGGCTGGCAGAAAGGGCCGTGAATACACAAAGCTGGTCTCTTTAATGATGGAAAGAAACTACTAAAATTCCATTTTGTCTTTAGAAGTAAGCATATAAAGGAATCTGAAGGAGCCCAGACACCTCTTTAAAATAATGATTGTCTTGGGCTAATTCTTTCTCTGTGCCTGTGGCATCGTTAGATGTCAGTCCTACTGTGTAGGATCATTTGCAAACAAAACTGATTAGAGAGGGGAGGCTGTGTCCGAGACTTCCCCTAAAGTGGAGTTTCAGACACCTGCCCATTGTTTAAACCCCATTACCCTCAGCAGTGCTTTTATTTATTTTCCCTCTACGTAGGGGGAAAAAATAGGGGAAAAAAGATTGTTTATTTCAAAGGGTATTGGAACTCATCCTTCAAAAGAGAACACTGAGAAAAAGAGAAAAAAGGATATTGTGTAAAAGCGCCGAAGGTTTCCAGAATTTCCCTTTCTTGCCCATTATAAACATGGTCTTTCCCTTTGCTCTGAGCTCCCCCCTCTGGCATTCATGGTATATTTCTCTTTCTATTATTACAAACTTCAAAGCTCTCCCGCCATGTCATTTTGTAAACCCTCTCGACTGTAAGTGATGGTTTGCACTACTTTTATTTCCTATTTGGGGGGTTGTGTATTAAGGAACGCAGAGGAACTGCCTGGAACATTTATTAACTTTTAATTCAGTGCAGAGAAAAAAAAAGTCGGAAAGCCAGTGCACCATTGATGTTGCCTCAAAGATGCTTTGACCTTGTTTAACCAATTTTTAAGGCTTGTGTGCCAGGACTGAAATGAGATGCCTTTTCACAGACCTCAGGATTGTGCTCTTGAAACAAATAGATCCATATGGCTCTTTGTTTTTGCGATTCAAGTGTTATCCTTATGCTTTTTCTATTTAAATGGCTATCTTTGTTCTGATGAAAGCTGATTATATTGTCAGTAAACTCTTAACTATTGAATATTTTTTTTTAGCAAGAAGATTGGTAATGCCCAATTTATTTAGCACTGTTTAGGAATTGGATTGTCATTGTAGCTTGATTTTTCAGAAAACAAAATCTCACCCTTTTGAAGCACCAAAGGTTGTATTTTAACACTTCTAAATGGAAAATTTTGTACAGCACATTAATACATTTTTCTCAAATTGGGCCTGTGGAGGAGGATGAGGTTTTACTTTCCTTTAGGGTCCCTGGCTGGGTCTGAGCGTTAAACTGATGGGAAACATTAATAGAAGAAAAGCGGCCAAATTTGCTTGTTAGTTTTGTGTAATAAGGGAACCTTCATAAGGAAATGAAGACTCATAGACATGTAAAACCTACTTGCCAGCTTCCTTGGTGGTCCAGTGGTTAAGAACCTGCCTTGCAACGCAAGGGATAGTTCAAGGGATAGTTCGATCCCTGATCTGGGAAGATCCACTTGCTGTGGGGCAGCTAAGCCCATGTGAGACAACTACTGAAGCCCGCCCACCCTGGGGTCCATGCTACACAACAGGAGAAGC
The DNA here is from genome assembly GCF_032452875.1 of Bos javanicus. Classification (NCBI taxonomy): domain Eukaryota; kingdom Metazoa; phylum Chordata; class Mammalia; order Artiodactyla; family Bovidae; genus Bos; species Bos javanicus. The sequence continues at coordinate 97,707,926 of NC_083871.1, forward strand.
TGCCACAGTAATAAGCCCCTGCCCACAACCAGAGAAAGTCCTCTCAGCAGTGAAGACCCGGTGCAGCCAAAAATAAATAAAAATTAAAAAAAAAAAAAAAAACAACTGGATGCATGGGGCTGGTGCACTGAGAGGACCCAGAGGGATGGTACAGGGAGGGAGGAGGGGGCGGGGTTCAAGATGGGGAACACGTGTATACCTGTGGCAGATTCATGTTGATGTATGGCAAAACCAATACAATATTGTAAAGTAATTAACCTCCAATTAAAATAAATAAATTTATATTAAAAAAATAAAAATTAAAAAAAAATCTTACTTGCTTTCTTATATTAGGTTGAGCAAAGGGAGGCCGACATGGAAAAGTGACTCAACTCTGTGAGGAGGCCAGAGGAAGATAAGACATTTTTTTTCCCTGGGCAGCCCGTGCCATGTGGCTTGCAGATCTTAGTTTCCTGATCAGGCCCCAGCAGTGAAAGTACCGAGTCCTAACCCCTGGACCGCCAGGGAATTCCTGAGAAGAAGGTTTATTTGTATAGAATCCTTTCTGTCTCAACTTCTTATCCTTCATGGTAAGAATGTTACCTTCCTTCTGGTATAGAAAGGACATCTTTTACATAGGAATTCCATCTTTTGCCTTTAAGAAACAGAAGAAAGATCCAAGTGTTTTTCTTACATTTGGTGTTTTTCAAGTGCCTTTGATCCACAAGAATTAACATGCCAGAGTGACATATTTTGGGGTGATGTGCTCTAAACTCACCAGTCCCTTTTGTCACAAAACTCCTGAGCACATTGGGATTTACCTTGATCGAAGGCTAAGATTTTGAACGGGATTAACTGATGCTCCCTTTGGACTTTGCAGCCCTGCCCCTTACTCTGTGTGTTGTGGTGTCAGAGGTCACGTTGTTGCCTGTGGAGGCAAGTGAAGTGTTACCCTCAGTCAGAACCAGCCCAGACTTCCATGTCTGTCTCCTTGTCTGCTTTTCATGCCACCTGCCTCGCTGTGTGGTTGTAGGTTATCATATCTAGCTATTGACTGTGTCTGTCTCAGACAAGCTGCTCTTGCCTTTGGAATTGCCCAACTCTTTGGTATAAGTTTCCCTGGTGGCTCAGACGGTAAAGCGTCTGCCTGCAATGCGGGAGACCTGGGTTCGATTCCTGGGTCGGGAAGATCCCCTGGAGAAGGAAATGGCAATCCACTTCAGCACTCTTGCCTGGAAAATCCCATGGACGGAGGAGCCTGATAGGCTACAGTCCATGGGGTTGCAAAGAGTTGGACATTACTGAGCAACTTCACTTTCACTTGGTATAAGCGCAAAGACAGGAAGCAATAAAAGTGGTTAGAATTCTGTGAAGAATAAGGAAACAGAAGCATCCTCTGGTGTCAGGTGCCTGAGTTCTAAGCTATGAGTTTTGTAACAGGAAAATTTTGGCTGTGGGATATACCCTTTTTTGTTTCCTGTTAAGTTCTCAGTGGTTTCTCTAGGTTTTCAGATAAATTAGGTATTATTAGGCTAACAGAGGATGAGATGGCTGGATGGCATCACCAACTCAATGAACATGAGTTTGAGCAAACTCTGGGAGAGTGAAGGACAAGAAAGCCTGGTGTGCTTTTCAATCCATGGGGTTGCAGAGTCGGACACAACTTGACTACTGAACATCAACAAGGCTAACAGTGGCAATCAAATGATACCTGAAACAGGTTATAGACACACAGATACACATACATATCACATTTTTCCTATCCATTTTTCTGCTGATGGCCGCTTAGGTTGTGGCATTATTCACAACAGTCAAGATATGGAAACACTTGATTTGTTCTTAAGGATAGCATAAGAGTTTTTGAATTATCTTAAGCAGTTTTTTTTTTTTTTTCATGTGTTGTTATGAGAAGATAGGATTTACCCTTGACAGTTGTTGTAAGAAGTTGGTGCTCTTATATCAATTTGATTTTTTTTTTTTCCTTTTCATCCAGACAAACTGGATATGAACTGGTCAAACCTAGAGTGGTCTGGTCCTTCCTTGTTCTCTTTTTACTGTCTCAGCTGTTAGGCTCATCTCTCCACCCTGAGTTTGGCCTTCTGAATGAGAAGATCTCCTGTTTGACTCTCAAGTCCACTTTAAACCAGAGCTATTGTTACTCATGTAAATGATGATATTATCTTTGAGTCTGCTTTCTACTTTGCTCTGCATTTGGCATTGAGACTCATAAGTACTGAAACCCACTTTCCCCTTAATCAGGACCAATCCCTTTTCTCTTCTTTGTCTTTTTCCCAAGAGCAGGCAGTATGGCCAATTAAAAAAAAGTCATAACATTATTCCGACCTTATGCAATAGTCTGCTAACCTAACCCTTCTTTACTAAGGCCGTCCGTAGGGGTCAGTTTTAGGAACCTGCTCAGAGGACTAGACTGACCTGTGAAGTAAACAGCCTTTGTAAGTATCATATACCTGTCCTGTATGTGAGTTTAGTGGTTTTCAATTTGATGTAATCAGAGTGTGGTTATTAACATGTGCTACATGGAATGCACTATTGGTATACCAAAAGATACCCCCAAGGGAAGTCTCCCTCCCCCTTGTAACTTAGCTTGTAAAAAATGCAGCAGGTGGTCTTTTTGGCTTATGTTTATAATTGAGATCTTTTCTTATTAGCTTAGTGTCAGCCTCCTGAAAGAATACTCCTCTATGTATGTTTGCCTGTCTGCCCTGCCTATAAATTGAGGATAAATTAATTAAAAGATCTGAGTGTTTGTGGCTGGGGGTTGTGTTGAAATATATGTGTGAGGAACTTCTGTGAATCATTTAATGATATAATGATCGCAGTAAAGGTAGTTTTTAAGATTTCTGTTTATTTTTGATTTCTCTTTAAACTTAACATGTTTTTCAAATACATTAGAGGATTTCTTTTTAAAGAAAGTCCTGAGAAAATTTGCTCAGATTTATGGTATACACTGTCCTTGTTTTGGCTTTTATTTTGTATTTCTCAAATCTACCGTATTTACGTTGGCAGAGTTTTTAGGTTTTTGTTCTGATTATAGCTGATGATTTAATTACCCACCAGATGTTCAAGTATTTTACCTTTTGCTATTATGTTATTTCCTACATGAGAGAAAAATGAGCTGTAATCTTTCTCTGTGGTATAATTTTCTGCTCAGAAGAAAAGGAAAAGTTTGGTAGCATTCACTTTCTAGCTCGTTGAATGTGTCCATGTTCAACTATCTGATGGTCACTAGCTGTTTGCTGCAAACTTGGTGCTCATGTTGGATGGTGAGGAAAGCGGTCACTGGCCTCCTGGAGTTCACGACCTGTATGGGAGAGAAAGTCACTGATTTTACCACTAACCTTTTTTTATTTGTTTGTTATTTATTTTCTTCTAGTTTTATTGAAGTGTAATTGACGTACAGCACTGTGTCAGCTTAAGGAATTCAGCTTAATGGTTTGACTTAATGGCCATCATGAAATTATCATAGTAACTTGAGGGAACATCCACTATCTCATACAGATGCAAAATTAAATAGAAAAAAATGTTTCCTTGTGTTGATAACTCTTAGGACTTACTCTCAACACTCTCACATAGAACATACAGCAGTGTTCATTATATTTATCATTACACTACATCCCTGGTAGTTATTTGTAACTGTGAGTATTGCCTTTTGACAACCTTCATGCAGTTCTCCTTCTGTGAATCCCCCTGTCTCTGGTAACCACAAATCTGATCTCTTTTTCTATGTGTTTGTTTTTGAAGTATGACTGACCTCCAACACTATGTTGGTTCCTGTTACACAACATACTGATTTGATATTCCTACACATTTCAAAATGATCACTGTGATAAGCCTAGTTACAATATGTCACCATACAAAGATATTACAGTCTTACTGACTGTATTCCCCACACTTTACATTTCATTTACCACTAACACTTTCCATAATGTCTCATTGTAACCATTTTAAGATTGATAGGATATTTCATTATCTAATTTCCTCGCCTTCAAATCTTGTGTTTCCCCATTTTCTGTGATGTTTCCATAATGATTGGAAATGGCTCCTCGAGTGTGTGCGTGAATTCCCTTAAGAGGCTGAGCTTCCCATCATGTGGGCCTACCGATTGGTATGAGTTTTTTGTTTTTTGTCAAGTTCCCCATCTGCTTTTGTCAGTCGCTATTTTTGCAGAGTCTTCCTTCTCTCTAATTATACAAATATGTCTTCTTCATTTTTCTTGTCAAAGACAAATTAAAAAGGATCAGTTCAGCTTCTGAGTGAGTATAGTCTTCATTAATTCCATACCCCAACTCTATTTTTAGCAGCATTTTTCTTTTCTTCCTCCCCCCACCCCGTTGATACTTTTAAAAGTTCGTCTTCTCATGTCTGGCTTATTTGAGTAGCATGAATTAATTTGCTCCATTTGACTCTCTTCTGAAAGTTTTAACTGACTGTAGCAAGATACTTTTCCCATTTCCCTGTATTTAGTTCAGATCTGTCTTTGTCTGTGGATATTTGAAGAGTCATTTGTGAAACTACATTAGGTGTTTCTTGTTCATTATCGTTTTCCCCAAGAGGAATTTTAATCCTATGTGTGTTAATTATTTAATTATCCTAATGAAGTCTCATATGGTACTCCTTGGCCTCTTGCACACTGATGGAATTAATCCTTCATCCCAGGGCTCTTCAACGTTCCTGGTTCTTTAATGTTTGTACATTTGTATGTAAATGGTTCTTATTCCAGTATTCTTGCCTGGGAAATCCCATGGACAGAGGAGTCTGGCGGGCTACAGTCTGTGGGGTTGCAGAGTCAGACACTGACATGACCAAGGGACTAACACTCATTCACATTAGTTTATAACTAACTTCCCCTTGTTCACCCCCACGCCATCTCCCAAGTTCTGTCTCTTTTTTTTCCCTCTGAAACCTGATGTTCTTTAGGTTTAAATTTTTATTTTCCATGATGTTGTCTCATTTCTTTCCATTGCCTCCAGTGCACATCATTATTTTTGCATACACTCTGGTTCCCAAACTTTAATGGCCATGAGAATCACTATGGATTGCATGTTAAAAGTTCAGATTCCTGGGGCCCAAGCCCAGAAATTCTATTTGGCCTATGAAGAGGCCAGATATCTTCATTTTCAACAGGCAAACAGGAGGTTTTTGATGAGCTGGTCCACCGACCACACGACTATACACTGCAGCCGCTGTCTGCTAATTATCTTAAGTGCAACATTCATCCATAAATTAATTTATAAATTGGCTACTATTTGCAAGGCACTGTGCTGGGCACTCAGAATATCATAGTAAGCAAAATGGACTTTGTCTGTGATCTTGCAATGCTTACACTATATTGAATCCTCTTCATGTCTTCCTTAGTTCAAAAACGTCCTTAATTTCCTATTGTTTACATGTAACAGTGAGTTCATCAATATTCTTGCTAGTGGGCTTTTAGAACATAAGAGCAGTGATTGAGAATCAGGAAATTTGGAGGCTGGGTTTTATTTTTCCCTCCGATTCTGTGTGGGTTGATAAAAGAATGTGGATTGGCTTAGTTCAGTAATATTCCTTATTCTTGTTACTGGGCTTTTAGAACATAAAAGCAGTTATTGAGAATCAGGAGATTTGGAGGCTGGGTTTATTTTTTCTGTTGACTCTGTGTGTGTGTGTGAATAAAAGAAGGTGGATTGTCTTAGGTCACTAATATTCCTTGCAGTCAGTGTTTGAATCTCCGTTGGTGCTCTCTGCCTTTAAGTTCTTGTAGTTGAGTTTAGACGAAATGTACCCTGTTTCATCAGTTCTAATATGTCATTATTTAAAAGACCTCTCTCAAGTTGAGTGATGTTAAAATGTGAAAGAATATGCATCATACAACCAGTGAAATACTGCCTATGTGTTTGCATGTATTTGTATTTATGAGGATGACGATACTACATGAAGCTGCCTTTAACTCCTGAAACATGATTACCTGGACCCTCCCCCCGCCACCCGCAAAAAGAAAAAAGAAAAATGTATCACTGGCCTGGCACTCATGGAAGAATCAGGATTTACTAAAAAGACATAAAGTGTATAACACAAAAGAAACTAAGGCAGTGGGAGTCTATCATCCCCTCAGTTCCGATGACTCCTCTTGTATTTCCCTTGGATTTGCCTCACTGTTGAATTGTGGAGTGTTTGGAGATCTCTGACAACAAAGTAATCAGGGTGACCATAACTCAGTGGGCAGGTCTTCCATTTGTCACTCAGTTCAGACAGCTCAAAGAAACCAAACTCAGGGTAACACAATGCTTCTAGTGAGTTACAGCCTCTTTATTTTTTCCTTTTAATTAAGCGTGTCCATTTAAAAGCATTTTTTAAAAGCAAATGTGTAAATAGTGATCCAGTGGAATATTCACTCACTGGCATTCTTTCTCCCCTCCGTAAACTTTTAACTATGTTTCTGTGTTTTAGTCCCTAAGTCGTGTGCAACTCCTTTGCTACACCATGGACTGTTGCCCGCCAGGCTCCTCTGTCCATGGAATTTCCCAAGCAAGAATGATGGAGTGGGTTGCCATTTCTTTTCCAGGGGATCTTCCTGACCCAGGGATCAATCTCACATCTCCTGCATTGGCAGGTGGATTCTTTACCGCAGAGCCACCAGGGTTGGTCAAAAATTTCATCCAGATTCTTCCATAAGATGTTACAGAAAAAACCCAAATGAACTTTTTGGCCAACCCAGTATTTCCAGGCTAGGGTCTTGCATGGCTTATTACATCAACCACATTTTTAAACTTTTCAGTAAGTTATTGTAGTTGCTGGAAGCCCGCAAGGGCCATTTTAGTTCTCTTCATGTTTTCACTGAGTCTTGCTGTTGCTGAGTGACATATTAATGCACACGGAGGAAAGTGCTAGAATCAACTCTGTACTTTTATGAAAGCTCTCACTCTTATTCTTCTCATCTTTACCCCTGGCCGCCCACTCAATTCCCTCTTCCTTTCAAGCACTTTTAGCCTTAGAATTAGCTCCTCATGCCACATTTGGTCATCAGTGTTCATCATTTGACTGTGGAGTTATTTTAGTACTACTGGGAGATTCTGGTTGAAATCTTCCATTTCAGAAGTTGTAACTTTAACAGCTTGTGGTAAATGCCAAATAAATGATGTGGCCTCCAGGTAGCAGGGGAGTTAAAGGGAAGGAGAGATCACTTGGTTATTGGAAAATGTTTCAAGATGGAAATGGTATTATGGATGAATAAGCAAGTAAGGTCTGGGAAACAGTACTAGAGAAAGGTAAAGGCAGAAAGTACAGGGAGTGTGTGTGTGGGGTGGGGGATGGGACTGCACGGAGGCTGTGCATATGACATGCATGGGAGAAAATCCTGTACAGGTGGGTTTGGACTGAGTCTTAGAGGGTCTAGAAATCCCAGGGAAAGATATTCCATTTTATATTTTATGGAGCAAGAATTTTTTTTTAACATCTTAACAAGATATTTATCACTCCCTGTGAGGATCCAGTCATTCTTTAAGGGTTAGGGCTTGTGAATCACACAGTGGGGCTAATTCTAAGAATCTAAAGTCACTAAGCCTTTGTGTGTTCTGTATCTGTGTCTGTGTAGCTTTGTGCACAAGTACAGTATACATCCAGTAGATATTCTTGAGATGAGAGGCCCTGAAGGGAGTGAAGGAGAGTACAGCACTGCTGGCTGAGTCCTCCCCTTGTAAACAGTCCTGGAAAGCTGTGAAATGAAATTCTGACCTTTTGGTTTTTTAGATCTCTTAATTTCTAATAACCTACCTGCGACAAGGCCTGCCGTAAGCAGTGGGAAGCATTGGAGGGTTTTTGTTGTCTTGTGTTTTAAATGTTGGAATTGATAGGAAATGACTGTTTTAGAAAGCATGTGTGCTGGATGTAGTTGTCTAATGAGTTGGAGGGAATAACTCAAGGCCAATTAAAGGACCCTTTTGAAAGTGTAGTGTGAGATGAGGAGGGACAGAATAAGGATAGTTAGAAAGAAAGAAACATAGGAAGAATTTATTCACTTAGTAAACATTCATTGAAATGTATTATGCTTTAGAGATTTAAAGTTGAAAACCCTGGAATCACTGCTTCAAAGAGCCCTCCCTAGCGGGCAGTCAGAACCATGATGGACTTAATGACAGGGCAGTGCTGCAGCGCTATGGAAACAGAAGGGGGTCATTCCTCAGCCTAGTGGGGGATGGAAGAGTCTCAAGGGGAGCCTGAGAGGGGTGGTATTTGAGCTTATTTATAAGCTAAAGGAGAGAACCTAGTAGAGAAGGAGGGATTGGTTTATGTTCAAGGAGAGAGAAGAGAAAATTAGATGAAATACGGAGAAGGTGGGGAGTAAATGGATTTTGGCTTCAAGGAGAAGGCATTTGGGGGAACTTAAAGATTGGCTGGATACGGAGGAAAGGAATAAATCACCACTGACTGAGTAATCAGTTTTGTGTAACTAAAGGGATAGTGGTACTGTTTGTAATAAAGAGAAGATGGATTTGTTCTAAGCCCGTTTGAGTTTGAGATGCTGACAGTCCAATAGGAAGCTTGTAGTGAAGCTTGATAAGGTTGACCAGTGAAAGATAAGGTTGAGCTCCTTATCAAAGAGAAGGTGCATAATGATGATGTCATCTATTATACTGACTGTGTGTCTGCAGGGCTGGGGGAGCTTGTAAGAGGGGTAGTTGCTGTGAAAGGAAGCATGGAATGAGTTATCTCATAAAATAAAGCGTTTCCCTTTTGGGGTGGCACCATAGTTTCTGGGTCTTCAGATATTCTCCAAGAGGTGGCAGATTTGTCCAGGATCCCAGGTATGAAATTATTGTGGAGGCTAGACCTGGTGTGGGAAATGGAAGTAGTGCTAGAAGCAGAAGGATGACTTTCCAGGAAGTCCTAGCAGCAGAGGCCCAGTGCAAGGGGAAAGGTAGGCAGTAGACACACCAACCTCTTGGCAAACTCTGTCCTGTGCAGTGTACAGTGTGGGCTTGTCGCTGGTTTCTTCACCAGAGAGCTGGGTAGGCTTGGATGGAGTCAGAAATCAGGCCTGCAGGTAAGAACTTGGTCTGTAAAGTGCACAGCTGCCCTCAGAGTCTGTTACTTCATTCCGGTGATGGAAATTCGAGTACTGAAAGCTTCTCTAAGTTCCTTCCTATGGTCGGTCACCAGGGCACAGAATTCAGGTGATCTGGATAAGGGCTTCTTTCTACTGCTCTACAGATTCAGCTATCTGCCTAGGGGCTTACCCTCCTTTGGGGGTTGTCCATGGGTGATAACAGTGGCCTTGAGCCAAAGTTTTCCTATCTTCTTGACCGTGATGAGGGCCTAGAATTGAGTGTAAGACCTAGGGGCCCTGAGGCTGCATCTCTGTCTCTGAGAGTTGTATTCCCAGGAAGATTGGCTGGAAAATGCTCCTTCAGGGTAGAATGTGGTTAAGTGAGGTGTTGTTTTCTATGCATGGAAAGCCAACAAGAAACCTCTGCAACAAAGTTCGTGCCCAGACAACAAAAGCAGGGGATAGTGGGGGTGGTGGAATGTTGTCCTGATGTTGGCCATTGTGCCAGAACTGGGGACAAATGACACACCCCAGGAGCCTTGTGGTTCAGGGAATTACGTTCACTCTCTGTTCTCTCGTTCCCAGCAGACTTGGGTGTACTGCTGTCCTGGCCAAAAACGCATGCTGAGAACCAGGTCTGCATCAGAGTAGGGTGCAGTTCACTCACTGACTATGGTTGGCCAAGGTTTCAGTCTGAGCATTGCCTTTGGGAGGAGTCAAAGTACAGAGTCCAGCTGGCTGACCACAGGAGTTTACTCTGAGGGGGCAATGATGATTCTGGATGAGAGCCACAGTACAGACCAGGGACCAGAAAAGGAAGGATCAGAGCAGAGAGCGGCAACTAGTCTGAATAAGTGTTTTGCACCAGAGTGAGAACCTTTATATAGGGGTACATGGGATCTCAGGTGTGAAAAAGGAGCTCTTTAAAGAGAGTTTGACCATTTATGAGTAGTTTATTCCTTTTCTGTTAATCTGCTTGAATCTTTCTCCTACTCTTTGCCTCTATTTAAATGCACACAGAGTTGGAGAGTGATATTTATTGAGGACTGACTTTGTATCAGGTAATGTCTTAGTGTTGGGACCACAGCAGTGAACACCGTAGTTGTGGGGACAGAGAAGAGTGCCTTCCTCCATGGAGCTTACATCCTGATGGGGAGATGGAGACGATAGGCCCACACATACATGTATACATATGAACAGTAAGTTCCTTCCTGATGAGTTCCTATGAAAAAGAAAACTGAAGGGACCAGTGCTGTAGGGTGTGATTTGTTCTGAGGTGTCTTCTTCAAGCTATAATGGTCTCTCTTTGAAGAGCTGACATCTGAGTTCAGTCCTTGATGATGAGAAGCAGTCAGCCACATTTAGAGTGGGAAGAGTGGCTTTCTTTGGCCATGTTGTTTGAGTGTCTGTGAGTCATGAGACACAGAGCTAGCAGGTAGTCATATGCTTCTGGGTGCTCAAGGGAGAGACGTGGGCTGAGAGGTTGTATTTTAGAGTCACAGGACTGGGTGAGATCAATTTATGCTTTTGTGGGGCTTTGTAATTGTCTGTTTGCCTAGATAAAGTACATATAAAATTTTTTACTTTAAATAGAACATTAAAAACATTAAAAAGATTAGGCAGAAATTTGGGAGCATAAATATAATTTCGTATGCAGATTTTCCCTCATATTTCTGGATCATGTGTATAGTGATTGCTGGGTTCCCCCTACCATGTACTTGATTCTAAGAGCCAGCATTTCTCAAAGTTTTCAACTTCTGTCCTGACAAATTGAAATTTTTCTAAACTCATTATAGAATCTGCTCAAGTGTGGATATGTAGTCATAGGTTTCTGATCTTCAGATTTATAAAGAGCCCCAGAAATCTTTCCCTTAGTACATTTTGTGTTTGAAAAGGATTGCTGAAACCTATGTAAAGTGCTTTCCAGTTAACACACATCTGACGTTCCAAAACTCCTTACACTTGTGCAGAACAAGGCTTTGGAATGTGAAGTGACTCGACAGGGCAACACAACTGAAAAACTTTGAGGCCAGCTGTAGAACCCACGACTTTAAGGTTTGTGCCAAGGCTCTATCTACTACCTTGGAGGTTCTCAGCCTTCTCTATGCATTAGAATCATCGTAAAAGAGCTATGCTGGGCTCTGCACTGGAGCCTGGACTGGGAGTTTTGTTTTACGCTCCCCAGGGCATGCTCCTGTGCAGCTGGAGCTGTGAGCCGCCGGCCTGTACCAACTGCTTCCTAGCAGCTGTGTTGTCACCAGATGTATTGTCTCTGTATTGTCTTTTACTCCAAGAGATTACTGAGTCAGCCAGGACTCTTTGTAATGACACTGGTAAGGAAGGCCTCTCTTTTCTTTCCAGTGAAGTTCAGAGTCCTGACTCTTACTGGGCCCTTTGTCAGTCTCTGTGAATTTGAAGCATCACACATTCTACTTCTTGGGCCATCCGCATTCTCTCTGCGGGCCCATGAGACCAGTGAAGCTGGATCAACTCTTTTCTTCTCTTAGCCCAGTATCATTACCGCACAAGACTGTCAATAAAGCTGTCTTCTCACTTAAAAGGGGACTTTGTCCACATTTGGGGATTGAGAGATAGGCATTTGTAATTTTTGCTCCATTTTTCATGCTATAATGTTTTCTCTGGTGATTTCTTTGTGTTTTGAGTACAATGCTGTGTACTCCTAGCTTTGAAAGCAGGTTTGTCTGTGAAATGAAGATGGCGCTTCTCTCATTTGCTCACTATTGACTCGTGACTACATGCCAGCTTCTTGCTTGACTAGATTAGTGCTACTAACCCGGCCACACCAGCCAGTATGCTCCCTGGGACCTGTCCTCACTGTCCTAAGTCTGGAGATTGAGATTAAGCACTTAGAAGCTCTTAGTGATTGGACAAAGTAATTTATGTCTGTTGAGCTGAATCATCAAAATAGAATTGGAGCTTAGGTTTTGTTCATGTTTGTCTTTCTAAAATGGTACCCTTTCTGTGTTTTGAGAAAATATCAAAACTGATCCATCTTCCCAGATGCTTTCAGAAGCCATGGACTATATCTCTGAACCCAGCAGGAACTGGGAGGACTAAGGACCACCTCTCTCTTTGCAGAAGAATGTTGATATGTTTGATTTGGGACTACTTTTGAGGATGTTGAGTGATAAACTGTCTAGTGGTAAACTTCAGGTTTTGGCAATGGCAGTCAGCCTACAACTTAGCCTCAGTTTACAAGATAAATTTCTAAACCTATTTCTGACAGTTTATTTGCCACCTGGCTTCTTTAGGCTGCAGTTCTATTTCTGTATGTTTGTTTATCCCATCAAAGACAGAGGGACATTCTGGTAGGTTTAATGTTGGATTTTAACCATGAGTCAAGAACTGAAGGGGAAGAATCATTTTCAGTTTGCTTTGTCAGTTTATGTTTCCATTTTCAAGTGAGTCTGGCTAAGTCAATTAAGCATTTTATCATTTTTTATTTTCATATGTATTTTGGCTCTGCAGTGTTATGCTCTAAAAGACATATATCATTGTCTAAAGCATACTGAGGTATGAAAACAATGTTGATCCTTTTTTCCACACATTGTTTAAGGCAAACAGGGACTTCCACTTGCTTTTTTCCCTACTGGGATATCTAGATTTTACAGATGAAAAAGAAAGATTGGTTCACGCTCTATGATTTCTGCAGAGTCCACCAGGACTCTCCCTTTGTCTTTTGTATTATTATTTCCTACTGTAAGAATAAGACATGGCCATTACAGAAAATTTGGGAAATTCAGAAAAACAGAAGGAAAGTTAACTTTTCCACGTTTACTGCACCTATAAATAATTGTTGTTACATTTTAGTGTATTTTTCTTCTCCACATTTTTGCTTCATTAAAAAAAAAACAAAAAATTGTCATTGTACGGGAAATGCAGAAATCTGTGCCTTTTATTTTTTTTTTCTTTTAGCAGAAAGAGGTTTATTGCAAGTCTGAGCAAGAATAGGAGCAGTGGGGTGTGGGGGTTGGCTTGTCCTCCAAAAACCCCCAACTCCCTGAAGGGTTTTACAAAGCCCTTTTTTTTTTTTAATTGGAGGATAATTGCTTTATAATACTGTGTCGTAAAGTGTGCAGCACTTGTTTATATAAACCATTTTATTTATTTTATAAAGCAGAAAATTTAAAAATCCAGAATCCTACTTTTCAAGGATGAATTTTAACTTTCACATATATTTATTTACTTTTGATTTTTTAAAAGCATCAGAGATCAGATCACATCAGTCGCTCAGTCGTGTCCGACTCTTTGCAACCCCGTGAATCACAGCACGCCAGGCCTCCCTGTCCATCACCATCTCCTGGAGTTCACTCAAACTCACGTCCATCGAGTCAGTGATGCCATGCAGCCATCCCATCCTCTGCCATCCCCTTCTCCTCCTGCCCCCAATCCCTCCCAGCATCAGAGTCTTTTCCAATGAGTCAGCTCTTCGCATGAGGTGGCCAAAGTACTGGAGTTTCAGCTTTAGCATCATTCTTTCCAAAGAACACCCAGGACTGATCTCCTTCAGAATGGACTGGTTGGATCTCCTTGCAGTCCAAAGGACTCTCAAGAGTCTTCTCCAACACCACAGTTCAAAAGCATCAATTCTTCAGCGCTCAGCTTTCTTCACAGTCCAACTCTCACATCCATACATGACCACAGGAAAAACCATAGCCCTGACTAGATGGACCTTTGTTGGCAAAGTAATGTCTCTGCTTTTCAATATGCTGTCTAGGTTGGTCATAACTTTTCTTCCAAGGAGTAAGCGCCTTCTAATTTCGTGGTTGCAGTCACCATCTGCAGTGATTTTGGAGCCCAAAAAAATAAAGTCTGACACTGTTTCCACTGTTTTCCCATCTATTTTCCATGAAATGATGGGACCATATGCCATGATCTTAGTTTTCTGAATGTTGAATTTTAAGACAACTTTTTCACTCTCCTCTTTCACTCTCATCAAGAGGCTTTTTATTTCCTCTTCACTTTCTGCCATAAGGGTGGTGTCATCTGCATATCTGAGGTTATTGATATTTCTCCCAGCAATCTTGATTCCAGCTTGTGCTTCCTCCAGCCCAGCATTTCTCATGATGTACTCCGCATATAAGTTAAATAAGCAGGGTGACAATATACAGCCTTGACATACTCCTTTTCCTATTTGGAACCAGTCTGTTGTTCCATGTCCAGTTCTAACTGTTGCTTCCCGACCTGCATATAGGTTTCTCAAGAGGCAGGTCAGGTGGTCTGGTATTCCCATCTCTTTCAGAATTTTCCACAGTTTATTGGGATCCACACAGTCAAAGGCTTTGGCATAGTCAATAAAGCAGAAATAGATGTTTTTCTGGAACTCTCTTGCTTTTTCCATGATCCAGCGGATGTTGGCAATTTGATCTCTGGTTCCTCTGCCTTTTCTAAAACCAGCTTGAACATCAGGAAGTTCACGGTTCACGTAGTGCTGAAGCCTGGCTTGGAGAATTTTGAGCATTACTTTACTAGCGTGTGAGATGAGTGCAATTGTGCAGTAGTTTGAGCATTCTTTGGCATTGCCTTTCTTTGGGATTGGAATGAAAACTGACCTTTTCCAGTCCTGTGGCCACTGCTGAGTTTTCCAGATTTGCTGGCATATTGAGTGCATCATCTTTCAGGATTTGAAAGAGCTCAACTGGAATTCCATCACCTCCACTAACTTTGTTTGTAATGATGCTTTCTAAGGACCACTTGACTTCACATTCCAGAATCTTTGGCTCTCAGTGAGTGATCATACCATTGTGATTATCTTAGTCGTGAAGATATTTTTTGTACAGTTCCTGCATATTTGAGTTCATATCATAATTATTATTATTGTTACCATCATTATTATTATTTTTGGCCATGCTGCATGACTAGCAAGATCTTATTTCCCTGACCAGGGATTGAACCCAGGTCATGACATGAAAGCAGTGAATCCTAACCACTGGATCACCAGGGAGTGTCTGCTATCCTAATTATTTTTAAGCATACCTGATATAGGCATAGCTACAAGACATAAAGCAACGAAGAGTTAATGGGAAAAAAAAAACGCTAATGATTTAGGTTATTCAGTATGAGTTTCAAAGTTGTGAAAAATTATTTCTCATGCTTCTTAGTAAAAAACAAACAAACACCAAAAAAGGCTAATATGTTATGCCGGGGTCCAGCCCCGGTGGATCCAGGGAATTCGAAGCGGGGACAGCGTCGACGAGGATCAGGAAACAATTGCTTAATTAAACGTTAAATAAGGATATAAAGAGTGGTTAAATAAGGATAGCTCAGTGAGAAAATTTAGTGGAGAAAAGAGGCTGAATAATTCAGCCAGAAGGTGAGAGAAAGAACGACATGGGGAGACCAAGTTTAGGTGAACAAGGCCCGCACTTTGTTTTCCAAAGTAGTTTTTATACCTTAAGTTATGCATAGAGGATAATGGGGGAAGGGGTAGAGTCATGCAGTAAGCCAGGCTTTCTTCCTGCAAACTTATCATATGCACAAGTTTAGGTGATTTGCATCATCTTCTGGCCCAGAGGCCTGTTAACATTTTAAGACCCTTTCTTCAGAAAACTTATTTTTCTCTAAAGGTGATTAATCAGGCGCCACCCTCCAAAAGCATTAGATAAAGTTGCATTCCTATAGGGCAAAGGTGTGGTGGGCTATAAGAAGAAAAAGAATTAACTCAAGGGTCCAAGGTTACAAACATTAAAGCTACTACTTACACCAATTATATTAATCAATACGCTGCCAGGGACACAGCAGGTAAGGGATATGGAAACTTAGCAGCAAACATTGGCCCAACAAGAGAAAAACCCTTCACCAATACAATTTCTAATCAATCTTTTAACTGCTCAAAGGAATCTGTATTCAGACAGTTTAGAACATCTCACGCCTCTCAGGGTTGTGAACTAAAACACTCTTGTCACGCCCAGGACAGCCCCCCGTAAAGTCAGAGGTGTAGGTGAGAGCACAAAGCAGTAAAGTAGGCAGGCTCTGGTTTTGGGGGTAGATGCTGGAGAATTTCCAGGGGGACTCCTGAGGCTCGATCCCGCCTTTGCGTATGCCGAGACTCCTTCCTCATGAACTTTGCCATGGGTGGAGTTCCTCACGCTGGCTCCTGGCAGTGTTACCCTATGTGATTATTCCCTTATATTGAGAAAATATAATTTTCATTTAGGTAGTTTTCCCAGGAATAGTGTCCTATAAGTGTCTAAGATAGTTGGGCTACCATTAGTTGTAGAAGAAAATAACACTGTTCTTGTGTGTGTGCGCTCAGTCATGTCTGACTCTTTGCGACCCCACAGACTGTAGCCTGCCAGGGTCCTCTGTCTGTGGGATTCTCCAGGCACAAATACTGGAGTGGGTTGCCATTTCCTTCTCCGGTTCCTGTCGTATATCTAACTAAAAGATTTTGTTTGTGGGTCAGAGAAGTGGTTCACAGTGAAGGGCAGGAGAGGAAAGGCACAGGTCTGGGAAGCTTTGGATGAGTGCTCCGCCTGTACTTGGCCCTTGAGCTGCATGGTGCTCCCATTGTATGCATTCCGGTTGGGTCATTAACATTGGGGTTGGGGAAAATCCACCAATCATTTTGTATCATGACTTCCTTATGCTTTCAGTCCTAAGTTCTACTTATCCCTGATGGCCTTAAGTATAGCTTAACTGTCCCAGCATAATGGATAGAATTGTGCACCCTCCCCCAAAGGTGTGTTCAAATCCTAACCTCCAGTACTGGTAAATGTAACCTTATTTTGAAATAGAATTTCTGCAGCTGTAATCAGGTCAAGAGGCATGCGTACATGGATGCAGTGCTCAGTCATGTCCGACTTTTTTTGAGTCCATGGGCCAGCTTCTCTGTTCATGGAATTTTCCAGGCAAGAATGCTGGAGTGGGTTGCCACAGATATGAGGTCATACTGTATCAGGGTGGGCCCAGACTAACCTAAAGACTGAAGTTTACTTTTCCTATAAGAAAGGGAAAAGACACGCAGGAGAATGCCATGTGATGGTGGAGGCAGAGATGGAGGTGGTGTATCTATGAGCAGCCACCAGCAACTGGGGAGAGGCAAGGAAGGATCCTCCCCTGGAACTTCCAGAAGAAGCATGGCCTCCCAACACCTTGATACTGTGAGAGAATAATCACTGTTATTTTAAGCCACCCTGTTTGGGTCATTTGTTACTGCAGCCCTAAGAAACTAGTACAGTCCTGAAGACATTGGTTCCTTGTTTTCTGAGCTCTCTCAAATATGTATTCCGAACTTTCTTAAATGTGAGAATAACTTATTTTTGGCATGCAGGTTTTCCGTAAAAATCTGTAGACATTGTTCCATGGTCTTCTCTGTCATGTAGTATTGCAGAAAGTATAAAGCTATTCTGATTTTTGTTCTTTTTGTAAGTTCTTAGTTCTGCCCCCCTTTTCCCCATTTGCCTCCTAGATCCATCTAGCTAGAAAAAGTTCATCCCTACCCACTGCCCCGTGCCCCCAAATATGGTAAACTCTGTTTTGGTCATGGTCTTTTTTCTCCCAAAGCAAGAAAATATACTTCAGGTTGTGGGTGTGCATGTATGTGTGTGTACACATATCTTTTGTAAAAAAAAATAAGAATTTTTAATTAAATCCATTTTCTTGGATTAAATCCTTGTCCTCAAATCTTCATTTGTTCTCAACCTTTTCAACCTTTGTTGTTGTTTTTCCCATCTGAATTTGGAGTTACTTCTCAAGTTTGTTTTTTATACCTCTGATTTGTGCTTCATGGGATGTCGATGATTAACTTTGTGCTTTTATTATATAGTTCTCTTTGGTTATGACATTTCCTTTTATTTCCTTTGTAATTTTTCTCATTTTTCCTTTGTGTGTTTTATCTTATCTTAGTCTTTTCAGCCTTTCATCTTTTTAAAGATTTTTTTCTACTATTGCAGGAGGTCACGTGGTTTTATATGCTACTCGAAGATGTGAGAATTTATTGAAGCTTTCTTGTTTCTAGTTTATTGATTGTATCTTTTCCTCACTTTATCCGTTTTCCTGTATACTCATTCTCAAATGAGAGAAAGTTCATGTAGACACAACTTTTGCCAACTTTTCCGAGAGGAAGGCTGCTTCTTAACCCATTACTTAAGCATTTGGGTACTAATGAAATCATTTTCTTAGTTTTACTGCTAGAAGTCAATTTCATGTGTCTTTGCCAGCTCAGTTTTCTTATAATGCAAATCTGTTTCCTTGAGATGACTCTTCATACTACATTATTACCTGACTCCCTGGTGCACAGAAATAGATGACATATTAAAACAAGCATAAACATATCTTCTATGATTGTTTTTTTTACATAAGACGATTCTATTTGTCAGATCCCCATTGCCAGCCTTATTCTGCTTTGTGAAAGTGAAAGCGTTGGTCGCTCAGCTGTTGTTCTTACTCTTTGGACTTGGACTCCTTGGACTGTAGCCCGCCAAGCTCCTCTGTCCATGGGATTCTCCAGGCAAGAATACTGGGATGGGTTGCCATTCCCTTCTTCAGGAGGTTTTCCCAACCCAGGGATTGAACCCGGGTCTCCTGCATTGTGGACAGATTTCTTTACTGTCTGGGGTGCATATTGTTGAATTGGAAGTGCTGTTTCCAATGGGTATTGGATAAGAAGTGTTAATGTCAGGTAGTAAGTGGAAAGGCTTACTGCTGCCTCTAAAGCCAGCATCTATGTAATTGTGAATGGTTGAACAGTTTGGTTTGGTTTTGAGAGTGCAGACTGTTGGAACACTGGGAAAGGCTTTGTGTACCTAGTTCTGAGCAAGCAGACTCAATTTATTTCCACTGGTGCAACAGTTACCAATAAATTTAAGCCAAAAAGATGTAGGTTTTAATCCCTATTCCATCAACCTTGTATTTTGTGGAAATTCTTTAAAGATTCTGGTGGTAGTTGTGTGTGGGTCCAGAGGTTTGGGATTATTAATTGTTTTCTGTCTTCTTTACACGGATATTTTAATAAGTATGTGGGAGAAGCTGTGTGGGGTGCTGCTAGCCAAACACCATTTTTACATTTTAACTTGAAAGTCTGATGTTGATTTGTTATTTCCTACTGATAGATTTCCTGTTGTATTATGACATAGGGCAAGATCATCTTTTAATCTTATCTTCAGCTTTGAATGGGATTTTAAATGTGTATTTTTAATTTGGATATATGTAAATATTCAAGTAATTTACCAATATTTCTTAATATATGACAGCATTTTTTTCTTGTGTTCTTGACCAAATGAATTTTTCTTTGATTCATTTGGTAGACTGATAGTATTTAAAAATGTTCACTACCGCCCCCCGCCTTTTTTGTGTATTTTTTTTTATCTCCAAGCATGTATTATTTTAAAAAGCTTGAGTCAGAGAAAGAGTTAAAGGGGTTTATTTTTGGATTGTTTATTGTTTATTTATTAATGCATATGTGTGTGCTAGGTTGCTTCACTCCTGTCCTATTCTGTGTGATTCCATGGACTGGAGCCCGCCAGGCTTCTCTATCCATAGGATTCTCCAGGCAAGAATACTGGAGTGAGTTGCCATTTCTTCTTCCAAGGGATATTCTCAACCCAGGGATTGAAGCCACGTCTCCTGCACTGCAGGCTGATTCTTTACTGCTGAGCCATTCGGGAATTCAGCAGTGTTAAGTATATTCATGTTGTGTTGCATTTAAACTTTTTTTTGTTATACTACTGGGAAGGGGCAAAGCTCTAATATTTTGTCTGACACACTGTAATTTGTTGAACAACCCAGGTTTTCTCATGAAGTATATAAGAAACAATTGAAGACAAAATAAAATGTAAAATAAGAAAAGCAGGGAAGAAGGATAAAGCCTAGATTAGAAATAGTCCCTATAGCAGCAGTATTAATGAATATTTCATTTTTTCAATCTAAGTATAAGATTAGGGAAAAAAGAAAAGGTATCTTAAATGTGTACATTTGTTGTTAAAAAGAAAAAAAACTGTCGCTAATTATTTAAAAAGATATAATTGCAACCCCATGGACTGTATCCCACAAGACTCCCTTGTTCATGGAATTTTCCAGGGAAGAGTACTGGAGTGGGTGGTCATTCCCTTCTCCAGGGGATATTCCTTACCCAGGGATTGAACCCTGGTCTCCTGCATTGCAGGCAGATTCTTTACTGTCTGAGCCAGCAAGGAAGCACCACCTGCCACCCTGTGCCCCACCCCCACCAAAAAAAAAAAAAAAAACTGTTGATAATTATTTATAAAGATATAATTATTTTAGGTGTGTTGCAATATGAGAAAATCTGCATCATAGAATCTAAGAAATACAGGGAAGTGTTAGGTACGGTGATGAGAAGCAGTGAATGTTGTATCTGAGGAGGAAGTTAGTGACCACAGAGGCAGAGTAGTGTCAGAGCATGGGCGTAGAGAACGACTAAGAGCCATCCTGCCAACCTCACAGCCACTGCCTTCTTCATACTCCATCCAGCCTCCAGCTCTCTGCCCACCTCAAAGGTCCAGAATAGCTAATGCTCATTGATTCTAGATAATAGGGTTTTTTCCCCCCTTGTAAAATTTATTTTAAGATAGATTTCTCTGATTCTCCACCACTATGGGCTGTTGACAGCAGCTGACAGTCTAACAAATGGATACTGTGGAAACATGTTCTTAGTGATAATGACTGAATAGCCAACAGAATGTTACATGTGTGAGCTACTAACCTTTGTGTTTGCTTCGAGCAAATGAGCAATACATAGATGCTTTGAAATATGTCTGTTTAAAATTCTGTCACGTGAGCTTAGTTCAATTCTATAGTCCATTTTCTGCTTTATTTTTCCTGTGAAAAGTGCCTTATAATGGCGTCACCAATTGTTCGTCAATTTCCTTTCCATTATGTAAACTCCTTGTGTGTCCACCCTCTGTCGGTCTGTAAGTTTATCATGACATATATACATGGAATGGATTATTACCTTTTCTGGAAGGAGAATAAACCATAAATATGAACGAGGCTTTAGAAGAGCCCAACATAAATCACTGTGAAAAATCTGTTAGTAGGCTGTGAGACTATAAAAATCACTGTGAATTATAAATACGACAGCAGGGTTATAGAAATCATTTTATATGAAAGTGGATATATATTTCTTCCTACAGTAGCACTCAGTGATTTTAATAACATTGGTTGACCATATTCAATGTGGAATATAGTAGAAAGTTCCATAGGAAAAATTCTGGGTTATACTTGATAACATGAAACACTGATGCTACTTATACTATTGGAATTGCATTTGCTTTATGTTATTATCTAAGTATTGTCAAAAGAAATCTTGCCCATTTTTCTTTACATCTGTTCTTAGAAAATAACATGTAGATTTTCAGTCTTTTAAAATTAAAAATCACTATTGAAACATCTCATACTTTGTTTTATTTAAAGTTATTTATCTGAAGTTAGTGATTATCTTTTGGGTTTCTTATTGATGAAGCATCCAGAGAAGCTCCTTAATTTTTTTCCTACCTTAACTAAATTTTATAAAGAAAATTAATCATAAATATATAAATAATTTTTAAAACATGTTTTAAAGAGAATATTCTTTGTATTAAAGGTATCATTTCTTGGTTAATTAGCTGTTTTAACAAACAGGGTATAGTTTGCTTTAAGAAGTTTTCTTTAAAATATGTAGCTCTTACACAGGTAAGAGTTACATGTTAAATGTACAACTTTTTAGTTTGAAAACAATGGTTCCATTTCTATATTAAAAGTGCTTTCTTTGTGTCACTGGAATTAAGCAACCTCTATAGATAACGTAGGAGATAAAGAGAAAAGTATAAGACAGTGCTTGTTCTTCGATGGCTTCCTAGTTGAGATCAAACTAATATTATTTTTAACGGCACTGACATTTCACGACAATGTATGATTAAGTTCTAAATTGTGTGGTTCAGGCTGCTTTTAAATGTCAATGTTAAAGGAAACTAGAGACAGGCTACTATTACTTTTTTACCCCTATTCACACATAACTGGACTGAAAAGCATTCTAAATATTCCGCTTCCAATAGATTAGGAGATGTTTTCCTTAATTCATTTCTAAAAGGAAATTTCTTTCATATTAAAACAGCCCCTTGTTTTTGTATTTTGTATTCAAAGTTCTCCAACACTACCTTTATTCCTTAAGAGGATTTGCTTTGGTTTGTTGTTAGGCTGAAGGTTAAGAAACACCAAACTCCTTCCCTACCAAGAACAGAACATCTCTCCAAGGTGGCAATTTGTTGTTACTGTTGTGTAGTCGCTGAGTCGTGTCTGACTCTTTGCAACCCCGTGGACTGTAGCACACCAGCCTTCCCTGTCCTACACTGTCTCCCAGAGTTTGCTCAATCTCATGTCCATTGAGTCAGTGATGCTATCCAACCATCTCATCCTCTGTCACCCCCTCTCCGGCCTTCAATCTTGCCCAGCATCAGGGTGTTTTCCAATGAATCAGTTCTTCGCATCAGGTGGCCAGAGTATTGGAGCTTCAGGATAAGTCCTTCCAAGGAACATTCAGGATTGATGTACTATAGGATTGACTGGTTTGATCTCCTTGCTGTCAAAGGGACTCTCAAGAGTCTTCAAAACCATCAGTTGTTTGAAAGCATCAGTTGTTCAGCAATATGTGATTATTATTAGTTTAAAATGTTTGATTTGTTTTTGGCTGTGCTGGGTCTTTGTGGCTGCACATGGGCTTTTCTCTAGTTGTGGTGAGTGGGGGCTACTCTGTAGTTGCAGTGCATGGACTTCTCATTGCAATGGCCTCTCTTGTTGTAGACACAGGTTCTAGGCACATGGACTTCAGGAGTTGTGGCCTGTTGGCTCAGTAGTTGTGACTCCTGGGCTCTGGAGCACAGACTCAATAGTTTTGACGCATGGGCTTCCCTGTGGCATGTGGGATCTTCCCAGATCAGTGATCGAAACAGTGTCTCCTGCATTGGCAGCAGATGAATTCTTTCCCACTGAGTTGCGGGAACTCCTGTGATTTTTATTTAATAGAATTTTCATCTTGCCAACTTTCAGCTCATCTGTGACAAAGCTGAGGCATATCACCATCTAGATTCATATCATTTATTTTTAGTTCACATATTGTGGTTTATAGGCTTCCCTTGTGGCTCAGCTGGTAAAGAATCCAACTTCAGTGGGGGAGACCTGGATTTGATCCCTGGGTTGGGAAGATCCCCTGGAGAAGGGAAAGGCTACCCACTCCAGTGTTCTGGCCAGGAGAATTCCATGGACTGTGTAGTCAATGTGGCTGCCAAGAATCAGACACGACTGAGCAACTTTCACTTTCATGATATGAGCTATAAATTGAGATTACATCAATATGATATATAGAGGATGAGATGGTTGGATGCATCACCGACTTGATGGACATGAGTTTGAGCAAGCTCTGGGAGTTGGTGATGGACTGGGAAGCCTGGCATGCTGCAGTCCATGCGGTCACAAAGAGTTGGACACAACTGAGTGACTGAGCTGAACTGATTGTGGTTGACACATGAGGAAAAATAATACTTTTTATTTCCTAAAGTTGTTACCTGTAGAACCTTTCTTTAATGGAGAGTTTTATATTTCTTTGAAAACTCAGAGTTGACGAATCTGAAAATTCAAGTGGTAGATATATGTCTGAACCAATATCAGTAGATAAGGTTGAGCTGGTGATTGCCTGCAAAGAAAAGTGCTGACTGCAACTTTGAAACTGCATATATAATACACCTAATTGACACTATAGATTTATGAGTTTTAACTTACTGCTATTTTGACTTAAAAATGATCCTAGTGACATTTTAAGCTGCAAAAGTAACACAATTCCATAAACATAGGCAGTTCAGCTCTTGCCCTATTTATCATGTCCCCAATCATAACCTATGTTATTTATTAATCTGAGAATTACTGATTATTAAAAAAAAAAAAAACATGCTCTGAGAATATAAATTCTAAGAAGTTAGTTATATGAACAGTCTGTTTCCTTCCATGTTGGGCTGAACTAGAATGTCTTTGGTTGCTATGCTATATTCTGTACTCATTCTAAGTGTATTCTGCCTTTATTCATGGAAGCTGTTATTTAATGGGAAATAGGTATTTTTCAGTTGAAAGTAAATGCAAAGGAAATGAAAGCAACTGTATTTCAGCCTGTACCTGGTCATTAATGAGTTACTGTAACTGAATCCTACAATCACCATATTCATATGGGTCACCACATTCTGAAGTGGCTAGAAAATGTTTAGATAATGGCTTCATGGGTCCAGAAGAAAGAATAGCTGTACCAAAGCCTCATTACATCTCCCCCACGTGGAAGTACATTGCTCTCAGGAATGATAAGTTCCATTGCCTTTATGGAGCACACCAGCATCATTTACATTCATGTGGTCATGTAACTGAACACCCTTAGGAGCGGGGAGGAACTTCCAGTGCAGCTACTCTGGTAAACTGGAAATAATAGCAAACTAGATTCTGTTCTGTCTAATCAATGTCTCCTGTAAGAGAAAACTTAGATGATGCCATGAATTGAGCTCTACGACTTGCTCTGGATGGTGTGGGTAATCATCTTGTACTTGAAGGTTGATGTGCCTTCTCCAGGTCTCAGAGCTTACTATTGGGTTGCAGACAGAATTATTGCTACCCAGATAGAATAAGTTATCAGAGCCCGTGGTTGAAGGACATGATGGGTAATGTGGAGAAATGGGTCACTCCATGTAGTCAGTGAAGTGACAAATGAAGGTACTTACATTAGTGCTTTACACATAGAAAGTGAAAGTCGCTCAGTCTTGCCCAACTCTTTGCGACCCCATGAACTGCAGCCTGCCAGGCTTCTCTGTGGGATTTCCCAAGCAAGAATACTGAAGTGGGTTGTCATTTCCTTCTCCAGGGAAGCTTCCCAACCCAGGGATCGAACCCAGGTCTCCTGCACTGCAGGCAGATTCTTTACTGACTGAACTACCAGGGGAAGCCCCAAACACATAGCCCCCAACACGCAGAAGACACTCATAAATATTACATAATAAAAGAAAGTACAGCAAGAAGCCAGAAAATATGGGGAACAAACATAAGAGTCAAGTCAGTGGCTAGAGTCTCTTCTGACTTGGTGGTACTTTTTTGAATATGTACTTTGGTGTCATGTTTGTAATATTTTAAAGGTTAATTTTATTTGCAGAATTCTTTGTGTAAGCTGACAGAGAAGGTGAATGCTATAGTTCAAAGGAATGGCAGACCCTGCACAAGGCTGCAAGCTCTTTCAGGGCATAGACCGTCTGTGTGTCAGTGTATGTACCGTGCCTTGCAATCAGAAGTGTTGGTTGAACGAATAGAAATGTCAGTGAAAATTTGATGTTTGTGCTGGGCCTTGAGAGGTGGTTGAATTTGATGTAGCAGAGGGAAATGAGACGGGTTTGTAAATTAGAACACTGAATAAAGGCACAGATGTTGGAATGAGCTTAACTGATTTTGTGAGACCCTGGAGAAGTCAGTCTGATTAGAGGCCTGTGGTGGATATTGTGGTAGTAATGATTGTATGGGGTTGTTTTAAAGACTGATTCCTCAGAATTTTGTGTTCTGGCTTTGTTGATGCTCTGTCCTGATTATCTTGTTGGGTAAAACTACTTTAGGAGAACGGGGTGTTAGTGAGGGCAGGCTTATGGTTTTCGTCTTCAAAAAAACCATTCATTCAGTTGGTATTCATTGCACAAACACACAGAGTAAGACTCAGTGTATGCTTCTTTGGGGAAATGAGATGCTTCTACTGAAGTTGTCACAGACTAATGTCATAACTTCCAACCAAGTGCCTTCCTGTATGCTGTTGGTGGCACTAGCAGAAGCAAGTTTGATAACTCTGCACACCACCATCCTGCAGCTGAGAGCTCCCCAGATTTGAGTAGGGTCATTTCTTCAGTCAGATTGCTTATTGAAAGTCGTACTGGGCTTCCCTGGTAGCTCAGTGGTGAAGAATCTTCCTGCCGATGCAGGAGACATGGGTTCAATCGCCGACCCAGGAGGATCCCAAAGCTGCGGAGCAATTAAGCCCATGCACCACAACTACTGAACCTGTACTCTACAGCCTAGGAATCGTAACTGCCGAAGCCCATGCGCCCTGGAGCCCGTGCTCCACAACAAGAGAAGCCCCTGCAGTGAGAAGCCGGTGCACTGCAACTGGAGAGTGGCCCCTGCCCGCCACAGCTAGGAGAGCCCGTGCAGAATGAAGACCCAGCACAGCCAAAGACAAACAAATACAATTTTATATATATTTAAACATATGTCACTCTCTATATATATCTTACTGATACTTGGTGGATTGAAGCAAATGTAAAACTCTGAAACTATCCTCATGAGGCGGGAGCCCCCTTTAGTTTAAAGTCATTGTATCCCACTGTGCCAGCTGTTGAGACGCATCTACAGATGTTGCTAAAAGGACCACATAATTTAACAGAAGCACTTTACAAAATAGCCATTAAAAAAATTCTTCTCTGCTTCTTCGTTTTTCATCTTCAGTTGGCTAACTAGTATATTGTATTACATTTTCACTTACGGATTTTTTTTTTTTTTAAACTCATGAGCTTTGGTTTGTTCTTCAGAGAAATGTAATCCTAATAACTACAATTATTAGAAATACTTCTGACAGCGCTGGTAGATGTAGCTCTGGTAGTAACACTAAGAACCCATGCTTTCCTTTCAAGTATGTTGAAGGTACTTTGTGTTGAGCACACATCTTACTTTTTTTCAGACGTTTAGAAGAAATAAAAGAAGGAAGAATTAGGAGTATAATCAGAGACGAAAGCAGAAAATGTAGGATTGCAGACAGGATCGTTTGCTTCCCTGTGCACCTAGATTAAAGAATCATTATTTGTACTGGCTAGATGGTACACCACAAATGATTTACAGTTTTGAGCTCCGCGGATAATCTGTCTAGAGCACTACACAGCTGTTCATCTTAGTCATTATCGTTCTCAGCCATGGTCGTACCCAGCTCCTCTTAAGCTGGAGAATCTGAGATTGAGTTTTAAAGCTGGAGTGGAGACCTGATCTGGGGTTTGGGATCTGCCGTTTACCCTGTGGCAGCACTGAAGCGCCCGCACATTCAGTGAAGCGCACTCCAAAGACGTGGTTTTGCTTCCGACTGTGATGGCAGTATAATTGATCAAATATATTCTTTCAAAGAATCATAAATTCTTACTGGAGTTTGAGGGGATGTCATGTTCATTTGTCAACATGTCACTCCAGGGACACAGGTGCAGCAAATTTATGGAGGATGCACCTCGTGTTTCTCCTGAGCCACATAAATATGAAGCCGTCTTGATCGGAAACATGTGGCTTTCGATTACTCCTCAGGTGGAGAGCAATTAAGATCTCTCCGTAGAAAGCATTTCACTGCTATTCTCAGGGTTTCGCACAGCACTGGCAGGGATCAGGTCTGAGGGGGACACCAGAGAAATTTTTGGAGGTCTGCAGATGTTGTCTCAGGAAAGAATACTAAGGCGATTCTTCTCTGGCAGAGTGAATATTGCACATTTTCGTCAAGTGCGTGATTAACTTTGACATTTGAAAATAGAACTTCACGTAAAAATAAGCATGGTACTTCTGCATGTTTAATTAAGATGCTTAGTTCCTGTCAAGACGGATAGTTTTTTTTTTTTTTCCTTTTTCCCCTGTGAAGGGCAATATATTCTCAACTTCTGAAATTTCAGAAACCTGTACTTAACCTTTAATCGTCATTCCATTTACATGGAAATCTGATTAACAACTTTTAAAGTTCATGAGCTCCTGGTAAATGCAATTAAGACCTTTTTGGAGTTTGTTATTAAGAGCTGGCATTTACAGAAGTCTAGGACCTGGCTAGTGTTGCTGTCTTCTCCATCGCAGGCTGTCTCAGGCAATTAGAAGAGAACATGGGGTACATGAATTGTACTGTATTGCTTCTAAGTTAACATGGTTGATATTTAAATAGCGTGCAGTCTTTTCCTTTCCTCTGACTTGCTATATGGCATGAGCTTGTTACTGAGTGGTAGAATAGGGCCAAGGATAAATGAGGTGGAGTTGTAGCAATTTGCATACCTAGGAGATTGAGGCTCCTCCTCCTCTCTGATGTTCTGAAGTCATGTTTACATTCTCAGGTTGTAAGGAGTCAGGTTCATCATCCTGCTATATTGCATATTTATTTTTTGTGGGGCTGTGCCACGTGGCATGCAGGATCTTAGTTCCCTGACCAGGGATTGAACCCATGGCCCCTGCAGCAGAAGAATGAAATCCTAACCACTGGACCTCCAGGGAAGCCCCTGCATTTGTTTTGAAGAATAGTTGACTTAAAGTATTATATTAGTTTCCAGTGTACAGCACAGTGATTCAATATTTTTGTAGAATAGACTCCATATAAAGTTATAAAATACTGGCTATTCTACCTTGTGCTGTACATTACATCCTTGTAAACCTAGCTGTTTTATACCTAGCAGTTTGTGCATTGTAGCCCCAATTGCCCATTTTGCTCCTTTCTCTCGGCCCTCCTCCTGGCAACCACCAGTCTGTTCTCTGTATCTGCTTCTGCTTTGTTCTATTTATTCATTTGGTTTGTTTTTAGATTCCACATATAAGTGAAAACACAGTGTATGCATTTGTAAAACTGCATTCTTCTAGAGGGTGCGGTAGTCTTTTTGAGAGTTAAAATGAAAAAATATACATTGTGGAGCGAGAAGTGATTCAGGCATGCAACTTCTTTCTAAACTTTTAGGCATTTCAGCTATTGAGACATTTTCTTTGGGTCGTGAGGACAGAAGAGAAATGTGTTAGAACAGGTCAGTGCAGCATAGTTAAACACTCTGGAATGTGCTGTGATGTATGGAGAATGGGAAGTAAATAGTTAAAAGTGAGAAGGATCCTATTGGGCATATACTGCCAATCTGGCAGGCTTTTTTCCTTGCCAATAGAATTGGACTCTCTGATAGATGCACAATGCATTTCTTGGGTACTTTGTGCAGAGCACTACTTATTAGCATTTAGAGGAATGACAGGTGAAAATAATGGAAATATCGACAAAGGCAAATCATTAAAATATATTGTATATAACAATGTTACGAAAGAATACTTGAATGTTTCCATACCAGCTGAATTTTTTATGAGCATATATTGCTTTTAAATAAAAGATCAAAATAGAGAAATGTGTGGAGAAAAATAAATTTAAATAGGAAAACTGATCTGAAATAATTAAATTCCATGCCAGAAATATCAGTGAAGCAGTTTTCCATTTTTGGACCCTAGAGCTTCTGTGTTTACTGTGCACTTAAACCAGCAGTGCAGTTAACTGGTTAATCTTATAAATTGTAGGCTAGCCTCAAATGTAGCAAATAAATGAAAATAGTTACGTGTTTTGAATAACATGAAAGATTTCGGTAGAAATACCATTTAGTAATTGTAGACCTCTTACGGATTTGAAAAATTGTTTTCTGGCCACAAAACTGATAAAACAGGGTTACTACAACCAAGCTGTCAACGTTTTTTTTTTTTTTTTATCAGTTTAATATCTTACTTAAGGGAAATATGTATGCACACATAAACATGTATATAATTTCATCACTTTCAGATAGAAGAGTTTTGTTTATTTAATAGACAAAATCTTTCTTATAGATGTAAGAATCAGTATAGAAATGAGTGATATTAAGTTGCCCTTCAGTTTTAAAGGATTTCAGTTAATGTATTCCAGTTGGCATGAATCTTTGGAAATACAGGGATGTATTAGAGTGCCTTCTCATCAAGTCATATTGGGAGTTTAAGAGATAAGTAGAGGTAAAGTTAAATATCCAGCAGTGTATGATTAATTCCCAAATCTAGGCAATCAACTCTGGGTCCTGTAGGAGTTTAAAGATAGATTGGTTAGAGAAGGTTTTGTGTATTTGGTAGGAGCTGGCCCTTTAAGGAAGGCTAGGCTTTAGGCGAGTGGGAAGCTCCTTCTAGCTAGGTATAATGTTACATGTATGCCACCAGTAGGGATTCACTGAATTTGCCATATGCACAGTTTGTACAGAGGGGTGTAAGATGTGTTCAGAGAGATAGAAGCCAGGTTCTGAAGAGCCTTAGAGGAATTCAATTGAAATCTTTGTGGCCTCCTTAATGAAAGGAGCTGCTTTTTCCTTGTGCTTTGTACTTCTCAGTGCCTCCAAATCTTGTTATCTCCCCGTCTTAACAGTATTTCCCTCAAGCCCTAATGGAAATGTACTTAACACGGTTCCTGGCACTCAGTAGGTACAAAATAAAACGTTAATCGAGTCTGAATCTGCACTTGTTAGTCCTAAATAATCCATTTTGAATAAACTATAAGCAAGCATTGTTTTTTTTTTTTGGTAGGTGTGTCAATGTTCACAGATTACAGATAACCAATATGAAGGAGGCTCTAGTAACTGAACTGCTAATTGAAAATTCTGGGTCATAGCCACTTAATTGAATAAACTGTCTCCAGAGAGCAATTTGGGTCTTTTCCAAGATGCATTAACTCTTTCAGGTCATTAGGGTAGCACTTATCTCATTGGAGCAGAAATTTAATAAATGGTATTCCTGTGATGTGAGTAAATTAATGTACCTCAGAAAGCCTGGTTTCACTGTGGGTGTTACAGTTCTACTCCAAGGAGCTCGCCTGTGAATGTAAAACATCAATGAGTAGCTGCCCTTTCAAGCATCTTACTTCCAATTTAGGTAACCTATTAGGGAGCATCTACTTTGTTCAAGGCACTGTGCTGGATGTTAACAGAGACACAAAGAAAAGACATGGCCTGAACTGAGAGGCAGAGAGAAGGCAAATAACCACAAGATAGAATCCTTGAGAGCTGCAGACTGCAATGTGGGTTTCAATGAGAGCAAGATACCATAGTTAACAGTTAGGATAGATGGTAAAATTCCCAGAAGGTAGGGACCTTGGCTTCTTCACACAGTGTTCTCGTTCATGTTTATTTTCTCGGTTGGGAGTTTAAGAGAGAAGTCCAGGAACAGTTAGAGATATATAGATACACACATCTAACGGTAAAATATGAGTTAGATCAATCTCAAGCTTTTTTTTTTTTAAACAACAGTTTGCACATATGTGCTTTTCTCCCCCCTGTGAGATATGAATTATTAATATCTGGTGTTAATCTAAAATGAAAGTGGTAAGGATGGGAAAACCAGAAAAATAAGATAGTATCCTTTGGAGATATGCTCACTGATTGGTCTAATTGTCTCAATTTGTCTGTCAGCCTACTGATGGGATATTGACCTTCAGGAAGTAAAAAGGATATGAAAAGTCTCTTCTACTCATCAGCATATGTTACACAATTTATATTTGCTGTGAAGGTAGAGGAAGCTATTGTAAGACTAAGGGTAAATGACAGGCCACTGGGGAAAAAAGAAAGTAGGGACAATACCTCCATAAGAAGCTAAAACTTCCGAGATGTAAGACCAGCCTCTGCTTCTGCATGCGTGGGATTGGCATCTCCATCGGGCATGTGGGCTGTGATCAGTAGCATCTGGATGGTGCACGTGTATACTATGTTAAAAATCAGCCAAGTTAATACTTAAATTCACTTTCTTGATCTCATTCTTCTATGCTTGATTAATGATAGTGGTAGTTACAAGCAGGGGAAAAAAAGGATAAACTTAGACATGATGAAAACCCATGGGCCTTACTTGTGGAATATGAAACTATCTAGGTTAACCAAATGGTAATTATGTAAAAACAATAAATAGGAAATATGGTTGTAGAAGTCAGTTAGGGTTGTGGAAGGTGCTGAATGACAGAGAGGAGATATAGGTTATTTACTGGCAAGGAGCATGCCACTGAAGGGTTTGAGCAGAATAATGACGCTAAGCTCTGTTACGAGTGTAGTGGGTTGTGGGATAGATGGTCATAAGAGGTGTAAGGAGGATGGGAGAGTGTTGGGAGATTGTTGGACTAAGCTCTGTGAAGGATAATGAGGATGAGATTAAAAGGCATGAGGGTCGGAATGAAAATACTTAAAAGAGGAAAAGGACATGAGATCTGTGGTATAATATAAGACTTGGCAGTTGATTTGGAGAGTAAGACGGAGAAGTGAAAGTGAAGTCGCTCAGTCGTGTCTGACTCTCTGCGACCCCATGGACTATAGCCTACCAGGCTCCTCCGTCCACAGGATTTTTCCGGGCAAGAGTACTGGAGTGGGTTGCCATTTTCTTCTCTAGGGGATCTTTCCAACCCTGGGATTGAACCCAGGTCTCCCACATTGCAGGCAGACACTTTACCATTGAAGCCACCAGGGAAGACAGAGAAGAGTGAGAGCTAATTACAGGTTATGGTCCTGGGAGATCAGAGAAATAACAGTAGTGCTAACAAAGAGGGAAACTAAAGGGACCTTTCTTTCTTCCTTCTTTGCCCCTTTCCCTTTCTGAAGGGGGGTGATGATAAAGAGTTTGCTTGGTCAGGCTGTTTGTTGAACCTGTGCCCCAGTACTTTTCGTACTGTCTGCCGTGCTGTTCTCACTTCCTTACTGTGACAAGACCCTCTTGCAGGCAATGACAGTCATCTCTGGAGCTTGGAAAAAAGTACAGTGTGATGGCAGAAGAAGATTTGAGAATCATCTGAAATGTAGGTATAACTAAAATGGAAGAGAGCAGTAGTAAGAGTAAGGATACTGGACATTCAAATACTTAAGACAAATGATGTAGTCAGATTCACTGAAGTGAAAACATTCCAAAAGTTTAGTGATAAATATTAGCAGAATCCTACGTTTAGTGATTGAGAACACTGGCTTCTCATTGTGGTGGCTTCTCTTGTTGAGGTCTATGGTGCGTGGACTTCCATAGTTGAGGCACACGGGCTCCGTAGTTACAGCTCCTGGGCTCTAGACTGCAGGCATAGTAGTTGGGGTGCAGGGGCTTAGTTGCTTCGCAGCGTGTGGGATCTTCCTGGGCCAGGGATTATCAAACCAGTGTCTCCTGCATTGGCCTCCAGACTCTGAACCACTGGACCACCAGCGAATTTCTTCCTTAATTATTAATGAGGTTAAATATTTGTGTTTTTTGAGTAGCTGTGTTCCTCTTTAATCAAATGCTAATATCCTTTGCCCTTGTGATACCTATTGGAGTTGCTTTGTTTTTCATATCAAGTTATAGGATCTCTTTATATAATAAATATAATTTATATGGCAAAAAATAAAGATGAGGAACCAAGGTTCTTGGATTCAGAAAGGTAGTATCTTAGTTACCTGGTTCTTGGGATTCATTTAAGAAAAAATAACAAATTTCTGAGCCTCCTCCTCAGATGTAGTAGCATTTGTGAGCCAAGCATTTTCAGTTCAGTTCAGTGGCTCATTCAGTTCAGTGGCTCAGTCGTGTCTGACTCTTTGTGACCCCATGGACTGCAGCATGCCAGGCTTCTCTGTCCATCACCAACTCCTGGAGCTTGCTCAAACTCATATCCATTGAGTCAGTGATCCAATCCAACCATCTCATCCTCTGTTGTCCCCTTCTCCTCCCGCCTTCAATCTTTCCAGCATCAGGGTCTTTTCCAATGAATCAGCTCTTCGCATCAGGTGGCCAACGTAATGGAGTTTCAGCTTTAGCATCAGTCCTTCCAATGAATATTCAGGACTGATTTCCTTTAGGATGGAACCGTTGGATCTCCTTGCAGTCCAAGGGACTCTCAAGAGTCTTCTCCAACACCACAGTTCAAAAGCATCAATTCTTTGGTGCTCAGCTTTCTTTATAGTCCAACCATCACATCCATACATGACTACTGGAAAAACCATAGCTTTGACTAGACAGACCTTTGCTGGCAAAGTGATGTCTTTGCTTTTTAATACGCTGTCTAGGTTGGTCATAGCTTTTCTTCCAAGGAGCAAGTGTCTTTTAATTTCATGACTGCAGTCACCATATGCAGTGATTTTGGAGTCTAAGAAAATAAAGTCTGACACTGTTTCCACTGTTTCCCTATCTATTTTCCATGAAGTGATGGGACTGGATACCATGATCTTAGTTTTCTGAATGTTGAGTTTTAAGCCAACCTTTTCACTCTCCTGTTTCACTTTCATCAAGAGGCTCTTAGTTCTTCTTCACTTTCTGCCATAAGGGTGGGTGTCATCTGCATATCCAAGGTTATTCGTATTTCTCCCAGCAATCTTGACTCTAGCTTGAGCTTAATCCAGCCCGGCATTTCTCATCATGTACTCTGCATATAAGTTAAATAAGCAGGGTAACAGTATACAGCCTTGACATACTCCTTTCCTGATTTGGAACTCACCAGAAACTGGAAAATTCTTAAAGAGATGGGAATACCAGACCACCTTACCTGCCTTGATGTATGCAGGTTAAGAAGCAACAGTTAGAACTGGACATTGAACAACAGACTGCTTCCAAATTGGGAAAGGAGTATGCCAAGCATTTCATGTGTGTTTATTTTATTTCTGTGAAGCAGATTGTTCTGTTACACTTATTTCACAGTTGAGTGAAATACAGTTTAGCAAGGTTAAGTAACTTGCCAGGGTCACATAGCTGGTTAAGTGGCAGATTTGGTTTTAAGCGCACACTTTCTGTATTTCTGAATTACCCTCTCAATTTATAGTTCTAAGGTGGGGCACATGAATCTTTAAAATAGTTCTTCAAGTGATTCCTATGTATAGATCAGTCTTTCTCTTAATAGAATTTTAGCTTAAACTGAGAAGGAAGAGTGATATGTATTTTGGGGGAGGAGATAAAACACTGTGGTCAGAGTTGAGAATTCAGAATTGGAGATGTTGGAGTATTTCCAAAGAAAGAATGTCAAAGAGTAGTACATAGAGGTCATTGAAATTAAGGAGACTGAGAAAGACTGTGTAATGGTAAAAGGAGTCCTTAATATATCATGATGAAACATGTTGAGTGTTAGTGCAGAGTAAGACTGTTATTATCAGTAGCTAACATTTTGTAATGGTGTAAGAAAATCATGGAGCTTGTGTCAACTTTGATGAGAAAAGGGGAGAAAGTGATACAAATATATAGAATGACCCTTAAAATATGTTTTAGTGAAATGGGCAGAGAATATTATGAAGCTGTAGCTAGCAGTATGCCTTTGGGCACTGAGACCACATCTGTGTTTTCCCCATCATAGCCTCATTGCCTTCTGTTTTTGTTTTTTTTTTTTAATGGGTGAGCAATAAATAAAGGGAGAAGGCAATGGCACCCCACTCCAGTACTGTTGCCTGGAAAATCCCATGGATGGAGGAGCCTGGTAGGCTGCAGTCCATGGGGTCGCTAAGAGTAGGACACAACTGAGCGACTTCACTTTCACTTTCCACTGTCATGCATTGGAGAAGGAAATGGCAACCCACTCCAGTGTTCTTGCCTGGAGAATCCCATGGACAGAGAAGCCTGGTAGGCTGCAGTCCATGGAGTCGCACAGAGTCGGACATGACTGAAGTGACTTAGGAGCTTAGCAATAAACAAAAAATCATGAAAATGCTATAGGATCTAAAATGCATAGAGGAAAAACTGACAATTGAAATCAGTGAAAAATTCAACAATTGTAAAGTTGAAGATTTCAATACGCTTTTAAAATAGTGAATCAACTGGAGAGAAAACCAATAAAACTTGAACTGTACTATCAAGCACCATGACTTAACATGACATATGGTACCCCTAACTACCACCATCAGAATACAGATTCTTTTATGTACATTGACTATCATGGTAGATCATGGACTATGATGTTCTTGTCTCAGTACATTTAAAAGGATTGAAATCACAAAAAGTATGTTCTCCATCCATAACAGTTAAATAAACAACAGGAAGAAATTTTGGCATGTCTCAAAATATTTTTAAGTAAAACAACAAAGTTCTAAATACACCGTGGGTGTAAGAAGAAAGACCTAAGATCAACAATCAAAGTTTGTACACTAAGATCTTGAAAAAGGAGGGGGAAAAATGAAACCCAAAGCAAGCAGAAGGACAAAAATGATAAAGATTAGAGTGAAAAATCAGCAGAAAATTTAAAAAAAAAGTAATGATGTTAAAATTGGTTCTTTGAGAAGATCAAAAACTAATAAATCTTTAGACTGATAAATTAAAAAGGGGAGAAGTCTCAAAAAATGATGAAATTAGGAGTGAAAGAGAAGGCATCATTGTAGACTGTATAAAAGTTAAAAAGATTGTGATGAATAACCCGAGTTAGACAACTTAGATGAGGTGGACAAATTCCTAGAAAGAAAGAAGATACTGAAACTAGTTCAGGAAGAAATAGAAAATCTAAACTGTCCTATAGTAAATATAGGCATTCCCATTTTACAGCAGTTTGCTTAATTGAGCCTTGCAGACATTGCATTTTTTAAAAATTGGAGGTTTGTGCAGTCCTATGTTGAGGAAGTCTGTTGGTGCTATATGTTCAGTCATATTTTAAAATTATGTACATTTTTTCAGACATCGTGCTATTGTACATGTATAGTGTAAACATACATTTTGCATGCTCTTTGAAACAAAATCATGTGACTTGCTTTATTGCTATATTCACTATATTGGAATGGTCTGGAACTGAACTCACAGTATCTTCAAGTTATGCCTATAAATTAAATAATTAAAAAGATTTCCTGCACATACATATGTATACAAGTATATTGTCAAGCATTTGAAGAAGAAATAATACCAATTTCTGTTTTGGACAACAGAGATGAGGAAACATTTTTCAGCATATGCTGTGAGTCCATTGTTACCTTGATAAAAATTTGAGATAGCAGAGGAAACTATAGGTCAATGTCCTTTGTGAACGTAGATGCAACAACCTCAAATGAAGTACTAACAAATTGAGTCCTTTAACATATGAACTGTGTTGTGTACCACAGTTAACTGGGATTTATCAGAAAAAAAATCAATGAATGTAATATGCCATAGTCATAGAATAATGGGAAAACCCACGCAATTATCTCAGTAGATACTGGAAAGCACTTGATACCCACTGATGACTGAAAAGACAAAACCAAAACCTTTTAGCAAACTAGTACTAGAAAGGAACTTTCTCAATCTAATAAAAGGCTCTGTAAAAAACCTGTAACATAATAAGGGAAATTTTTGGAATGTTAGAAGTATTTTAAAATGACTGTGGTGATGGTTGCACAACCTATACATTTACCTAAACACTGTTGAACTGTACATGACAATTATGGTGTGTAAATTGTGCCCCAACAATGCTGTTCTAAAAATAAAGGATAAAATCAGGTTACAAATATTCAAAAATATATGTCCTTCACAGTATCCTTCAGAGAACTCCTAGACAAACACTTAACAGTCCTAATGGAAGTTAATTAGTGTATAAATCAAGGAAATCTCATCAGCATTATTTCCCCTTTCACAATTATGTATTTGAGGGTGCATATGAATATTCATATGCTTCACAAGGGATTATATTCCAAACTAAATTTATTGTTCCTATCAAACTCATTGTTACTGCCTTCCTGATCGTTGTTCATGGAACAATATTTTTTTAGCCCCTTGAATATGCAGTCTTTTTTGCCATTTTAAAACTTGTCTTCTTTCCTTCTAGAGTAGCTAGTTAAGTTTTTTTCATATTTTTTCTAGACATCAACTCAGAAATGTATGCCTAATTGTAAAATCTCATTGCCACTACTTTAGCTTAAAATCCTTTTTATTCTTTAAAATTCATCTTGGTAGGTTTTTTTCCTTGTCCCCTCCTTTTATCTTATTTCCTTAATCATTCATTTTTCCCCTGCAAATCCCATTGCCTTCTAATCTATTATTGTATATGCTAGCAGATTAATTTACTTAGAGTATATCCATCAACATTTTATTTACCTGTTGAAAGCTTTTTCCTGCCTCCTCATTCTGTACTTGACTTCAATACTGGGGTTACAGACCCTGAGAAGTTTGTGAATTTACCACCTTTCCAGGCTCATCTCTCAGGCTTCATTTTTATGTTACCTGAACTATTTTGTAGTTAACTGAAGACACCTGAAATTTCCCCAACACGGTTTCTTTATTTTTTCTTTCCTTTCTGCCTTATTTTTTGCTTGTTGTACATTATAAGATTATATTTTTGTCCTATAGTGCCGTGATCTTGAAACTCTTTATTGTCCTTTGCATGCTCAATCGCTTCAGTCATGTCCGACTCTTTGCAGCCCTTTAGGCTGTGGCCCACCAGGCTCCGCTTGTCCATGGGATTCTTCCAGACAAGAATACTGGAGTGGGATGCCTTGCCCTCCTCCTGGGAATCCTTCCGACCCAGAAATCAAACCCGTGTCTCCTGTGTCTGCATTGCAGGCGGATTCTTTACCCACTGAACCACCTGGATGGGAGCAATCTTATCCTTCTGTAAATGCTCACAACAATTTCTTTGACCCAATGCTTTCTACTTTCTCTCTTGTGTTGTAGTCATTCTTGTGTCTGTATGACTAGATAAGCACATTGAGGGAAGGATCGATTGATTTGGCTTGATTTGACTTTTAATTCCCTTAAAGTTTTAATTTATATGTAGTAAAATTCACTTGTTTTGATATTAGGATTTTTTTTTTTTTTTAGTCTTGATTTCATATCCAGGACAATATGTTGCATATTTTACATATTAAGTAAATATGTTTAAAGTAAATGAAAACTTTCTTTTAAAATTGGGATTTCTTTGTTAAAAACTCTTCTTTTGAGGGGACTGAGGAGCTAAATGTCTCTTTGAGACTTACCAGGAATTTGACAGAGGACCAGAAAGTACTTGTGTAACTCTTGGAATTTTTTGGTTTCTTTTACTTTGAACACTAAGGAACTGTTCACAAGACCATATACATAGTAGTCTTGATGATACAATTGCCACTGGTAATGAGTATAGTTAAGCAGGCAGCCTTTTATTTGCAGAATGACTGGTTTTCTTATGGCAGAATATTTTAGTCTTTATATAATAGGGAAATAAGACTGCTATTTTCAAAAGATAACTTTTTCTGTTTTTCTTTGTTACAAATATTTTACTCATTAGCAACCTTATGGGGGAAACCTGATAGTTTTTAGTAATTGTAAATAGTGGTCCTCATTTTTTAAACTATCATTACATTGTTTCAGTCTTACTGTTTAGTGTGTCTGGAATCAAGGTGACAGTCTGAGGGGTGTACTACTCTGATTTTGCTCCTCCTCTTCCTCCGGATTTCTCAAATTCTGGACATCCTGGTCTCCCTTTACCTAGGCCTTGTGTCCACCATCCAGAGAGCCTAGAGTTTCTGCGTGGCTTCTACTCTTACTCCGTGGTCCCTGGAAGGGTTCTCTGGGGAAAAGCCGAGGGAGCTCACCTAGTGTGCTTCCTTTCTTCCAGGGGTCATAACCAAAGGTACTGCCTAATTTGGTTCCTCTCCAGGGTCTTCAACTTCTGTTTTTTTTTAATGTTTTTTTTTTTTTTTCAGCTTTTATAATTTTTATCAGTATGAGGGTTAATCCATTGAAAGCCACTTTGCTGTTCCTAGAACAGAAGCTCCTGGGCATCTGTATTTTAAAAGAGCAGATTATTAAAAACTGCAGTATTTATTATAGGCATATACAAGGTACCACATAAGGAAGTTGAGCCTTAGTTCATAGTGGGAGCTCAAGGTGATTTTTTTTTTTCTTTCACCTTAGTACTGCTGCTGTCATGCAGTAATCTAATTCTCAGATTCATGGTCGGGAGGGGGCTGGTAGGGGACACAAATACAGTATGGCTTTGACATAAATCATTGAACATATGAAGGTTGTAATCCGGAGAATCGCTCTCCTAGTTGCAGAGGTTGAAATCTGTGCAAACCACTACTACTACTACTGTTTTCATAAGATACAGTGTTTTACAAAAATTGTATTTGTGATATTAATGTCACTAGATGCATAGTAGTATATTATTAGTATATATTCATTTATACATAGAATATATACATAGAATATATTCTGTATACATAGAATATACACATAGAATATATTCTGTATACATAGAATATACACATAGATGCATATTAGTGTATATTCATTTATCCAGAGATAGCTTAGTGAAGAAACATAGACTCATTCAGATTATCATAAGGAAATAAGGAAAACATACTGAAGACTGTAAGGATATATTGCGGGCGGGACGGCCCAGGGGGATGGTATGGGGAGGGGGAGGGAGGAGGGTTCAGGATGGGGAGCACGTGTATAAAAAAATAAAAAAATAAAAAGAAAAAAAAAAATAAATACTTGATCAACTTGTCAACCAAAAAACAAACAAACAAAAAAAGAAAGTCTAAGACCTTATCAGATCAGTTTGAGACCTTTGCACTGTGGAAAACTTAGTTTGCAAACTGTAAATCTCTCTCCTGTGAGTCTTCTCTTTCTCTCTGGCCCTCTGGTTCATTCTTTATTCTCTCTGTGCAGATGGGCTTTCTGTGATTTTTCATCCACATGGTGAAAGATGATTGCCCCAGGATATTTACATCTCCTCACGTTCACCAGCACAGACTGTGTCCCACTAACACAGAGAAATCTGACTAGCTGATTGAGGGTTGGCTGTTTGCCTGGCAAAGTAGGCTCTGACATAGAGACATCCCAGGGTACAGGCCTGGCTCCTCCCAAGTCCATTAATGGTTGGGAAACAGACCTTATGTGAGGCGAGCATTTTGTAAGCTGAAAGACACTAAAAAGGATCAGTATCTAGAAGGATCTCGATGTTTCACAAAGTAGCTAGTTGGGTAAATGGAGAAGCTGATAATAGGAGATGTGTTAATTCTAAGTCTGTAAATCTCGCATTTATTTAAAAACAAAATTCTCCATGTATAACCACAAGCAGCCATAGTTAATATGTTAAATAAAGAGGACTGTATAGTAAATGAGGGATTCGTTCAGAATGATGTTTTCAAAGTTAGAGCATGTTATAATTCTCAACATCTTGGCCCTGCTTTATATATCATGGAATTTCTGACTAGCATCTTAGCAACTGCTAATCAGTATTCTAGCAGAAGAGATGCTTGACCATCCCAGTTTGTATGCTCTGCTAAAGCATTATATTTCTTTGCTTCTACCACAGAACCATCTAACATACCAGATACTCAGTAAATACATTTGAATCATGATATCACTGGTATATATAGATTTTTCAGGTACTTTTCAATTATACTTTCATATTTCTTGTCTTCAGTTATTATTAAGTTGAACAGAAAGGTGGGGTTTTTCCATAATACCATATAGGAAAACCCCAAACAAACATTTTGGCCAACTCAATACAAATGAACACCTTTTAAGTTAAACTTAAAGCACAGATATTAATTATGCCTTTTAATTTTTTGAACTCTTGATCAAGAAGAAATAGTACTTCCTGGTACTTACAGAGAGAAAAGAGATGCATGTCTGAAATAAGAAGGAATGTAAAGCCAAGAAGAATTATCTCCTGCAGATTTTCTGTGGGCAGAATGTATTTGATACTATATGAATGCCCTTTGACCCCGGAATTCCAATCTTGGGTGATTTTCCTCAGGCAAAAGACAAGCTGTATAGCTTATTTCTTTTCATAAAAATGGAAATTTGAACTCATCCGTGAGCACTTAGGAAATTTATGTACAATTTCGAAGATGCAGTATGTTATCCACAATGATGTAAAATCACCAAGAAATGATATGGTTATATTTTAACACCAAGCATCTGGTGTTTGTGTCAAGACTCTGTAGTAGAAGATTTAACCTAATTCAGACACATTTCAGGCATCTTAGAGTAGGGGCTATTTGTTCTTTGAGATATTAAAAAATATTACACCTTTGCCAATTTGAGTGTCAACATAAAACTTTACCTGTTTTAAAGCAGTATTTTTCAGCTGGTGGTGAATGTTATTAGGAAAAAGAGGGAAACACAACGAAGAAAGCAAACATCACAAAGCCTGTGGTTAAAATCGCACCTCTCCCTTTGTCACTTTATTCACAGTGTACGTTTTTATACTCTGGACTCATTTATAGGGCTCTTTCTGCTTTGGAGACTATCGCTAATTTGCATCTAACAACATATGTACGTCAAGGCTGGAGAAGGCAGTGGCACCCCACTCCAGTACTCTTGCCTGGAAAATCCCATGGATGGAGGAGCCTGGTGGGCTGCAGTCCATGGGGTCGCTAAGAGTCAGACACGACTGAGCGACTTCACTTTCACTTTCACGCATAGGAGAAGGAAATGGCAACCCACTCCAGTGTTCTTGCCTGGAGAATCCCAGGGACGGGGGAGCCTGGTGGGCTGCCGTCTATGGGGTCGCACAGAGTCGGACATGACTGAAGCGACTTGGCAGCAGCAGCAACTATGCTGCAGTCCATGGGGTCACTGAGAGTCGGATATGACTGAGCGACTTCACTTTCACTTTTCTCTTTCATGCACTGGAGAAGGAAATGGCAACCCACTCCAGTATTCTTGCCTGGAGAATCCCAGGGACGGCGGAGCCTGGTGGGCTGCTGTCTCGGGGGTCGCACAGAGTTGTACACGACTGAAGCGACTTAGCATAGAATAGCATAGCGTACATCAAGGCTTCTCATCA
The DNA here is from genome assembly GCF_032452875.1 of Bos javanicus. Taxonomy (NCBI): domain Eukaryota; kingdom Metazoa; phylum Chordata; class Mammalia; order Artiodactyla; family Bovidae; genus Bos; species Bos javanicus. Next base: position 97,750,375 of record NC_083871.1, read on the forward strand.
CTTGCTTTTCAAAAAATTCATTGGTTCCCTATATTTTTTGATTCACTGGTATGTTGCATGGCTCTGTGGTAGAAGTAAAGAAATATAATGCTTTAAGGAACATAAAAGTTCCTCCTATTTATTAATGGTGAGGCATCTTTTCATTAGACAATAGCTAATAGTATTGGGCAGTTTTGGATGAATACTTATTTACTGATATGTAAATTGGGTACTTTACATACACATTTACATAACATTCAGAAAACGAAGATCATGGCATCTGGTCCCATCACTTCATGGGAAATAGATGGGGAAACAGTGGAAACAATGTCAGACTTTATTTTTCTGGGCTCCAAAATCACTGCAGATGGTGACTGCAGCCATGAAATTAAAAGACGCTTACTCCTTGGAAGGAAAGTTATGACCAACCTAGATAGCATATTGAAGAGCAGAGACATTACTTTGCCAACAAAGATTCGTCTAGTCAAGGCTATGGTTTTTCCTGTGGTCATGTATGGATGTGAGAGTTGGACTGTGAAGAAAGCTGAACGCCGAAGAATTGATGCTTTTGAACTGTGGTGTTGGAAAAGACTCTTGAAAGTCCCTTGAACTGCAAGGAAATCCAACCAGTCCGTTCTGAAGGAGATCAGCCCTGGGATTTCTTTGGAAGGAATGATGCTAAAGCTGAAACTCCAGTACTTTGGCCACCTCATGCGAAGAGTTGACTCATTGGAAAAGACTCTGATGCTGGGAGGGATTGGGGGCAGGAGGAGAAGGGGATGACAGAGGATGAGATGGCTGGATGGCATCACTGACTCGATGGACGTGAGTCTGAGTGAACTCCGGGAGTTGGTGATGGACAGGGAGGCCTGGCGTGCTGCAATTCATGGGTTCGCAAAGAGTTGGACACGACTGAGCGACTGATCTGATCTGAAAGTGGGTACTTGAGGAACTCAGAAAAGGAGACAGCTCATTTCCAGTGGCCTGGGAAAGGAGTTGTTGAAGAGAAAATATTGGAACTGTTTTTTGGAAGGGTCTGTTAGGAGAGAGGGTAGTCTAGGATAGACATTCCAGAAATGAGAAGGCCCAGGCATATACAGGGGAAAGTTAAGTGTGTGATCTTGATTGGAGTGCTGGTTTCATCTTAAGGAGAATAAGATATGATTGGAATATTGAGGTCAGATTGTTGTAAATGATGAGATTAAGAGTCTTGTGATGGTAGCAGCAACTGTGTTTGTTTTTTATTTTTTTTCTTTATGATTTTTATTGGAGTCGAGTTGATATTGTATAAGTTTCAGGTATACAGCAAAGTGAATCAGTTATACATATATACATCAGCTCTTTTTTAGATTTTTTTTCCCCAGGTAGGCCATTACAGAGTACCTAGCAGAGTTCCTGTGCTATACAGTAGGTTCTTCTTAGTTGCCTATTTTATGTGGGCTTGTCTGGTGTCTCAGATGGTAAAAGAATTCACCTGCAATGCAGGAGACCCGGGTTTGATCCCTGGGTCAGAACCATCCCCCGGAAAAAGGAATGGCAACCCACTCCAGTATTCTTGCCTGGCGAATCCCATGGACAGAGGAGCCTGGTGGGGTGCAGTCCAGGGGTCGCACAGAGTCAGACACAACTGAGTGACTAACACTTTCACTTTTTTCTTTTTTTCAGTGTGTATGTGTCAGTCCTAATTGCCTTTTGCCCCCTGGTAACTGTGCGTGTTTGTTTTCTACATCTGTAACTCTATTTCTGTTTTGTAGATAAAGTCACTTTTACACTTTTTTTGGAGCAACTTTTTTTTTTAAGGAAGATCACTCTATTGAAGGTGTAGGAGGATTGGAAGAATAAGAGATGGGAGACAGAAAACTCAATGAGGAAAACTGCATGAGTTGAACTAACGTGGTGACTGTCAGAATGGACCAGAAGGGGCAACCTCATTGAGCTGAGAAAGAGAGATTAATGAATTTGGGCACTAACTCCTTTGTGAATACAAAGGATAAGGGAATGTATTAAGGATTGTTCTGAAGTTTTAAACCTGGAGATCAGTGACAGTAAGAAAATACTAAACAGAAAGTTGAAAGAAGAAATTACTAATTTTTATGGGAAGATGATTTAGGTTTCAGAATTTAGGATTGATTTTATGTGAAATAAGTGAATAGGTCAGGCATGAAGTCACAGATGTAGGATTGAAGCTTGGGAGAGAAATGAGGGATAAAGACCACATTATGGTAGGGGACATAATATATGTGGAGACTGCTTTTTAAAGTTTAGAACCAAAAGACAGAAAGGAAAAAAGATAATAGATTGTGAGAACCAAAGGAAGATATTTGTCAACAGAAAAATGTATTCGAAATAGTATATTTGTATAGATAGAAAGGGAGAAGCTGGTGAATAGAAAGACTAAGAATCCTGAGCTCTAATAATTAAGGGGATGTGGAGAAAAAGAACAATGATCATAAAATACCTGGATTTTAAGGATGCTGCTTAGTTATGTCCTGGTCAGTCAATATTTTATTATAAAAGGACAGTCATTGATTTCTAGGACAATAATTACTTCAGAAGAATTACTTTGGTATAGTGTGGCTTTGGTAGAAACATAATTCTGTCATTTTGGTGTAATGACCAACATTTAAGTGAAACCAGGGTATTTGTAGACATCATTCTGTGTTGAAATTTGAAAGATGTCAACAAGTTGAAATTCTTCTCTGATTTACTGACCTTCTTTTGATCACAGATTCCTGCAAACTTTATTAACATCAGTGCTAAATCTGCAAAATAATTGAGTCCCTCACTGGAATTGTTACTAGAGACCCAATTCAATTCTCTCTCTGACTGTTGTGCAATTTGGGTGATATATTAACAGAGATAGTACTTGTCATTATATTACTTCCTCAGCATACTGAGTAATACTCCAGGGACCTCATAAAGAAAAAAAACAAAACATTGACCAATCTCTTAACATGTTTCATTCTTTCCCAGTGAACTCTTTATTGTACAGAAAATCAAATGAAGTACATTTATTGTACAGAGGATGAAATAAAAGAAGCCCACAGGGGCTTCCCTGATGGCTTCAGTGGTAAAGAATCTGCCTGCCAGTGCAGGAAATGCAGGTTTGATCCTTGTGTCGGGAAGATCCCCTGGAGAAGGAAATGGCAACCCACTTCAGTATTCTTGCTGGGAAATCCCATGAGCCTGGTGGGCTACAGTCCATGGGTCTCAAAAATGTCAGAGACAACTTGGTGACTGAACAGCAACAACAAAAATCCATTCACTGACAGCTGCGATCCATCTCAGTGATAGATTTTGTGCAGTTAGTGAGAGTGGACTGTCATGGGGAAGAAAACAGACTGGTGTGAACTAAACCTGAGTTGAAATCCTGACCTGTTACACTGTAAATATAAGACCTCAGGCTAGTTTCTACTTCCCTCCTTTTTTCCCTCTCCTTTTCTTTTGAGTTTTTTAAAGAGCATTTTAAAGCTCATAGTAAATTGTTGGAGAACATACAGAAAGTGAAAGTGAAAGTCGCTCAATTATGTCCGACTCTTTGCAACCTCATGGGCAATACAGTCCATGGAATTCTCCAGGCCAGAATACTGGAGTGGGTAGCCTATCCCTTCTGCAGGGGATCTTCCCAACCCAGGGATCAAACCCAGGTCTCCCGCATTGCAGGCAGATTCTTTACCAGCTGAGCCACAAGGGAAGCCCAAGAATACTGGAGTGGGTAGCCTATCCCTTCTTCAGAGAATCTGCCCAACCCAGGAATTGAACCGGGGTCTCCTGCATTGCAGGCGGATTCTTTACCAACTGAGCTATCAGGGAAGCCAGAGCGTACAGAAATTTCCTGTTAACTCCTGCTCCCCTACACCCATATGGGCTAGTTTTTTTAACACCACTAATTCTCAGTTTCCTCATCTCTAAATTAAAATTAGTAACACGTCATAGATTTGAGGATTGAGTAAGATCATGTTTCCAAAATGCCTGATATGTGATAAGTACTCAATAATGTGTATGTGATCATAATAGAGACATAATTGGCTTTAAAATTTACTTGAAGCAGTATAGTCACAGATGCTTCATAAATGTTTTTTGATGATAATGCTTAATATGGTTCTCACACTTTGAATGAATGAATACACACACACACACACACACACACACACACACCCATATGCAGGGATACTAGTGATATGGGATTTCAGTTCCATCATGGATAGAATTGTTTGCCAACATGTACTGTTATACCACTTGGTTATCGTGAGATTGTAAATGTGGCAAGTGATTATAGAAGTGAGTTGATAGACTTTAGTCCCAGGTTAGATATTCTTAGGAACCGTGGTGATTTCTTTTCCAGATCTGCTGTTTTCTTTCTGAACAGTGGGGACTTTTTACTATACTTGTCTTAAAGATAGTACAACTGATTCTAGCCCAGGCCCCCGAACCCTTGAGGCTCTGAAGTGGATTCATTTTTATAAGCAGGACCTGCTGGCAGTAGTGATTAAAAAAAAAAAAAAAAAAACCCTGTTGCTTTTGTTGCTTTGAAGCTCTGAAGATGAGTAGTGGCCCTCAAGATTATTTGCGGGTCAAGACCACTTAGTCCACTGTGGCCTCCGCTGGCCTGCTTGGCAGATGTTTTAGGTTGCTGGTCCATTTCCTTGTCTATGTTCTGAGAACTGACCTCCCTGATAAGATTTTATTCTTTAAATGAAGTAACACATCTAAATGGATTAGCCCCTTGCCTGCAACGTAGTAAGCGCTCAGTAAACATTACGGCATTACTGCTGATGCTGCTATAATTTGGAATAATGAGGCTTAAATTATGACCGCAGGAGTATATTGCTTGACTCACCCAACTTCATGCCTGACACATAGTAGACCCTCAATAAAAACTTCCCATTTACCCCCACGTGCAAATGCCCACTATACCCTGTTCTCAGTTTTAGGCACAGGTAGCAAATCCATGACTTTTGGAACATAATGAATCTTTCATTAGGTCTACTACTAGAAATAATGAATAGCTAGGTTAATACCCTTCTTAGTCAAGGAGGTTTTAGAATTAGGTCTTCATGGTTTTAAAACTGCATATCGTAAAGGTGCATGTTAATTTTAAGCTGTTTATTTGCTTGTACAGATGCTGTTGACTGAGTACTTGGATATGAAAAATACACGTACAGCCTCTGAACCATCAGCACAGCTCAGTTATGCCAGCAGTGGACGCGACTGTGCAGCCTTTTTTGCCAAGAAGAAACCTCAAAGGCCAAAAAATTCTCTTTTCAAGTAAGTATCTCCCTGCTGGTAAGATAGATGTTCAGATGTGTTAGATCCAAGTTGAATGGTTTTCTACTTTATTAACAGTCATTATTTCATGCAGTTAAAGTTGCTTTGAAAGAATTATGGTAGCAATATATATTCCTCTTATATACTAAATATATATATTCAATTTTGTGTACTTTCGTCTTCTGTAAGAGGAGTGGCTATTTTGGACTATGGTTCCTGGACTATCTAAAACTTTTAATAATTTCTAGAATTCATTTCTGGGTATTTTTATATAAAATGAGAAATTCCCCTCTTGTTTCTGGGGAATTTTATATGGAATGAAAGGAAATGAAGTATTTTAGCCTTTGCAAAGGCCCCAAGTGCCAAGAAACAACCTTTGTTAATAAAGTCATAAAGCTAGCTAAGTAGTATTGGGTTTTACTTGAATTAATAAAAGAATAATGTGGACATTCTTTTTTCCTTATTATGACCAACTACCCTCCTCAGCAGGTCATAAGTTAGTGTCACTTGGTAACAGCTAATAGTTAATATAATTATTAACATTAATAGTAATAACAGTAACAGCTACCATTGCTCAAGTGCTTACTATGTACCAGGCACTGTGATAAATGGGTTTCTCAGGAGAGTCTCAATTAATCATAATTTAATTCAGATTATATCAGATTTGGGCAGCAAGAGTAGTGGTTAATACTTCTGAGTCCTTACTAAGTGCTAGCCAAGGCATAAAGCTATTTTCAAGGATTATCTCATTTACTCATTCATATAAAAATCTTATGGGTGTGGGTACTATTTTTCATGCTCTTTTGCACATGAAAAAAAAGTTGAGGCACTGACTCCTTCAGTTCAGTTCAGTCGCTCAGTTGTGTCCAACTCTTTGTGACCCCATAAATCGCAGCACACCAGGCCTCCCTGTCCATCACCAACTCCCAAAGTTCACCCAAACTCATGTGCATCGAGTTGGTGATGCCATCCAGCCATCTCATCCTCTGTCGTCCCCTTCTCCTCCTGCCCCCAGTTCCTCCCAGCATCAGGGTCTTTTCCAATGAGTCAGCTCTTCACATGAGGTGGCCTAAGTATTGGAGTTTCAGCCTCAGCATCAGTCCTTCCAATGAACACCCAGGACTGGTCTCCTTTAGGATGGACTGGTTGGATCTCCTTGCAGTCCAAGGGACTCTCAAGAGTCTTCTCCAACACCACAGTTCAAAAGTATCAATTTTTCAGCGCTCAGCTTTCTTCACAGTCCCAACTCTCACATCCATACATGACCACTGGAAAAACCATAGCCTTGACTAGATGGACCTTTGTTGGCAAAGTAATGTCTCTGCTTTTCAATATGCTATCTAGGTTGGTCATAACTTTGCTTCCAAGGAGTAAGCGTGTTTTAATTTCATGGCTTAGACACATACAATTTAGTAAAGAAGACCGACAAGTAAATACTTGGTGATAGTACCATGAGTGCATGGTATTGGTGGAGGCCATGAAGGGACTCCCAATCAAAATCAGCTCTTAAGCTTCTCAGGAGACAACTTACACCATCCTGGGAGTGAAGCCAGCCCTTCCCCTGAATTAACAGTGCTGTGGGAAACAAAGCCTACCAAACACTACTGGTATGGTGTGGTTCATTCTCATGGTCAATGACTTTCTCTGCTCAGCCCTAGTCAGAGGGGATTATTGAACAGCATACATGGTAAAGAAAAAGCTCATTGGAAACTGAAGTCTATCAAAATTACACGTGATCTAAATGCAGTGTGGTATCCTGGAACAGGAAAAGATTATTAGTGGAAAATTTTTGTGAGATTCAAATGAAGTCTGTAGTTCAATATCATACCCATGTTAATTTATTAGATGCAACAAAATGTTCTGCAATTATGTAAGACATTAACATTAGGGAGGGTTTGGGGTGAAAGGTATACAGCAGCTCTTTGTACCGTTTTGTATCTTTTCTATAAACTTGATTCCAAAATTCAGTTTTTTTTTTTTTTTAATTTAAAACTTGACACATAAGAGGTTAAGTTCTTTAAGTTAAGTTACATAAGGTCACATAACTAGCAAGTGGTAGAAACAGGATTTAAATCTTGGCTAACCTATGTTCTTGTGAGGATTAATAGATATTTAAAAGATCATATCTGAGCATGTAAAGTGAGTACAGAAATACATCCCAATGTTGTGAATTCCTTCTTTTTAAATATTTGGAAGTCCAGTATCCTCTATTGATTCACTTTTGAGATTTGTTTTCTATCAGGTATTCATAGAGTTCTTAATCATTAAGGAAGGTTTCAACAGTTCATTTATCTTGGAGTCTTGAGGAGAGCAGATTTCCTGTGCCCAGACTGTAGTAAAATCCACTCTGTTTATTGAATTTGTTCTTTAAAAACAAACAAACAAACAAAAAACAGTTTTATTCACAGGTTGTTTGCAGTAGGAGTTAAAATGCTTTAGTCTGCAAGTAACATAGGACCCCAAGTGAATAGATTAACTTGTAAGAAGGTTATTACCTCACACGTAAGTGTGACTGTAGAGGATTCCTCAATTCACCAATACAGTGTCATCAAGGACTCGGTCCTTTCCTTTTCTCTTTGCGTTCAGTCCCACTCCAGTAAAAATGGTGGTGTCAAGGAAACTGTGTGATTCATCCCACAAATCTTTTTCTTTTTAAATTAATAGGCTTAATTTTTTATAGCCATTTTAGATTTGCAGAAAAATTGATTTCCCTTATGTACAGAGATTTTCCTTATGTTCCTCTGCTCCACAGTTTCTCCTCTGATTAACATCTTGCTTAGGCATGGCACATTAGTTACACTAAGGAACCAACATTGATACATCATTATTAAAGTTCTTTGTTTATATTAGCATTCACTCTCTGTGTTATATAGTTGCACTGGTTTGGAGAAATATATGATGTCATGTGTCTACCATTATTGTATCTAACAGAGTAACTTCACTGTCCTAAATATCCTGTTTTTCACTTACTCATTCCTCCTCCTTTTCCTTACTGCCGAACCCCTAGAAATGAATGATCTTTTTTTGTTTTTAAACTGTCTCTGTAGTTTGCTCTTTCTAGAAGGTCTTAAAGACAATACCCAGTCTTTTCAGAGTGGCTTCTTTCACATGTAATGTTCATCCGTGTCTTTTTGTGGCATCTTTTGTGTTGCTAAATAATACTAGTTTTGTGACCATACCACAGTTTTCCCTTTCAGTCATTGAGAGACATCTTGGTTGCTTCCAGCTTCTGGCAGTCATGGATAAAGTTGTGATACAGATTCGTGTGCAGGGTTTAGTGTCAGTGTCCGTATTTGACTCATTTGGGTAAACGCCCCGGAGCGTGATTGCTGGATCACATGGTAGGACTGTGTTTTAACTTTTTAAGACGCCATGGAACTGCCTTCTGAAATGGCTTTAGCATTTCAAATCCTGTTTAATTCATGAGTAGTGGTTAGTCATCCATTTGTTCATGTTTTCTGCCAGGGGCAAAGCCCCTCTGCAAGCCCATTCCTGAACCAGTCACTGGCAAGGGGAAGGAGACCATGGTGACTGTCTTTAAAGCAGTCAGAGTTTATCTTTGGTAAGAGGTCTCCAGCTGGAGAGGGGGCCCCTTCCCCTGAGCTTCCTGCTGAGTGAAGAGGGATGGAGGACACAGATGCCCAGATAAAATTAAGGCTGTGCCAGCAAGCAAGATATCATGGGAGAAAGGTGGTTGATGGAGGCAGCTAAGACTGCCTCAGGTGCTGCCTAAGGCCTACTGTTGCTGCTGCTGCTGCTAAGTCGCTTCAGTCGTGTCCGACTCTGTGCAGCCCCACAGACGGCAGCCCACCAGGCTCCCCCATCCCTGGGATTCTCCAGGCAAGAACACTGGAGTGGGTTGCCATTTCCTTCTCCAATGCATGAAAGTGAAAAGTGAAAGTAAAGTTGCCCAGTCGTGTCCAACCCTTAGTGATCCCATGGACTGCAACCTACCAGGCTCCTCCGTCCGTGGGATTTTCCAGGCGAGAGTACTGGAGTGGGCTGCCATTGCCTTCTCCTGTTAGGCCTTTTCTTTCCTCCCTCCCCTGCCTTCCTTCCTCCAACCCTCCTCATCCTCGTCTTCCCTCCTGAAGCTCAGCTGACCATTTTTACTCTATGCATATTGCCAAAAGCAAGTTTCAGGGTGTTTAGATTTCATGCTGTCACCCCTCACCCCTAACTGTGAACATCAGACCACATAAGCATTTTTAGACACTTAACCAATCTTGAAATTGTGGTTTTGGAAAACATAAGTTATTGGAAGTGAGTAAATGAACTTAAATCATTACACGTTTGTTATTATTGCATAATAATAGAATGAAGGGAAGGAGCCAAAGCAAAAACAATACCCAGTTGTGGATGTGACTGATGATAGAAGCAAGGTCTGATGCTGTAAAGGGTAATGTTACATAGGAACCTGGAATGTCAGGTCCACGAATCAAGGCAAATTGGAAGTGGTCAAACAGGAGATGGCAAGAGTGAACGTCGACATTTTAGGAATCAGCAAACTAAAAAGGACTGGGATGGGTGAATTTAACTTGGATGACCATGATATCTATACTGTGGGCAGGAATCCCTTAGAAGAAATGGAATAGCCATCATGGTCAACAAAATAGTCTGAGATGCAGTACTTGGATGCAATCCCAAAAATGACAGATCTCTGTTCGTTTCCAAGGCAAACCATTCAGTATCACAGTAATCCAAGTCTGTGCCCCAACCAGTAATGCTGAAGAAGCTGAACGGTTCTATGAAGACCTACAAGACCTTTTAGAATTAACACCCAAAAAAGATGTCCTTTTCATTCATTATAGGGGACTGGAATGCAATAGTAGGAAGTCAAGAAATACCTGGAGTAACAGGCAAATTTGGCCTTGGAATACGGAATGAAGCAGGGCAAAGACTAATAGAGTTTTGCCAAGAGGACGCACTTATCATAACAAACACCCTCTTCCAACAACACAAGAGAAGACTCTACACATGGACATCACCAGATGGTCAACACCGAAATCAGATTGATTATATTCTTTGTAGCCAAAGATGGAGAAGCTCTATACAGTCAGCAAAAACAAGACTGGGAGCTGACTGTGGCTCAGACCATGAACTTTTTATTGCCAAATTCAATCTTAAATTGAAGAAAGTAGGGAAAACCACTAGACCATTCAGGTATGACCTAAATCAAATCCCTTATGATTATACAGTGGAAGTGAGAAATAGATTTAAGGGCCTAGATTTGATAGATATAGTGCCTGATGAGCTATGGACGGAGGCACATGACATTGTACAGGAGACAGGGATCAAGACCATCCCCAAGGAAAAGAAATGCAAAAAAGCAAAATGGCTGTCTGAGGAGGCCTTACAAATAGCTGTGAAAAGAAGAGAAGCAAAAAGCAAAGGAGAAAAGGAAAGATATAAGCATCTGAATGCAGAGTTCCAAAGAATAGCAAGGAGAGATAAGAAAGCCTTCCTCAGTGATCAATGCAAAGAAATAGAGGAAAACAACAGAATGGGAAAGACTATAGATCTCTTCAAGAAAATTAATGATACAAAGGAAACATTTCATGCAAAGATGGGCTCGATAAAAGACAGAAATGGTATGGACCTAACAGAAGCAAAAGATATTAAGAAGAGGTGGCAAGAATACACAGAAGATGTGTACCAAAAAGATCTTCACGACCCAGATAATCATGATGGTGTGATCACTGACCTAGAGCCAGGCATCCTGGAATGTGAAGTCAAGTGGGCCTTAGAAAGCATCACTATGAACAAAGCTAGTGGAGGTGATAGAATTCCAGTGAGCTATTTGAAATCCTGAAAGATGATGCTGTGAAAGTGCTGCACTCAATATGCCAGCAAATTTGGAAAACTCAGCAGTGGCCACAGGACTGGAAAAGGTCAGTTTTCATTCCAATCCCAAAGAAAGGCAATGCCAAGAATGCTCAAACTACCACACAATTGCACTCATCTCACACGCTAGTAAAGTAATCCTCAACATTCTCCAAGCCAGGCTTCAGCAATATGTGAACTGTGAACTTCCTGATGTTCAAGCTGGTTTTAGCAAAGGCAGAGGAACCAGAGATCAAATTGCCAACATCTGCTGCGGCTTCTGCTGCTAAGTCACTTCAGTCATGTCCGACTCTGTGTGACCCCATAGACAGCAGCCAGCAGGCTCCCCCGTCCCTGGGATTCTCCAGGCAAGAACACTGGAGTGGGTTGCCATTTCCTTCTCCAATGCATGAAAGTGAAAGTGAAGTCGCTCAGTTGTGTCTGACCCTCAGTGACCCATGGACTGCAGCCCACCAGGCTCCTCCGTCCATGGGATTTTCCAGGCAGGAGTACTGGAGTGGGGTGCCATTGCCTCCTCTGGCCAACATCCGCTAGATCATGCAAAAAGGAAGAGAATTCCAAAAAAACATCTATTTCTGCTTTATTGACTATGCCAAAGCCTTTGACTGTGTGGATCACAATAAACTGTGGAAAATTCTGAAAGAGATGGGCATACGAGACCACCTGACCTGCCTCTTGAGAAACCTGTATGCAGGTCAGGAAGCAGTAGTTAGAACTGGACATGGAACAGACTGGTTCCAAATAGGAAAAGGAGTATGTCAAGGCTATCTGTTGCCACTCTGCTTATTTAACTTATATGCAGAGTACATCATGAGAAATGCTGGGCTGGAAGAAGCACAAGCTGGAATCAAAATTGCCGGGAGAAATATCAATCACGTCAGATATGCAGATGACACCACCCTTATGGCAGAAAGTGAAGAGAAACTAAAAAGCCTCTTGATGAAAGTGAAGGAGGAGACTGAAAAAGTTGGCTTAAAGCTCAACATTCAGAAAACTAAGATCATGGCATCTGGTCCCATCAGTTCATGGGAAATAGATGGGGAAACAGTGGGAAAAGTGTCAGACTTTATTTTTCTGGGCTCCAAAAATCACTGCAGATGGTGATTGCAGACATGAAATTAAAAGACACTTACTCTTTGGAAGGAAAGTTATGACCAACCTAGATAGCATATTAAAAAACAGAGATATTACTTTGCCAACAAAGGTCCGTCTAGTCAAGGCTATGGTTTTTCCTGTGGTCATGTATGGATGTGAGAGTTGGACTGTGAAGAAAGCTGAGCACTGAAGTACTGATGCTTTTGAACTGTGGTGTTGGAGAAGACTCTTGAGAGTCCCTTAGACTGCAAGGAGGTCCAAGCAGTCCACTCTGAAGGAGGTCAGTCCTGGTTGTTCTTTGGAAGTACTGATGCTAAAGCTGAAACTCCCAATACTTTATCCACCTCATGCGAAGAGTTGACTCATTAGAAGAGACCCTGATGCTGGGAGGGATTGAGGGCAGGAGGAGAAGGGGACGACCGAGGATGAAATGGCTGGATGGCATCACCGACTCGATGGACATGAGTCTGAGTGAACTCCGGGAGTTGGTGATGGACAGGGAGGCCTGGCGTGCTGCAATTCATGGACTCACAAAGAGTGGGACACGCCTGAGCAACTGAACTGAACTGAAAACTCATCACTCACACAGAATTAGGCCATTCTTACAGATCTTCCTGTTTCTTGTTTTGGTTCCACCATTAATGAGTTGTGTTAGTCAGGGCTATTCTCCTGTCTCAATGGCCCCTCGTGCCTTTGGCTGTAAAATTAGGTGAGACTGGCTAATCCTTCTTGCCTCTTTTACTGTAAAATTGTATCAATCTGTGGCTTGTTGCAAACACAAAAAGGATTCCCAAGTAGTAAAAATACATCAGGTCATAAAGGATTCAGATTCTGGCAAGTCCTCTGTTCTTATCACATCCATGAGGAACTTTATTGCTGTCTTTAATTGCCCCTGCTGCTGCTGCTGCCAAGTCGCTTCAGTCGTGTCCGACTCTGTGCGACCCCATAGACGGCAGCCCACCAGGCTTCCCCGTCCCTGGGATTCTCCAGGCAAGAACACTGGAGTGGGTTGCCATTTCCTTCTCCAGTGCATGAAAGTAAAAAGTGAAAGTGAAGTCACTCAGTCATGTCTGACTCTTAGCGACCCCATGGACTGCAGCCCACCAGGCTCCTCTGTCCATGGGATTTTCCAGGCAGGAGTACTGGAGTGGGGTGCCATTGCCTTCTCCGTTAATTGCCCCTAGCCAAGGTTAATTGGGTGTATTTAAGTCTTCTCTTATGGTATTCCGTGTGCCTTTGTAGTCTTTGCCCGAGTATTTTTTTCCCCTTTGCCGTTTCTGATCAGTAGCTGTCAGTGTGCTTTTTGGAGGTCAGTGGTTTCTTGTCAGCTCTTGACTGGCAGGTGGCACTTTTGAAGTACCTCGCCCTTTGTCTTCCTCTGGCTATTCGTGCCCTCTCAGTTCTTGGCAGGGTGCAGAGAAAGGATCAAGTGACTCAAGTGTTTCCCTCACACTGACATTCATCTTGGTATTCATCTTCCTTGTCAAAGAATGGATAAAGAAGGCATAATTAAGAAAATATTGAGGCTCCTTTGTTGTGACCAGAAACCTGTCCCATCATCACTGATGCTCTTTCACTGTTTTTACCCCTGAGTGTAAATTCTTAGAAGAATTTCTCCTGTCAGCCTGTTATCCTGGCTTTGAATGCCTCAGGTTTGAAATGGGATTTCTTAGCACATCGAAGAATTTACTGTTTGATATAATCATAATTTTTCCTGTTTGTTGTTGTCCCGTATCTGCAATTTATTCTTTGTTATTTTTTAAAGAATGAGTGAGTGAATGAACAATGCCTTTACCTTTTCTTTTTAGTTAAAGAAATTGGTGCCTTTTTATTTATTTATTGTTGTCTGTGCCCTGTGGCATTCGGGATCTTAGTTCCCTGACCAGGGATCACGTCCAGACCTCCTGCATTGGGAGCCCAGAGTCTTAGCCACTGGACCACCGGGGAAGTCCCACTGCAAGTTACTTTGAGGACTATGATTTGTTTCTGTTTTTATTCACGTTCTTGTTGTTTTAGCTTTTAAAGACATGTTCTAGATCACGAACCTATCCACCATGTTTCTAGTCTCTGAAACCGTTCCTGGGGAGATATGAACAGACATTGTGTAGCTTGGTATTTTTCAAAGTATTTTATGTGGCAGGTGGCAGGTAAGAATTCTGACAACTGTTTAGAAGGTATATGGCTTTTGAGGGCTGTTACGGAGAGACTGCAGATGTCTTGTTTCTCTGGTGTAGCTATTTAACATCATTTCAAAGAGCCCACTGTGCTCATCCTGTCACTAGTTGGAAGGGCAAGAGTTCAGCTCCGAGGAGCCAGTATTTCTGTGGTGGCAGCTGGCAGCCACTGAAGGCTTTTGGGTTGCATAGGAGGAAAGTCAGAATGACTTTATGAGATGCTTGTGTGGATTGCGTGTAGGGATCTTGGCGAGGGATCTGAAGACAAAAGAAAGTTGCAAGAGATCAAGTTGTATCAGTTGAAATCAATAATGAGCAGAAGATCCAAATTCTGTCTTGGAAGAGCATTTCGCCAGGAATACCATTCACAAATCACGATCCATGGCAGCCTGCCCTGGATCAGGACATCTTGGTCATGGAGTACTAGTGAGCATCCCATGGATGGAGTAGGTTACTTTGGGGATATACGTAGCTGGACACCACCTATTTGGTTACTCCCTCACTGTGTGTTTTTTGCTGCGTTTCATTGCAGGTTCGAATCCTCTTCCCATGCCATCAGCATGAGTGCCTACTTGAGAGAACAGAGAAGGGAGCTGTACAGTCGGAGCGGAGAACTTCAAGGTGGGTAACCGACCCTCCCTGGAAAAAGTCATTTTCTGGAGGAAGATCTGAAGTGTTTATAGCATGTGAATTTGAGGTCTGCATTCATAGGATTCTTTCACAATAGCAAAGATTTAAAGACTTGGTAATCTGTTTCTTCTATCATTTCCCAGCTTCTGCCGCCAAGCAGCTAAAACTGTTACTATAGCTGCAGGATTTATAGACCTGCCACCATTCAAGTGGGAGCTCAAAGTGCAAAGAAAAGGAGGGCAGTTCCCTCTTGCTTAAAGATGACGGACATGATTCCAGTCACCGTCTAGAGGAATGCCCGTCTTCTGTGGCTGCCATGGTTATTTTAATTATTGTTTTCAATACTTTCTGGAGTATCACAGGAATGCTTGAGATTTGGAAAAGGGAAGAAGGATGTCTTTAAATAGTGTGTGCTGACATAGCTTTGATACACAGGATATTTGATACTTAGGTGTGGTTACCAAATAGTTGAAATCTGACAAAGAAAATACTTAAGAAAATAAATAAGTAAATTTAATTAAATAAAAAAAAATCACGCCAATAACATTTTTTCCCCCTGTGATCAAAAGGATGCTAATCATGGGAAATGTGATCAGTCAAGGAAGGTTCGTGAGGCCTGCTAAATGCAACACACACAAGCACTGAAAGAGATGGAAGTTGTCTGGTACAAATAAGATAAAAGCCTGAAGATCCAGTTGTGAAAGTAAGGGAGGAATATCAATATCAGGGAATCTGCCTTGCAATGCAGAAGACGCAGGTTCGATCCCTAGTTGGGGAGTTCAGATGCCCATGGTGCGCCAACAGCAAACAAAGAAACCCCTCCAGAAACCAAGCAATATCAGACAGTCAGTGGTCAACAGCTAAGCAGATGTTAGGCATAAATTGCTAAGTTTGTTGAGGGAAGGGAATGATTCTTTAGATTTAATTTCTAGAATTAAAAACCTAGAAATATGTTTCAGGATATAAGGAAAAGGACATTAGCTTACCAGCATCTTACTTAGTTCTAAAGTACTGCTATATGTTCTAGAAAACATGAAGGGTGTGTCTTGGAGTCTTGAAGTGGAGGAGTATGGAGAGTAGTTAGATTTGGAATAAGTGAAGGAGTAACCTGCTGTGTGGTCAGACAAGGAGTGAAGGAGGAGGCGATCTAGACCTCTGCAGGCAGAGACCTCCTAGCAATGTAGAATGGACTGCAAAGCTTGGGAGGCAATGGTAGTTTTGGAACACACCTTCTTGTAGGACTGATTATAATTGAACTGCCAGGTAGAGGATGTAGCAAGTCATCTAGGTTTAGAGAGATATTCCGTATCTCCACCTTTCATCACAGAGTTCATTCGTGAATTCAGAGTTGGGGCCTAAGGAATAGGTTAAATTTACCCATATAATTCCTTTCCACCTGGCTTCTAGTATATGATCTCTGGGTCGGGAAGATCTCCTAGAGAGGAGAATGGCAACCCGCTTTGGTATTCTTGCCTGCAACATCCCATGGATAGAGGAGCCTGGGGGGCCACAGTGCTCGAGGTCCAGAGTCAGACATGACTGAGTACACGTAAGTATGCACTAGATTCTTCTTTTTGGTTAGATAGTAAGCACACTGAGTAAGCAGTCTGCTCTAGCCACGTGGAAGGATTTTCTCTGCCCTCCTCCCCATTCGTGGTCCATGATCTCTTGAGAGACAGTAATAGCCGATCAATGAAGAGTAGAGGATTCTGGGCCCATATTGCCCACATTTCAAACCTAGCTCCTGATTTCCTAGCTTCAGAAGCTCTATGCCTCTGCTTATCTCCAAATGGGGATAAAAATAACCCCATGAGGTTGTTATGAAAGTTAGGTGAGTTAAGCTGTGAACAGTGTTAAGAAAGTGCCTGGCATATAGTAACTCTAATGCCTTCCTCTTCAAATGTTGTTATTACTAGTTCTGTCACTGTAGAGTTTTCATATACATTCTGTTTGTCTCCTCATTGGGCTAAATGCTACTTACCTTTCCTACTTAAATTTGTCATTTACCCTGCTGGTCCCTCCTCTCCCTAACTTACTTCCTGCGTACCACCCAAAAAACCACAAACACACTCTCTTTCTACCTCTCTCTGAGCTCATTCCCCCTGCTGTGTGCTCACATATTTAGTGTTCCCTTTCTGATCACTTTCTGCACTGTAGTGTGGCTTAATGCTCACTGTTTGAGTCTGCCACTGAAGTATAAGCTCTGGGAAGGAAATGCTTCTTTATTTCCTGTGCTTTGCACAGTGCCCGATATAGTAAATATTTGATAAAGACTGACTAGCTCACTGCCAGGAGGAATATGGATGGCAGAGGTCTCAAGTAGGATGGACAGCTTACCACTGAGAAGTTAGGGGTCCCGAAGGAGACGGGACCGCTGACAGCCGTTATCAGCTTCCTCGGTTTCCATTAGCTTTTAAGTTTAGGTGGAAGTAGAGACTATACATAGATACGTTTTTGTCCTTTGCAGTTATACATGGCTTTATTAAGTACAAATATTGCCCTTGAGCTGTCTGGCCTATGACAGCATTGCTGTGTATAATTGAAAAACACTAAAATCCAGTTAAATTACAGAGGACTTTTATTCTGCGAGGATGGTTAATTGAAGAATCATCATAATCTTGACTAGGAACTTGCCCTCTTTCAAAAAGTTAATTGAAATATGGAACTTTCAAGCAACAGTCTATTGTACTTACCTGTATTGAGCAAAACAGGAGCATTTATCTCTGGTTACAGGTAGAAACTAGCTAGCTAGACCATGTTCACAATAGTCATTAAAAAATAATTGAACTGAACTGGTACATCACATGCTTGGTGAGAGACTATATCACATGACCAATTATTATACAGGTTTGATAGTGTTTCATTTAGCAGTCAGAGTTTCTCTGAACAGTGCTTTTAATATTTCAGGGAAAAAAGATGTGTGTGTGGGGGGGTCATACCTATTTTCCATTAAAAACAGTCATTCTTGCTCAGTTATTCTGTTAATCTGACTGGTCCAAGGACCACAGTGAGATCCACGTTTCAGCTTACCCTGAAAAGGTGTAGCTGAATAGTTCAGTCACATCCCAAGAGACTGGCAGGAGATTTTCGTCACTTCTCTTAGCACCACGTAGCTGCAGTGGTTTGGTTCATGAGGTCAGCTCTTCCTTCTGTTGTAGGAGCATGGTAAAAGACCATCAAAGTAACATTAAAAAGCTCAAATCTGACAAAAAGTTTAGTTCCTGCCAACACTTCCAATTCATCATGCAATTAAAAATGTTACCCAACCTAACAACCCACAAGGGGGAAGAAAAGAATAAAAAAATGAGATTTCTTTGGTACCATCAACCCATCTCAATTGGCTCTAACTGTCAGGGTACAGATGGTTCATTATATAGTCTGCTTTTGGCAATTGGGCTGAAGAGGTGGGGGTGCGATTTCCAAGTGTGCAGGGTAACAGGTGGAAATCAAACTTGTGTATGTGTCTCCGTTAATCACAGACGTCCTGTTGTTCTGAGCCTCTTCACTGGTTCATTGTTCTGCTTAGGCAGCCATGTGGTAGCTTAGAAAGATACTCATTTTAATGAATGTTTAGCTTGAATATAGCATCTCAGGTTTAGTGCGTGATTCTTCAGGAGAATAAGATAACTGATGAACACATTATCTCATGAGGGTTAAAAAAAAGTCAAAATATTCACTGCAGCCCATGACCAAAATAAGCTCTGTGGTTAATCAGTCCCCTGCGCCTCAGTCCTCTCATTTGAAAAATAGAGCTGTTATCATTTCTGACTCTTTTAGGGGGATATTGTGACTGGTAAATTAGATATTAAAACTCTGGAAAAATTAGAATAGCTATAATTGATTGAAATTAAAATGGTGTTTAAAACAATTGATTGTTGCAGACTGAAGGGAGCTGCGCCCCCACACCCCCATCCCTCATTTTCACCTCCCCTGCATTCCCGTTGTTTCTCTGGGTTGGCTCTCCTCAAGGTCACCAGTGACCTCCATCTTGGCAGATTTTGTGTTTTCTTTTCTGTGTTCCTCTCACTGCCTCTCTCAGCAGCTATTTTCCGTTTCTCTTTCTCGTGTTCTTTCTGAGTCTTCTCAAGGGCTCCTCCGTGGAGTGTCTCCTGGTTTGGTCCTGGAATCTCTCCCGTGCTCCCTGTGTGGCTTTTCCCCAGATGAGCTCAGCCAAAACCAAGCTTTGCCTGCGGCCTCAATACAGCTGACTTCCAACTCTGTGTCTCCTGCCCAAATCTCATCATTGTTTCCTGATCCCTTCCAGCATCCTGTCTCCCCTTCTTGCATCCTATCATTCTTGATCTCAGCAGGTTTTTATTTTCCTCATGATAGATTAAAAAATATATATACATCTTCTTAACACATTATTGACTGGCGATTTTTTGCAGAAGCTACTAATGCCTGTGGTTGGCGATTTGTTCTGTGTGAATTTTGAAACACTCCGGTCAATAATATTTGGGTGACAAAAGATGTATTAGTACTCCTCTGGTCAGTCAGTGGTTAACTTGTTAATTTTCTACACTTCCCTCAGAATGCAAGCGTTGGTAGTGTGTTCCACGGCCTGGGACAGCGCTTGACTGGAATCAGGCACTTAGAAAATACATGATGGAGGAGGAGGCCTCTATCCTCAAATCTTAGATGTAGGTTCAAGCTTACTTATTTGAGAAACCCGCACAGAGTCGGACACAACTGAAGCGATTTAGCAGCAGCAGCAGCAGCAGCAGTGGGGGGTTTTAATAAACAGACTTGTAGTTCTGTGATTTGTCTGTGTTCATTTTTAAAGATGTTAGAACTCACGAGTGGGTAGAGTACATTAACAGGTTGAAATGTATGCTCAGTTTTGATTCCAGTTTCTTCTGTGTCCTGGGGCTACTTAGTGCTTCTATTTGTTCTCAGTTATATCACCTTTAAGAGTATTAGTTTTATTCCCATTAGTTTAATGAGTAGCATTTCTATGGCCCTGACATTGAAATAGTCTGTAAAGCTCCAACCACTTGAGAATTGACTTCTCTAAGAGGATTTGCTTTACATAGTAAATACAGAAGTACTGGCATCAGGGAAAAGTGGGCTCTTACACTGACCTGACCTGAATTTTCTGAGTTTTTCTCTCTAATGGGTTGTTGGTAACTGGGGTTGTGAATACTTAATAATGTTGTATGTAATTAATCTGCTTGGAGGCACCTTGCCTTAAGGTAAGGCAATATTTGAAATAGATTAACCATGAGTTGATTATCCTTTTCACAGAGAATTTATAATAAGAGTCTCCTAAGTAGCAAGCTCTTCTATAATGGAACATTTAAAGCAAGATTTCACTTATGCATACATTTTCAGGGACATTTTGGCTGAAGTGAGGCACAGTGATTTTATACTCATACCACTCTTTTGTTCCACAGCCTTAAATACAAGAACTTGTAAAGCTTTATATTCTAAAATCTGATAAGAAAATTCTTTGTAGTCTTTAAAATTTTGCTTAATGACTTTGTCAATAACTCAGTAACAATATGCAGGTGACATGGGTTTAAAAAAAAGTACTTTTTTTGGTTAAAATTGCATATAATTATTTCAAAATAACCTTAATCTGTTAGAGTTAGCTCTTCTGTTTTAAGTTCTAAAATAGTATATGAAAATTGATTCCCCCTCCTTTGGGGTATTTAATACTTTTTAAAAAGACAGATCATAACTTACTTATAGGTAAGATTTGTCTCATAATGAAATTATAATCAAATTTTTATAAGTGCTAATTTCTTCGTCTGTTCCTAAGAAGAAGTATTATAATAAATGTACTTTCCTCAGGTCATGAGCAGACAAATGCGTTATTTCAAATCTTGTAGAAAATGAAAGTGTTCTTATGCCACGACTGTTATTGAGTGTACCAACTCTTAGCCTTAATCTATGGAATGTAGGTATTTTATTTAAAATTATTTTGTTTTTGTGGATTTAGTATATAGGTATTTATTTTCTGAATAAGTCTAGTTCATACCCCATCCTTTCTACATAGTGGACAAATCACTGGTAGCTGAACCATGGAGGAGATGAAACAGGGGAGTACAAAGAGGCCATTGCAAAGCCTCATTTAGTAAAGTCTAAGAAACTCACTCTTGACAAAGGGTCCTTGGTCATTATGCAGAACTAGTTGATGACATATAACTGTATTTTAAAAAAGCTTTTGTTCTACCCATTTATTTATTCATCCATACAAATAGGAATGAAGGGGAAATGCTGCTAAATGAGATATATATATATTTGAGTTTTAAAAGTCATACATATGCATGTCTATTTATGTTATACTTTAGTTAAACTTTTTTTTTAAACCAAAGTATGAAAAAACTACACCAAAAACTTCTAACGTGATGCAACAGAATTTTGAAAGTTAGCTTCCGTCATACTTTTCATCATTTGGTTCATATTAATTTTTTAATAATGTGGAGATAGCAGCTTGCTGCTGTTCCTTATTTTCTTAGACTTTCTTTAGGACCATAAGAAATTGCATTTTGACCACTCCAGTAGTTTTTATGATGCAGCTCATTTGGACCTGAGCTCTTTTAGAAGATAGAGAAGACCACAAACATTTATGGTATGTAGTGAGGAAAGTAGTTATTAGGAACTAGTGGGAATGCTGTATATAACAAGTTTATCATTGTCTCAATAAGACATGATTCATAAGGTAATATTATATTTTCAAAATGTAATACTAATGACATACTAGTAGAAATTACCTTATCGAAAGTGATCTGATATAAAAATTCAGAAGTTGAAGTAAACATGCGCACAGTATGACATCTAGAAAATAAAGCAGTCGGTTTTTAATGCGAGAAAGCGCTGTGGAACTCACAACCCAGTGCTTTTAAACTCATTTCTCAGTCAGAGCCAGTCGTCTGTTTGTGTCTTCTTTCTCAGTTTGGTACAGAAAAGAGATGAAGTGGCAATGGTTTGGCTCATTGAGGCTGGGGGTCAGCCCCTCCCCCGCTTAGACCCTTTCTCCATCTGCTCCTTTCCCCTTCCTCTCTGGGGCACCTGAGGGAACCAGCAACTCTCAGAGGCAGAGGCCTAACCAAAGGAAAATTTGATATCAGGAGAGAGAGGGTATCATAGGTTTGTAGGGATAGGACAGACTTACCAGTAATGAGTGGTGAGACAATTGAGAACCTGTAAAGGAAAAAAAAGAAAACACATTGGATTTGAACCTCATATCATTTAGGAAAATACATTTTTGGTGGGCAGAGAACTCATGTGAAAGGGAAAACTTGTGGACAAGTATGTTTATAGCAGCATTGTTTGAATAACAGAAAACTGGAAACAAATGGCATAGACTGGAGAAAGGAAATATATTAATAAATCATGGTATAGCCATGGTTCCTAGTGGAGGGATAGTAAATAGCAATGAAAAAGTGAATTCTGCTCTGCATTAGTTTTGTTGGATCTCAGAAGCAGTCACATAGGACTGTGTATAGGCTTAATTCCATCTACATGAAGATCAGAAGCAGTCAGAAATGAATAGTATCTTCTTTAGGCATACGTCTGCTTATGTAATGAAAATGCGAAGAAGGTAAGATAGAGGCATTAATATAAAACTTAGGAAAGGGATCACCTCTGGAGAAGATGGAGGAGTATATGATCCAAGAGAGGAGCACATGAGCCTTGAAGGAGAACAGGAGTGTTGTGTTTCTTAAGCTCCATGATGGAAATGCTCATGCTAGTCTTATTATTTTTAAAACCATACAAATGCCAAGTGCACTCTCACATATATTATACATTTCATTAAGAGTAGAAATAGAATAATTTTTTTAAAGCCCTCTAGGTCTCTGGAGACACAATCATACATTGCAGTGTAATGCTGCTGTTGGGGAGTCTAAACCAGATTGGAGTTTTCTGCGATAGCTGGATTCTTTTTTTTAGGCCTGCACCATTTCACTGAAACTCCATGCCCCTGCTGAAACTGTGAATGATTATTGAACTAGGTCTGTACCTTATGGAGTTCATGAGAGGACAACTTTGGAGTCAGGAAGGCTCCCTCCCCACTGACCTGCATCTTCCTCTCTCTCATCCTACATCTGGGTGTCAGAACCTAACTTTAAGTCAGCTGCTGTTCTCCTTTTTATTTATTTATTTATTTTTTTAAATTTTATTTTATTTTTAAACTTTACAATATTGTATTAGTTTTGCCGAACATCGAAATGAATCCGCCACAGGTATACCCGTGCTCCCCATCCTGAACCCTCCTCCCTCCTCCCTCCCCATACCCTCCTTCTGGGTCGTCCCAGTGCACCAGCCCCAAGCATCCAGTATCGTGCATCGAACCTGGACTGGCGACTCGTTTCATACATGATATTATACATGTTTCAATGCCATTCTCCCAAATCTCCCCACTCCCTCCCTCTCCCACAGAGTCCATAAGACTGATGAGTGTCTCTTTTGCTGTCTCCTACACAGGGTTATTGTTACCATCTTTCTAAATTCCATATATATGCGTTAGTATACTGTATTGGTGTTTTTCTTTCTGGCTTACTTCACTCTGTATAATAGGTTCCAGTTTCATCCACCTCATTAGAACTGATTCAAATGTATTCTTTTTAATGGCTGAGTAATTTTTCTTGCTGTGTTTTCTAGGATTTCCTGTTGATTTATTGAATTGGTACAGATTTATCATGTATATTTGTATTGGACACGTCACTAGGCTTTTAGGATACCATGAGGAACAGAACCAGGTTTTGAGTTTTGCCTTTTAAAGTAAAAAAAACATAAAGGGACTGTGAATGTGTCCCAGAGACTGGCATTTGTCTCCCAGCATTAGTTCTATATTGATACAGCCCCTAATTTTTAGCCGTACATATGGCTACCTGCAAATATAAACATGTCTAAGCTTTCCTTGCAGCCAGCTAGGGAAGCATAGTTCTAGCCAACTGAATGTGAGTGCAAGTGATGTGTGTAACTTCAGGTCTTATGTTTAAAGGGAAGGAGAAGACTCTTCTTCTGTCCCAGCCTGGTGCGTGTGTACTGTGTGAAGATGTTCACACATACACAGTATGAATGAAGTGTGGTGGGGAGTCATCTTAGACCACGTGGGTGAGGCCGCACTGTAGGGATGGTTGGGCAGCAAGTGAAAAAGAGCTTAGGTTTCTGGTCCCACGGAGTGTTACACTCTGATGACCAGAGCCACCATCCCACCCCGACTTCTCGATGAAAGAGGAAGCAGCAGTCTTGTTTGTCGCTAATCGTTGGATTCTCTGTAACTTGCAGCTCTACTTATGTTCCAGTTAATTCAACATACAAGCACGTGATCGCAGTGCTGTGATGGAGCTGTAAATATATATGTATGTAACTGAAATGTGTGTACAAGTTCTGGAAAAGGCAGGGTGACTTTTATAAGTATTTAAGGTTTGAACTGCTTATGAGGAATGAAAAGTAGCTTTCCAGATAAAGAAGGAAGGGGTGGGCCTTTCAGGCAGTGGGCATGGAGGGATAAAGTCACGTAAATGTGAGAGTATAGGCTTTTCTTGTTTTGTAACATTAATTGGATATAACTTTTTCTTTAATTAAGGAAATCAGTTCATATATACAGACCTCTACTGATTATAATTTATAACTTTTGGGAACCAGAGATAACAGAAAGGATACCAAAGCTGTTGTGAATGGCTCTGTGCATCATAGCAATTAAGAGATGAAGAATTGATAGAAACCAGTGGTGTGCTGGTGGTGATAGGAATATAAAAGTTTATACTAGACCAAAAGCTAAATATAATCACATATTGGATTTTCTGAGTGGTGTTCAAGCAGTAGAGCCTTGCCACTTTATTAAAAATCCTACAGGAAAAAAATAACTTTTAAATGTAATTGCGGTAACAGTATTGTATCAGACTGTACAGTAGTTTTGGCTGGAGATCCTGGCAGCACCTGGATCATGAAGGACCAGCCCAACCTAATTCCAAAGTCCCTTGTTCAGCTCAGGGTGCAGATGGCAGCTTGCTTCTGTATGGAGGTGGCAGAGTTGTGTGTACTCACATTGGATTTCCAGCTTGTCATTGTGGTGTGGATGAAAATATACATCAAGTCACTGTTGGCTTCACCACAATTTTAAACTCGAAAAGCCCATATTACAGTAATATATGATAGTCTCTCTGAATGCTACATGAATATTGTAATAGTCATAATATAGGATGTTCATTCCTAGAATTGTGATGACATGTACTGAACTGCAGCCAGTTCATTTGCATATTCATGCCCACTTAGCTCAAATAAGTCCCTGTTTGTTTGCACATTAATGTCTGATTTCAGCACCAGTTAGCTCATTTACATATCCCTGTTCAGTTGGTTAGTGAGGTTCATATGTGGAATATTGGTACGGCTGTTTGTGCTTTGAGTAGCTATGGGAGCATTCTTGTTTAGTGGAAGGAGTACTTAGTACTCACCTTGCTTTTACCAAGCAAGGTATTTTACGTTTCTGAGCCCCAGATTACTCATCCATGTAATGAAGCCAGCAGTACTCTGACCTTGCCTCTTTCTTAAGGTTCTGGTAATTGATGTGTCGGAGGTGACAACATAGTCAACATTTCCAGGCCAACCATATTTTAGGCGCTGCTCCTAGAACGTCTGCATGTGGAAGAGTTCTTGGAGCTGTGGAAGACAAGACATGCAAACACTTTTCATAAATAAGTACCTTGAGGAGCATGGAGGAGAAAACAGAACATTCCTGGGATAGCCATAGAAGCTGTTACAAAGGAGGAATCTTTATGTTGAAATTGGATGGCCTTCCCTCGTGGTCCAGGGGTTAAGAATCCACCTTCCAGTGCAGGCGACTCAGGTTCCTTCCCTGGACAGGGGATTCAGATTGCACATGCCATAGGGCTGCCCCCACTGCCGCAACTAAGACCCTATGGAGCCAAAGTAAATAAATAAATATTAAAAAAAGAACAGTTGAAAAGATGAGTTCACTGGACTGACCAGGGGAAGGGCACTCACTGCAGGTAGGGAGAGGATGTAAAACAACACACAGCTGTGTGAGAGCTTCAGGGAGATGGAGGTGTTTTGTTGTGGTTGAAGCACAAAGGGAAGGTTGGACCCAGTCGAGGGGGACAGTTGGGCAGATCTCAAGGGACCTGGTATGACAGCAAGGAGGCTTGTGAGTGATGAGGAGTCCTCTAAGGATTTAAAGCAGGGGAGTCACCTAATCAAATCTGCATTTTAGTACAAGTATTCTAATGGCTCATGGAAGAGCATCAGTGCAGTGAGATTGGAGACAAGAGGCACATTATGGCGCTGTTCCAGGTGAGAGCTTATAGGAGATTATGCCAGCTTTTTAGAAGGGTGGTAGCAGGGAGGATGGAGAGGTGGGAGTAGATCCAAAAGCTAATTTCGAGGTGGAGTCACTTGGACAGGATTCATTCTGTGTGGAGTTTGAGCAATAGATAGGCTTGGTTCCCAGTTTTCCAATCTGGTGACTTGGGTAGATCATGATGTTATTTGTTGTAAGATAGGAAGTACAAGAAGAGAAGTGGTTTTTATGGAGTGTTAGGGGCGAAGATGGCTTTTTATAATACATATTTTCATGCTTCTCTTTTAGTTTTGTTTGGATCTGTCTAACCTTAGCTAACCTAACTAATTGTATTAATCTGTTATCAACTCTCTGGTGATTAAGGCCTTCAGCATGTTTGATTACCATTACCATTCCCCTCTCTAAGTGTAATGGAGTTAAAGTTTTTCCCCCCTTCCCTCCTCCTCTTTCTATTTTTAAATTCCACATACTGCTTTCTCCTTTCTAGGATTTAACTGATCTATTAACTTTGGTGCCCTTTCTATGTCTCTGAAGAATAGGAATTCTTTAATTTTTGTTTCCAGATATATCCTCTATTTTTGCTATTAAAATCAAGCTATCTATCTTTCTTAATAACTTGCTTTTTCAATTATGTACAAGTTACTTTCTAGTTGTCTTAATTGTAAAAAGAAGTTAAATGACTTCTCCGACTCTCATTCTGCCCAAACCTCTGGATTCGTGAGTCTTAGCCTCTCAGTCACTCTCTGTTCTGAGTCTGAAAACTAGGAGTATGGTCTGTATAGCAGGTTTCCTATCTGGGTGACTTTGGGCAAATTAGCTCCTTTGTATGTCAGTTTTATTTTCTACAAACTGTAAATATATCTATCTCATAGGGCCATACTGAGGATAAAAAGAGTTAATATGTGTGGCTAAACACTGTGCCTGGCACATACTAAATACTGAATAAATGTTAGTTATTGTTAATTTATCTATATCTGCACTCCCCCCTGCCCCCTGCCCCACACCCCAGCACTTAGCATCATTCTTCATATATGGGAGATACTCAAAAAATAAATTCTTCTAAAATTAATGATTGAATAAGCATGCTAATGGACAAAGAAATTCTAGTAAAATCTATAATGGTCCTCTTTTGCTTCTTTTTTTTTTTTTTTTTGATAAAAGCCCTTTTAGTTAAAGACTTGAGAAACCATGTTTAACTTGGTGATCATCCCAATCTTATAATGTTAAGTGGCATTCACATGTATCTAACCAAGAGGGCAGTGCTTAGTGACTCTATAGTGATCTGCTCTTCCTAGTTATTTCCCCCGAAATAAATATGGCCATCATGAAAGTAGCCATTTCTCTTCAAAGTTACTTTGATCTTCAGTGTCACTAAGTCTGAATTTTACTACAAAAATAATTTAGGTTGATTAGTATATAGCAAAATAAAGAGGCTAAAATGTAGTGGACATGCCTTCTATTCATGAAGTAATGACTTTAGATATGAGCATTCAGCAGCATTTTATGTACCTTGTTGTTTTGCCTTCCTCTTTCCTCCAGTTTGAAATCATTGCCTTGCTACTTGTGAAAATGAAAAAGTTATACTCTAAATCATGATTTACTAACAACTCAACTTAAAATATCCTAGAGCTAGCAGAGGGCTCAAATTAGTATCATTGAGGAAAATAAATTGAAACGATCTATTGAAAACAACGCAAATTCTTAAAAACAACAAACTGTATGCCTGAAACAAAGTCAAACAAACAAAAACAAAAAAACAATTACAGCTAATCTGAAAGGGGAGTTTTTGACTTGTCCTGGAAGGTGAGCAATGAGCCACGTGTGGACAATATTTCCCCACCACGTGGCTGCAGAAAGAGAATTGATCCAAGTAAGGCTGTGAATGGGACAAACCATTCACTCATTGAGTATCTACCCTTTTAGATTCTTTGACTCTTTCTGGAATCCATTGGAATCAATAATTCCAACTCCTCTCAAATGTGTCATTTAAATTTTTTTTCAAGAGAAGATCTCCTGCCACAAATATTCTTTTGTATCTAATTTGAGTGGTTGCTATCATTTCAAATCTGTTTACTCTGATTAATGTAATAGATGTAGTTTCCTCAGAATAGACACAGAATTTGGTCTTATTTCCTAAGCAATTGGATTCCTTTGTCATCCCTGAATCAGTCAGTATGGTTCTTTTATTTTTTTCCTTCACTTTCACTTCTAGGACATTTTGTGGTAAATACAAAATGCCCCAAGGGGAATAACTAGCTCAATTTTAGATGGTGTTTGCTTAGTTTTTAGCCATAATTGTTTTATTTCACACTTTGAAATTTGTCACTGCCTCAGATATTTTTACAGTAATCATGTAAATTATATAAACAGAAATTATCTATAACATGTGAGCCTAAGAACTGAATCCTTTCTGTTTCTTGCCTGGGAAATCCCATGGACAGAGGAGTCTGGTGGGCCATAGTCCATGGGGTTGCAAAGAGTCAGCCTCAACTTAGTGACTAAACAACAACTGTACCTACACTGAAGTGTGTGAAATATGCTTATCTTGAATATACATACAAAATTTGACATATATGAAGAGTCATGTAACCAGTACCCGGGAGATTTTCCCCTGCTTTTTCCCAATCAGCCTCACCTCCACAAGGCAACCACAATTGTGATTCTAATGCTGTTACTTAGTTTTGCCTGTTCTTTCACTCTTTATAAATAGAATCATAACAGTGTCTTACGTATCTTCTTTTGTTCAACATCATGTCTGGAGATTCATTCATGTTATTGAAGGTACAGTTTATTTTTATTGCTGTATATTCCGTTGTATGATTGTAGGACAAATTATTCATTTGCTCTGTTAACAAACATTTGTCATTTCCACTTTGCAGCTGTGATACATTAATATACTGTGAAGAATTTTGTACCTATGCGCTCATTTCTCTTGAGAATTAGCCTAGGAGTGGAATTGCTGAGTCATGAGCTACTCATGTATCTCTCTTTAGAAGATAACTAACAGGCATTTTACAATTACAGAAATTAATGAGAAATTGTATGAAAATTACATTATTCTACATTCTCACTAATGTGATTGTATAAGGCTGTTAAGTTTTCTCCATTTTGGTGGATGTGTAGTCTACTTTATTTAAAACAAAACAACGCCCGCCCCCCCCCTCCCCGCCCCACCCCCCGCCTGCCTCCCTGAACTCTAAGGTCTCCCTACTTTTGGATATGAGTATTCAGTTTACAGGCTACTTCCTAATTCACTGATTTTTTCAGTACTACAGGTTTTCATAGTACATGAGCCTGTGTTCTTCCTGGGAAGTCCTGCTTCTGTACATACAGTGTTACCCAGAATTCTTGGGTGTCTTTTTTTTTAGAAATCACCTATTAATCTCTTATCACTTTTATGGGATATAATGATATCTTTTGTCTTCTCTGTCATTTTTTTTTGGTTAGTGGCTTTCTACTTTGAATTACATCTTTATTACAGGTATTTTACTGATACTCTTCCTGATATTCTCACTGATATTCTCACTGATATTACAGGTATCTGACTGATATTTAGAGTTCTTACAGAACTCAAAACTGACACCAGTGACACATGACATTTATAATTCCTCCTCTTGTGTTTGAGCCAGATTGTGACTATGATGGAATATCATCCCCTTCCAGATATGATTAAAATCCTAATGATTCGTCTTTGAGTTACTCAAAAGTGCGATTATCCTTGGTGGGCCCGACTTAATCAAGTGAGTCCTTTAAAGGGGCCAGAAGTAGTACAGATGTTACCCTTGAAAACCTAATTGTGAGAAGAGTGGGGTCTGTGGCAAGAACATGAGGTGGACTCTGGGAGCTGAGAGTGACCCCTGTCCAGTAGCTGGCAGGAATACAAAGACTTCAGTTCTATAACGACAAAGAACTGTATTCTGCCAACACCCTGAATGAGCTCAGAAGAGGACCGCCAGCCTCAGATAAAGTTGCAACCCTGACTAGCACCTTACGTTCAGCCTAGTGAGATCCTGGGAACAGGACCTAATTAATCCGTGCCTGGACTCTTGATCCACAGAAGCTGTGAGGTAATCAAGGGTGTTGTCTTAAGCTGCTAAATTGGCAGTAAGTTCTTACACATCAAAAGAAAACTAATATAGTACCCAGTCTTGATAACTCATGATTCTTCCTTTGAGACTCAGAAACATTCCCTTAGATAAATGGATGGAAGTTGTTAAACTAGTTCCCTTATTGTAAGTAAGGAAAAGAATCAGCTTTTTTCTTCCTACTCCAAATTTACTTGAGCTGCCAATCTTGCAATTATTCCTTGTCCCTCTAGTTCTCTGACTTTAATTTAGAAGCTGAGAGGGACCTTGAGCTAGGATGCAGTTTCTAATACATTTATGTTTCTGTAGACTTTATAGTATGAGATAACAGTTTAAAATTTTTAGTAATAATTTATGTATACAATAAAAACATCATCATGATAACCATTTAAGGCAAGCCAGAGGGTTACCTCTCTGGGTTCTCATGGGCAGCAGACACTGAACATGTCCAAATCAAGCTCATGATCTCCTCTTCTCCCCATTACCCCCAAGCCTGCTCTTCCTTCAGTGTATTCGATTTCACTAAGTGGCATTCTTGGCTTATTAATTGCTAAACCCAGAAGTCATTTCTGTTTTCCTCCTTTGCACTATATAGTCTGTTACAAGATACTGCTGCTACCGTCTCTGCACCCATCTACTGTGACAGACCCATCTACTATTTTTATAAAGGGCTCTTGCCTTACCCAGGTTCTCACTACCATCAGCTCTTCATTGTTTACTGCCTTGAATTCTTCCAAACCATTTGGTTATACTGGATCCAAAGTGATTTCGTATGTCTCTTGTGCTAAATATATGTCCTTAATCTGCCTATTAAGATCTGCATGATTTGGCAGCCATTTATACACAGCCTCTTCTTGTCCCCGTTTTCTCGCCATGACCTTCTCATTGGACTTCTTATGACTGTCTGTTGCAGTTCTCAGAAGCTCAAGCTCATTCAGGCCTTGGGTCCTCCTTACTTGGAATTGGTGTCCCCTATCTTCTCCTTCTCCTTGGTTAATAGTTGTTATCTTAAAGGTGGTTCTTTGCTTTATAAAAAGAATTTTTAAATAAAGCTTATTAAATACCGTGTGTTAATCAGTATTTTTAAAAATCTTGCATGGAGTAGCTTCTTTTGTCTTCTTACTATTACTTTCTTCAGGAAGCTTTGTTTGTTTAATTTCTCCCAGACAAGGTTGGTTTCCTTATTTGTAGCACATAGCATGCTTATGGTTATTCAGCTAATTGCTTGTTTGTTTGAAATGTGTACTTAATTTAAGTTGCACACAGGCAGGAACCTTATCAGTTGTGATTACCTGACATTCCAAGCTCCTAGTTCAGTGTCTTGCATATAGTAAGTGCCCAATAATTATTCATATGTCTTACAAATAAAGAAGTTCAGTGTTAAACACTAACCAAATGGTGAATTCGGCAGAAGTTTAGGTCTTTTCTCTCCACAAGTTTAGAGCTTTTTCCAGTGTGTTAGTAATACTTGAGGAGATATATAAATATACAGAGGTTTTATGAGGAAGGAAGATAAGGGAAACTAATATTGAGAAAGGAGAGTGAAGTTATTGAGATGTCATTTTTTTGAGTAGGTACATAATTCTCGGTGCTTCCCTGGTGGCTCAGTGGTAGAGAACGGACTTGCCAAGGCAGGAGACTTCTATTTAATCCCTGGGTCAGGAAGATCCCCTGGAGAAGCAAATGGCAACCCACTCCAGTGTTCTTCCCTAGGAAATCCCACGGTTAGAGGATCTGATAAGCGACAGTCCATGGGGTTGCAAGAGTCAAGACATGACTGAGTGACTAAACAACAACATAATTATTACTTGATTCTCATAATAATTTTTTCAAGTAGGTCTTGTTTTCAAACTTTTTTATAGCTAAGAAACCACTGCTTATGAGCATTAACTAACCTAACCAAAGGCCACAAAGTGGATAAATGATAGAGATGAACAGTTAATATAATCGAGTTTCATTATATAAGGTTTGCAAATTAACTTGCATTTGAGATGACTTGTGACTTTCTCTATTTTATTGAGATAATATAGCTTATTGTATGTAAATTCATTTAAATGAACAATTTGATTAGTTTTGATGAATATGTATACCTGTCAGGAGACTGGACATTTTCGTCGCCCAGAAGTTTCTCTGTGGCCTTTTGAAGTGTGCTTCTCCCTCCATTCCCGGCCGTAGTTGTTGTTGTTCAGTCATTCAACTGAACAACATGTCCAGCTCTGCGACCCCATGGACTGCAGCACGCCAGGCTTCCCTGTCTTTAACCATCTCCTGGAGCTTGCTCAAACTCATGTTCATTGAGTCAGTGATGCCATCCAACCATCTCATCCTCTGCTGTCCCCTTCTCCTCCTGCCTTCAATCTTTCCCAGCATCAGGGTCTTTTCCAATGAGTCAGTTGTTCACATCAGGTAGCCACAGTTTTGGAGCTTCAGCTTCAGTCCTTCCAATGAATATTCAGAGTTGATTTCCTTCAGGATTGACTGGTTGGATCTTCTTGCAGTCCAAGGGACTCTCAAGAGTCTTCTCTAACACCACAGTTCAAAAGCATCAATTCTTCGGCGCTCAGCCTTCTTAATGGTCCCAACTCTCACAGCCATACATGACCACTGGAAAAACCACAGCTTTGACTAGACCAACCTTTGTCAGCAAAGTAATGTCTCTGCTTTTCAGTATGCTGTCTAGGTTGGTCATAGCTTTTCTTCCAAGGAGCAAGCCTCTCTTTAATTTTATGGCTGCAGTCACCATCTGCAGTGATTTTTTAGCCCAAGAAAATAAAGTTTGTCACTGTTTCCATTGTTTCCCCTTCTATTTGCCATGAAGTGATGGGACCGGATGCCATGATCCTTGTTTTCTGAATGTTGAGCTTTAAGCCAACTTTTTCACTCTCCTCTTTCACTTTCATCAAGAGGCTCTTTAGTTCTTCTTCACTTTCTGTCATAAGGATGGTGTCATCTGCATATCTGAGGTTATTGATATTTCTCCCGGCAGTCTTGATTCCAGCCTGTGCTTCATCCAGCCTAGCATTTCACATGATGTACTCTGCATAGAAGTTAAATAAACAGGGTGACAGTGTACAGCCTTGACATACTCCCTTTCCCATTTTGAGCCGGTCTGTTGTTCCATGTCTAGTTCTAACTTGCTTCTTGACTTGTATACAGGTTTTGCAGAAGGCAGGTAAGCTGGTTTGATATTCCCATCTATTTAATAATTTACCACAGTTTGTTGTGATCCATACAGTCAAAGGCTTTAGCATAGTTAATGAAGCAGAAGTAGATGTTTTTCTGGAATTCTCTTGCTTTTTTTTATGATCCAGCCCCAGGCAGCTACTGAAATGATTCATGTCATGAGATTAGCTTGCAATTTCTACATTTTATATAAATGGAATCATGCAGATATATTTTATGTCTGGCTTCTTTCATTCAACGTAATGATTTTGACGTTCATCCATCTTATTGCGTGGATCAGTAGTTTGTGCCTTTTTATTTTATTACTGTTTAGTAGAGCTCTATTGTATGGATATACCACAGCAGATATGGCATGTCACATTGTTTATCCTTCCAGCTCTTGGAATTGTTTAAATTGTTTACAGGTTTTGGTTGTTGTAAATGGTGCTGCACTAAAGCTTCATGTATAAATCTTTGTGTGGGATGTATATTTTCAATTCCCTTGGAAATACTTGAGCGTGGGATTGCTTTATCATATGGTAGGTGTGTGTTTAACTTTGTAAGGAAGTACTAGTTTTGTAAAGTGAGTGTGGTATTTTATATTGCCACTAGCAGTATATGCCAACCTTGGATTTTTCGGTCTTTAAATTCAGACTTTCAGTGAGTATGTAGTGGTGTTTTATTGTGGTGTCCTGTACATTTTTAGTGTAATATCTTATTGACGGAAAAAGCTATGCAACTGTGGATTTGAACATTCTAAATTCAAATTAGAATCCACCTCAAATCTTTTTTCTCTTGTTGTAATGACAAGTCTAGACCGATTGTTCCATGTAGTTTCTTTTGAAATAACTGTTAAAATATTTAGCTCTATGACATTTCTAAGTATAGAGAAAATAGAAATCCCTATTTTACAAGTCAACTGGAGATATGTGTACATATATATATATATATATATATATATATATATAAGGTAACTCAGCTGGTAAAGAATCTGCCTGCAATGAAGGAGACCTGGTTTCGATTCCTGGGTTGGGAAGTTTTGCTGGAGAAGGGATAAGCTACCCACTCCAGTGTTCTTGGGCTCCTCTGGTGGCTCAGACAGTAAAGAATCTGCCTGAAATGGGGGAAACCTGGGTTTGATCCTAGGGTTGGGAAGACCCCCTGGAGGAGGGCATGGCAACCCACTCCAGTATCCTTGCCTGGTGAATCCCCATGGACAGAGGAGCCTGGCGGGCTACAGTCTATGGGGTCACAGAGAGTCGGCACAGCTGAGGGACTAATCACATCACATATCCATGTCTGACTCTTCGTGGACCCCATGGACTGTAGCCTGCCAGCTCCACTGTCCATGGGATTTTTCAGGCAAGAATACTGGAGTGGGTTGCTATTTCTTATTCTAAGGGATCTTCCTGACCCACGGATTGAACTTGAGTCTCTTAAACCTCCTGCATTGGCAGGTGGCTTCTTTATCACTCTGCCCCCTGGGAGGCCCTGTGCCACCAGGGTGATGTTCATATGTTAACATTTATATGTTAAAAACAGTGGTTGCTAACAGTACTACTTATTGTATATCTGTATAGTTCCAGCATCTTCTGCAAATGTTTAATATTTTTAAACAGCAGTGAGTGAGTTCTAAATAAGTCCTGCTCTGACGCTAAAAATTCCCAATTGTTGCCTTATTGGTAATCACAGGACTAATGCAAAGTGCTGCTAATTAAGACGTTCTATTTTTCTTTGCATGCCACCACGGCAGCAAATAGTATCTTAAACTGACAAGCTGTAAATTAAAACCTGCCGAATGCAAGACCTAGCCTAGGGAAAATGAAGTTATGTATAGGTGACTTGTTCCATTTGAATTAATCAGAGAGCTGCTGGTGTAGACCAGCTGTATTCTCTGATGACAAAAACGAATCTTGACATTTGGGATAATGAAAATTCAGTTCAGCACCTCTTAGAGATGTATGATAATATATTGTCAGTCAGAAGCAGGGTGAAAGGAGGAAGCAAAACCCCCTGGCTTATTAAAATAGACAGTGTGACAAGTGGACATTGCTGGATCCCCACTTTCTGGGGGGAAAAAACTGTCAAGGGAAACCTCTTTTACAAAATGATAGGAATAGCTGTTTGTGGAAGGAAGGTGAAAAGATTGGACTTTTGATGTCTGACCTCTTTGGCAGTTGGCTTTGTTCATGATTCCTAGTTTCATGGTTTATCTGAACTTGGGTGCAGGGTGAGACATGAAAGGCCTGGAAAGGAGACTCACTTTGTTGGTTTGACAGTATTAATGCAATCATCTAGTTTCTACCTTGTAAGCCCACTTATTATTTCCTCTGCGTGTGTTTTTTCCAGTTTAGCGGATTAGCTGCACTGTCTCTTCAAAGGCTATCCAATCAAGGAGGGGTTATTAAAACCAGGGCGATTTATGTCTGAGAATTAATTAGAGAAGCATTTTCATGCAAAACATCCAATTTTTTGATTAGCAATGGAGCAGGGCTGCAATTAACACTCTAGGAAGCTTAAATTTCCAGCTTTTTGATTCTCAGGAAATGAGATTATCAAACCAGGGTCAGACACTTGACAGCAAAGCAGGGGTGGGAGAGTGTGAAATTATATTTAAGAAAAAAAATTGTCTTTTGATTTTAATTCTGAGATTGCTATCAAGGCAATGGAAAATTCAGAGACATGGCAGAGCAAAAAAATCTGAAAATGCAAGACCCTGAAATGCCTGATTCTTTAGTGGTCTATTTGCTATGCAAAGTATCTGTTATAAATGTTTGCTTAGAATATGTTTTAGAAACACAGCAATATATTTTGATTCTGTATTATTACTTATTATTCAGTCTTTCTCCAATATATTCCTTTTAGATATTCAGTGGCTGAACAAATACTTAGAGTGTTTGTATGCTTTGGAGAAGAGCCAAAATTCTTCCTCATTAGAAAAGGACGTTTCTTTTCTAAATGGTGGTTTGCTGTTTTTTGGAGTCTATTTATTTTCATTGGTGTTTTTAATTATTTTAAATCACTTGAGGCATAGTTGAGATATTGAGTTATCTCAAGACATAGATTACCATTTAATAATAAGTGACCTTTGTCAAGCTTAGGCATCTGTGATAAGCAAGGCAACCCCAGACCTCCTGTAAAACAAAGTGGATGCTGTCATCAGTGTAATTGGTGCTCCCCAAGGAAATACAACATAATGAAAATTCATTTGTTCTGGAAGATATTTTTCACCTTTTCTTCTCTTAATTTAGACATCTAATTTCAATTGAGAAATAGAGGAGCAATGTATCTTTTGTGTTAGCTCACTCCATTAGGGTAGCACTCTGTCTTTCCCTTCTTTATCCATTAGGTACTAAGACTCCTGGGTAAAGGGTCTGTTAATCTTTTAAAATCACCAGTCCTTCTCTGCAATATTTTGCACTTCGGCTGGTGCTTTGTGTATCTAAGGTGTTGATATGTACTGTTTATGGACTGCCTGCTTAATGACATCAAGGAAATCATTGGCATCCAGTGCCAAGATGAACACAGGTGAAGGGTCCCTTCTTTCACCCGGGACGGAGGTTGAGGGTTAAGATTTGTTGAAAGGCCCGTGTGATAGTGTTCTGCCAGACTTGATTTTTCTGTTTCCATAAAGGGTAGGAGCTTTTGTTAGACTCTTGAGCGTTATTTTTAAAAACAGCTTTATAAGCAGCTTCTGGGCTATGCTAACCATGAATGGGGGAGACCACGTGACATCATATAATCAGTGATTTCTGTGATGCCATTTTTCTCCTTAAAGCATCTTTGATTTGGGAACATGATTCATTGATCTAGTCTATCATTTTTACAATCCCACTGTGGATCCTCAGCTTTATTTGTCAGTTTTGCTTAATCCTTCTTCCATTGTTGGTAAAGAGTATCCATCACTGGCTGGATGACAGTTGGCTGCAGTTTAATCTTGGGGAGACGAGAGGGAAAAACTGCCATTCAGAGGCTGAAGTGTTGGTCTTATCAGATGTGTAGCCATCAGTGTCAATGCTGATCTTCGTGTGTTTGAATGTCGATGATTATATGCTTTTTTGCTGAAATATTTGCTGAAGAAATTACAGTGTTAGGTTTATAGATCTTTCTTTGTTGTTGTTGGAACATGTTTCTGCATTTCCAAATCTATAACATAGGGATTTAAGCAGCTGAATTAGGGATTGATAACCTATGTGTGCATGTGTTGGGGGGAAAGGTGTATGGATGGCCTACAGGGAATCTGTGACCCCATCATTGTATACAGGTATGTGGGGGAAGGGAAAGAAGTTGCCTTGTTTTCATTAGGTTTGTAAAATACTATTATTATGTGTATGTGTAAACATACATTCATAAATACATATACAAGTGCAGTTCTGAACTTTGAGAGTCTTATTGTTTGTGAAAGAAAACAATCAAAGACTTCCCTGGTATCCAGTGGTTAAGACTCTGCACTCCTGATGCAGGTTCGATCCCAAGTTGGGAACTAAGATTCCACAGGCTGGGTGATGAGGCCAAAAAATTAAAAACAAAAACAACAAAACCCAATCAAATAACTTTAATGATACCTTTTTGTAACAAGTATGAATTAAATATGTGTATATGTATATTCAAATGTTTAAGTATCAAGAGTCGGCAGAAATAAATGAATTTATAAAAACTGGGAAAATTAATCAGGAAAGGCATAGTAATTTAATATGAATCATTCTAAAGGAAGCAAGGATTCTGGTTCAGTGGAGTGGAAAAACCAAGAGGATTCTAGGGCCTTTCCTGTAATCGTAGGTTTTTAAAAAGTACGGTTTGATATAGCTCAATCAATTATTTAAGGAACTTGGTTTGCTTTAAGAGGCTTACAATTGGTAATAGCATTATTACATTCTGGATTTCCCAGGGGTGTCAGCTATTCTACTGGCAACAATTCTGCTTTGTTTGGTTTGCTGTGTGTTGTTTATACAGTGGTGAATGATGGACCTGTAAGATTATTTAAAAATTTTTGATGATGATTATAAAAGAAAGCTTTTACTTTAACTAGGATACAGTCAACCTTTAATAGTGACTGACTCATGTGTGTTTATATGATTATACACATACACATATAGATATTTAACTATTTAACCTGTAAATACTGATATGTGTATAGTAAATATTCATAGGTTTTATAGAAACCTATAAATACTTGAAATTTATACTGGGCAGCTTACATTGTTATTGAGTATCTGAAACTCTCTAACCCAATTTCCCATTGAAGTACTTGATTTGATAAGGATATCCTATTGACTTCCCTGGTGGCTTAGACAGTAAAGAATCCACTAACAGTTCAAGAGAACTGGTTTGATCCCTGGATTGGGAAGATCCCCTGGAGGAGGAAATGCCTACCCCCTCCACTATCTTGCCTGAAAAATTCCATGGACAGAGGAGCCTGGTGGGCTACAGTCGATGGGGTCACAAAGAATTGGAGATGACTGAGCAACTAACACTTTCACTTTCTTTTGAAGCTTCCAAGGTGGCATTAGTGGTAAAGAACCTGTCTGCCAATGCAGGAGACATAAGAGACATGGGATCAATCCCTGGATCAGGAAGATCCCCTCGAGGAGAGCATGGCAACTCACGCCAGTATTCTTGCTTGAGAATCCCCATGGACAGAGGAACCTGGCTGGCTACAGTCCATAGAGTCATAAGAGTCGGACATGGCTAAAGCAATTTAGCAGGCATTCTAACAGAAATAGCTAATAGTTAAAAGAAATCCATTTTCTTAGGATTCTGATCAATCTAATTTATGAAATAAGATTTTTGTAAGCAAGGGTTGGTGTTAGCCAGTTAAATGAAGGGTTGAAACCTCAGGGTTCAAAGCAATGGATTAGAAGAGATTTAGATCGGAGATTGAAATATATGAGCCATTTATGTGGTAGCTATAAACTGTGGAATTGCTGAGCTTTTTTTAAAAAAAAAAAAATTAGGGATAAATGCAAAGAAAAGCTCAGGATTGTTTGAAGAAGCGCAGCTCGTAAGACATAAGGACATAACTTATCTTGAATAAGTTAGGAAGAAGGGTGGGCCCGGGGATAGCTAAGATTTGTAAGTGTAAAAATTCTTCCTCTATCATCTTCTTAAAAAACTCACCTGGATGAGGTCATAGTGATTCCCAGCTATATATATAATCAAATGTTTTCTTTTGCTTCTGGTACCCCTTTATAAGTTTTGATAATTATAGCCTTGTCTGTGAGCCTAAAATATCCAAAGCTGTGGATATATTTTAATGATGCAATAGTATACTCTTGAATGCAAGTTTCTGAGTTAAGATTGTAGGATTTTTCAACCACACTAATAAGCAGTTAAATACAGTCTTTGAATAAATGATGGCATCACATCTTTAAATGTTTTGCTCTGATGACATGAAATGAATCAGAGCCATGAAAACTTTTCTGACAGATAATGCCAAGAATTTCTGTCTCTTTTATGAACCTGCTTTGAAGCCCAGGTAGCTGCATAACCTCCCAAGTTCCTGAGAGTATGCCAAACTCACTCTGATTCTTCTAAGAATTTATTAGTATGAGAAATCTTAGTGTTTTCTGATTTTTCTGTAGTCGCTTGATACCAAAATAGCAAAAGCTTGATAATAACAAAAGCTTGATGTTCTACAGCTGGATTCCCTTAAATAATATAAAAAATATTATAAATGACTGTAGCTCAGATGACTTCCCACAGCTTTCTCTGGGAGTCCTAAGCGCAGTGTTTTTGTGGTTGTGTTCAACTTAGTTGCTGTTAACCACTGCTGGAGTCTCCTGCTTACTCGCCGTACAGTTGTTGCCTATCAGTGGTATTTAGTATAAGATGAATGAACAGTGCCTTCTTTGTGTGTTCAGTGAATATCTACATACTTCAAATGTTCTTCCTCAACTTGAGTTTCTTTGAAATTGGAGATATGCTGAAGAAATATTTTCAGAAATACTTATTCCACAGAAGTTGGCTTATTTGCTAGTTGCATTAGATTTGGCAATAGGATGACAAGTTGTATCCTAGAATAGCTAAATGAATTAGGAAGATATTTTTCTTGATATTTATGTATGGTTTATTTAAGTTGAAGGTAAAACTCCATGGTAGTGATTGAGTAGTCTAAACACAGTCACGTGTAAATGAAATTTGGATGGTTTCAGTGATATTAAGCCCCTCAAAACATATTCTACTGTGGGGCTTGGAAGCATCTTTTGAGATGATATAGTGTAGTGGTTTTAAAACTGTTTTTATTCTAGAACGCTTAGAAGCTCGAAAAGGTTTAGGAAATTGGCCAGTCAATAGTCTTAGTCCTCCCTTCAACCAGGATGGCTTAATGTCTTTGCTTTTTTGGTTTTATTTAGATTCAGTGTAAGATTTTTTTCTTCCAGTGTTCCTCTGTGAAATTCTGTTTGTTTTGAATTTTATTCATGACATTGTGGTCCATGTTGGTGGAATTTTATACATGAAATTGTGAACCTTTATTAAAACCATTTAACCTCTTGTTCCTGTTCATCTACCCAGATGATCCACTTTAAGGAAGTTAGTATGCATCTTTCTACTTCGTGTTCTGTGTTTATAATATGTATCAAGTAATCTCACATATACATATTTTCCAAACTGCTAAATCACAAAAGTTGCAGTGAGTACTTTCATGAACATTTTTGAATACTCTTTTGAAACAAATGTCTAGAAAAGGAGCTCTAGTAAAAGGGACTCTTTGTTAAGAGGATGTCTCTTCAAAACTTGAGTATGAAAATGTGAATCTCTATAGATTACTCAACTACATTCCAGAAAAGTTACCGGTTCACATTGCCTCCAAATGCCTGTTTCTGTGCATCTTTGATGTCATTTGACTTCAGGTTTTGTAAAACTTGACTGGAGTGTGTACCTGTCAGGTTTAACATCTTTTTCTTCATTTATTTGACATTGTAGTTTTTCACTGAATTACTGCTGTAGAGTTGAAAACCCCTTTTCCCTAACCCTTTTGCTACTTTTTATTGGGTTGTTAGTCTGTTTTTACTTTAATGATTTTTATATACTTTTTATATGTTCTAAATTATAAATGCTTTTTTCTTCCAGAATCTGACACTTAAGCAAGACTTAATTTCGGAAAAATATTATTTTTCTAAAAATAATTTTAAACCCACTAAACCAGTAATGTTTTTGATGGTATGATTTCTTTCAGATGAATGGATTCTTAAGTAAGTATCTGGTACAGTTTTCATTGGGTAATCAATTTTAATGTCTCAAGTCTTTATAAGCCCTTATTTCTCAACTTACGAAAGCATTATAAAGAATTATGAACATGCTCAATTAATTTGAATATTTATTCGGCTTAATTAGCAGTCTAAAATATTTTTCTTATCAACATAAAATATCAAGGTTTTATTGTCTTCTAATTAATGTTACAATTTTTCATTACTTCATAGCAACTTGATTCCAGTTTTTCTTCCTAAAGTTAGTTTGCTTTGTAGACTGTGATCATCACAGTATCCCTTGTGGATAGATTGTGTATGCATATCTGCACTCTTGAAGGGAAGAACAGATGTCTAGTAACTTGCTGTGGGATTGTAACACAGCAGAACCAGAAATCAGAATCTTTGTTTAGATGTGCTCTCAGGTTAAGGT
Organism: Bos javanicus; assembly: GCF_032452875.1. Lineage (NCBI taxonomy): Eukaryota > Metazoa > Chordata > Mammalia > Artiodactyla > Bovidae > Bos > Bos javanicus. The sequence goes on from NC_083871.1 coordinate 97,792,500, forward strand.
ACATTTGGCTTGACAGTAGGGCATAACTATTTTGTCTAGCAGTAAGTGACCCAACCTACGGTCTTTCTTGTAAAGGGCATGAAAATCACTTGTGTTCTATTCCCCAGACCTCCATGAAGAATTACCACCATGGTGGCTGATCACCATAGCTGAGCATGGCTGGAAGAACTCTAGTATAACGAGGTGACTTTTTCCTCATCACCATCAGCTAAGATGTAAAGTACGTGTGTGCTCAGTTGCTCAGTCAACTCTTTGCAACCCCATGGACTGTAGCCTGCCAGGCTCCTCTGTCCGTGGGATTTCCCAGGCAAGAATGCTAGAGTGTCGCTATTTCCTCATCCCGGGGATCTTCCTGACCCAGGGATCGAAGCTGTATCTCCTCAATTGGCAGATGGATTCTTTACCACTGGGCCACCTGGGGCATTATTACTCCTCTCACAATCCAAAATCAACAAATGCAACATTTATTTTTTTATCCATGCCACAGAGGTACCTTATTGAATGTGTAATGATATTTCTTATTTGTCCTTGAAAACTTACATCTTTTCAGTGAAAGAAGTGTGATGTGGGTTATATCCTGAGACAGAATTTTCCAACTTTAGGGCACACCAGAAAGCCTGGAGGATTTGTTAAAACAGGGATGGCTGTTCCCCATTTTCCTGAGTTTCTGATTCCATAGGCCTGGGTAGAGTCTGAAAATTTGCATTTCTAGCATGTTCTTATGTGATGCTGATGGCTCAAGGAATTAATTTTGAGACGCTCTCCTCCAAACCTGGTAATAAAAACAAGAAAAGATGGTGCTAATCAAGATAGTCCTGTCGTCTCTGACCAACTACTTTTGTTGCCTCTTTAATGCCACAGCACCTAGGAATTATCTTATTTTCCCTGGAGAAGATCGAACCTAATAGAATTATGCATGTGCATTAAGAGATCGTCAACCTTACACCTTTTCCCTTGGGCCTAGAGCAATTTGAAAAGAGACATTCCCATCAAATGACATGAAACCTGTAGCTATAGTAACAAATTAACAATTACCAGGCTTTATAATTGGGAGTTTGTGCAAGTCTCCTTCATTTGGGTTTATGCATGAATTACAGAGCTGGAGGTGGGAGAATGTTTAGGGACAGGATGAAGGACTATCTTTCAAACTCTGTTATTCCAATAGAAATTGCAGACTCTTAATTTTGTATTAAAAATGAGTAGTCAGTTTAAACATTTGTAACAGTAACACCACATTCTTGAGAAGAATAAAATAGTGTACAAAGACACTGTCTTGATGCTAGATGTCTAGTTGTATTATATTAGTGTTGAGTTTTTATTCTACACTTTTCTTTAAATGAGTTTTGGTCCTGAGCAATTTTAAAGGGAATCTAGCAGAACCTGCTGGTTTCTTAGTCAGATCCATTTACCTGCCTGCTTCTCTCCCTTTTCTGATTGTATTCTAGATAATGATGTTCCTAGCTTAAACACATTTCCAATTGTTGTTTGCAAGTGGGAATGACCAGTGAAATAGAAGCAGAGGTAGTTGGATAGGACTTCGGGGACAGTTCCCTAAAAGGAGCTGACTCAGGAGATACCTGTTTATAAACGCTTCTTCTTTCTCTCTGCTTGAAGTCTTTATGTGATAGCCGAAGTTTCAACAGTCATCCTGATCTGAGGCCACCTCGATCTTGGGAATCAAGCACTGATGCCAGCTGAACAAAAAGGACCCTCAATCCCTCATGACCCTGGGTCAGCATCCCAGCTCTGGACTGTTTACCTTCAGATTGGAGAGAAAAATAACCCTCTGTTTTGTTTAAGCATTTACTTGTACTTTCTGCTATTTGCAAGTAAACCATGTAATTAATATTACAGGTGGCATTTCCTCTCTTTTTTAAAAAAAAGCTGGTCTGTAAAACCTATGGGGTATTTTCACTGTTGACCCTATAAATTCATTATAAATTAAGCCATCTATGTGACTGGATCCCTGTCATGTTACACCTCTTTTTTTCTTCTTTCCTCTTGGTGAAATTACATATTTTCAGAGCTGGAAACACCTCTTTTATTCTTAACAGTTTTATTGAGACATAATTAACATAAGATTCACCCTTTTTAAGTGTACAATTTAAGTGTACAATTTTTTAAGTGTACAATTTAAGTGTTTTTGATGAGTTTACTGAGTCATACAGACATTAGCACAATCCAGTTTTAGAATGCTATTCATTCCCCCAGTAAGATCCCTTGTGTCCATTCACAGTAAATCCTTACCCCAACCTCAATCACTAATCTGCTTTCTGTCTCTGTAGGTTTGTCTTTGGGGACATTTCATATAAATAGAATCCTACAGTTATGTGGTCTTTTGTATCTGGCCTCTTTTAGTTGGCCTACTTTTTTGAGGTTCATCTGTGTCGTATTACACATCAGTAGTTGATTGCTTTATATTGATGAATGGCATTTGGTTACCAGGTTATATTGCATTTTGTTCATTCATCAATAGTGGACATTTGGATTGTTTCTGCAATTTGGCTATTTTGAATACTGCTGCTTTGAATATTAACCTGCAAGGCTCTGGTGTCCCTGGCTTTGAATCTTAGCTCCTCCAGTTAATAACTTGGTGAACTCAGGTAAGTTGCCTAACTGCTCATCTCTAAGAGATGTGATTTCCTCATCTCTCAGAGATCATGATGCAGTCTTCCTTGTGGAATTGCTGTGAGAATTAAATGAAGTACGGTAACAGATCATTTATTGAGAAATCTAAGCACTGGAGGCATACAAGCAGCAGCGCTGTTTTAAAAGCATACATTAAAATAAATCACACAACTGTAGTGATTTTCAGTGATGCCCTGTGGATGCTGATGATGTGACCTGCAAATGACTGGTTAATATTGTCATGATCGTTTGTTAAGTGTATTATGGGCAGGGTGGTACTGATCACAGCAGAAGTGGTAGTGACTGTATTACTATAGTCCTGGTGATGCATTATTTGTGATGTTTGGTTGTTCGGATGGATTGGCAGGTCAGAACCATCTTACAGTTCTAAATCTCAGTGTGCAAACACATATTTTAATGAGAGAGGCCATGAGAATTAAATAGAAAGGCAACTTTTAGTCCTGTGTTTGGTATTATTTTTATGTTTAAAATGTTTACCCTTTTCTAAAAAAAAGCTATCTATAATATTTCATGTCTTTCTGAGGAGAATATTCTAAATATAAGATAACTTTTTATTGATAAATGTGAATCATCATTGCATACTTTAAACAGAACAGTATACTTAGGTTTAAGTCTGTTTGTTCTTGATCCAAGATACCCAGCATCCTGACTCTGTGTGTTCTTGGTGATTTACATTGCTGTAGGTGATTTACATGTCTTAATGATATTGATAATGTTTTAATGTAATATAATTTAGTTTAATTTTCCCGCCCCCCCCACTTTTCTTTTTGTCAGATATTTTCCTTTGCTCTTGGCTTTCTTCCTTCTAGTCATTTTTATTCTCATTCTTTTTTCTTTAGATGTAGAAGTGGGATATAAGACTGTGTTGCTCTGTATAAAGTACAAATAAATAGACTTGAGGTGAGAAGTAAGGCTTATGAAATTTGTAACTTCTACCTTGTCCCTTTAGCAGCCTTTTGTGTTTACTTCTATTTCTTGATTATTATCTGGATTCCTGAAATTGCTGGGTGTACGTGAGCTCTGTCTGTTCTCCACAATGCTGGGCAGCAGTTGGGCAGGAGACGTAGCCAGTTGTTGGATTGAATGGTGTTGTTCTGGCACACACCATGGGTGGTAAGCCACCCACCAACGGCTTACCCACTGTTCCATATCATGTGTGTAGTGTCATGCATAACCTTTATGAAATGTCTGTTATATCCAGACATTGCTCAAGGTGATTTACATGGATTAATGATATTGATAATGTTTTCTTACAATTCATGGAATTCAATTTGATTTGGTTCTAATATTCAACTCAGAAGAGCATCCTTGTATTTAAAACAAGTAACTATTTTTTCTTCTTTGTATAATTTCTAACATTCACTTTTGGAATGACTGTTCTAGAAAATTTGACAGTGGGGTGCTTCTGTGCAGCACCAGGTAATTCCTTTAGTATTTAAATTATTGATAGGAGGGTTCCTAGTCTAGGGGATTCCCTGGTGGCTGAGCTGGTAAAGAATCCGCCTGCAATGCCGGAGACTTGGGTTTGATCCCTGGGTTGGGAAGATCCCCTGGAGAAGGGAAAGGTTACCCATTCCAGTATTCTGGCCTGGAGAATTCCTATATTCCATGGGGTCACAAAGAGTCGGACAGGACTGAGCAACTTTCACTTCACTTGCTTCCCAGTCTAGATTTAGGGACTGTCCATAGAGGCAACAGGATACACCGAAAGTTAACATTTTGTGTGTGTGGTATTAGTATATTATTGTTGGTTTTAATTATTATACTGTGAGAGGAACAAAGAGTAGACAAATATTTTTTTGCAATTGGTTTATTTCGATGCATAGCACAGTGTGTTGCAAGAACTTCAGAATATACTTTCTTTAGGCAGGCTGTAAGAGCTTTACGTCTTCTGACCGTGGAGGTCCCTCCATCAGCACAGTTCAGTTCAGTTCAGTTCAGTTGCTCAGTACTGTCCAACTCTTTGTGACCCCTTGGACTGCCACATGCTAGGCCTCCCTGTCCATCACCAACTCCCGGAGTTTACTCAAACTCATGTCCATTGAGTCAGTGATGCCATCCAACCATCTCGTCCTCTGTCGTCCACTTCTCCTCTGGCCTTCAATCTTTCCCAGCATCAGGGTCTTTTCCAGTGAGTCTGTTCTTCACATCAGGTGGCTAAAGTATTGGAGTTTCAGCTTCAGCATCAGTCCTTCCAATGAATATTCAGGACTGATTCTTTTAGGATGGACTGGTTGGATCTCCTTGCAGTCCAGGGGACTCTCAGGAGTCTTCTCCAACATCACAGTTCAAAAGCATCAGTTCTTCAGCACTCTGCTTTCTTTTTAGTCCAACTCTCCATCCATACAGGATGACTGGAAAAACCACAGCCTTGACTATATGGACCTTTGACAAAAGTAATGTCTCTGCTTTTTAATATGCTGTCTAGGTTGGTCATAGGTTTTCTTCCAAGGAGCAAGCATCTTTTAATTTCATGACTGCAGTCACCATCTGTAGTGATTTTGGAGCCCAAAAAAATAAAGTCTGTCACTGTTTCTACTGTTTCCCCATCTATTTGCCATGAAGTAATGGGACCAGATGCTATGATCTTAGTTTTCTGAATGTTGAGTTTTAAGACAACTTTTCACTCTCCTTTTTCACTTTCATCAAGAGACTCTTTAGTTCTTCTTCACTTTCTGCCATAAGGATGGTGTCATCTGCATATCTGAGGTTATTGATATTTCTCCCAGCAATCTTGATTCCAGCTTGTGCTTCCTCCAGCCCAGTGTGTCTCATGATGTACTCTGCATAGAAGTTAAACAAGCAGGGTGACAATGTACAGCCTTGACGTACTTCTTTCCCGATTTGGAACCAGTCTGTTGTTCCATGTCCAGTTCTAACTGTTGGTTCCTTACTTGCATACAGAGTTCTCAAGAGGCAGGTCAGGTGATCTGGTATTCCCATCTTTTTAAGAAATCTCCACAGTTTGCTGTGGTCCGCACAGTCAAAGGCTTTGGCATAACCAATAAAACAGAAGTACATGTTTTTCTGGAACTCTCTTGCTTTTTCAATGATCAGTAGCACAGGGCACTGAATTTTCGAATGACACTTGTTTTCATCAAGCCAAGTTTTTATAGTAGCAAAAATAAGTGCTCTAGTTCAACCAGTTTCTGAAGAATCTGTCAATAGCATGTCTTCTACAGTTTAAAATCCTGATCAAATTAATGAAAATATGCCATTGAAGAGCCTTGCTGTCAGCAACTGTGGTTTCATCACTCTTAATAGAAAATTTATCTTTGTTCATTGACATCTCAGCAATACATCTTTGCATGGAATCATTGATCAGTGGCAGTGCTTTTAAAATCCTGGCAGGATTTTGATGTATCACTGCTACAGTTACTGTCTCTAACATGGGTCGAATGACAGTCTCAGCAACTGGATGAACACGAGAAGGTTTTAGGGAGCTTTTTCTTGAGATGCTTTGCATCTTTTTTTCTGTTACTTTAAAAAAATCTTTATTTTTGGCTGTGATTGGTCTTGGTTGCTGCACGTGGCATCTTCACTGTGGTGAGCAGGCTTCTCTCTGGTTGTGGCTTGCGAGATTAGTTGCCCTGTAGTGTGTGGGCTCTTGGTTCCCGGATCAGGGGTTGAATTGAACCCACTAGCTTACATTCAAAAGTGGATTCTTAGCCACTGCACCTCCAGAGAAATCCGTTTCTGTTACTTTTTAATGCAGAACTTTATTGAGACATAATTCACATGACCATACAAAGCACCCATTTAAAATGTGGTATAATTCAGTGGTTTTTAGGGTATGCACAGTTGTGCAACCATCACCATTATAAATAAAATAAATTGAAATTGTCAGAAAGGCTAAAACTTTTCTGCTCAACAACTTAACACCATATTTATTTTTATATTTTAAGTCTATGTGAAAGATGTATTCCTTTGGAAACCAGCAGATTGGCAAAGCCAGTTCAGAATATTTGAGAAACTATTTATCTATTTTACTTGTTTATGTTTATTAGTGTTTATTATGTTTATTAGACTTATAGTATTTTGTTGTAGATATATAACAATAAATCCATGTTTTAATCGAATGTAGGCTCAATGGTAAAGAATCTCCCTGCTAGTGCAGAAGATGTAAGTTCAATTCCTAGGTCAGAAAAATCCCCTGGAGAAGGAAATGGCAACCCACTCCAGTATTCTTGCCTGGAGAATCCCATTCACAAAGGAGCCTGGTGGGCTATAGTGCATGGAGTCACAAAGAGTTGCACAGGACTTGGTGACTGACCAACATTTCATACAAAGTTACATACATACATACTATGTTTGTCCTGTGTTTTTCATTCCATCCTTGTAACTCATTTACGCCTAATAGTTTGTACTTAATCCCCTTCATCTATTTTGCTTCTCCCCCCATGTCATTTGTTCCCTATGTGAGTCTTTTTCTGTTTTATTAGATTCATTCATTTGCTTTATTTTTCAGATTCCACATACAGTTTAAAGCATGCAGTATTTGTCTTTCTATCTGAATTATTTCACTAAGCATAATACCCTCCAGGTCCATTCATGGTGTCACAAACAGCACAATTTCATTATTAATCAGATGCGATCCTGTTTTGGGTGTACCAGAAGACCTATGCATTTCTCTTAATATACCTACCACGTTCTTTTTTTTATTACTGTGTTTGTATCTGTGTTACTCTGTGGGGGTACCTTATTCATTTTGATGTTTTCAGGGACAAGCACAGGATCTAGCCCATAGGAGGAATTCAGTAGCGTCTGAATATGAAGGAATTAGATTTGGGGGCCCTTGTTTTACTGAAATGTGAAATGTTGACAAATTCATTTGTCAGTTGATGAACCTGATTTGAGAAAAGGGGAAAACGGTGCTCAGTTAAAGTACTGTACAGATTTTATTTGTACCAAATACAGTATTTGGTGCAGAATGTTTAAAAAGAAAACCATATTCTGATGAAATAGACCGAGTACTGAAGTTACATTATAAATGCAAGTAGTGCAGGTCACTATTTCCATCGTTTAGTTATGGAAGATCATTCTATTGTCTTGCTAACTCTTCTGCCTGTCCTTCCACAAGTCCTGCCTTCGTTCCTCCTCTCCTTTTTCACCTCGCTCCTTTTTTTTTTGCCCTGTATCTTTTCTCTCTGTTCCTGCTTCGTGCTTTCACCCCCTCCTCTCTCTTTCCTGCCACACAACAAACTCAGCAAGACAGTGAAGATTTTGAGTTTCATTTGTGCGTTTCTCCACCTAGCCATAAAAATCAACCAAGTATGTATTGAAGATGGCCCGAGTATGATGGGAAATAAACTTCAGATGCAGGCTGATTACTGTCGGTGATGCTATAGAAAATAAAGGATTTCATGTGGAATGTTGACCCTTCAGGGCTAGTATGCACGTATTACCTGATTTGGATGGTAAACTGAGCCAGCTTAATAATACTGGCTACTGGAAATGACAGTGTTTATAAATCTGTACATTGACATTTATATGAAATCAGGCTTTCACTTTTATTGCATTGAATACACTTACTGTTGTTATCTTAATCATTCTTTTAGAGCTGTTTATGCTATGGGAAACACTAGTCTATAACTTGAACTCTGTAGAAATCAGGTGCTTTTTTTATGTTACCTCATCTTTCATATTGGTCATAATTAAGATTTTATTTGTAAATCACCCTGCCGTAGCACATGAGAAAAAAGCTTTTTCTTTCATGATGTTCTCACTGAAAATAGTTTTTGTCATTTCTGTTTTTCAAACACTCTCTTAAACCATCAGCATTCCTTATTTATTTCTATAGTGTTTGAAATTTATATTGTCCCCAGTGTATTTCAACAATAATGGGAAAAATGAAGGATAACCTGGAATTACCCCCCGGAGCAAAATATCATGTATTTATTATTTGTTGTTTATTCCACTTCTGTTTCACTCAGGATTTGTTACTTTAGCAATGCAGTCATAATAATGTGGATTCAGCTTTCCTTAAAAATGGATTTAGCTAGTTTATATAATGATCCTATTTATTAAATCCAAACCAGCAAAGGCATTTCATCAAGACTAATATTCATCCTCTTCAGCCATTTCAGTAAATTTTAAGAAGGGAAAGTGAAGTTTAATATCAACTTTTAAATGTTAATACATTTAAATGTTGATGCTTTTAAATGTGCTACAGCTTAATTTTTAAAATAGTCTAGCTGGGAAAAGCTTTCCTGAAACAAACAAGCAAACAATCCCCCAAACTACAGTGTGGGCCATCATTACGTTTTCTGACTTTTGTGCCTTTAATGTGTTTCAAGTCTCTCTGAGGTGCATGATACGTGTGATTTGTTTGAGTTTCAGCCATTATGGACTTTACATATAATGAATTTCACGAAATACATAGCAACAAATTCTGCTTGTAGATAGGCAGTAATATGATGGAGTGATCAAATACAAATGCTCCTTTAATTTATTTTACCAAGACATTTATCTATGTTTTATTTATAAGGCAATTGAAGTCATTCATTTTGTATGGAACTCTTCCCCTCTGAATAACAAATAATATATTATCATATATACTGCACTGGAGGAGAGAGTGATGAAAACCATACTTGAAAATAAAAGTTTAATATTCTGGCCTCATTGGGCACAATTATGGTGGTACTACCTTTGTTTTCAACTGAATCATAATTGAATGTGCAGATTTTTTTTTCCCTAAATTGAGATGGCACAGTGGTGTAGAAGATAGAAAATTTACTGTTCAGAGAGGGAAAAGTTGTTTCTTTTTAGCTGCAGAACATTTTAAATGCACAGAATCTGTCTTGGAAATATCCCTTTGTAAGGTCCTTGCACACACATGCCTTATGTAGCATCATTTTAACAGTGACTAGCATAAAACAGGAGCCTTGCTGCCCAGGGATCCATGATACGGCCGTATGAAAGCCATGGTCCGGTGTTCCGTTTTGAAGTCTTTTCTGAAACAATCTTATTTGAAGGGCATCTACAGCATTTAATTTCTGAACCAAGTCAGGTTGCCTGCTGGTGCTTCACTCTCCACTTTGCGTTTGCTGTTGCCTGATGCCAGGCAGAAATATTTCTAAAGCTGCATTGCAGTGATAATTGTTATTTACCCTCAGTTAAAATTCCAACTAGTAACTGTAATGTGCCACCACTTCTTATGCACTGATTGCTCAAGACTGCCCGCTTCGGGTTTAATGTAGAGGAAGAGTCATGAAAGAGAAGGTGAAAGTTTAGAATCTTGTAACCTAAATGGGAGATGGTAGTTAGCTCTTGCACACCTCTGTTAAACCAGAGGCTGGTATTGAATGCAGTGAGGACTTACATATGTTAATGGTCAGCAGATCCCTATAAATTGGTCTGGGCAGATGCATGCAATGTTGAGATAGGGTATTGTCACTTTTTTCCTAACCATGGCCCCAGACCACTCAAATCTTACTGTAAGATTCCTTTCAATGATAAGTTCTTTCTTAGTATCTTGAAAGTATCTGACTTAAACCATGGTTTCAGGAACATCTCTTACGCATGGTGATTGGACTATCAAAACATATTTGCTAATTATAAAGATGTTGATTTATGATCTCTAGAATTTCACAAAGTTATTCTGTTGTCAGGCATTTTGAAATCCTTTTCACACAAACAGCTTTGAGCTGGTCCATCTTGTATGACATTTAGCCATTGGAATTGTCCTCCATGGCCCTTCTGCTTGTTACTGCTTCCATACCATGAGGGCGGTATTTGAGTCACTTCAGTAGTACCTTACGTGGGGGGTCCCCACCCCCAGTGTCTGTTGCCTGATGATCTGAGGTCAAGCGGATATAACAATAATAGAAGTCAGGTGCGCAATAAGTGTAATGTGCTTGAATCATCCCAAAACCATTCCCCGTCCCCGTCTATGGAAATAATGTCTTCCACGAATCTAGTCCCTGGTGCCAAAAAGATTGGGGCTGCTGCCTTAGGTAGTATTTTGGACTGAGGAGAATGTGACTCCTGATGCCAGAATTATCTCTGGGCTTCCTTTGCCTTTCCCAGAACAGCCACTGTTGCTAGATTAATAAAGGTCATTGTTGTTCAGTCACCCAGTCGTGTCTGACTCTTTGTGACCCCGTGGACTGCAGCACGCCAGGCCTCTCTGTCTCTCACTATCTCCTGAAGTTCGCCCAAGTTCATGTCCATTGCCTTGGTGATGCCATCCAGCCATCTCATCCTCTGATGCCCTCTTCTGCTTCTGCTCTCAATCTTTCCCAGCAACGGGGTCTTTTCCAATGAGTCAGCTCTTGACATCAGATGACCAAAATACCGAAGTTTCAACTTCAGCATCAGTTCTTCCAACAAGTATTCAGGGTTGATTTCCCTTGAGGTTGACTGGTTTGATCTCCTTGCTGTCCACGGGACTCTCAGGAGTCTGTTCCAGCACCACAGTTCAAAGGCATCGATTCTTTGGTGCTCCGCCCTCTTTGTGGTCCCGCTCTCTCAACCGTACATGACCGCTGGGGAGACATTGCCTTGACTATACGGACCTTTGTCGGCAGAGTATTGTCTCTGCTTTTCAGCACGCTGTCTAGGTTTGTCAGAGCTTTCCTGCCAAGAAGCAAACGTCTTCTGATTTCATGGCTGCAGTCACCATCTGCAGTGATTTTAGAGCCCAAGAAGAGGAACTCTGTCACTACTTCTACCTTTTCTCCTTCTATTTTCCGTGAAGTAATGGGGCTGGGTGCCATGATCTTAATTTTTTCAGTATTTAGTTTTAAGTTGGCTCTATCACTTTCCTCCTTTACCCTCAACAAGAAGCTCTTTAATTCCTCTTCACTTTCTGCCCTTAGGGTGGTATCCTCTGCATACCTGAGACTGTTGATGTTTCTCCCGCCTGTCTGGATCCCAGCTTGTAACTCATCCAGCCCAGCATTTCTCATGATGTGCTCAGTGTATAGATTAAACAAGCAGGGTGACAGCAGGCAGCCTTAATAAAGGTCAACCAATAGGTAAAAAATTACTTCTCTCGAGAAGCAAAATGCAAAGGAGAAAAGGAAGGATATACCCATCTGAATGCAGAGTTCCAAAGAACAGCAAGGAAAGATAAGAAAGCCTTCCTAAGTGAACAATGCAAAGAAATAGGGGAGAACAATAGAATTGGAAAGACCAGAGAGCTCTTCAACAAAATTAGAGATACCAAGGGAACATTTCATGCAAAGATGGGGACAATAAAGGACAGAAACAGTATGGACCTAACAGAAGCAGAAGCTATTAAGAAGAGGTGGCAAGAATACACAGAAGAACTGTACAAAAAAGATCTTAATGACCCAGATAAACATGATGGCATGATCACTCACCTAGAAGCCAGGCATCCTAGAGTGTGAAGTCAAGTGAGCCTTAGGAAGCGTCACTATGAACAAAGTTAGTGGAGGTGATGGAATTCCAGCTCAGAGGAAATAGAACATCTTTTGCTTCATCTATCTGCATGACCCAATAGAGCACCTCATCTTATTTAAAGTAGTAGCAGTAGTAGTTCCATAATTAAAAGAAGCTGTTTGATAAACATACAAGGTGCTCTGAACCTTGATCTTGGGAACATTCATATTCTTTAGATTGGAGAAAGGTCCATTATAACATGTTTTCTTATGGTTTTAGCAAATATGTGATTCCATTTTAATTTCAAGATTTTGGATCAATTTCACTATCATCATTTGGAATTCTTTATCAGGTAGATTCCCTATCTCTTCCTCTTTGGTTTGGTTTGGTGGGCATTTATCCTGTTCCTTTATCTGCTGGGTATTCTGGTTTTAGCAAATATGGAGGTGAAGATGTGAATTGATGCTAATGTTGTTAACTGTGAAAATTCTGATTGTTATAAGTTCACTTTATTTATTTATTTATTTTATAAGTTCACTTTAAATGTTATATTCAGACAACGATTTTGAGTTTGGCTGTAGTGATGCCCTGCTTAGGTTTGATTAAATCTGCAGTTATACATTAAAATTTTTTCTGACACATCATTATATTGTTTTCAGATTGTCACCATCACTTGGTTTATGCAGATCTAAATAACGTCTCAAATTCTCTACTTTGGTCATTTTATTTATTGTTTCATTAAAATTCTGGGTGACCATTTAATGTTTTAAATGAGCCAAGACCCTTAAAAATGCGCAGATTGAGAGGATATGGGGGTACGCTTCATATTATTTAGTTTTCTTTAAGCCTAAAATTGCCCTAAAATATAAAGTAAGATGATTAATTTTTTAAAAAGGGATTAGAAAATATACATAAGTTTGACAGTTATTGGAGAAGAAAGATCCCAGATGTGCAAGTTGATTTTTTTAAAAATCCCTCTTCATTTGTACATCCAAGCATCAACAGATGTATGATTTAGCATTTGCCCTGCACCTCTGGCCCTAGGGACTGTGGAGTTTTTGTATATAGATTCCCTGCTGCAGTGAACTCTGTCATTGTTATGAACAGCTGGGAATGGAGTATAGCTCATTAAGACAGGAGATGTTATCCAAGCCTCCCCTGGCATCCTGAAGAGTAGTGAATATGTTTTGCTTCCCCACATCTAAAGTATCCATTTCGTTACCACCTAGTGTTCTCTTTGCTTTTATTGAAAAACTCTACTGGCCCCATTGCCTCTTTGAATGATGTGCACAGTTGCTACCAGCTGTTCCCTTGTTATCTCTTCTCCCTCTTCTTTGGCTTTTTATTATGTTTATGGTGAACGTTGTGGCTTTTATTTCAAAAAATAAGGCCCTCGTGTACTTTGTACATATCACTTGTTTATGCAGTTTGAAGAATCTTAAGAACAGATTTCCACAAATAAATCCCTAATGTTCAGATATCCTTGCTCCCTTGCGGATGAAAAGCAACTTTGCTGTGGAAGGGGTTGCTATTTAAATTCATCATGCTTATCAGGGAAGGGTGCTCCCATTTGAATGCTTATTTTGTGCCAGGTGCTTCCCTCATGTCACTTCATTTGATTGTGGTAAAAAATCTGTGAGCTTTAAATATGATGATCCCATTTTGTAGATGGGGCACTGCACATCACAAATATTTGATAACTCAGTTGTGGAGCAGGGATTCAAACCTGCATCTTTCTGATGCTGTAATCTCTCTTTCTCTATTATGTATGCAAATTTTTGGTGAGTTATATTAATATATGATCTCAAATGCCTATGTTCATTTTTCATGTAGGGCATTATTGTTTGCATATGAGGCATGATTATCCAGAACAAAAAGACAACTAGAGAAAGCATGTTAAAAATTCTGTTTTTATCTGGAGGTTCAGATTCATATTGAGGTCATCATTTTTCTATTTGGAAGATTATTCACTCTTTGCAGATGAAATTGGCAGGACTGATCAGAAATAGTAATCTTGAGCTTTGTTTGTAATAGGAAAGAAGTGTTTTAACCTCTCTACTAACATATTTTGGGATTTGTGATGTGCCAGCCACATATTGCAATAATAATAATCATAATAATAATAACACAGTATATTATTTCACTTAATCCTCTAGGAAGTGTAGGAAGAGATGTGGAAAATGAGGGCCATAGCAGTTAAACATTATGGCCAACATAACCTGAGGGGATGCAGTCGGGAAGAGCTGCCTTCAGATTCCAGAACTCACTGTCCTAATCTGTGGTACCTTGCCAAGAAGCAGAAGTTGAAAGAGGTGATATGATAGCCTAGAAAAGGAGAGGTAGTTTATTTGAATACCTACATTCCCCCCACCCCCCCGCCCCCGCCTCCATCTGTGAGCTAGAAGCATTAAGCAATTGGAAGGGCATCTGCCCCTCCTTGAATACTAGTCTCATAAAGAGAAGTTGAAGTACATGTATATTTACCTTTTGATTATTCCAAGAAAGTTGGTTATATGATTTCCAAGTCCCTCTAGTTGGGTATAAAAAGAAGGAACTGGGGATTTAAGAGAATAGAGAAGTTAAAAGCAGTGATGAAGAGGCTAGAGGTTTTGCACTTGTACAGCTTTGTCAAAGGTAAAAGAAGATGAAGGATGTGAATCTGATTCACTTTCTTATCTCAAAGCATCATGAGGAAGTCTGTGAGTGATGTCAAGTGCATTGGCCTGTTGACTGCATAACCTTGAGTGTAGTGGTGGAGCTTGCCATAATCTTTTTTTCCTAAAGCACAATAAAATATGTGACTTTTCTGACATCTAGGCAAGACCTGGGTAGGCAGGACCTAGTAGAAACGGTCATCATTGAACATTTGGATGGAGTAATAGACAGTTCTTAGTATCCATATACATGCAAATATATCTCAATATGCAACACATATACAATATACAATACATTTGCTTTGCTGCAGAAGGGTAGCAGAAGGGTGAAATTTCTAATGAGGAAAAGATTTTCATTAAAATAACTATGGTACCCATTGTTATTCATGCCTTTTAAATATATAGCTGACATTGTCTTTATATGAGAAGTTATTTTTCTTTTATTTTATTGACTATAAATGCAATTACATGGTCTTTACCAAGTTCATTCCTGAACCACAGATTCTTCTATGGGTGTTTTATGGAATCTTTTTTTTTTTTTTCTTTTGCTGTACAGTTGATTTACAAGGTTGTGTTATTTCTGCTGTACAATGAAGTAAGTCAGCCACACATATACATATATCCACTTGTTGTAGACTCCATTCCCATGTAGGGCATTTCAGAGCACTGAGTGGGGTTCTCTGTGCTATACAGTAGGTTCTTATTAGTTGCCTATTACATATATATGTATACATATATATTATTATTATTATATAGTGTTTGTATGTCAATCCCAGTCTTCTAAGTTATCCCTCTCTCCTGCCTTACCCACTGGTAGCCATATGTTTGTTTTCTATATCTGTGACTCAATTTCTGTTTTGCAAATAGGTTCATTTGTACTACGTTTTTTAGATTCCATGGACAAATGATATCATATGATTGATCTTTCTCTGACTTCACTCAGTCTGACAGTCTCTAGGTCCATCCACGTTGCTGCTGCACATGGTATTATTTCATTCCTTCTTATGGTTGAGTGGTATTCCATTCTATGTATGTACCATATTCTCTTTATCCATTTATCCATTGATGCTTCCACATCCTGGCTGTTGTAAATAGTGCTGCAGTGAACACTGGGGTGCATGTATCCTTTCAAAGTATGGTTTTCTCCACATATATGCCTAGGAGTGGGATTGCTAGAAAGTATAGTACCTCTAATATTAGTATTTTCAGGACTCTCCATATGGTTCTCCATAGTGGCTCTACCAATTTACATTCCTGTCAACAGTGTAGGAGGGTTGCTTTTATTCTACACTCTCTTCGGCATTTATTGTTTGTAGATTTTTTGATGATAGCGTTTCTGATCAGTGTGAGGTGATACTTCATTGGACTTTTGTTTACATTTCTTTAATAATTAGTGTGGTAGTTTGAGCATTCTTGGAGAAGAAACCCCACTCCAGTACTCTTGCCTGGAAAATCCCGTGGACAGAGGAGCGTGGTAGGCTGCAGTCCATGGGGTTGCAAAGAGTCAGACACGACTGAGTGATTTCACTTACTTACTTACTTGAGCATTCTTTGGCATTGTGTTTCTTTAGGATTGGAATGAAAAGTAGTCATGTTTGGATGTGAGAGTTGGACCATAAAGAAAGCTGAGCGCTGAAGAATTGATGCTTTTGAACTGTGGTGTTGGAGGAGACTCTTGAGAGTCCCTTGGACTGCAAGGAGATCCAACTAGTCCATCCTAAAGGAGATCAGTCCTGAATATTCATTGGAAGGACTGATGCTGAAGTTGAAACTCCAATACTTTGGCCACCTGATGCGAAGAACAGACTCATTTGAAAAGACCCTGATGCTGGGAAAGATTGAAGGTGGGAGGAGATGGGAACGACAGAGGATGAGATGGTTGGATGGCATCACTGACTCAATGGACATGAGTTTGAGTAAACTCTGGGAGTTGGTGATGGACAGGGAGGCCTGGCGTGCTACAGTCTAGGGGTCTCAAAGAGTTGGATACAACTGAGTGAACTGAACTGAATAATTAGTGATGTTAAATTTCTTTTCATGTGCCTCTTAGCCATTTATATGTGTTCTTTGAGAAAATGTCTATTTAGATCTTCTGCCCATTTTTGATTGGGTTTGTTTGGGGTTTTGATATTGAACTGCATGAGCTGTTTATTTTGGAGATGCATCCCTTTTCAGTTGCTTCATTTGCAAATATTTTCTCCCATTCTGTGGCTTTTCCTTTTGTTCTGTTTGATGGTTTCCTTTGCTGTGCAAAAGCTTTTAAGTTTAGAACATTATCTAACAGCACACACAAAAATGAATTCAAAACAAAAAAATTAAAAACCTAATTGTTATGACCAGATACTATAAAACTCTTGGAGGAAAACACAGGCAGAACACTGACATAAATCACAGCAAGATTTTTCTTGATCTGTCTCCTGAGAGTAATGAAAATAAAAACCAAAGTAAACAAATGGGACCCCATTTTATGGAATCTTAACCATCCATGTCAGAGGTATCCATGCTTCTTCAGTTAGGCTTTTAAAAACATTTTCTGTTTATCTTTAATCAATTTTAATGTGATAAACCATTTCATGTTTAGCATTTTTGATTTATAGTATAGTATACTTGAATTCTAACTACAGATTCATTAACTGAATTTGTATTTTTTTGTTAAATTTTAGAGTAGGTGAAAGTTGGAGGGGAGATGAACATTGTAATAAAATCAAGAAAAACTGTTGTCAAGGCCTATGTCACTGGCCTTGAGACCAGGATAGGCTTGCGAGCAGGTCTGTCTACCTCAATAACAAAAAAGACATGAAAAAAAATTTTTTTCATGTGAAAAAATGTTCTCCTCTTCAGGATATGATTCTTTCTTGGAGTTGCAATTGAGAATTCAGTTGTACTGCATCTTTTCAATGAAGCTGACTTTTAATAATAGATTTTTTTTATATGTAAAAAACAAAACCATTCCCACTGAATAGTTTTTAGAAATTAGTTTTGAACAATAGAGACCTACAAGTACCCAATGTTTATTATTTCTCATTTTGGGGAACCCAGTTCTTTCTAAGAGTTCTCTGAACTTTTTCTTTCTCTATTAGTCTAAAGTTGACCTCTTAACTGTGCTCATTAACATATGGCCCATCATAATTATTTTAGAAAAATAAAAGGAGAGATACATTCAAATTGACAAGATTTAGGATAAATTGCTTCAGTGAAAACCGTCTTAGGAAGTGAGTATCAGTTGTTTTCTCCCACTGGAAACAAGAGCCTGGAAGCCAATCACACTAAGAAGTGGTGCTTAGTTTTGTGTGGTTGTTGTTTTCCTGAGTGCTTTTCATACTTGGTGCTATGGTGTAAGTTAATGCCAGGAAGCAAAGCCCTAAAGCTCGAAGACAGCATTTGACCTACAGGAAAACCTGTCTGTGTTTGATACCTTTTTCTTCTAGAAGTAAACGGGACTTCGGTGTTGCTAAGACATAAATTAGCATTGTCTGTTCTTAGGTGTGGAAACCATGTTTGAGTTTGAATCTTAGCAGAATGACAACAATGAATTATTTACTCCCATATAAATTTGTTTGGAGGCGTTTGTAATTGACTTATTTGAAGCAGTGAGGTAATTCAGATAATTTCAGAAAATTTGCTTTTGAGAAGGAATTCTAATAAAGGATAATTTAGACAATTACGTGTGAGAAAAGACTGTTTACTAAAAAGGGAGTAATGGTAACTATAGATAGAGGTTAAAATGAGAGATTCTGCCTGAAAATAGTCTCTTCTTGGAGGTTTCAGGGTGAAAATTACGTGGATGAAGTATGACCCAGAAACAAGCCCTGTCAATGCCTGCCACTGGGAAGACAGTAATTGAAGATTTTCCTGTGTTGATTGACTTTCAGTATCTGATTACAGAAGCCCTGAGCAGTGTATCTTATTCTCTGATCTGCTTTGTTACCTCTTTGCAGAAATGCTTGTAAGACGTGTCCGGTTTATCTATTGATTTTTGGCGTCTTCGAAGGTCATTTAACCATTTAGTAGTTATCAGTAGACTATTTCAGGTGACAGCATTATTAACATTATAAAAAACCTGACGTTTACTAGAATTCTGAGACTGATGTTTTTCACATATAATACACTTTTCTCATTTATTCTTTGCAGAACCTTAGGTATCTGAATGTTTATGTTGAAATCCTTATTGATCTTCAGGGCTAGATTGAGGGCCTATGCAAGGGCATTGTAGCTTCTGGATACCAGCCTTTTTAGAATGACTCATTGGTGCAGGTGATGTTTTGAGTAAATCCGTCTTTAGGAATTTAATTCAATACTATCAAAATGAGAATCTGGTTACTTTATTTAGAGTTCAACACTGGCAGAATGTATTAATGGACTTAAGAAAAAAAAAAAAAGACATCCGTATCCTATTCTGCTCTATCTGTGGGGTAGCCTGTGCAGTGTGGATTGCTTATAGTCAGCTGTTGTGCATTCACTAAGTCACGTCTGACTCTCTGTGACTCCATGGACTGCAGCACACCAGGCTTCCCTGTCCTTCACCACCTCCTGGAGTTTGCTCAAATGCATGTTCATTGAGTCAGTGATGCTGCCTAACCATCTCAGCCTCTGCCACCTCCTTTTCCTTTTGCCTTCAATCTTTCCCAGCATCAGGGTCTTTTCCAATGAATCAGCTGACCAAATGTTGTTCACTGGAGGAGGGAACGGCAAAGCACTCCAGCACTCTCGGTGCGAGAACCCCATGAACAGCGTGGTCAGCTCCTTGCCATAAGAGGTTGTAGTGGTGCTGCAGCTGACTTTCCACTTCTCTGTAGATTTTCTTGTAGATTTTCTTGTTTTGCTTGTGTTTTTTTTTTTTTTTTTTTTTCCTGAAGCAGTTCTATGCTACTAGAAACTTTGGTGGATAGATTAAGACTATACTGGAAAATGGACATACCTTATTAGTTTATTTTTGCCAGGAGTACATTTTGACTTTTAAAAATCCAGCAGTCTACTTCAGTTTTCCCAAATACACTGATTTGGCCTGGGTGGCGGGGTAGTAGATGATGAGAAAAAGGAAGGCAAGGAAGGAAGGTGATGTCATTGTCCTGAAGTCTGTGTATGTGATACCTAACTCCAAGTCTCTGAGAGTGACCAGTGCATGAATCCTAAGCATTCTCATTTAGCATAGATCAGAGAATTTTATTTCAGCTCCACTAAGCACATGGTTTGTGTTTCTAGTATACCCTGTATTTTCACAATCAAACCATACTCTCTACCTTTTGACGTTTTTGTTTTGCTCAGCACTTTTGTTCATTATATTCATGTTTTTTTTGTCATTTTTGATTTAGTGTGGGACTTGAATATTACTGACCACCTACATTTTAAACAGTGTCACGCTGACAGTGTGTATTTGTTCAAATTTATGTATAATCAGAAAACATATGTTTTTGGTGTTTCCTTTCTGTGTGACAGATGCATGTTTGGCTGAGGTCATTTTCAAAGCCCCTCTGTTTCGTCCTGGGTTGCAGAGCCTTAGCTAATTTTAATCATCCTGAGCTGTCATTTCTGCTCATCACTGTCACATTAGCATCATTCCTGTTCATCAGTGTCACATTAACAGCAAATCTGAACTTGCTGATTAGTAAAGTGGATGGAAATCACAGCTCTGTGTGTGTCCAAATAGCTACTCATCAGCAAGGCTTGTGATGGGGTCTGATGGTTTAATGCCGGCCTTAATCAAGGGCTGAGAAATGTTTTCGCTGCAGCTTAACCTCGTAGTATTGAATTACATTAACATGTATATACACTGGCATACACACACAGAAGTCGTGTTCCATTAGTGTTCAGAGTCAGTCAGTCTGAATCAAACAAAGGAAGGAAATGAGTAGACTTCGAGGATGGCTTCTTTTGCGATTTCAAGTCAATAGAAACAACATATTTACCCTTGGTCTCATTGAGTCATTCGTATCCAGTTGAAGAACTGCTTGATTGAAAATGTACAATCTTTGGGGACAGAAAATGGAAAAATATGAGGTCGATGGGGTAGGTTTTCATGTTTAGAACTGATATTATCGCAAATGATAGTTGACGGGTTGCATTTAAGAAAAATTCCTCATATCTTGTGCTTAGAATCCTATGTGCGTGACCTCAGACATTGTGAACCCTCGCTTCACCTAGGGTGAGTGTTAACGTCAGAAGTGTGGTAGAAAGCAAGGGTGACACCAGGACTTACACCACCGTTCTCTAGGGATTGTAGGCTTTGCATTCACACTCCTGACAGCGTGCGGATGAGGACTCTGGCACTGTTGATATTTTATGGAAGCCAGTGTAACACATAGTTGTAAAGTACTATTAGTTCTTTTATCTGATTAAAAACGTATTTTTACCTTTTGGTAGATTTTTATTTTCTTTGATAGAAACTAGTTCTGGAGTAGTAAATATGTATCTTCTAAGCACGCTGTCACTGTCTTCTAAGATTAGTTAGAAGTTCGTGCAGGTTTAAGTATTTCCAGCATGTTTTGTTGCTGTTATAAGCTCTGAGTGAACATACTCATTTTCTTCCAAAATTTCTGTTACTATCACACTTTCTTTTCCAGTGGCTCAGATTAATAGAGTGCTATCACAGATATTTTTCCTGTCTTTTATACCAAATTGGGTGTTTTACTTTGCTTCTATTCTGAGTCCAGTTAGTTTTGTTCAGAAACTTAACTTTGAGGCAGCAACAGCATGGAATGGAAAGTTGTATGCCTTTGAGAGACCTCTGAATTGGGATTCTTTCTTCTCTGCTTACTAGATTTTTGAGTTACTTTTTTCCCAGCCATACTGTGGGACTTCCCTGGTAGCTCAACTAGTAAAGAATCCACCTGCAATGCAGGAGACCCTGGTTTGATTCTTGGGTTGGGAAGATCCCCTGGAGAAGGGATAGACTACCCACTCCAGTATTCTTGGGTTTCCCTGGTGGCTCAGATGGTTAAGAATCCACCTGCAATGCAGGAGACCTGGGTTTGATCCCTGGGCTGAGAAGATCCCCTGGAGGGGGGCATGGCCACTCACTCCAGACTTCTTGCCTGAAAAATCCCCATGGACAGAGGAGCCTGGCAGGCTACAGTCCATGAGGTTACAAAGAATAGGAGATGACTGAGCAGCTAAGCACAGCACAGCCACATTATCCTGATCTCTAATAAGAGGGATTAGTTGGTTTATTGTGAAGATTCTGTAGGGTAACTGAAGAGAGTGAGTGTCCCTTACTCAGAGTGAGTGTTAAATAAATTATGATTTTCTTCTAATATGCAGTACTTTTTACTAGATATTTCTCTCCCTTTCTCCCCCTCTTCCTCAGTTACCCCCTCTCTCCCCATCTCCCTCTCTCTGTCTTTCTCTCTCTGTTTACAACTCCAGAGTCTTAGTGATTCTCAGGAGGTTGCACCTAACCCACTTGGAAGATTGCTCTGGTCATTAGCTTACATAGGGTCATCAGTATCGTTTCTAATCAGGTTGTTTATTAGTATTTGAGCAAAGTATGACTTCATCATGCTACTTTCCAGTCACCCATTGTCTCCCATATTTCTTAACTAGTTTATCTGAGCTTACTTCTTTTTTTCTGTCAATCCATGTTAAAACTTTCCTTATCAAGTTGACAGATTTCCTGCCAAACATCTTTATCTTGGCCGTAGGAGTAGGTTTGGTTATAAACAACAGAGACTCAACCTAACAGTGGTGTACAAGATAGGATTTTATTTCTCATTCCTGTCAAAGTCTTTACCATCCAGCTCTCACAACCATATGTGACCACTGGGGAGACTATAGCCTTGACTATATGGGCCTTTCTTGGCAGGGTGACACCTCTGCTTTTCAACACACTGTCTAGGTTTGTCGGGAGAAGACTCCTGAAAGCCCCTTGGACAGGAAGGACATCAAACCAGTTGATCTTAAGGGAGATCAGCCCTGAATATTCACTGGAAAGACTGATCCTGAAGCTGAAGCTCCAATATTTTGGTCATCTGATGTGAACAGATGACTCTTTGGAAAAGTTCCTCGTGCTGGGAAAGATTCAGGGCAGAAGGGAAGAGGGCATCAGAAGATGAGATGGCTGGATGGCATCACTGATGGAATGAACGTGAACTTGGGCAAACTCCGGCAGATGGTGAGGGACAGGGAAGCCCATGGTGTTGCAAAGGGTCTGACACAGCTGGGTGAATGAACAGCAACAACATGTCAGAGTCTAGCAATCAGGTCCTGGCGTGGTGTCCTCTAGGAACCAGGCTTTTTCTTCTCAAAGTTTCATCCTGTGTGTGCACTCTATTCCTAATTTCTCCTGTTTGTCCAATATGGGTACCTGCCACCACATCTACTTATTATTTGGCAGGAAGTAGGCAGAGGCAGGAGAAGGCAATGGCACCCCACTCTAGTACTCTTGCCTAGAAAATCCCATGGACGGAGGAGCCTGGTGGGCTGCAGTCCATGGGGTCGTGAAGAGTCAGACACGACTGAGCGACTTCAGTTTCACTTTTCACTTTCATGCACTGGAGAAGGAAATGGCAACCCACTCCAGTGTTCTTACCTGGAGAATCCTAGGGACGGGGCAGCCTGGTGGGCTGCCATCTATGGGGTCGCACAGAGTTGGACACGACTGAAGTGACTTAGCAACAGCAGGCAGAGGCAAAGCAGGACATGTCCTTCTTCACATATTGTACTTTATCTTTTTGAGTCTACATTATCTGTGACCATGGGTTCTCTGGTGGCTCAGATGGTAAAGAATATGCCTGCAGTGCGGGAGACTGTATTCGATCCCTGGGTTGGGAAGATCCCCTGGAGAAGCGAATGGCAACCGACCCTAGTATTCCTGCCTGGAGAATCCCATGAACAGAGGAGCCTGACAGGCTGCAGTCCCTGGGGTCGCAAAGGGTAGGACATGACTGAACAAGTAACACTTATCTGTGGCAATAGAGAGAATACCACCTGTGTTCCTTGTTGATCATTTTCTTACTAAGAAAAAAGTGTCCCTACTAGTCAGATTCTTTGTTGCCTAATGAATCAGCGACCTTGATCTTTGGCTGCACGCTTAGCAGATCTGGTAGAATGCCATGTTGGGTTTTTTCCTCCCTGTTCCTATGAAGGTAATTCCACATGTGGATGTTAGTACTATTTCAGCCAGAATAATGTTGCTGTACAACTCTTCAGCTGTTTTTATCAAAATGCCTGTGGAAATACAGTCCGTATTTAAGATATGCCAGTCCTCAGGTATAGTTGTGAACTGTTTTGAAGATATGATTATAAAAAGTTTGACATGGTGGTCACAGAAGCCCATTCTTTTGGTTCAGTTTGTTTTCTTTTATCAATAAATGTTTCCTTTCTTTAGTAGCAGCAACAAGAACTTGCCCTGCCTTATCCACATACGTTATTGTGGTTGACTGGCCATATGAGTACTTTTAATAGATGAGGCAACTGGGTTCAGGGGTTGGGTAACTTGTCCAAGGTCATAAGTAGCAGACCTAAGATTCAGACCAAAATCAAATCCAGTTCCTTTTACACTGTGGTAAGTACAGGAGCTGGAAAACAAGCACAGTTTGGGAAGTCTTTCACTTACCACAGATTGTGAGTTCTCAGAATTCCCTGTTGCTGCTTTTTTATAGTGGATGGATCAGCCTTCATGGGAGAATCCTCATTTCTTTGAAAATGTTTAGCTGGAGCAGAACTGTTTTTCTTTCTTTGCTGTTAAAAGATTTTTCTCCTCATCTACAGCATAGAAAAGATCTCCTTCCCCTCCTTAAACTCTTTTGCTCTTAGTTTTTTCCCCATGATTGAATTTACTTGTTAAAAATCTGTGTCTGTGCTCTCAAGGAATTTACATTTTCATTAGGGATACATGATGTATATGTCAGGAAACAGCCACATCGCCACATTGGTCTCAGTGAAATTGCTGCCTGTGTATGTTTTTCTCTCCCTTTAGTGTTCTTTATCCAGTACATTTTTAATATAAACTGATACTGCTCTGTCATCCTCTACTCCAGGAATATTTACTCCGGGAATGTCATAGGTACAGTTAAGGCTTTGTATTACTCCAACACTTCTGAAAAAAAAAAACAATCTTTGTATTTATGCACATACACACTCCATCATCTTATAAGAAGTAGAACAGAAGGCAGTGGCAGTTTTCTACCTGGCATGAAAATGGGGATCACACCATTCTTTATCCTGACCTGCTTCAAGCACTGTGATGCTTTGATTAAGTAAGAGATTATCTCTTCTTTTATTGTTGTCAGCTGGTATCTGATGCAAATAGCCATCTCTCCTGTATCTCATTTTGTCCTTAACTTCACCTCCTGGGCTGTATTTTTCCATTTTGCATAACTGCCAATGTCTGAACTTTAAAATGAGTTTAAATCATCCTTACCAGAGTTCCAGATCTCAGTTGCATTCTATTTTCTGCTGACTTAACTGAAGACAGGCTATCATACGTAGTATCTGTTAATCAAGAATAGAAAAAAGCCATTTGTCTTAGACATGCACGCGTGCATGCTAAGTCGCTTCAGTCATATCCAAATCTTTGCGACCCCATGGACTATAGCTGACCAGGTTCCTCTGTCCATGGGATTCTCCAGGCAAGAATACAGGATGGATTGCCGTGCCCTTCTCCAGGTGATGTTCCCGACCCAGGGATTGAACCTTTGACTCCTGCTTTGCAGGCAGTTCTTTACCACTGAGTCACCGGGGAAGCCCTGTCTTAGACATCAGATCAGATGACATAGGTCCTCTCTAAAAGCTAACCATAATATCTGTGTAGGTTGTGATAGTTTAGTAATAGGGAATTTTTCCCTTTATGTGACCTAAAAGTTTTCCACATAGGAAAGGAAATTATCGTATAGTTTCATAAGCAAGGAAACTTTCCCTAGATCCCATCATGGATATAACTGAATTTTCAGTTGTTTGTCTGGAAAAAGTTCATCACTCAGTAAGTTTATGAGTCTTTGGATCTGAAAGTTTATGGACTCTTTGCCAGAAAATTCTCAGGAGGCATTGCGATGGGCACTCAGCTCTTTAGAGGTGGTGGATTTGCTGTAGATAATCTCTCAGAATCCCATCTTGTTTTATGATTCTTTGATAAATATCTCTATAATTGAGATTAAAAAAAAAAAAAAAAAAGAGTACCAGCAACCTCCAAAAACCTGGGAGGAGCAGAGAGCCATTTTCCATCGGTAGTTTTCGGTATTTTAGAAGGAAGGCATTAGATAAACATAAGGCATTTTTTGTTATTACTGTTACCATTACTTGTTGTCATTTATGGAGCACCTGTCTCACTAATGCAATTGCTTACAGGAGCTGCAATTTTATTCCTGATGGCCACTTTTTGTCATTATGTAATCAGTGGTAAATCACATACCATCTAAATGTTGTGGTTGGATTTCTTGTTTCTTTGAAACTCCAGCCTTAGAATACTGTTTCTGTCCCATTTGTCAATGAGCCACTAATGGAAATTTTTTAGGAACATATGGTGCTGGGTGCGCAGGAGAAGAAAACATATTAAAAACCAAGGAAACTCCAACTGATTACCCCATCACAGTTCTTATTACCTCAGAAAACTATTAAAAGAACATTAATAAGTTTTCCATGCCTGGCTTCATTTTTATAACCAATTGCTAAATTGCCATTTTATTTACTTCCAAATTTGCAAACATAATTTCCAAACCTATGCTTTTATTTACTAATGCACAGCTCATTGTATATCAGTATATGTGTGTTTTTCGGGCAAATTACCATTTTTTCCTTATTCAAAAACTTTGAGTCTTATTCTGCAAGATTCCTGCTAACAGTTTTCAGTTTGCATGTCATGGGATGATATATTGACCTGATGGACTTGTGCAGTTTCACTTGCAAAACTAATAGCTTCTTCTGATAAAGTAGAGAAAGGCTTTGTTGCAGAAATCAGTTTATTTATTCTTTATTTACTTCTTGTCAAAAAACTTAAAAAAATATTGATTAGAAATTTGGAATCCCTTGAAGTGTGTGGTTTTACATAATGAATCAAAGCACTACTCTCTAGCTATTACCCTTTCTCTGACATTGAAGTGAAATGTTATTTGCTTAGTTGTGTCTCTGACTCCTTGCGACCGCAGGCTGTAGGCTGGGGTCGCAAAGAGTCCTCTGTCAGGCTCCTCTGTCCATGGGATTCTCTGGGCGAGAATAGTAGAGTGGGTTCCCATTCTCTTCTCCAAGGGATCTTCCTGACTCGGGTATCCAATCCAGGTCTCCTGCATTGCAGGCAGACTCTTTACCATCTGACCTACAGAGTATGTGCTTTTTCTGACATTACTAACATTTATATTTTTAATTCCAATAACATAAAAATTTTCCCATTGTAAAGATAAAAATAAGGAAAATCATGGTTCATCTTTTAGATATTTATATCTACAAGAAATAATTAGCCCCGATTAAGCTGATTATAGTCTGGTTTTTTTTTTTTTTTTCCTCTTTGGAAATTATTCTCCCTGTTTTTTCAAACAATTGAGAATTTGTGCACTACACAGAAAGCATAAGTTAGATGTGCCGTTTCTAAGAATCTGTGCCCAATGGCACTTGCATTAATTTTCCACGTCTGAAAGACCATCACTGTTACCTGCTTCATTTTGGGACACTACTGGTTAGCATCTCTGTAGTTACTTTGAAAGCTGTTGGCCATAAACACTTGAGAATAATGATGTATGTGTGCGTGCATGCTAAGTCACTTTTGTTGTGTCCGACTGTTTGTGACCCCATGGACTGTAGCCCACCAGGCTTCTCTGTCCATGGGATTCTCCAGGCCAGAATACTGGAGTGGGTAGTCTTTCCCTTCTCCAGGGGATCATCCCGACCCAGGGATCGAACCCAGGTGTCCTGCATTGCAGGTGGATTCTTTACCAGCTGAGCCATGAGGGAAGCCCAAATAATGATGCATGCTGCTGCTGCTGCTGCTGCTGAGTTGCTTCAGTCATGTCCGAATCTGTGCGACCCCATAGACGGCAGCCCACCAGGCAGTGATGCATAATGCCCCATAAATAGTTGTGTTGATATTTTTAAATTATTATTTTTTTAAACTAAGGATCATCCACCCAAGTGTATTTGTGTGTGTGTTTTAAAATATTTATTTGTTTGAGGCTGAATCAGGTCTTAGTTGTAGCATGCGGAATGCTGCATTGTGGTGAACGGGCTCAGTAGTTGTGGTGCTTGGGCTTAATTGCCCTGCAGCATCTAGTATCTTTTTTCTCAGACCAAGGATTGAACCTGTGTCCCTGCGTTGGAAGGCGATTGTTAACCCCTGGACCACCAGGGAAGTCCCAGTATATTTGTATTTTAAAGAATCATTCTTTTATGTGTTCTTGGCCCTTTGCTTGGTGGGTGCTTCAGCAGTCTGATACAGTAAAAAATTCTCAGCAGTGTTGAAAGTAATTTTGAGGAAAGAAATTTTGTCCAGGCCTTAGATCTGCATCATGTGAGTGAAGGGTTACCAGTGAGGAAGACTGGGCTCAGGGTTCTCTTGTGGGTGGTCATGTACTTCTTAGTCCAAAGCATTAAACTCTCATATCAGTCTGTCTCTTCCTTTAGTACACAGTCTAAGTGTCTTTTGTAAGTGTTTTGGGGGAGAGGAGCTCAAAACAACAAACATTTATTACCTCACTGTTGCTATGAGTTAGGAATTAAGGAGTCACTTATGTTGATGGTTCTGGCTCTTGATTCCTCATGACATTATAATTAAGATGCTGGTCAAGACAGTTGTCATTTAAGACTTAAACTGTGGCTGGAGAGTATGGCTGCCAGCTGGAGACCTCAGTTATAAACTTATTTTTAAAAGTACTTTGAGATAATATGTTGCTTGGAGACATGTATTTGTATTTTTCCTTTCTAGTATTGAGCCATAACTGACATATAATACTGTAAGTTTAAGGTGTATCGCCTGTTGGTTTGATATGTTAATGTCTTTCAGTATGATTACCAACATAGTGTTAGCTTACACCTCTATCATGACACATAATTATCATTTCTTTTTTGTAGTGGGGACAATTAAAAATCTGGTCTCTCAGTGATTTTCAAGTTTATAATGCACTGTTGTTGAGTATCACTATGCTGTGCATTAGATCTGGGTGCTTGGTGGTCTAGTCCCTAAGTCGTGCCCAACTCTTATGACCCCATGGACTGTAGCCCGCCAGGCTCCCCTGTCCATGAGAATTCTCCAGGCAAGAATACTGGAGTGGGTTGCCATTTCCTTCTCCAGGGATCTTCCCGACCCAGGAATCGAACCTAGATCTCCTGCATTGTAGGCACATTGTTTACTGACTGAGCTACGAGGGAAGCCCCATAGCTTCCCTGGGACTTATGGATAAATAAATCTGGGACTTATTATTTGCTAGATCCTTGCACTTTATCTCCCCACATTCTCCACCCCCAGCCTCTGGTAACCACCATTCTACTCCATGTTTTTACCAATTTGGCCTTGTAAGATTCTATGTTCTGAGTGACTTATCTCACTTAGCATGGATCTATTCACATTGTTGCAGATGGCAGGATTTCCTCCTTTCTCACGACTGCATAATATTCCACTGTGTATGTGTGTGTTTATGTATATGTGTACACACATATGTACACACACACACACCCCTCACGTCTTCTTTATCCATTAATCTTTTTTTATTTGTTAATCTGTTGAGGGATGCTTAGATTGTCGCCCTGTCTTGGGGTATGGTGAGCAATACTGCAGTGAACATGGGAGCAGTTTATCTCCTTGCCATCCTGTTTTTTTTTGTTTTGTTTTTCATCCTGTTGTTATTTTCTACGCATGTATACCCAGAAGAGGAATTGTTGGATCATATGGTATTTCTATTTTTAATTTTTTGAGGAGTCTCCATTCGGCTTTCTAGATAGTGGCTGCAGAAATTTACATTCCTGCCAACAGTGCACAAGGGTTCCCTTTTCTTCCTATCCTCAGCAACACTTGCTGTTGTTATTTTTTTTATTTTAGGGTAGCCAGAGAATGCCCATGTAAAAGTGTCCACAAAATGATTTGAAATGGTTTGAAGCTTATTTAATGAATGCCATTAAATTTTGTCTGATTATCAGTACCAGCTTTTTTTTTTTTTTGTCTGTATCCAGAAAATTTTGAATTTTTTGTTGTTGTTGTTTTTGGATTCAGAATTAAAATTTAGAGATTAAAAATAATATTTGTGTTTAAAATAGAAATATGCCAATTGAGAGCAGTAAAGTGATCAAAGTTATAAAAAGAAGCTTTTCCTTCTTTTTAGTTAGACCACAGACATAACAGCTTGAGTGTTTTGGGAAACTTGAGCTTTTTAGATTCGTCCTTCAGCTCTTGGTTGGCTTTGCAGTCTATGTTTTTGATATTTAGTTGCCTTTGGTAATGACTTAAGAAGGCAATCAGATTTTTTGTAACTCTTCCAAAATCCACTTTGTATGTAAATTGTATATCTGACATAATCTCAGTGGCCTAAGACTTTTCCCTAAAGTGGATTTTTATGTTTCTATTTAGTTTATTATTTCCATTTAATTCAGTATTTTGTGGGGAATCTCAGTAGATTATGGTGAATATCCAGATAGAATTTAATTAATTCTGTTGACTCCATCCAAGCTGCTGTTTCGTTGCTGTTCCCTGATATCCCTTTTCAGAGGAGTATTTTTTATAACTTTCAGTATCTACTGCTTACACTTATGTGGGCACGTTCCTTTCTTCATTTTATGTGATTTCTTCATTCCCATTTTTGCTTGAGTTGCTCACTTGAGCAGCTTCACCTATCCTTTATACAATAAGCTTTCCTATATTTAATAACTATTATTAGATTATCCTTATGCTGTCTTTTCTTCAGCCACAATAATCTCACTTCCTTTAAGCTTTATTTCTATACTCCTTTTATCCAGGCTTTAATGATTTTAGTGGCTTCTTCTAGATCTTCTGTAGAAAAGAGTAGGATGAGATTATAAAATGAATCTCCTGCTAGAAGTGTGCTTATCATTTATCCTCTGTATCAGTCAAATTCTTGAGACCCTCAAACTGAAGCCTGTATGGGAACATTTATTATTTGTTCAAATATGGCCATAAAAATCGACTTTGCAATCATATTGAGTCATCTTGACAGTGCTGTGAATGACAGAAACTAATCTTATCTGCTGGCTAGCATTTTTAAAATGATAAATGGACCCTCAGTCTTTAGTTAGCCTATAAATGAAATTAGGTTTATCTTATTTCTCCAAGAAATAGCATTACTTAGAAAATTTTGAATTATACCTTTCTGAACAAAGTTAAATAGTAAAGGCTAGGGGCTACAGTTTGATTATTATTATACACACAATTTTCTTGCTTGGATTTTAGCATCCAAATAACAGTGCTCTGGGAATATGAAAGTGTTAAGAACTCAGCACATATTTCCTGAAGAGAACAAAAGAGTCCTCATCATCTATGCCTGTAGCCATGCTTAAAAATTATACCCAGATAGACTGAAAAATACATGCTTAAAATAAATTTTTACCAGATATTTGTGCTTTGATTTTTTTTTTTTTTTAGCTCTAAAATAAATTTTAAAATCTTGATAATCACACAGCATGTCTGGGACTACTAATGTTTTCATTGTTTTATCTGCCTTCTGTCTAGTCTCCTAATCATTTAGAGATCAAGTTAAATTGAAATCTAGTACAATTCCTGCTGGTAAAGTGATTTTTATAGTAACTTCTGCCATTCATTTGTTTTCCTGGTAGGACACTGATTTACTTTATTTTTTTTTTATGCGGTTCACATATCTGTTTTGAAACTGTCTTTTCTTTGTCCATTAGGATCAAGGACTTTAGAACCCATTTTATCAACCCCTTTAACAAATTAAATTAGGTCACCTCACAGTGTCTAATTCCTTTTTCTTCTACATTTTAGCTGAATGTAGCTGAAAATTTTTTTTTCCCCCTTTTCTTCTGTTCTTGATTTCCAAGACCATGCTAAATAAGTTTGTTAGATGGTATTTTGTCAAATGTGAGGTTTAGCCAAATCAAGGGAATTAAAGAAGTCACCTTTTATGTTCTGTTTCTAAAGCAGCAGGATATTGATGTGCTGGGTTGATTGGCTGCGGGAAAGACCTTGTTATCTTCCATTTGTAGATTTCCTTCCTTCTTTCTCCTGGTCAGCATGTTTCAGGGTTTTGTATCTCATACATCAAATAAGATAAGATTTGAATGAGTAGGAGGATAACTCTTTACCTTTTGTCCTGATTATTATTATTATTTCTTTTTAAATTCTCCTTTAGTTTGCAGTTTTAAAAGTCAGGGGATCTGTATATATGCTTGATGTTTGAAAAGTTGCCAGGGAGACAAAAGCCTAGTTAAAGAATTTGGTTTTTAACTATGTTACAGTTATTTCTCTGCCAGATACACAGAAATGAGAGATTTACCCCCTTTTACACTTTAGGTCAGGACTCCTGCTTTATGGAGAAAGCAGTATAGTAATGCCTCATTTGTTAACATCATTAAGAAATGAAATATCTCTCAAAAGTTAATTTTCCAGACAACTAAATTCTCCCTCTGGGAATCAGATTGGTGTTCAGTGGACATGTAGTTAAATTCAAGTAAGAATCTGAGCTCCTCCAGTGTCTAGATGTTCAGCTAGTGGTTGAACTTCTCTGAGCCTCAGTTTCCTCTCTTCTAAAGATGAAGTTGTAGTAATACCCACTTCAGTGGGTTATTCTGAACGTTAAATGTGTGTAAATTGGATAGCACTGGATACCAAGTAGCCATTTAATTCATATCAGATTCTTTCATTTTTCCTTTTAAAGATGATAACTTGATGTACCTTCCCTTTCTCTTTTTTCTTCAGATTCTCATGGTTGTAGAATCATATAGATTTTACATTCAAGTAATTTTTTTTAAATCTTCCTTTCCATATTTGCTGTGGGTTCCCCAGATGAGATGTTTTTCATCACTGCCTTGAACTATTTTCAGTAAATATCGAAGGGTCTTGAAAGTCATCTAGTTTCACTGCTCTTCTAAGACTTATTCTCTCTGCAGTATTTCTTCAAGTTTTCAAGTCTGTCTCTATTGCTTACACATGCTGGTCCTGCTTTGACCCAGTCTAGCCTCAGAGAGTGTCTGACCCCAGTCTCTCATTGCAGGCCTTGTGGTCCACGAGGGTGGCCCTCGTGTTCCTAGCTGTCCTCTTCTTTTTCAGGTGAAAGCCCTCAGTTTCCAGTCTGTATTTGTGTTTCCAGTACCCTTGGCTTCTTTTTGATATTCTTGCCTATTTCTGTTGGTTCAGATCTCTCTTAAAAAAGGAACTTTTTTCCAGATAAGATTTTCCCTATCCAGAGGAGAATTGGATGATGTACTTTTCTTATTCTTGATATTGTATATCTGCTAATTTAATCAAATATTACTCTAGACATATTTTAGAGCTGGTTACTCTGTTGATTTGTATTGACTTTTAAGTGTTCTTCATTGGTGCTATTTTAAAGCTAAATTTGTCCACTTTGTTTTTTATTAGGATCATATTTGCCAAATAAGCTTTCCAAAGGCAGGCCCCTTGTCTCTCTGGTATCTGATAACGGTGACCCCAGGATCATACAGGATTACAGACCCATAATAGGTGCTCCCTAAAAACGATGACATCAGATTCTCATAGGAGTGAGAACCTTGCAGTGAACTGTGTGCATGGGAGGGATGGAGGTTATGCAGTCCTTATGACAATCATCCTGGAAGCATCCTCCCTCCCTCCTCCATCCTCTGTGGAAAAATTGTCTTCCACGAGACTAGTCCCTGGTGCCAAAAAGTTTGGGGATTGCTGCTGTAAAGATCTTTTGTAGATAGGATTAAAGCCCATAATCAGGTGACTTGGTATGGGAAATTATCCTGGGTAACCTGGATGGCCTGATTCTGCTAGCAAAAGGACTGAAAGCAGAGCTGTAAGCTTCCCAGAAGAAGAAATTCTGTGACAGCTTCACCTCCTGTCTGAGGGTTAGTGCCTGCCCTGTGGATTTAAGACTTCCCTTGCTAATGCCCAGACCATCTTACCTGCCTGCTGAGAAACCTGTGTGCAGGTCAAGAAGCAGCAGTTAGAATGGGGCATGAAACAAGGGATTGGTCTACAAACTGGGAAAGGAGTACGTCAAGGCTGTCTGTTGTCTCTGCTTATTTAACTTACATGCAGAGTACATTGTGCAAAATGCGAGACTGGATGAAGCAAAGCTGGAATCAGGGTTGCCAGGAAAAATATCAATAACCTCAGATAGGCAGATGATACCACCCTTATGGGAGAAAGCGAAGAGGAACTAAAGACCCCCTTGACGAAGGTGAAAGAGGAAAGTGAAAAAAACGGGCTTAAAACTCAACGAATTCAAAAAGCTAAGATCATGGCACCCGGCCCCGTCACTTCATGGCAAATAGATGGGGAAACAATGGAAACAGTGGCTGACTTTATTTTCTTGGGCTCCAAAATCACTGCAGGTGGTGACTGCAGCCATGAAATTAAAAGATGCTTGCTCCTTGGAAGGAAAGCTATGACCAACCTAGACAGCATATTAAAAAGCAGAGACATTACTGACAAAGGTCTGTCTAGTCAAAGCTATGGTTTTTCCAGTAGTCATGTATGGATGTGAGAGTTGGATCATAAAAAGAGCTGAGACCCGAATAATTGATGCTTTTGACCTGTGGTGTTGGGGAAAACTCTTGAGACTCCCTTGGACATCAAGGAGATCAAGCCAGTTCATCCTAAAGGAAATCAGTCCTGAATATTCATTGGAAGGACTGATGCTGAAGCTCCAATACTTTGGCCACATGATGCAAAGAACTGACTCCTTGGAAAAGACCCTTATGCTGGGAAAGATTGAAGACGGGAGGAGAAGGGGATGACAGAGGATGAGATGGTTGGATGGCATCACCAACTCAATGAACATGAGTTGAGCAAGCTCTGAGAGATGGTGAAGGATAGAAAAGCCTGGTATGCTGCAGTCCATGAGGTTGCAAAGAGTTGGACATGACTGAGCGGCTGAACAGCGACAACAACAGTTGTTTCCCAATTCCTTGTTATCTCTTCATCTGTATCTCCTACTAGTTCTTTCTCTAGTTAAACCATGACCCATACATTACCCTGTTCACAGAGGTGGTTCCTGATTATTTTATAATGAATAGTGTGATGCAAAGCATGGATCCTAACTCATCAGTCTATTCCTAAGTTATAGGTTATAAAAGACTTTAGCTGTGTGAGAAATGCCTCTGTTTGCAGACTTTTCATCTCGTAATTTTCTGGTCTAGAGCATATAGGGAGATAATGTTTCTATAATTTTAGTTGTTTTGAAATTGCTCTGTTTACTCTTTTGGAAGGAGAAAAGCAACTGCTGTGCTTTTTGATTTACCGTATTCAGTCGTTCAGTGTCGACTATGTGAGCACAAGGTTTAAAAGTGAATGTTCTAGAGCACCAGTGCAGAGAGCTGATACGGGGGAGTGTCAGTTATTCTGAGACTGCATTCCAGGATTCTGTCACATGCTGATATAGTGCCAAAGCATATGGAATCTCCATATGGCGTTTCTTTGGGGCTTTTTACCACCTGTAATCTAGCTGATTTTCATTCACTTAAATTTGTCCAAGAGGTAAGCAAACTAAATATGGAAATGGAAATAATATGCCAGTGTTAAAATGCTGAAGTTTGGGATGAGTTACTGTTATGATACTAATTACCAAGGGGAGAAAAATCATTAAAGGAGTGCATTAGTACGACAGCAGCAGTGTTTCCATCACCTCATTAACAGCGGGAAGCAGCGTATCCATTTCTGACTTGTGGAGTGGAGAGGGAAATTAATTTTTTTATTTTATCGAGTCTTCATTTGAAGATAGAGTTAGATCATTTGGGGCATCTTTAAAAGTAATAATGAATTTAAATATGTCTTCATGGTTCAGGAATAATGGTATTGTGAATGGCATTGATTTGGCGTTTTGATTGTGTTATAAAAAGTAATAAAAACTGGTTGCATTCTGACTGCATGGTATTGCAGTTGTTTTGTATCATTTAGAACCTTTGATTTCAGAAATGAAAAAGAAAAAAAAAAAAAACAAGGTTGCATTGGACCATGATTTTCAGACCTCATAAAGATGCTTCTCTGAGCTCGACAGAGTTATTGGTTTATGTGTCAGCTAGCATTGTTTTACCTTGCAAAATCTTAAATGTTTTAGCTTCTCTTCAAAGTGGCTGCTTTAATAGACAGGGCAAAAGTCATCAAAGATGTCTTGGTGCTACTGTTATTATGTAAAACCAAAAGGTCCTTCTTGTTTACAGGCTAGTGAACATTGACAACTTTTAACCAGAGGTATTTTATTTTACCCCCATGTTAGGGAAATTGAGGGATAATTATTGATATTTGAAATTATTTCAAAAGCCAGATACCCTAGGCATTGCCTCCTTTGCACCACAGCCAACTTCTAGGAACACGTAGCAGATCAGACAGTTACTGTAGGTTTCCTTTGCTAAAACTCGGTGGTGACTTGGAATGGGGGAGGCAAGAAGGAGATTGCTCCCAATTGGTGATCATACACATCTAATCAACACAGCCAGCCCCGTCAGCCTCCACCATATGCATAGCCCCTGGCAGTGTCTGGGGCAAAGTACTAAACACCATCTTTTCTTGAAAGTAAAAATTCAAGTTTTTCATATTTATATGCTTCTGAAAGCAGGGCACGTCTTAGCATTAATGTTATGTTTACCCATCTTTTCAAGCATTTTTATTAAATATTTGAACACAGTGTGTTTGAGCTATCAAAGGAAGGAGCACAGTTTACCCTTCTTTATCTCTGATCTCTTTGCATGTTGCATATTTGAAGGGTATCAGATTAACACACACAGAGCTCTAATATAAAAGCCTTGCCATTGACCAGCGGATCAGTACCATTGGGCAAGTTGCAGTTTATCTCAGGCACTGATTCTTTACTGATAAAATAGGGGCAGCATTTTATATCCTACTTAATCTACAGAATTATTGTGAGAATCAAATAAGTAATTCTATTTTACGCTTAAAATAAATACTCTGTGCATAAAGTATTTTATGCAGTGTGATATTCATGTAAAAGATTCTATTACAATGTGTCTGTAATTTATTTTTTTTTTCCTTTCCACTGCCTCAGATAACTCAAGTCTTTTCCTTCCTCATGTTTGGATTATGTTTGATTTGCTACTAAATAAATTTCCCATCTCTGGCTTTTTTAGGCTGTGTAGAGTAGTCCTGAAATGTGATTCCAAATGTGCTACTTTCCTTTTCAAGACTTCTTCATGGTGCCACTTGTCTACTCTGCCAGCTGTTATTTTTCTCCTTATCCCTTTTCCTCCCATTCCATTCCCTCAACTACTCGCGATGCTTTAAATTCTCTACTTGCCACCTGTATGCCTTCGAATGTGCTGTTACTTCTACCCAGAGTCCTTGATCTGTCTTTGTTCATCTCAAGTACGAATTTCTACCTTTATTTGTTTCCCGTACTTTACCAGACCTGATTTTTCTTTACTAGAGATGGCATAGACAGTGGGAACCAGGAATAAGAGTTGAGAGGCATTATGACCCAATTTGACTTTCTGTTGTTCCCAACACAGTGAGACGTGATCTCGGGTTTTATTCTGCTGTTGGAAAATTAAGTTGTGATAGGTTTTTATCTGTCGTGTAGCATGTCACCCACCACTGTCTTCTGTCCCTACCCACATCTCTTCTGTGGTACTTATATTTTCCTTTACTTATTAAGTAGATTGATGATACGTAGATCTATAACTATTCCCTTTTTATATAATATAATATACATTTTATATACATCTTATAATGTAAATTCTTAGAAAGCATGCTGTTTAGAAGAATACAGCAGTGAGCTGTGTTGAAAGTAAAAATTCACTTGGTATATTGAAAAATTTCACAGTTCGTCTGCTATTTAGATTTTTATACATCAGCCTTTTTTAAGAAATACTGATACTTTATCCCATGTTAAGTGGTAATGTCTATAGGAACGCAGCCCTGGCCAATTCCTGAAAGTTGTAAAATGCTCATAGGCCACACTACCTTAGGTTGCTCAAGTTTTAAGTTTTAGTTCTCAGTCATTTAATACTGTGCTCTAGAAGTCTTCTTTGCTGGTATGATTTGAGTAGCAAGAATCGTGGAAAATAGGTTTACATTCTAACTTTCTAAGCTCTCTACATCAAAAATAGATTTGTTATCATCTTTGTCAATTTCAAAATAAAGCTCTGGATCTCTGGTAGAGAATTTCATTGCTTCTGTCCTCTCTCCTTTATTCAGTGCTAGGCCAGATTTACATGGGCCTGCGTAATCTGTGCTTCAAAACATGCCCCAAACCGACTTAGCCCCCGCCACCCCCAGCCAAACTACCGTGAAGCAGAATTCCAATCACAGGGCGCATTTCAGGTTTTAGGTTTTGTGGCCATTGTCATTTCCTTTTCATTGCTATACCTGGACATGCTCTTTCCCTGGGCCTGCCTGCCATGCTACAGGTGAGCATCCTGCATGTCACTTTTTACCAGGAGAGCCTCACCTGGTCTCTGAAGAGTTTAGTGTCTCCTCTTTCCTGTTCCATTAGCTCTTTATATATTAGCAGCCATCATATTGTATGCATGTGTTTATCTGTTTCTTTTATATATCAGCAATCATCACATTGTATTGCATGTGTTTATTTATCTGTTTCTTTCCACAAGTCAACTGTGAGACCCTAATGAGCAGGGCCTAATTTACTAATTTTTAAAACCCTGTGCCTTGCAACCTACACGCAGTAATAAGATTCCTACTGTTTTAATTCCCCGTAGGCACAGCACTGTGTCATGAAACGTAGCGAAACCTCCAAGACTGATATGGATGAAAAAATGTTTGGGAAAGCAGTGGATTAGAAGTTATTGGAAAAACTGAATCTAGCCTCTAATGCCCCTTGGGTGTGGATTAATTCCTGTAACATACAATGATCTGGGGCAAGTTATTTATCTAAATAACAGTGAACAAATATTTATTGAGTCCCTATCAGCCTAAGGGACTCGATTAGATGTGGTTATTCTGTGTATAGATTAAGGTGTATAAATAGATTGTCAAAC
The DNA here is from genome assembly GCF_032452875.1 of Bos javanicus. Taxonomy (NCBI): domain Eukaryota; kingdom Metazoa; phylum Chordata; class Mammalia; order Artiodactyla; family Bovidae; genus Bos; species Bos javanicus. The sequence goes on from NC_083871.1 coordinate 97,831,187, forward strand.
TAGCAGTCATTAAAATGCCTTTTTTCTTTGCTGGTCACTGAGTTTGTGGCGGTTAAGAAGATGCTAGTACTGGGGTAGCCAGAAAATGCATTCATAAGAGCTTATAGAGAAACGTTAACAAATAAGTGGAAGTCGCTTGGTCCTGTCTGACTCTCTGCAGCTCCATGGACTGTATAGTCCATGGAATTCTCCAGGCCAGAATACTGGAGTGGGTAACCGTTCCCTTCTCCAGGGGATCTTCTCAACCCAGGGACCGAACCCAGGTCTTCCACATTGCAGGTGGATTCTTTACCAGCTGAGCCACAAGGGGAGCCCAACCCAATACATTAGCTCTGTGTTAATAACTATTTTCGCAGGTCAGACATTTCAAGTCTTATCTTCACAACCTGTAACTTTATTCTTTTAAAGCTGCTTTTATTTCTTTACAATAGTAATATTTTTGAGTAATACCTTTGTTCCCCTGTTTTTAATTTTTTTCTTTTTAGTAAATTCAGAGACATTAAACTTGCCCCTCTGAGAACCTAGGTTTATATTGAGAAGCCTTAGGGTGTCTTGAGATATATACAAAGAGAAAGCACACAGGCTTTTGAATCAAAGGGCCTGGGTTTAAACTTTGGCTGTGCTACTTCAGCCGCATGATTTGAAATGAATTTACCTCAGCATCTCTGCCATTTTGTCATCTACAAAATACAATTGGGTTATCTACGTCATAGGTAGATAGGGCTTCCCTCATAGCTCAGTTGATAAAGAATCCTCTGCAAGGCAGGAGACCCCAGTTTGATTCCTGGATTGGAAATAGCCCCTGGAGAAGGGGAGGCTACTCCAGTCTTTTGGGGCTTGCCTTGTGACTTAGCTGGTATAGAATCTGCCTGCAATGCAGGAGTCCTGGGTTCGATCGCTGGGTTGGGAAGATCCCCTGGAGACGGGAAAGGCTACCCACTCCAGTATTCTGGCCTGGAGAATTCCATGGACTGTATAGGCCATGGGGTTGCAGAAAGTCGGACACAACTGAGCGGCTTTCACTTTCACCTCATCAACTGAGCTATGAGGATTAAATGAGATAATGCAAATAAGACTCTTAACAATGATGGTTTACTGTTATCACATACACTCCATATGCAACCGTTATTGAGGTAAAATTTCCAGTTTGGCATATTCCTCCATAGCACGAAAAATGCGGTTTTGAACTTTCAAAATTTTGAATTTTCACATTTCGTATGGAAACAGATAAGGTAAGTACTAAGTGAAATTCGCTCAGTCATATCCAACTCTTTGCAACCCCATGGACTGTATGTAGCCTGCCAGGTTCCTCTGTCCATGGAATTCTGCAGGCAAGCATACTAGAGTGGGTAGCCATCCCCTTCTCCAGGAGATCTTCCCAACACAAGGATTGAACTCGGGTCTGCTGCATTGCAGGCATATTCTCCTCTGCATTGCATAGCTACTGTATGAAGTAGCTATGCTTTTTATTGTAGCATCGCCAGATTAGGTAGTTCCTCATGTAAGTGGGGTGTGTGCATCGCTGAGAAGGTGTTCATCCCTGGATGATCTTTTCACTGAGTTTATTTTTACTGTGAGGTGTTGCCCACAGTTAAGTTGTAGCTTGGTACCCGTGCTCTTCAGCTTGTCACCAGATGTGTTCTAATGCATTGTTGTAACTGTAATGAAATCCAGTCTTGCTGAGTCACTGAACCTGTTTTCTCTTGGAAGCCCCTTTACAGGACCTGACAGATCACCTCTCCAGAGCCTTCAGACGTCCTGGCCCTCTAATTCTTCTCCGTAACGAGTTCTGTGCTGCATGATAAAATATTCATGTTCAAATAGGTTCTAAACTAATTATCCACAGCCAGCACTTGCCACTGCAGTCGTTTGCTCTTAGCTTGGCTCAAGTTAATGGCTTGTATTTCAGTACAAATAGTCCCTTCTGGCTGTTGCCTGTCGCTGATTCTTATCCTAAATGGAATTTCCCGACATATCTAGAGTTAATTCTTCTTATTTTTGAAAGGTTTTTTTTTTGCCCTATTGTTTCCATCCCCGTTTTTCCCCCATTTTAAGATGACTTGTCCTTTGTGATTTACCTCCCATCTTCAATCCAGCGTCACTGACAAATTCATGACTCTTATGCTGTCCAGATAGAAAAAGTTAAGTCCCAAGTTTGCATTTAGTAGGAGGTACCGTGTCAGCTTTTTAAAGAAACAAAGTCAAGTACCGTGGTAGGGATGAGTGTGTGTATAAGAGAAGCATTTCTGCTTAGATGCTGGAGACCTACAAAGGGAGTGTTATGATAGGAATTAACCACTTGGGTAAGAATTGGGGGCTGTATCTGAGGGAGATAGGGCACTGATGGCCTGGTTTTGTGTGTTTGTGTGTGTGTGGGGTGGTGTATTGGTGGAAACGATGAGTGAAATGCTAAAAGAGTGAGTGGATTCAGGAGCAGAGAGAGGACTGAGAACTTGGCCTTGGGGAAATCTGCAGTGATGAATGAGAAGGAAAGCAGCGAAGCCAGCAAGGCAACCTTCCTGATACCTAAGGACTGGATCAGCTTCCCTGCCCAGGACTTTCTTAGACACTTCTGCTTCCTTCTGTTTCAGCAGCAAGGGCGTGAATGAGTGTGAATGAAGTTAAGTCAGAGGAAGAGAGTATGTTGTGAGATTGATGGAGGGTGGACCTCCTTTGGAGTGTTTAAGTGTCTCTACCTCAGTGTTGATCATCTACCTCTTCAGAAGAGAGCAGCTAACCTAAAACAGATGACCAGGGTGTTAGACCATGGAGACAGATACTCAGCCCTTCAACATAAATAACACAGCTTTTATTCAACCCGATTTTCTTAGAATGCTGTGATCATTACACTCTTTTCAGTACTACCCAGCCTCTTTCCTCCTTCCCAAGTACTGGATTCTATAAAATGCCCCTGAAGGCTTCAAACAAACTTTTTGGCCCACCCAATAAAACAAGCACAAAAATCTCAGATTGCACCTTGGTTCTCTGCCCGTTAACTGATACATACATTTTCCAAATGGCCTAGAGATTTCATGAGCCCAGCGCTAATGATGTGATTTCAAAAATCAAAGTTTTCCTTTTTTAATGAACTTCTTAAAAAAATGAGAATTTTATTTTGAATAAACAGTTAGATTCATATGCTTAGAACCTGTCAGGACGTGAGATACAGGTGTTTGGTACATAAAACATGCATGATTTTTACTGAGTTCTGAACAATAAAGAAAATTCTCCTGACACTAACTGTCCAAATCCAACAGTTCGTTCTCCTTCGTACTTAAAAGAGCACGTGCGTGGAGAATGAGAATGCTAAGTGGTTTCCCCTCACGCGTTGCTTCTGACCTGTGTCATATGTTTGTTAATTCATCTGCTTTTTATTCCTTGATCAAAGCCAAAATATGTCTGTGAAAACACCCACAGTGAAATGCTTCCTGAAGGAACTGTTAGCTGGCATTTTGGTTCTTTTTTTTTTTTTTCTTTTTTAGTAAAACCATTTTTGCCCTGAAATCTGTTATAAATGTAATTCCCAGGAAATGTGTAAAAGGAACATCGAATAACAGCATTAGAATTGTGGCTTCTTAGAGTTCAGATAAAGCTTGAAATTAATCAAGAATTACTACGTATTTTAATCTGCATTCATTTTCTAGGTACAACTATGTAATAATCAGTTTCTCAGTTAAATGTATGAATAATGCTTTCTTTTAAGTTCATGAAATACTTGAGGCATTTTTAGGGGAGTGGGTAAAATATGGACTAACTTAATGTGAAAAATGTGTTTAAACTAAACCCTCATCCCTTTAATGGTGGAACAATAATCTTGGCAATTACAAACAAATGTTGTACATAGTCTTTAAATTTCTATTCCTTTTTTTTCCTGTTTTCAATTTTAAAGGAGTTAACATATACATATATATATATTTTTTTGTTTTTTTCTGGTAGTCCCCTTAGGCTATGGTTATGCTCACTGAAAAGATATGAGATACGAATTTTGTTTAGTGGTAGCCTGATTGTTTAAGATATTTGACAGTTAACCCTGTTGGTACTTCTTCAGATCATTTCGTAAACTTTCAGTTGCTCAGAAAAGGAATGCTGCTAATGACTATTTTTAAGAGGAGAGTGAGGGGCCAGAAGCAAGGTCTGTGCTCAGCTGTGGTGCCTCCGAGGGGAACAAGCGGCCAGCTTCATTAGCCCTCTGTACTGTTTTAAGACTAAAGGGTATAAGATGAGAAATACATGATAATATACAGGAATTATGTAAAATGCTCATCACATCTATGATTTTAAGCAGTTAAACTGATTACACCAAACTTTGGCTTGTGTTTGGTATATGTTTCTCTTTCTGTTTTTTTCTTTCTGAAGTGCCTGTTCTGATCTCTTGACCATTTTTCTGTACCTTTTTGTCAACTTTTTTGTATGTATTATATATAGCCTTTCTCTTATAAGTGTGGCACAATCATTTTCTTCCAGTCTGTTGCTCACTTTTTAACTTTGTTTATGGTATCTGTCATGCAGAAGTTTAAAATTTTGTGTTGGTTATTATCTTTCCTTTTTTCTTTACAGCTTCTTATTTCTTAATATTGTTGAAATAAACCTTCCCAACCTCAGTGGACTTCCCTGGGGAATCAGATGGTAAAGAATCTGCCTGCAATGTGGAGACCTGGGTTCAATCCCTGGATCAAGAAGATCCTCTGTAGAAGGGAATGGCTACCCACTCCAGTCTTTTTGCCTGGAGAATTTCATGAACAGAGGAGCCTGGAGGGCTACAGTCCATGGGGTTGCAAAGAGTCTGATACGACTGAGCAACTAACACTTTCGCTTCACCTCAGTATTAAAGAGAACACTTTTCCCCTCTAGTCCATAATTAGATTTTTCCTTATTATAGCTAAAACTTTACATCATTCAGTTTTCCTTTCTCATATCTAGGTCTTTAATACATGTGGAATTTATTTTTGTGTAAATGTGCAATAGGACATAATTTTTTCAGATGTGAAATTGGTGATGCACTCACCTGTTATTGATTAATCCTGGCCTTTCTCCAGTGATTTGAAATGTATACTAGTCTCCACATGCATAATTAGATTTTCTTGATTTCAGATGAAAAGGAGGCAGCTTACTGAGCTTAAGAGAAAAGGGGTAATTATTCAGGAGAGTGGGCTTTTTCTCTGAACCCCAGAGCAGGAAATGCTGCCGATCCTTGGGAACAACTCTGACCAGTGACTCAAACACTATCACATTTTCATTTTCTTTCTCATTTCTCATCTCTCTTCTTGTCGCTATGTGCTGGCTTTCTTGTTCTTTCTCACCGTAGACTGTCTTTTTATAACTGGTTCCTGAGCTTTTCATCTGCCCAGAAAGAGACGAACTCTTTTGGTCTCTAGTCCAAAAATCTCAGTTTGAGTCAGCTGCCTTTCTTGTGTCCTGGAAATGAAGTCGTGTAAAAGCACAGCCGGCCCAACCAGAGCCATCTGGGAAAAGGTGTGGTGACTAGTAACAGATTAATACTTCCTTACATGCCTACTGTTCCTTGGGTATGTGGGTTTGGTTCTGAGCTCTGTAGAAATGATAATTTAGCTGTTAACCCATGCCTGTTTTAATTCAATGCTGTGTGCTGTTGTGCTTAGAAAACTGTAGGTAAGTACCTTTTTTTTCTCTTTAAAAAATACTACCGGCTGATACTTACTCTTCCAGATGAAGTTTAGAATCAGCATGTCAAGTTCCATTACACACACCATCATTTTTTCCATGGAAGTATATTGAATTTATAGATTTATAAGCTGAGAATTAACTTCTTATTCTGATACCCAAATCATGGTATGCCTTTTTAATTTTTTTATTCAGTCTTTCTTGAATGTTAAGCTATCTTACGTGGCCAGATTAGTGTCAAATGAATGTTCATTCCTAATTTGTGCTTAACCAAATAGTGCTTCATGGAATAATAATAATTTAGACAACACATGTGAGTGAAGGACATAAATAAAGATTTCCTCCCTTCCTGCCACTCATGAATAACTGTTTACGTTGAGGGACGTGATGGGACTGTATCTTCCATGGGGTAAAAACTGCAAGATACAGCTGTTGGCACTTGTATCAGTTAGAAATGCATTCACTCTGAGTATTGGGAAAACCCATTATACAGCAGGAGTTGTTACTTACATGAAAAGCGTGAAGATGGGCAGTTGGTTCCATGACTCAATGAAATCAGAGCTGATTCTGTAGAGTTCTTTTGGGTTTTTTCTGCTGGTCATATGATAGCTGCTGCAATGACAGTCATTATATACATGGTTGAGGCCAGAGGATATGGGATGGGGTGTGTGATTTAGTCCTCTTGTCAGAGACATGAAAGGTTTTTCAGGTCACCTCAGGTCTTGTGACATGACCATTCCTCTATGCAGGGAAGGTTGACAAAGGCAAGCATATGGCACTGGAGTCTCTGTCTTAGAAAGTGGAGTTGGACTGGCCTTGTGTGGCCATTTAACACCATCTGTCTTTGCAAATAAGGTCAAAAGTCACTCTTGAAAGTATTTTAAGTTGTGTAACCCAGCTTTGTAACATAGGTGATTAAGTTCTTCCGCATCTTCTTTAACCAGGATTTCCCTGTATCCCTTAATTGAGTCTTCAATTCCCCCCCTCGGGGATTTCTAAGAAGCCTTTTTTCTTACTGGCCTACCACCTGGACAGTGCAAGACAGCGTCTTGGAAACCCTGAAAGTCATTTACCTTTCATTTCCATCAGTTTTAAATCTTTGACTCTTTGATACTGGATTGCCTTGGTCATTCCTCATGAGTTGGAGTGGTGACTCTTATTTGTGTTTGTCCATTTCCTTTTTACTATGAAGAAATTGTTGAACTTCTGCGAAGGTGCTTTCACTCTCTCCATCAACTTTGCTCCCTGTTTTGGACTGCCCAGGCCCAGGAGTAGGTTTCTGCTCCAGTGATAAGAAGGCCACATCTGACCTCTAGACTAGACGCTCATGATGCTTCTCTGATTCCTGAGTTCTGCATTATTAGGTTCCTTTGCCTCCCGGAATCGCTGCCTTGTGCTTCTGATTCACATGCTTCTCTAAATCCCATTCATCTGGCACTTGCAGACTTGTCATTTTTATTAGGTCTCATTGCTTCAGCAGTTATGGCAGACCCCTGACAAATAGAGTTCTTTCTTTCTTTGGAAAAATGTTAGCTTTATTTTAGCCATAGCTGTTTTCACAAGTGTGTGAAGAACTGGAAAATTGCAATTAGTTTCAGATAAGCACAGCTGAAATATTCTTGTTTTGTACTAAGGCAGTAAATTGAAAGAAGGTTCGAGGGCATTGAGTCCTTGTAGTTTCTAATGATACAACGAATGTATTATGGGGTTCATGTGTCCTTCTGGGACCTTGTTAGTTATGAAATCTGAAATAAAAGGATCTTAATGTGTCCTTAGTAATCCTCATGCCTCTTAATAACAGCTTTTAATTTTTAGTCCCCGAGTTATCACATTTTTGTATTGCTAGCCCCACTGTGGCCAAACTGAATGCTTGACTAATTAATTTTTAATAATGAAAGACTCATTAGGAATTGGGGATTCCCCAGTGGCTTAGCAGTAAACAGTCCACCTGCAATTCAGGAGACGTAGGTTCGATCCCTGGGTTGGGAAGATCCTCTGGAGAAGGACATGGCAACCTGCTCCAGTATTCTTGCCTGGGAAATCCCATGGACAGAGGAGCCTGGTGGGCTACAGCCCATGGGGTAGCAAGATAATCAGACAGCTGAGGGACAAAACAATAACAATATTAAGAATGAGCTGGTCTGCTGGGATAGACTGGTGACTCATGAAGACATAGAAAGAGGATAAAGTCAATTTGGTGCTTTCAGCATCACTTAAAAACAGTTTTTCTTAAATGGCTGTTGCAGGACAAGGAGTACTGTTTATAGTCAGCTTCGGGAGGTTGAGTGTTATATTTCATTTATTTGATTTGTCCTGGTGGGTTATCACACCCTGGCATTAATGGTCATTTTTAATGGCATATGAAATTGAAAAAACTGAAGTGTTGGAAGGAAAACTGCAGTTTTTAATTATTAACGGGAGCAGAATGAAATGAGTTTTTTTTTTGTAAGTCTAAAGATGTGTATGTTTTTAAAAAGTAAACCAAACTTGGGCAAATTCTGTCTTATGAACATCTGTAAGCATTGAGTTTAATTGCCCTGCAGCTGCTGTTGGTTGGGAGGTTTCTTGTTATGTTCCTCCATTGTTACATGCCACTCTCTGCTTTTCTGCTGTTGCGTGAGTCACATGGGTTTGCTTGTGTAGAAAAGTTTAAGAGGCTTTAGTTATTTTTAAGATTCTAAAGATAAGTGCGCTTCTGTGTTAAAGTCTTTTCTTCCAAACACCAGTTAACAGTTGAATCGAATCTCCACCAGCTGGAGCCTAGTTACGTGTGGTTTGAGTGGGAGGCGTCCGATGCGTGGTCTGTCTTGTCTGTGTTTTCATGCAAGTGGATTTGGTAAAAGTAGGTGGCATAAGTTAGTGGGAACAAATGAGACAACTCTATACTAGATGAAGACCTTGCAAAATAAGGCCGTAAGACACAGTAGTTCAAATATACGGGCTTTTATATTTTCAGCATGAATGCAAAATTGGGTGATGGTATTCATAGAAATTTGTTTTCACAGAATTGCCACGTATTGAGTTAACTGCACATTGAAACCACTGATTTTGACATCAGCTACTTTGTCCACCTGAATTTTCCTTCTGAGTTACTCTATGGGGCCTAGTTCTATAAAATGGAGTTATATTTCAGTGGTGGGTTGGCACACTCTGGCATTAGTGGTCATTTTTAATGGCAAGTGAAATTGAAGGAGACTGTGAAAAAAAATTAAGGTGCTATCAATGTTTTATTTTTATTAACTTGGGTATGAATCAAATTGAGCTTTATTGAAAGATCGTTTGCTATATAGGAATTCGTTTATTTTGCCTACCCAGTTGCTGATCACAGTCTAGTGCCAACCTTTTTGCCCTCTTTCTCCACTTATATGAAATAAATTAAATTATTATTGTTTCAATCACTAAGTCATGTTTGACTCTTTTCGACCCCATAGACTGCAACACGTCAGGCTTCCCTGTCCTTCACTATCTCCTGGTGTTTGCGCAAACTCATGTCCATTGAGTTGGTGATGATGCCATCCAATCATCTCATCCTCTGTCACCCCCTTGTCCTCCTGCCCTCAGTCTTTCCCAGCATCAGGGTTTTTTCCAGTCACTCGGCTCTTTGCATCAGGTGGCCAAAGTATTGGAGCTTCAACATCAACCCTTCCAATGAATATTTCCTTTTGGACTGACTGTTTTGATATCTTTGCTATCCAAGGGACTCTCAAGAGCCTTCTCCAACACGTGCCATACTTTTAACTGTACCTTACTAAATCAACCTCCCATGACCCATTTTAAAGGTCAGGACCAGACTGCTGAGTTTTGGTGAGTGACTAGTATTAGACAGGCTGACTTTCACTTTTCATTTAATAATGTTTTAATGTAGTATGTTAGGCTTTTGACATGTAACATGAAGAGAAATAGGAAAGAGATATAGCAACTCACCGAGGGTAAAATCATATCCTAACCTACTGCTAAGCTACAGGTTATTGTGGGGCTGCAAATTGAGGCCTGCAGGTGGAGCTTGCTAAGGTCAGCTCCAGCTGTCTGAATTGTAGTATTCAAGGAGTTCCATGATCTCAGGTTTCACCCCTCCAGCTACGGGTACCCAGGGTTCTCATCTGGTGAGTGGGGAATTGCGATAGAAATCTCTAATTTACAGTAGTAATGTTGAGTTTCCCAGCTGTACCATTTTTAGTTTGAATTACAATCCCAGTTAGTGACCCGGGGAAAGACTTTGCCCATTCAGAACCATAGTAAAATTGAGGTAATTAGGAGCCAAGGATTGGGCGTGCATGGTGGAGTCAGGGAAGATCATAAACTGGGTGGGCTCTCTCAAGCCTGCTGTATCCAGGGCTTAACATCTTTTATTCTTAGTTTTCTCATCTGGGAGACGGTAATAGTAGTTAATGGTAGTTACCTCATGGGTTTGTTTATGGGCCTTAAAAGAAAATCCATGGAGACTACTTAAATTAGTGCCAGGGTCATAGTGCTCAATGAGAATGTTGGCTGTTACAGTTGCTGCCAACTCAACGGAGTTAACTTAGATGCAGACTTGGTTAGAGATAGCTTAGGGAGGAGTTAAGTCTAAGGCAGTGGTTCTCACACTTTATGCATGCATCAGAATTAACCTTGAGGATGTTTCAAAACTTTTTGCTGGGATCTACCTTCAACGGTTTTGAATAGGTTTTAACTCTGGTGTAGAGTTGCCAGATAAAATATAATTGTTAGTTGCTCAGTTATGTCTGATTCTTTGTGACCCCATGGACTGGAGCCCGCCAGGCTCCTTTGTCCATGGGCAGAGATGTGATAACAGGTTCTCCGACTTGCTTTAGTGGTCTTTTCAACATGTGCTAACTCCTTTGTCATGGTGGTCCTTGATTTTCAGTGCACCCCTAGTGGTGCTTGGTAAAAAATACAGATTGCTGATCTCCACTCTCAGAGATTCTGTTTTGGCAGATCTGGTGTTTGGGACCAAGAATCTACCTTTTAAACATGTATTCACTCAGATGAAGATGGTGCTTGTACCACTCCGTGAGAAGGATGGTCTGTGTCCTGCATAAAGCTGGAGCACATGGACATTATACTGCCGAGGTCTCCAATCTAGGAAGTGGTGAAACCAGGACTTGTATTCGTTCCTCAGTGTCTTTTTTGATGTGTGGTTTTCATGTTGTGGGAAGTGAAGTGGCCAGTTCCACCCAAGGTTGGGAACAAGATTTAGAAAGCTGCTAAAATCAGTGATGATTCACGGCTTAGTGGGACATTGGCTTGTTAATTACCAGTGTAAAACGGCCCAGCATCAGCCAGCCACCTTTAAGTAGGGATTTAAAAGAAATAAGATTATGACAACTAATGTTTAAAAAATGATTTGATTTGAAACTATTTAGGGATGCTAATCTAAATACTGAGATCTTTGCACTTCCCAATTATTAGGCTATTGAGTATCTCCAGTGGCTGTTCCGAAGCAGACAGTGGAATTTAGAATTGTTTCAAAATTTGCCTAAATAACTTATAGAAGATCTAAGTTAAATATATAAAAAATTAAGAAACAATATTAAAGGGATTATTAAGTGACTACTTGTGTGGCTGTATGTCATGTAATGTTTCCCAAGAGACAACTGCGAGTCAGAGGAGTGACCAGATAATCCCTTTGATGTTCCATACAACCCAATGGACCAGTGTCATCAGACAGAAGGGACCCAGTGAATGTAGGCATTACTCATAACAATTAATACCTTTTGAAGAAAGTTTATTGAAAAGGGTTTACTGTAAAAGTGGATGTGGAGATTTTCTTTGTTGATGAGCCACCGGTTGAAAATAAACTGAAGGATGGTAGAAAGAATCTAATGGAAAAGGCAATAGTGTTTATGAATGAAGAATTCGTCAGTAGGTTTAAAGCAACAAGGCAGTTATTTGTGATCATGTTTGTTTGTGCTTAGAGATATTTCAACACAACATTCCAGTCTATTTTCTTTTGTCTCCCCATCATTACAGCCTGCATTCTTGTCTAGATTGCTGTCTAAATTTTTGCTCCAAATTTGCAGCGATGCAAACGGTAAATCTGAATCATAGCAGTGAATAAATTGAATAGGCTCCAACGTGAACCTGCCTGGAAAAGATGACTGGAACTGAAAAATCAATAAGCTTAGGGGAAAAGCTTGTAGAAGCTTACTCAATATAAAAATAGCAATAAATCAAGAATAATAAACAACCGAGTTGCTTAGATAATCGTTTTACTTTGAACCGCATAAACAAAAAGAATTGATAGTTTCTGCCTATGTACATGAAGGATTTCTAGCTTTTGAAAAGTTACAGCAGAATGAAGCAAGTACAAACACAAAATAAATAAATTCCTTCTGGCATGCAAAAATCACTTTGGGACAATAAAATAATAAACTTTAACGAAGGTATGATACTGATTTGAATAACTCTTGGGTGTCTGGGGAAACTTTTGGGACACCTCTAAATGCCATCATGCTGAAACAGCATGCTTTTGATTGCTGATGAATAATCCACGAATAGTGATCAATAGCTCAATATGAATCATAGTGACTAAAATGGTGACTTCATCTCCTACTCATGACTACTAGAAAAATTCCCATTTAATAAACTGACTTCCTAGCTATGAATATGGGGAATGTTTTGATAAAACAGTCTCTTATTTTTGAGTGTTTCAGTTAGATATCGTCCATTTACCATGGAGCCCTAGCCAGATTGTAAGGTAATATTTAAGGATATGCCCATATGATAAAGCACTTACTATATGTAGGGTAATATGAAATTGTACTAATTATGAAAACAGAGTGCGGTTGTGTATGGCTGTGATAATACATGAATGGTAGAGCTTAAATGCAGTTAATATGTTGATTTTAGGATTTCTGATGAGTGAAAGAAAGCAGTACTAGTCTTCGATGTATATTAACACTCAAAGTTTACATAGAAAATTAGAACTGGAAGGAACCTCATTTTAAAGAGTCTGTAAACTGAGATCTAGAGAGGGGAATTGACTAGTTATGGACAGAATAGGAATTCTGCCTTTTGGGGGTGATTGGTGTCATCAGTCCATATAGGCCATGAAGCTACTTAGAAAAGTGGAGGAAGGACTAGCTTCAGTGACAGAGTGGAGATAGGGTGGTACTTGCCTCATCCTCTGGCAGGCCTTCACCTCTGGTCCTCTGCTTGGGCCCATCAGGAATCATCAGAGGCAACTCTAATAAACAGGGAATTAGGGGCCCAGGAAAGTGTGGTAGTACACCCCAAAGTATATAGAGTCCTGTGGAACTTCACGGACTTAGAACTTGGCCTTTAACTACCAGCCTCGAGTTTTGATTTGCAGCTTTCAGAGTTGTATGCTCATGTGTTAATTGTGAATTAAAAATGCTGGGAACTTTACTTGTGCTGTGAGAAGATATGCATCAGCCTTGTAGACTGTTTAAAATACCTTTGGTTTTCTGTTATAATTGTTACATTTATCATTTAGTACATGAAACACATTTTGTGTTTTCAAAGTACTTCTTAGTATCATTGGCTATTAGGTAAAATTTCTAATAAGCTACTGCTCTTATTAGTGCTTTGGGTGATTATACATTATTATTTATAATCAGTGTCTGAGATGAATAAGTAGAAAGTATGTAGTATGTGAAGAGGTAGCTCTGGCTCTTGAATTTGCCACAGTGTGTGTGTGTGTGTGTGTGTGTGTGTGTAAACACTCATGCTCACATGTATGTCATGTATGTATGTAATACATATATAATTATGTACGGTCGTATATATAATTGTATATACAATCTTTATATATAAAAACTATATACAAATATAATAATTAAATATATATACATATACCAAAGCACACAGCACTGCTTTTAAAGATATATTTAGGGAGAGAATTAGGCTTATTTTAGATTATAACCTGTTGAAATAGATCGTAAGCTCCTTGAGCACAGGCAGTTTAAAATAACCTTGTTGTTACTCTCACTTTCAGATGCTGAATAAAACTGTGTTTATTGCTATAGTTTTAGTACTTAGTAAGGTGCTGATGTTTTCTGAAGTATAACTACGGTGAGGGTGCTTTCTGTTGTCAGTTTGTATAATGCTGACCTGCCGCTGCTGCTCGCTGCCTTTATCTTTAAGTGTCTGTGCTTCACTTGTGTGAAGTATGAAGCTTGTGATCAGCATAACCATGGCTTCTCTGAAGTGTACAAGTCCCTCTCTTGTTAAATTCGACTTTTGTCTCATGCTGGCTACTCTCCCTTGCTTCTTATTAGAACTCGCCTCCGCCCTTTGTACCCAAATGCACCTGCAAAGATGTCACCGGCAGAGATGCTTTTTGGTGACGATTTGGAGCCTCTTCGGAGAAGGCGATGGCACCCCACTCCAGTACTCTTGCCTGGAAAATCCCATGGGCGGAGGAGCCTGGTGGGCTGCAGTCCCTGGGGTTGCTAAGAGTCGGACACGACTGAGCGACTTCACTTTCACTTTTCATTTTGATGCATTGGAGAAGGAAATGGCAACCCACTCCAGTGTTCTTGCCTGGAGAATCCCAGGGACGGGGGAGCCTGGTGGGCTGCCGTCTGTGGGGTTGCACAGAGTCGGACATGACTGAAGTGACTTAGCAGCAAGCTTAGAACACTATCTTTTATCTTCCGTGGTGCTAAAAAAAATCTGTTAGAAGCAACTTCATAGAAGGAATATTTTAAGAAAGTGATACCATTCATAAAATGGATTCATGGTTCAGTGGGACTTTATATTATCTAATCAGTGAATTGTTCACTAGTAATCATATAATTGTATTTATGATCATACACATTTGTTGAAAGAAATGTGCTTAATTCTCAGCCTCAAAAGTTTTAAAGTGGCTTTTTACCCCCAAAGGAAGTGAGAGTGTATTCATTATATGTACTTCTGGAGGTACTGCATTTCTTGATTATCTTGTAGATCTATCTAACCTGTCAAACAAATCTTGTCATTTTTCTCTTTCATTTATATTTACCTGCTGTGGCTTCATAATCTCATCATTCCCACCGTGCCTGAGTGTTCATCCCCTCTCACCTGCATTACTGTACACCTACACTTTCCTCTCCTCTTTCTGATCCATTCTGTATACTGTCTTCTTCAGGCCACACTGTACATCTTGCCTGGAAAGCATCACAAAGTGGATGGAGAGGTGTTGACTTGTAGTAGAGCATTGACTTTTAAAAGAGCTCCTCCTCACCTTAAAACATAATTATGGGGCCGCAGCACATACAGTACTGCTTTAGATGCTGAAAATATTTAATAAACGTTTAACAGATTGGCAGTATACTTGATTCAAACATTTTCCTGCCTTAGTGATAGGGTATGGGAATGCGGTGGCTGTAGAGACGGGTCCATCTCATAATGTTCAGTGTCAGAATCAGTTCTGGGAATGAGGAGACACTTTCTTGAATTTAAAGTTGTCACAATAAGCACAGTGGAGCCTCTCTTCCTTCCATACTGCTTTGGTGCCCAGTGGTGGACAATTCCAGTGTATTCTGGGGAGTGGTTGTAACAGTTTTCTAATTTTCCCCTTGCCTTTCTTCACCTCCAGGTTCATCTTAAATGAATGTCTCCCTGGTCCCAGAAGGCCAGTCCGTTTTTGCATTCCTCAGTTCTGATTTCTTTTGGCAGGAAGACTAGATGTGGTTGACAGATTATATTTGAACAGGGCTCTGGTAATTGCCTGTTCTGTTCGGTGACTGTGCTGCCGACAGATGGGCACAGTGAATATTGAACGTGTTCTGGACCTCCACACGCTCCTTCAGCTTGCAAGTGGGGAGCCCTGCCAGCATTTTTCTTATTATCTATTAGCAATTTTCAAAAGAATTGCTTAGATCTTTACCTCTTTTTTTTTTTTTTAACCTAAAGTGAAATCACATTTATGGTGAGGTTCTCTCCCACCTCTTCTACTCCCCCCTCATTATATATATTTTTTGGAATAGAGAAAATTCTCAAGATGTTAGTGCAGGCTGGCATGAATGGGTGCCAACAGTTCTTTCAGACTTGTGAAAAGATTTATTTTTTGCCTGAGAATTACACATATGGCCTAGAATGATAATATTAGGATCTGTGTTGGTTGAGATAATTGGCAGATCACACCTTAAGAAAAGTGATTGGTTGGCTTGTCTCTTTCATTTTAATCTGTTGTCTCCATCACAATCAAATCATCATTATGTAGTATATTCCTGTGCCTTTAAAAAAAAATTCTTTTAACCCATTTATAGGGGGCATCTGTTCACTGAGCTTGAATTATTGAAAACATTCTCTTACATTGTCCAATTTGGTAACAGCCAGCAAATTCTAAATGAGCAAAGGAGGGGATCCCAATAATCCCAGCTCTATAAAGATGATTTCTTAAGGGGAAGGGGCAGCCACCACCCTGATAACATTAGAGGTGATTTTTTTGCTCTTGTCATTCAATCGCCAGGTTATGTTCAACTCTTTGTGACCCCAGTACTCCAGGCTTTCCTGTCCCTCACCATCTCCTGGGGTTTATCCAAGTTCATGTCCATTGAATCGGTGATGCCATCCAACCATCTCATCATCTGTCACCCCTTTTTTCCTCCTGCCCTCAGTCTTTCCAGCATCAGGGTCTTTCCCAATGAGCTGACTGTTGACATCAGGCAGCCAAAGTATTGGAGCTTCAGCTTCAGCATTGCGTCCTTCCAATGAGTATTCAGGGTTGATTTCCTTTAAGATTGATTGGTTTGATCTCCTTGCTGCCCAAGGAGATGATTTTAGATAGTCTCAGTAGGAAAATAAATGTTCAGAAGTGAGAAATGAGACCCATGAAACCCTCTCAATGAAGACCAGTTATCACCATGGAGACAGAATACTGGACTGCAGTGTTCTGTTGGAGAGGGAACTGAGAGGCCTTAAAACCCATAGAACTCTTCCATCACACGGCAAGTCTTTACTGAGGTCCTTGAGAGTTAGGGCAAATGAATCCGTTCATTTAATTTCAGTGATGACAAATGAAAGTGATGACCTTTAAAATATCCACAGTCATGGTAATTACTAATTCAGCCTTTGTGTAATTACTGGCGTTGTACAACAGTCTCATAACAGCTGATTCTTGTGAGGGTAACGACAGACGTTTATTTCTGCGTATAAAAAGATGCTAAAGGTAAATTTTTTTTTTTTTTTTTGCTTTCTAGTTCTATTCACTATTTGTATCCACGTGAGTGTGTGAATGAGAGAGAAAAATATGTTCTGGGTTGGCTATATGTTTTCATTTACTAGTAAATGGAGTAAGATGTGCATATACTTGTAGGCACAGAAGCTTGGACTTGGCAGTCTCTTTCACAGTGTAATTCCAACTCGTTGAGAACCCATGGACTGTAGCCCACCAGGCTCCTCTGCCCTGGAATTCTCTAGGCAAGAATACTGGAGTGGGTTTCCATTCCCTTCTCCAGGGGATCTTTCCAACCCAGGGATTGATCCCAAGTCTCCTTCATTGCAGGTGGATTCTCTACAGTCTGAGCCACCAGGGAAGCCCAATTTAAAAATAGACATAATCAAAAAGAATTAATTATACAGATTATGGAGTTGGGATACATTTGTGGAAGTTTGGATAGTATTTTAGATTAGAAAAGTCAAATGTGTTACTGCCACTTACCCTTAAATATCTAGTTTGCTTAATGCATTCATCAGAGCTTAGGAAGCTAGGAAATACATGATTAAGTAAGAAACTTGTATTTGTCTTTTCTCCCCTTTATTTCAATAATATTTTTCTTTATGAAACTATAAAAATATCCCTTTGTAATTCTCTGAATGACTTTAATAACTGTTCCTAAGCCAACTGTTCTATAAATCATTCCAATGATTTTTATAAAGTTAGAGGTTCTCTTGGATAAAATCTAATTTGCATTATAGAGGATACAACTGAGCCTTGCCCTTCCCCAAGTTAAGTGACTTCTTTAAGATTGTACAACATCTTAAGTCATGGAGTCTTTAGAAGAACCCAGATCTCCTTGTTTCTGCTCATCACTCTTGATTATAGTCATGCTGCTGCCTATCACAAGTTGCTTGTAAAAGTTAAGAGAGTGCTGACTTCCCCCCTCAGAAAATGTGAAGTTAAAAAAAGAAACCAAGATGGATCCGTCTGGTTTGTTTGGAAGGATATTATCACATGGTGAAATACTAGCATAATTATATTATGAAAATATGTGTTCATAATCAGAGATAAATCAAACCTGTAGAGATTACAGATTTTCAGAATACTACAGATGTTTCGTAATCCCCCAGGGCTTCCTGCAATGTGGGAGACCTGGGTTCAGTTCCTGGGTTGGGAAGATTCCCTGGTGGAGGGCATGGCAACCCACTCCAGTATTCTTGCCTGGAGAATTCCGTGGACAGAGGAGCCTGCCGGGCTACAGTCCATGAGGTCGAAAAGAGTTAAACATGACTGAGCAACTCAGCATAGCACAGATGTTTCATAATTCCCCCAGTAGGTAGAGTACAGATTTTCTCAACTCAGTATGTATATTTGATGTTGTTATTCTTATATTGTCTTAGTTTATTGAAGTTGTAGTATTTATCATCTGTTTGTCACATGGGATTCAAAGAAAAGGAAGCCCATGGTTCCTTATAGTTCTGTTTGGCCATATTTCTCCCTTTAAACTTGGCTTCATCTCTTATCAAATACTTACTTGGATTTCATGTTTTACCTAGCCATTCTTAGACCATAGAAAGAACTCTTTTTACTTTACTTGATGCTTCAGAATCTTGAATCCTGTTCCTACATTGCTGATTTTTTTTTTTTTTTTGAGAACCAACTTCTTACTCTCCATTCACATGGTTTTTTAACTTGAGATATACTTTTATATCTCAAAATCAGTGAGAACTTGAATTTTTCATAGCCATTATATTTCTTATCACCATGGCTCACTTGAAATAACAATATGACTTAAAATATATAGTAATATAATCCTGATATGGTGAGGTACTCTGGGTAGTCCTTGAATTAATAGATTATTTGTACCTTTGCATCAAAATGAGTTGCTTCACTTTGGGGGATTATCAATTATCAAAAGTATGCAATTATTTGCATACTTTTTAATAATTAAAAAGTAAAGTGATAAACTACTAGTTTTACACAACAACTGTCATTGCTGTCAAAGTTCTAAACATTCTTTGCAGTGTTAGAGTTGGAAATTCCCAGGTCATTGAAAGAAAGCAAAGGAACAGATCTTTATTAACATTGCATTCTTCTTATTCTCATGGGCTTGTAGTGAAGAACAGGTGTTGAAATTAGTTTGGAGTCATGAAAAAATAAAATAAAACTCTTTCAGATGGCTAGGGCAAAATGACTTTGGAAGCTCATATTAACCTGGAAAACTCTAGGATTATATAAATAATGAATGGTCCCAAAATGCATTGGTTTTTGTAATGCAGATGAAGGTAAGATAACTTGTCCGGGCTGAAATTTACATATTAGAATAATTGAGTTATCTTGTTCTTTAACAAAATAAATGGCTATGAATATTCATTGTTCAATTAAAATATTAATGGTATACTAATACTTCACTTTTAGGTCTCTAGCCATCCATAAAGAGTTTTATTTAAACTTGATTAACAGTGGAGGGATGGTTTAACACAGAGTATAATATATTGGCTTTTTGTTTTTGAAATGAAAATATAGTACTTGCTGCTACTGCTACTGCTAAGTCGTGTCCGACTCTGTGCGACCCCATAGACGGCAGCCCACCAGGCTCCCCCATCCCTGGGATTCTCCAGGCAAGAACTCTGGAGTGGGTTGCCATTTCCTTCTCCAATGCATGAAAGTGAAAAGTGCAAGTGAAGTCCCTCAGTCCTGTCCGACTCTTAGGGACCCCAGGGACTGCAGCCTACCAGGCTCCTCAGCCCATGGGATTTTCCAGGCAAGAGTACTGGAGTCGGGTGCCATTGCCTTCTCCAAATATAGTACTTGGCATGCGTAAATAATTTGTTTACTCTTGTAATGCATCATTTCTTTGGATAAGGAAAGACCATTCTTGAGTATAGAGTAAAGCATAGACATAATATGAATATCTTTTGATGTTTAGGTACTCTTTTTTTCTTTAAGCACTAGTATTTATCATTATTAGGTAGTTGGAATTTCTTGAGTTGCTTCATTGACTTAATTTAAAAAATTTTAATTGTGGTTAAAATACACATAAAATTTACCGTCTTAACCATTGTACACAGTCCATGGAATTCTCCAGGCCAGAATACTGGAGTGGGTAGCCTTTCCCTTCTCCGGGGGATCTTCCCAACCCAGGGATTGAACCCAGGTCTCCCACATTGCAAACGGATCCTTTACCAGTTGAGCCACAGGGGAAGCACAGTGCAGTGTTATTAAGTACATTCACCACTGTCCATCTCTAGAAATTTTTCATCTTACCCAATTAAAATTGTACCTATTAAACAGTAATGTGGTTCCCTCTGGTGGCTCAGAGGTTAAAGCGTCCGCCTGCAATGAGGGAGAGCTGGGTTCAATCCCTGGGTCGGGAAGATTCCCCTGGAGAAGGAAATGGCAACCCACTCCAGTGTTCTTGCCTGGAGAATCCCATGGACGGAGGAGCCTGGTGGGCTACAGTCCACGGGGTCGCAAAGAGTCGGACACGACTGAGCGACTTCACTTTCACTTTCACTTTTCATGGTATGTTACCCCCCTCTCTGCCCCTAGCAACCACCATTCTACTTTTGTCTCTGTGCATTTGACTAGTCTAACTACATCAAGCTGGACTGTGAAGAAAGCTGAGCGCCAAAGAATTGATGCTTTTGAACTGTGGTGTTGGAGAAGACTCTTGAGAGTCCCCTGGACCTCAAGGAGATCCAACCAGTCCATTCTAAAGGAGATCAGTCCTGGGTGTTCATTGGAAGGACTGATGCTGAAGCTGAAACTCCAGTACTTTGGCCACCTCATGCAAAGAGCTGACTCATTGGAAAAGACTCCGATACTGGGAAGGATTGGGGGCAGGAGGAGAAGGGGACGACAGAGAATGAGATGGCTGGATGACATCACTGTCTTGATGGACATGGGTTTGGGTAGACTCCAGGACTTGGTGATGGACAGGGAGGCCTGGCATGCTGCGATTCATGGGGTTGCAAAGAGTCGGACGCAACTGAGCGACTAAACTGAACTGAATTACGTCATATAAAAGTGAAAGTGAAAGTCACTCAGCCTGTCCGACTCTTATCGACCCCATGGACTGTAGCCTACCAGGCTCCTCTGTCCATGGGATTTTCCAGGCAAGGAGCAGATTGCCATTTTCTTCTCCAGAGGATCTTCCCGACCCAGGGATCAAGCCCGATCTGCAGCATTGCAGGCCAACGCTTTACCCTCTGAGCCACCAGGGAAGCCCTACATCATATAAGTGGAACAATATAATACTTCATGTGACTCATTTCCCTTAGCAGAATGTCCTCAAGTTTCATTCATGTAGCCTGTATCAGAACTCTCTTCCTTTCTGCATTATATTGTATGTATACACCATTGTATGTATACACCACATTTTGTTTACTCATTCATTTATCTGATGGATATTTGAGTTTCTGCTGGCTTTTAGCTATGTAAGTAAGTAGCAGTATATGGATATTGTGAATAATGCTGCTGTGAACTTTGGTGTACATATCTTTGAGACTCTGGTTTTAATTGTTTTGAATACATACCCAGAAGTAGATTACTGGATCATATGATAATTCTGCTTTTAATTTGTTGAGGAATCAGCATATTGTTTTTCATTTTACATTCTAATCAGTGGCACACACAGGTTCCAAATCCTCTACATTCTCATTAACACTTATTTTCTGTTTAATCTATGGATTTTAAGTTATGCAGGTTACATATATTTATCATAAAGATACTAATAATGCAGGAAAAGGTACAGTAATTTTGAAAATACTTCTTCACTCCCTCTGACTGACTGGGTGGAGGAAGGGGAAGGTTTGAAGGACAGGAAGAAATGTGATTTGACCACTGGTGTGGGAAATTAGGTGATGGAAGGTTTAGTTTTGACAAAGGAAGGGCGGGATACAAAGATAAAGAGTTCAGATTGTTGAATTTGAAATGTATGAGATTTTCAGGGAAAATCTGGAGCTTGGGAGAGAGGTCAGGACTGTTTTGAGTGTGATTAGTATTTAGGTGGTAGTTGATACTGTGATTGCCTATTTGATCATTCAGGGAGAGGAGAAGAAAAAGAATTGGGGAAGAGACTCTTGGGGGCCTTGACATGTACGAATGTACGGAGGCCACACTCACCTAAAGTCAGAGTTGTCACCTCTCCCCAAAACCCCCTTCTTCCTAAATTTCCTTGTTCTCTCAAGAAAACGGTATTCTCAGTGGAGTTGGAATGTGAAGTTGCAAGTCTTCTCTGGCAACGATCTTTGCCTAATCTGTCACCAAGCTCTTTTGCTTTTTTCTTTTATAATACTTTTCAAATCTGGCATTTGTTATTTTTTTTTTCCACTTGCATCAATTGTTTTTCAGGCCTTTGTTGTTAGTCTTCTGCGATTTTCTTTTAGCCTACCTTTCTGTCTCTAGAATTTTCTCTCAGACTTCTATCTACTTAATGTATCAGATTTCTATATAAGCTTTCAAATGACAAAGGAAAGTTATTTTCTTTGAGAAAAATAATTTTTGAAACTGATCCTTTGTAAGAAGACAGGTCCTGACATTTAAGGCCCTGTAGAGACTATCTCTAGTTTATCTTTTTGAATATAAATTTCAGCATAAATGCCAGGTTTTTGCCATTCTGCAATATTTGATGCTCTGGAATTTTCGCCTTTCCTTACGCTGTTTCTATTACTACCTTCACTCCTCCTCACTTATACAAAGGCCCAATTCAGCAATTCAAGTGTCATTACCTCTTTGAAGAGGAGGCAGTGTGGTGCCGTATAAAGAACTGTGTAAACCTTTGTGCAGCTACCCATTATCTGAGTAACTTTGAAGAACTTTTCTGAATTTCATATTCTTTATTTGTAAAATAGGCCATTGTGTGGGATAAATTAATAAAGTGAAATGTGAAGCACAGTAGTTAATATTTCTGATCTTTGTCCCTCTGGATCATTTTATTCATTCATTTATTTATCCATTCAACATACAGTTGCTTTGGTACTTCCCTAAGCCATGAGGATGCAGCAGTTAACAAAGTGGACAAAAATCCCTTATGTCATGAAACAAATGTTCTAGAAGAGGAGTTGGATAATAAGTGAGATAAGCATATAATGTTTTAATAATGATAAATGTGAGGGAGGAAAATTAAAGAAGAAAAGGGAGACATGCAATAGCAACAGGAAAGGTGGAAATTTTAGATGGAGTGGCTGGGGAAGGCCTCCGAGAAGTTTTCTCTTTAGAAATCCTGAAATGCTTGATAAAATCATTCTATTACGACATGTTGTTTGCCTAGAAGTGTGTGTTTAGACTTGGTCTTTGACCTCAGCTCCATGAGAACTCCTTGCACTGAGGGATACATTTTTATTAGCTCTCTTGTTTCCTCACTGCACTTTTATTGCAGTGAAAATACATCATCCTGACAAGGAATTGATACAATATCAAAATATAACTGGAAGTGGTATAAAAGGCAAGGCCTTCATATCCAAGAGGAGGTTGATGGGATTCCATGCAAGTTAAATATTTAATACTTGTTTCATCTAACTCTTATTAGGCTAGACACTCCAGAAGAATAAAGACTTCTTGTCTCCATCAGGTGTTATTTATGGCTCTTTGGAGACTGAATGAGGATGCTAGTGCCTTTGAGTTTCATAATGAAATCTGGAGCTCTTAGGGGAAATTTCCTGAGTGAAACCCCAGTACTCATGCTGAAAGTGACTCACTAGCCTTGGAAAGGTGGAGAGTCTGCAGCCAGTTTTATTCAGATCATTTGTGTTTTACAAGGTGTTTGCATGTCAGACTGAACAGAAATCATCAAGTAAAGTGCCCAAGTTTTAGCATCATTGCTTGAACCCATCAGAAAAATCAGCTGATGGCTTGAATCTGTAATTAGCAGTTAAATTTGTCCTCCAGATTTCTTTAGCTTCCAGTTTACCAGGCAGGAAATTGGAATCAGGAAGAGAAACCCAGAAACCGGTAACTCTTCATTGCTGGGGTTAGGTTCTTCTAAAGAAAAGTTATGCTGTGAAGAGTTAAATCTCCTGCCAGTAGGGACAGGAAAGCTGTGTTGTTGCTTTTGCTTTTGTTTTGGACTTTGAAACAAAGAAAATTCACCAAACACCACACTTTGATTACTTCGAGCAGTTGTTTTTCCTTAAGGGAGATTGCAGAGTATAATTTCATCACACAAAAAACGGGTGCCTGAGCTCCAACCAAAGTTTGCGCTTGTTTTTCCCCTTGGGGATTTGACATTTTCTGTTTCCTGACATTTTTACCATTGTTAGGCACACTTCTCTGTGTTCTTGCCCTGTATTCATCCCCTAAGGGAATTTGTGTATTTTATCTACTGGAAGGCAGGTATGCCTTCTGTTTCGGACAGGCCATTTAATTGTTGAAATAAATCCAAGTGTAGTGTAATAGACCAATCATTAGGAACTGGGCCATGTGGCAGCATTTAAATCCATGACACCCAGACCCTCAGTTTAATCCAGAAAGGAAATTAAATACCACATACCCCAAATGAATGATTTTCTTTTCTCTCCTTATCCTTACCTGGTCCTTCCTACCCTATCCTTTTAAAATATTACATAGCATCTTAAAACACAAACAAATTGCCGTTTGTCTCAGTGTTTGTGGCTTGCTAATTTATGGTTTTCTGTGTGGCAGAATAATCATTTATTAGCCATTAAGTAAAACAGTAACAAAGACTGTCTTGTTGCCATTCTCTTCTATGTGTTTTAAATAAATTAAGACGTCCGAATGAAGGAAGATCTGGCAGTCCCTTGCTCCCTTTTCAGCTACTTTAATGTAATTCCATTTTAATAATTAAAAAAATATAGTCATATTTCTTAGCAATACTGCCTCTTTTCCTTTGTTTTTAACACCGTATGTCTTTGTTTGAAAAATAACACCTTGTAGAATTTGCTGATATGAATTTGTTCAGGGGCCTATTTACTGTTCGCAGACATGGCTCTTAGGTCTGTACACTGCAGGGCAGAGTGGCAGCTGATTGGTTTATAAAAAGTACCTGGGGGGTTTGGGGGATTTAATGAATGTAGGTTTGATAATTGACTCAGTTGCTTTCCTTTGCCCTGTGCTATGGCATTAAGGTGGGCTCAAAGGCTTGTGGCAGTGCTGTGTGCTGTATTCTGAGACTCTGTTTGAGTCTCTTGGGTCTGTTGAGTGTGCTCACCAGTTTTTGTGTTTTTTTCCCCATTCATAACTGTGAAATTCACCTGCTGTGATTATTCTTTGGCCAAATCAAAGATTGCAAGATCTGGACTTGAGTTCTTTGCAGCCCAAGAAATCTTTAGAAAGCATTCCCCTTAAGCTACTCTATTGCCTACAGGAATGTACATACTTGGAATTGCCTCGCGAGGCCTTGAAAGTTCCATCCAGCAGCAATATAGATGTGAATCAAAGGGGTTACATCTTCAAAAAATTAGGGAAGCCTATCATTTTGGTCTTGGTAATTCTTCTTGGCCTTCGTGAAACACAGGAGAGAAGAATCACTGTTGGAGTTCCCTGGCAGTCCAGTGCTTAAGATCTGCACTTTCACTGCTGAGGACCCGGGTTCTGTCTGTAAGATCCCACAAGCCACAAGGTGTGACCAAAAAAACAAAGAAGCTACTAAAAAGTACTGCAAACAATCACCACTTCTGTGCGATAGCTAAGTATTGTAGTGTTTTGTGTTTACAAGTGAAACAGGAGAATGAATGACATCCAGGCAAGGTGAGATTTGATAAGGCAAGCTTGGAGATGCTGAGTTATTGTTCTGGTTGTAGACACTAGCATTTTTTCATTAGCCTGGGTGTTTCTAGTTCACTATCTGAAATTAACTCTGGTAATCCTTACCCAGCAGGCATAACCTTCAGGGCCTGAGATAATCTGGCTAGAAATCTATAGGCCATTTTGCTCCCTGAATTACTAATGTGTATGTAATGATAAAATGGGTATCAGCTCATCTTTGGGAGTGTGGTTTGGGAAGAATAGCTGATGAACTTCGGTTGTCAGATTTGTATAATCAGAGGAGATCTTTATGGATGGAGCCTCTTGCATTATAGACAGCCCTCCTGATTTTAGGTTCTTCAGTTCTGTCTCCTGCACATAGAAGGATTGACCTTAAAAGACAATTCTTTTCTTATTATATCCACTTGTCACAACTTCTGTACCTCACTTTTCCAAAATTCTTGTGGCAGGGTGTTTCTATAATAGATGAGCAAGCATATTAGAGCAAACATAGCAAAAGATACATCTTAAAAACAACACACAAAATAGATTATTATGCAAGCAAAAGTAAACCCATTTGTGTTTTATTCTGATTAAATAGTAAAACAAGAATAAATGCATTTTAATTTCCTATCAGAATCCACATTTTAAGTGGTTACATAAAGATGTAGTAGAATTTAATACTTTCTTAGAAATGGATTTATAAAAAAAATTCCTCTGATACTGTACATGAGATAAAAATAAGTAATATTTTTCCAACAAGTGATTAAGAGACTGTTTTCAAACCAAAGATAGTCGTATTGACCATTCTGGGTGTCATTGAGGCAGAACTATCACAGCCTGAACTGCGAGAGGAATTTTAGAATCTAAGATTCCAGAAACCTTAAAGAGACACCAGCTTGATGTTAAATGTTGAAATTATGTGGACTGTGTTTTTATCTGAAAGCCTACCTCTTATTTATTATTTGGTTTGGTGTCTGTGATGAGATATTTGGGAGAAAAGTGGTATGATCCTTAATCTACAAAGTACAAATTCATATCCAACTTGACATTATTTCCACTCATATCAGAGAACAAGTTATAGAGGACAGGTATTGGAAACTAGACAGATCACTGGACCTTTGAGATGTTTGAAAGATCCTCACATTGCCTTGCCTTTTCATTTGTTTTAAACTACTAATCACCTGTGGGTATCTTTGGCAAGATGCTGACCCTTTGGTATCTTAATTTTCCCATCCATTGCTTCAATAACATGATACTTATAGGCTCAGATGAAAGTATGATTGCAAAAGCAATTTGGCCATTTAGCAGCTATGGTATTGTAAGGTATTGTTATCTGTGTAGACCTATTTTCTTCTTCAGTGAAACGAGGGTGCTATGGTTTCCCACTTGCCCAATCATCTAGGTGCAGAGTATCCTCTATTATCTGCAATAACGGAGAGAATAATGTCAATTTTCCAAAAAGGAAGATGATTAAAAAATCATTTAGAAAATATTACAGTATTTGCATATTACAATGACATATTTCCAAGAGTTCATAATTCAGGAAACAAAAGTTAAAAAAAAAAAAAAGGTCCATGAAAATTCAGTCTGATTCAGAGGCAAATAAGCAGCTTTACAACTTTACCATCTTATCCCTTTGTTTCCCCACACCCCCTTGTGGGGTAGAAGTGCGTCCATACCTCTAATCAGTGAGGGTTTTAGCTTAAAGCATCGATGGCTTATTTTCTTAAAATTTCAAGCATTTGTACAGTCAGACAGGAGAAGACTCTGTGAAACTGTCTTTTTCCTAGCTTGTATAAAAGCATCAACTATATGCAGAGTATGCCAAGACAGTATATAATTAAATATTGCCAATATATATTTGAAAGCAGGTTTGCTGTGAATCACGGATCCTGGGAATACTCCCCTGAAGATTGTCCTGGTGACAGTGAATAGAAATGTGACAGATGTAGAATCCCTTGCCCTTCCTCCCCTTGTTTACATACTCCTTTTTCTTTAAGAAATAACTTATTTGGTATGTTTTTTTTTTATTCTTCATCACAGACCTCTTTGTAATTGGGATTTTTTTTTTCAGAGGTAAAAAAAATCTCAGATTGGTGCTTTAGTTCATCAGAAAGCTTAATGTTGATGTTTACTGGTGTTGCTGGCCTAGAATACTCACTGATAGTTACATTATTTCTATTCAGAGGAATCTCCCCACTTTTATGAGTAGAAAGATCTGGTGGAAATATCTCATGTTAGAAGGTGGTCTGTGAAAATGTTTGGAGGTGTGTGTGTGTGTGTACATGTATGTGTGTATTATATACACATATATGGACATAAACGTTTTTAAATTTTTTAATATTTATTTGTTTGTACCACTTGTGGCCCGTGGGGCCCTTAGTCTTCATCGTGACATGCAGGATCTTTAGTTGTGGCAGGAAAAGTCTTAGTTGAGGTATATGGGATCTAGTTGCCTGATCGAGGATCAAACCCCAGACCCCTGCATTGGGAGGGGAAGTCCTAGCATATATTTTTTAAGAATTAAGAGTGAACTCATTCCCTTCAATGCTAATAGATTGTAAACCCTCTGAATGGTTGTATCCCACCACTATATATGGACTTCCCCGGTGGCTCAGATGTTAAAGAATTTGCCTGCAATGCAGGAGACCTGGATTTGATCTCTGGTTCTGGAAGATCCACTGGAGAAGGGAATGGCTACCCACTCCAGTATTCTTGTCTAGAAAATTCCACAGACAAAGGAGTCTGGCTGGCTAAAGTCCATGGGGTTGCAAAGAGTCAGAAATGACTGAGCGACTAACACACACGCGGACCATTTTATGTGTGTGTGTGTGTGTGAGATTCCCCTGGTGCAGCTCCTCTTTATAAAAACATTTTGGTACAGCCTCCTTCTCCTTTCCATGGCTCTCTAGTCCCTGCTGCTCTCCCCAGTTCTGCCACAGTTGGAGAGAAGTGAAAAGCCCTAGAAGTGGGACTATTGCAGACAAGTCAAGCTCACCATCCTGCTTTTCTTTGTTATCCTTCTCCTGGATGACAGAGAACGGCTCTGTTATGCTCTCTCCAACTACAGGAGCAGCCGTGGCAGCTGCTGTCTCTTAAGATATGATCATGGCCTTTGCCATTTCACCAGGGCGCAGCCTAAAAATAGAACTGGTGGCAGAGTTAAGTCAAGCCTCGTGGCTTTGTGAACATCTGGGACTTGTGTCTCTCGACAGCAAGGCTTGACACCAAAAACACTCTGTCCCAAATTTCTAGTTTGAAGAAAGCTTCCAGATCATCTCTGGGACCTGAGGGTAATCGCATCCAGATCCTGCACCTGCCCACCCAGCTGGTCACCAGTTGCGCACGTTCACATTTTGCAGTGCTTTTGTTGACTGTGTCACCTTAATTGTGTGACTGTGTCTCTAAATGGCAGTGTGGATGTGGCTGCACATGTGTGTGTGTTTGTATAAATACACAGTCCCAAGTACAGAAGTGCACTATGGGATCGTAAACAAATGTTATCTCGAGAATGTCTATAGATGTAAACTTTTTAGACTTTTGCTAAATTGGATCCAGCATGATGCCAACACACTGACATCTATGAAATCGGTTTTTATTAAAGTCTGCAGGTTATTCTTGTACTGGCAGTGGCTTTGATTAAGCACTGTATTGGGGTCATATGCTAGAATAACAGCGTTTTGAAATCCCTGGCTGTTTTTGAAACAACTGTGATTAAAGTTCTGGCTCCTTTCCCATGATTACTAATGTGTGCTGAGGGTTGAGTTTCCCTGGCTGTTATTGGTGATTGAGTTGTGTGGCAGCCCCTTGTGCTGTCTTGCCAATATCGGTGGCATTCTCCAGGGGAAAGTGATTTTGCATTGAAATGTGAGAACTGAAAGCTGTAACAAAATTAACACGGGGTCTAGGGTTTCTGGTGTGGCTAGAGAGCTAGAATGGGAATGTTTCCTAGAGCCTAATTCATCTGTGATTGAATTTCAGACAAAACAATGGGGCCATGATGAGAAGGGAGAGAAACCCATCTAAAAGAGATTATGGATGAACAAGCTGAGAAATACGATATGGCAGAGTTGAGATGTAGACCATCAGATACTTCAGGTTCAGCCAGGCCTTTCTTCTTGACAGGCGTGTTCTGTGCCTTGGCGTGGGTGCCCCGGGCAGTGGCATGCTTGGGAACCCCATGCCATTAGGAATGATGTCTTTGCCTGCCAACGGGAAATGGAAAATAAACTCCTTTCATATGTATGCAGAAAAAATATGGAAATAAATGTGCATGAATCAAGAAATGTGTGTTCCTAGGTTCTAAGACATTCTGTGGAGTTATCGCCATCTAAATAAAAACAATTATCGACTATTGCTACCCCAATTAATAAGTTCTTCGGGGAAAAAATACTGGATTTAAAAAATTAGGAATATTAGACATGAGATTTTTTTATCAGTTGCTACCAAATTAAAATCCTATGTAATTTTATTCTTTTATTTGCTTGCCTTTTGTCTTTGGAAGTTTTAGGAT
This sequence comes from Bos javanicus, assembly GCF_032452875.1. Lineage (NCBI taxonomy): Eukaryota > Metazoa > Chordata > Mammalia > Artiodactyla > Bovidae > Bos > Bos javanicus. The sequence goes on from NC_083871.1 coordinate 97,861,159, forward strand.
TTGAGTATTTATTTTCTACCCATATAGGTTATAAATTCCTTGATGATACCATATCTTTGACTCAAGTTGTTTTCTCTCACTGTACTGTACACAAAACAGTTTTGAAAAAGCTACCTGTGGATTGATTTAGAATTTATCCTTTGTGCTCTACAAAAAGTTATTTTTACGCTTTAATGCAGTATTATACACAAACCTAAGGTAATCCAAAGTTACCTTGAGAGAGTTCTAAATGTAAGAAATTGGCACACTTGGTACTTTTTATTTAGCTTTTTTTTTTTTTTCACATTTCCATTAACTTTCAGGACTGATTTCAAGATGGAACAGTGGACTTTTCATCTTATTTCTGCTCACCTTTCACACATCGTTAGGTACTGATGTATGAAGCAGAGAGCAAAACTGTAGTAGGTATATACACACACACACACACACACACACATATATATATATGTGCTTGAACTTCAGAGACTAATTTCATCAGTTATTCAGCAAATATATTCTGAATACCCACCATTGTCAGATGTCATAGGTACTTGAAATAGATACAAGAGCAAATAAAGTTCTTGTAATCTTTTATTAGTTTTATTTTATTTTAAATGTGTTTATTGAGATAAAGTTCACATGCCATAATACTCAGTTTTCCAGTGTGTAATTCAGTGATTTTTAGTGTGTTCAGAGTGTTGTGCAAACATCGCCACTCTCTAGTTCCAGAACGCCGTTATCACATGCAAAAGGCATCGCTGTCTGTCAGCAGTCTCTGTCCCTGCCTCCTTCCCTCAGCTCCCGCTAACCACTAATCTGTCTTCTGCCTCTCTGGATTTGCCTGTGCCCGACCTTCAGTATCCACGAAACTGTACAATGTGTGGCCTTTTGTGTTTGGTTTCCATCATTTAGCATCATGTTTTTCAGCTTCCTCCATGTTTGTAGCATGAATCGGAACTTTATTCTTTTTTTTATTTATTTTTTTCAGAAATAAGGAAGGCCGTTGGAGGAGCAGGTAGGGAGTGGGAGGTTGGTTTAAGTCTGGTTTTGGATGTTAAATTAGTCATTCTATGAGCATTTCAGCAGAGGTGCCAAGGAGGCAATTGGACCTACCAGTCGCGAGTTCATGACAGAGGTCTGGACTGGAGATAGGAATTGAGGCATCATTGGCATATAGATGATATGTGAAGCTGCCAGGTTAAATGATATCTTCCATGGCATGTATGTAAAGCAGAGAAAGGGTTCAGAGGGTTGAGCTCTGGGGTCTTCAAGTGATATAAAGTCAGGAAAATAAGGGGGAATGAGCCAGAACAATGGAGAAGGACTGAGCAGTAAGAAGGGAAATGATGATGATATGGTCCTGGAAGCTAAATGAAGGAATTGTTTCCAGAAAAGAATGGTTAATTGAGCCAGTTTGTGCTGCTGGATCCAATAAGATAGATAAGGATTAAAAAAAAAAAAAAAAGATAAGGATTGAGAATTTTACAAGGGTGGCTTCCATACCACCATCGAAACCTGAAGGTGGGAGCCTCACAACTGTGTGTGTTCCTGTTAATTTCCATGGCCCTCAATCCCCAGCAGCTCTTACCGCTCTTCTCGAGTCCAGCTTGTCATTCTCATCCTGCTCAGTGTCTCATTCATGTCTGTCACCACAGGGAGTCCAGGGTCCTCAGTTAGCTAACCTACTCGGGCCCCCTCTCTCTAATACTGCTCTGTGCGTCTCCGTTTCCTTTGTCTCTCCAATGAATTTACCTGACTCATCATTGAGAATCCTTTATATCCTAGATGGCCTAACGGAATGTTCTTTTAACCTTCTTCCTAGAGCAGTTGGAACTAAAACCCATCTCACCTTTGAAAGCCTACTTCCCTGCTGCTGTTTTAAATGGTGGCTCTTTTCTGTCACATAGATGGCAATAAGTGTCTCTCTTGCCTCTTCCATTTTTTTTTTTTTGTCTTCTCCAGAAAAATTCCCACACCTTCAGATTATTCCATCTGTTATTATTTCTTGTTGTAGTTATTTACAGACCTGAGCATTGTTCCATTTCTTCCCCCCTAGCTGTGGATCATGCAATCTGTATTTGCTAATAATAATTTGTTTTCCCAATTTGGGCAAGCATCAGTATTTCAACCTGACTTCATTGTTTTGTTTTTTTTTTTTATAATAGCAAGGACAGTTTCTTGAGACTGGTTTTTTGAAACATTAGTAAATATGGAAGATGACAAATGCATTAGTTAAGCTCCTGCTGTACTGGCCTGATCTTTTAAAAAAAAAAAAAAGTGTGAATTTTAAGTGATTTATATAGTTGAAAAGAGAACTTAATGTATGTGTCAGATATGCTGATCAAATGATAAAGTAGAGGAAAATCGAGCCTCACCCTTTTATGCAGGCAGTGAGAGGAGAGGGACATTGCAGTTTTTAGAGGCAGATGGAATTTGAACAACTAATAAATCAGGTTTTGAAACATTGAGGAACAACTTATTTCAATGCATATGGTGTTGGATCTTAGACAAGATAGTACTGGGAGTAAAAATAGATTAAGCAGCATCAGAAGTCCATTGTACCTAAGTATCATCTGCATAACAATATTTAAATACATTTCATGGCACCAAACTCAGAAATTTAATAAATAAATAATTATAGTGTGCCAAGAGGCGCCTTCAAGATCTCCATGGAGTTATACATGAAAGAGATCAGAGTGAAATTGTATTACCACACGCATTCTCTGATCATTCTAATATTTCCGTCCCCATTGTGTTTTAAGAAGATCAGAAGGCTATAATCACTTTATAGATTTCTCATAAAAAGCATTAACAGAAGAAATGCAAATGATCATAATGGACAAATTTGCATCAGTGCGTGTGAGCCTGCTTCATGCTTGGAATGTAGCTGCACAGCTTCTCTTTGTTCACAGAATGATAGAAAATGAACCACGTCAGAAAACTACATGCAGCTTCAGTATAAAAATAGATTTTAGAAAAGCAAACTAGTGTGGCTCTGAAGTTTTAATTTATTAATTTGCCAAATAAGAATGTAGAGGGACAAGCAAAAATTTATGATTTTAAGAAATTAAGTCATCTTTTATTGACTTTTTTTTTTTTTTTGCTCAGTTATCAAAATTTTATTCTTGAGTATTTCTCAAAGAATATAAAGACCAAATATTATTATGGAATCTTGCAGGATATTGTATTAGTTCAATTGTCTTGATTAGTTTAGTCTGATTTTTTTTTTTTTTTTTTTTTTAAATCACATGCTCCCCATCCTGAACCCTCCTCCCTCCCAACCTCCCCATACCATCCCCCTGGGCCTTCCCAGCGCACCAGCCCCAAGCATCCAGCATCGTGCACTGAACCTGGACTGGCATCTCGTTTCATACATGACATTTCACATGTTTCAATGACATTCTCCCAAATCTTCCCACCCTCTCCCACAGAGTCCATAAGACTGTTCTATACATCAGTGTCTCTTTTGCTGTCTCGTATACAGGGTTATCGTTACCATCTTTCTAAATTCCATATACATGCGTTAGTATACTGTATTTATGTTTTTCCTTCTGGCTTACTTCACTCTGTATAATAGTCTCCAGTTTCATCCACCTCATTAGAACTGATTCAAATGTATTCTTTTTAATGGCTGAGTAATACTCCATTGTGTATATGTACCACAGCTTTCTTATCCATTCATCTGCTGATGGACATCTAGGTTGCTTCCATGTCCTGGCTATTATAAACAGTGCTGCGATGAACATTGGGGTACACGTGTCTCTTTCCCTTCTGGTTTCCTCAGTGTGTATGCCCAGCAGTGGGATTGCTGGATCATAAGGCAGTTCTATTTCCAGTTTTTTAAGGAATCTCCACACTGTTCTCCATAGTGGCTGTACTAGTTTGCATTCCCACCAACAGTGTAAGAGGGTTCCCTTTGCTCCACACCCTCTCCAGCATTTATTATTTGTAGACTTTTGGATCGCAGCCATTCTGACTGGTGTGAAATGGTACCTCATAGTGGTTTTGATTTGCATTTCTCTGATAAAGAGTGATGTTGAACATCTTTTCAAGTGTTTGTTAGCCATCTGTATGTCTTCTTTGGAGAAATGTCTATTTAGATCTTTGGCCCATTTTTTGATTGGGTCATTTATTTTTCTGGAGTTGAGCTGTAGGAGTTGCTTGTATATTTTTGAGATTAGTTGTTTGTCGGTTGCTTCATTTGCTATTATTTTCTCCCATTCTGAAGGCTGTCTTTTCACCTTGCTAATAGTTTCCTTTGATGTGCAGAAGCTTTTAAGTTTAATTAGGTCCCATTTGTTTATTTTTGCTTTTATTTCCAATATTCTGGGAGGTGGGTCATAGAGGATCCTGCTGTGGTGTATGTCAGAGAGTGTTTTGCCTATGTTCTCCTCTAGGAGTTTTATAGTTTCTGGTCTTATGTTGAGATCTTTAATCCATTTTGAGTTTATTTTTGTATATGGTGTTAGAAAGTGTTCTAGTTTCATTCTTTTACAAGTGGTTGACCAGATTTCCCAGCACCACTTGTTAAAGAGATTGTCTTTAATCCACTGTATATTCTTGCCTCCTTTGTCAAAGATAAGGTGTCCATATGTGCGTGGATTTATCTCTGGGCTTTCTATTTTGTTCCATTGATCTATATTTCTGTCTTTGTGCCAGTACCATACTGTCTTGATAACTGTGGCTTTGTAGTAGAGCCTGAAGTCAGGTAGGTTGATTCCTCCAGTTCCATTTTTCTTTCTCAAGATCGCTTTGGCTATTCGAGGTTTTTTGTATTTCCATACAAATTGTGAAATTATTTGTTCTAGCTCTGTGAAGAATACTGTTGGTAGCTTGATAGGGATTGCATTGAATCTATAAATTGCTTTGGGTAGTATACTCATTTTCACTATATTGATTCTTCCAATCCATGAACATGGTATATTTCTCCATCTATTAGTGTCCTCTTTGATTTCTTTCACCAGTGTTTTATAGTTTTCTATATATAGGTCTTTAGTTTCTTTAGGTAGATATATTCCTAAGTATTTTATTCTCTTCGTTGCAATGGTGAATGGAATTGTTTCCTTAATTTCTCTTTCTGTTTTCTCATTATTAGTGTATAGGAATGCAAGGGATTTCTGTGTGTTGATTTTATATCCTGCAACTTTACTATAATCATTGATTAGTTCTAGTAATTTTCTGGTGGAGTCTTTAGGGTTTTCTATATAGAGGATCATGTCATCTGCAAATAGTGAGAGTTTTACTTCTTCTTTTCCAATTTGGATTCCTTTTATTTCTTTTTCTGCTCTGATTGCTGTGGCCAAAACTTCCAAAACTGTGTTGAATAGTAATGGTGAAAGTGGGCACCCTTGTTTTGTTCCTGACTTTAGAGGAAATGCTTTCAATTTTTCACCATTGAGGATAATGTTTGCTGTGGGTTTGTCATATATAGCTTTTATTATGTTGAGGTATGTTCCTTCTATTCCTGCTTTCTGGAGAGTTTTTATCATAAATGGGTGTTGAATTTTGTCAAAGGCTTTCTCAGCATCTATTGAGATAATCATATGGTTTTTGTTTTTCAATTTGTTAATGTGGTGTATTACATTGATTGATTTGCGGATATTGAAGAATCCTTGCATCCCTGACTTTTTATGTTATAAGTGAAGTAAGGAAGTTTTCTTTTGGTTTATTTTTATAAGGCATTTTTAGTAGAAGATGCTTAAAGTTTCTATAGCAGAATGTTCCTTGGAGTTTGTTTTAAACTAGATTCTGGATCTTGAATATCGAACACTTTAATCTGAGACTGTTTTTTGGTTGGGTAAATTGAGGAAAAAGACAGAAATTCTCATATTCCTCACAGTTCTCTAGGTTAACAATATGCTTGATTGTGTCATTTGAGTTTGACTTTCTCAAAATGGTGTTATATTATTGTGTTCATCAGTTATTGAACACTTAGCTAGGAGATAAAAAGACCCTGCCTTTTTTTTTAAATTTAAATTTATTTATTTTCATTGGAGGCTAATTACTTTACAATATTGTATTGGTTTTGCCATACATCAACATGAATCCGCCAAAGGTGTACAGGTGTTCCCCTGCCTTTAAGATGGTCACAGTTCCTGGGAAGAGAGTGTGCAACACATTTAACTGAAAAATGCAATGAAATTAAAGATGACATAAAATAGTAAAATATGAGATCCATAAGATTAGCTTGGCAGAACAATTATTTGTTCTGGGCCCTGAATTATAAAACTTTTCTCTAAATATGATAAACTTGCAACAAACTTGTATCCAATTATGATATTTTTACTTTCAGCCTGCCTTATGGTTTGGAGGGATACTATAAGCGTATGTTAAGTCAGCTTACTTTTGAGTCCATTGAATGCCACCACTGAAGCAACTCTTGTTAAATGTAATGCTTCTGATGTTGTCCATTGACTGTCATGCTGTCAAGCCTTCTACTTTGCCTAAACCGTGGCTTCCTGAGTGTGTTCTATTTGCCAGGCCACTACTCAGTAAAAGAGACCTAAAATGACTAAAGGCAGGTGTTTGCCTCGAGGGAGTCCCCTGTAATAAAAGAGCAATCAGTAGTGTAGATGCAGTGAAGGAGCAAGGTCAAACAAGAACTGTGGCAAGGTCTCGTGGCTTTGTGTAAGTACTTTGGAGTTGGAGAATACTATCCACGGTTTTGACTTGAGTAGTTAAACTTTGTTACTATTCTTCGTTTGCAATGATGAATATATATGTAATGTTCAGCCATGATGAAACTGGATTCATAGAGGGTGTTTACTAACTCTGCTGGATCGAGGGAAAATGAATACATGTTTTTTGTCTTAAATTGTCCTTGAGTTATGATAGATTTATGTCCCTGTAAGTCCGTCATAAGTTGAAAATACTCGAAGTCAAAAATGAACTTAATACACCTCACTTACAGAATGTCATGACTTTACGCTGCCTACCTTAAGTGTGCTCAGAACACTTACCTGAGCTGGCAGTGGGCAAAATCATCTAACGCAAAGCCTATGTAACGAATGTTGAATATCTCATGCAGTTTATCAAATACTGTACTGACGTGAGATACAGAATGGTTGCCTGGGTACAGAATGGTTGTTCACCTTGTGATCCTGTGGTGAGTGGCAGCTACATTCACTGCTGCTGTCGGGCATCCTAAGGGAGCATTGTATTGCATATCACCAGCTCAGGAGGAGAAACTAGGGCTTCTCTCCCTGTCCCACCACCAAAGAGCTGATTATTCAGCATTTTCTAACGTATCAGTGGTTATAGTCAGTAAAGACTATATACTATTTTGCTGTCTTCTATTTTATACTGTATAACATTTTATATATTAATACTATTTACTAATTTATAGTGTGTAGTATTTTATGTGTGTGTGGGCTTAGTCGCTCAGTCGTGTCTGACTCTTTGTGACCCCATGGACAGTATGTAGCCTGCCAGGCTCCTCTGTCCATGGGATTCTCCACGCAGGAATACTGGAGTGCGTTGCCATGCCTTCCTCCAGGGCATCTTCCCCACCCATGGCTCGATCCCAGGTCTCTTGTATTGCAGTCAAATTCTTTACTGTCTGAGCCACCAGGGAAGCCCTTGGTATTTTATAGTACCTGTAAAATGAGAGGTTCAAATGCTGCTTCATTGCTCTGTCCCTTTAGAATTCAAAAAAAAAAAAAAAGCACACTTTGTTTTTATATTGCTTTATGATCATTTGCTCTTTAATATGAGCAATATTCCTTTTTATTCTTGATATGACTCACCATAACTAGATATAATTAGACATATATTTAGCTTCATGTTTATAATCTATATGACTGTGGCATATAGTGGTAAACTTTCGGGAAGTTGACTGCTACACAATTCTTGGTGATGGTCTTTGACTTAATAATATTTATAGGTTTGATCTCAGTGCATTTTTATGAAATCCCAGAATTTCACCGTTTAAATTGATTCTGACTTCCCAATCATTGCTTTAAATCTCTTTTATGCTACCTCGACAAATGTATATCTGGCTTGTCTCAGGAAAAACAAAAATAAAGATCTTACATTACAAGGGGAAAATCTCTCTCCTAAAACAGGCATTACTTTTTTATGCTCTACTTATCCTTGGTAAAATTTTCCTTTTATAAAGCCCAATCTGCCTTTTTGAAGCTTCTAACCTATTTGTCCTAATACTGTCTCTAAGACCACAGAATGTAATTTTTTTTTTCTCTTTTTCATCGTGTAGCACTTAACAGATCTGAAGAGAACATTCATACTCCTCCCCACTCTCCCATTCCTCTAACCTAGACATCTCCCATTTCTTCTACCCACCTCCCCATTTTAAAAAAATTACTAAGAATAAAACTATGACTTAAACCCGCTTACCTCTGAGGATCTGACTCTTAAAGCTTCTTCATAGTGAGGATTAGCAAAACACAACCAATTCCATGTTACAATAGCTATTACTTACACGGTGCTGTATAAAATTTTAGAAAGAGGTTCACATACTTAATTTTTCTTGTTTTTTATCATAAATCCTTGAGGGAAAAAGGTGTATTTTTATACTGTTTATAGATAAAATACTGTTTATAGATACAATAAATGGAGATTGGAAAAGTTGAAATGCCTTGACCAAGGATAGACACATAGAGAGGAAGTAGTGAAGTTGGGATTTGAATCCAAATCTGACTCCAGAAACTTCTTTTCTGTTTACACCTGAGGCCTCTGGTCTAAGGGTGCCTGTGCAGCCCTGGCATTGCTTGTTAAAGTTTTGTCTTCATGTATACGTGCATTTTTTTCTGAGAAAAAGATCCATAGAAGGTCAGATTCTGAAAAGCTTTTCTAACTTCAACAAGGTGAAATATTTTCATGTTGCCTGCCTCTCTGAAAGTGTGTGCATGCATGCTAAGTCGCTTTAGTCATGTCCAACTCTGTGTAATCCTATGGACTGTGTAGCCCGCCAGGCTTGTCTGTCTTTCAGATTCTCCAGGCAAGAATACTGGGCTGGTTGCCTTGCCTTCCTCCAGGGGATCTTCCTGACCAAGGTATTGAACCTGTGTCTCTTTATGTCTCCAGCACTGGCAGACGGGTTCTTTCCCACCAGCACCACCTGGGAAGCCCTCTCTGAAAGTTTACTCATCAAAAAATTATTTACAAATAGAATCTTCAGTAAATAAAAGATGTGGCTTTATTACTTCCCTTCTTTTAGAGATACAGCTTTCATTGAGATTCATGTCATCGAGTAAAGATCCTTCCCTTTGGCTGAATCACTGGGCTGTATTATGTGAATATGTATGTAATAAACATCATACATGGGCTTCCCTGGTGGCTCATTGGTAAAAAATCCTGCCTGCAATGCAGGAGATGCACGTTCAGTCCCTGCATTGGGACGATCCCCTGGAGGAGAAAGTAGCAACCCACTCCAGCATTCTTGCTGGGATAATTCCATGGACAGAGGAGCCTGGTAAGCTATGGTCCATAGGGTTGCAAAGAGTAGGACACAACTGAGCGCGCACACACACACACACACACACACACACACACACCCCTCTTACCTGGTAAGCTATGGTCCATAGGGTTGCAAAGAGTAGGACACAACTGAGCGCGCACACATACACACACACACACACACACCCCTCTTACCCTTTTTCACTTTTTAGATCTAACCAGATCTCTCTCCCCCTCAACCTTTCTCTTTTTCTCTCTTCCTCTCACACACATGCACATTTTGTATTCTCTTATTACACTTTCCATGTGTTCCAAATTTTAAAATTTAGAAATAATTTATTGTTAGTTTTGTAAACAATAAGAAAATAAATTTTGAAAAACTGTGGTTTATGGAACTTGTCTTATTACTTTATTGCCACACCTCATTAAATAATATTGAACTTCTGTCAGAGTTTAATGTGTGCTATCAATTCACTTTGGTTATTTTGAGTGGGGCTGTGTTTTCGTTTATGTAATAAACTAAAAAGTGGTCTAGGACTCTGAGGTATCAACATTAGGTTGGGAGAACTGTGAAATGCTTAGAAGAGGTTAGATTGGGTATAGATGTAGGAACATTGGTTTTTTGGGGGAAAAAAAGATGAAGGATGTCCAGGATGTTTATTTTCTTGGTAAGATGAAAAAGCAAGGTCATCCAGTAAGAGGGAGGGAGAAGGTGGTATAGTTGGGATGCTTGAGAGTGGGGAAGGGTTGATACGATTGTTGTGAAGAAGAGATGAATTATCCAGAAAAATGTGGTTTACTTACTATGCAGTGTTGAAGGACCCATTTTTGTTAGCCAATATACTTTGTGCGGTGTCTGTTTCTGGCACTGGCTGATAAAACACAGAGATGGCAGGTAATTGGGCTCCTCCATGGCTGTCTTTCATCAGGTCTGATGTATGAAGAGATAGAAGGTTCAGTGATGGTGTTAGCAGAAGTGGGCCTTGCACTATGCAGCTTGAAATCTTGGATGAATAAGGAGGACAATAAAAAGATCACTTTATTATTTTTTAAAATAAAAAAAATGGTAATGAAATGGGAGAAAGATAAAGGAACTATTGATGGGAAGTTGTGATGGAGGTAAAAAAGATTGGGTGAGAAGAGTAGAGTTCATAGTTAGATGGTAAGACTGAGCAGGGACTGAGGGGGTGGGCAACTGTTGCAGGTGGGGTTTATCCAGAAGCAGATACTGAAAGAGTCAAAGGTGCAAGATACCTGATGGGAGTCATCACCTATGAAAGAGTCCAGGGAGGAATTAGGATTTAGCAGAGAGAAAAGTGAAATTGGAGACAGCTTCTTGAGAGCCTCTGCCAGCACAGCAGGGATCAACTGGGTGGATCTTGCCCATCAGAATTGTCTTGCATTGATGTGAAATATCCAGGACTTTATTTATACTTATTCACTGGCTGTGGGCCTCCAGAGGAGGGGCTCTGAAATGGCAGACCCTGAGGTGGCTGGCACCTGGAGCCTGTCTGCTGGAGGGTTCATATATGTGTCCTATGTGGGGCCTGAGGTTGAACAGAGGAAGTCATTGGAGGTGACAGTGTCACAGCTCTCAGTAGCCTTTGTGTTTGATGGGCCAAGCGCGTAAATCTTGACATCATCCTAGATACTGGGGGACCCTCAGGTAAGAAGGAGATTATGGAGCAGAAGTCAAACTCTTAAGTGGTAGGGAAACAAGATAGGTAGGGTGACCCAGCACAGTGGCATGGGCCCTAGAGCCTCAGAATTTTTAAGAAGTTATTTTTCAGATGCTGAAGGTGCAGTGGTCTGGAAGCTGCTTTGGGATACCATGCAGGCTACCGCATCTATCCTCCTGCCTCTGAAGGAGGAAATAACCAGTGCTTCAGAGGCCTGTGCAGAGATGGTGTTCACAGGAGAAAACCAGGGATAACAGAGATTGGAGATTGGAGATTGGAGGAAAGAAGGATCTGAATCTGGAGCAGAGAAATTTGGAGTATTAGAAGGAAGGGAGTAGTGTGGTAACAGATGGTCGCGTCCAAGAGATTGATGACACAGGAATGAGAGATGCAGTAGGCTTTGGGCTAGTGGCCTGTGGTTTTGTCGCCTTTCTCTTGGTTGATGTTGGTCCCAGGAGCTGCAGATCCTGGGTACTGCTTGGCAGAGGGATTTGAAGGAGGCTTCAGTTTGCTTTGAAGAAGATAGGAGTGGCATTTTGAAGCAAGACTTAACATCTAGATAAAAATTAGGGAATGGGTTGTGTTACAGGTTACTCTGAATTTTAAAACACAGAATCTATTTGCATTAAATCACACCACTGTCCTTCTCCAGATATTTCAACAGCTTCCCATTATGCTTAGGATTTAAAGCATCCTTTACTTGACATGACCTGCTGCTATGTGATCTGGCTCTGCCTACCTCCGCCTCCGTTTCATGCTGCTTCTTCACTAGCCTGCTGACACTGGACTCAATGTTCTCTGTGCCCTGAATGTGCCGAGCTCTTGCCTCAGGGCCGTCATACATGTTCTTCCCTTTTAGTTGAACACCCTTGCCCTACTCTTTATGGACCAACTTCCACTCAGCTTTCAGGCTTTGTATAAGTATCACTCTGTCTGACCTTGAAGTGAATTAGCTGCTAATAGATACTAGAGAGATTATTGTTAAGTGTTAGAGAGGTATCATGGTCTCTCCTGTTAATTCTATTCCAGTCTCACAACATAGAAAACAATTTGTAATTACATATGTATTTGTGTGATAGCTTAATGTCTATCTCATAATCCTGTGCTCAACTCCATAAAAGCATAGCTGTATCTTTTTGGATCACTTTTTCCACCCCGTACCTAGCACAACAGCTGGCATGTAGCAGGTTTTCTAATAATTGTTGAATAGTGAATGTTCGGTGCATCCCTATAGTATTATGCTATCTTTAAAATCATGTTCTTAAAAAATAATTAATGACTTGGCAAATACTCAGGATAGACAGTTAGGAGGAGAAAGCTGGCTGGGACAAATATGTACATGGTTTCAGTACTTTATGCGTGTCCTTCAGTTGTGTGCTGGAGTGAGACATTTTAGTGGATTCTCTGTGTAGTGTCTTCCTCAGATTGATATCAACATGGCCAGGTTTCAGGAACTTCATTTTTCATAGGCTTATAGTTGCTGGTATGTAGACTATGTCCTTTCTACTGACGAAATGTATTATTTAAATGAACTCATATTTTATTTGATTTTCATTTTGTATGCCCAGAATGGGCTTACTGGGAAGAAAATAGTTGAGTAAAGCCTTGAAAGGAGGTAAGGAAGTGAGCCATTTAATTCTAGCGTGTTACCAGGCGAAAGGAACAGGATGGACAGAGGCCCTGAGGAAGACACATGCGTGGTATATTCACGAAAGAGCAGGGCAGGACGTGTAACTGGAAGGGGTGGTAGGACTTGAGCCCAGAAAAGGGGCAGATAGTAGAGAATCTTCTAGTCATTGAAAGGAGTTGGGCTTTGACTTCAGGTGAGAGGAACGTTCACCCTAGAGAGGGAAACATTCCAGACAAAGGAACGTACATTCTAGAGAGCAGAAGATTCTGAAGAGAGGGGTAACTGGGTTGGCCTTGTATTTTAACAGGATCACTCTGGCTTGAATGTTGAGAATCTCCTGAAAGGAGGCAAGGATGGAGGCATGGAGACCAAGTATGAGACGAGTAATCAGGAGACAGATGGTGGTGGCTTAGTCTAAAGGAGTAGCAGTGATGAGGGTGGTGAGAAGTGCTGGGATTCTTTGTTTAGAAGGCTGAATGGCCAGGACTGGCTTGATGGATTGGATGAGAAGCATGAACGAGATAGAAGAGGCAGGATAACTCCAAGGTTAACATGAACAACCACAGGATGACGTTACTCTCACTGTTGCCGATACCATGTTTGGTACCTGTAATGTGGTTATGTGTGCTTAGTCACTCAGTCGTGTCTGACTCTTTGCGACCCTTTGGACTGCAGCCCATCATGCTCCTCTGTCCATGGGATTTTCCAGGCAAGAATATTGGCATGGTTACCTTGTCCTCCTCTAGGGGATCTTCCCGATCTAGTGATCGAAACTGCATCTTCTATGTCTCCTGCGTTGGCAGGCAAGTTTTTTCCCATAGTGCCACCTGGGAAGCCCCGTGGTGGGTACTTTAATAAGTACTTGTTGAATGTATTTGCATTTAACCCACCTCCCGTCTTTTTGTACTAATCTCTCTTTAGTTCTGTATTGCGAGAGTGGTGCTGGATCATCTTTTAAAAAAAGTTCACACTGAAGCTATATTCATGGACCATCCATTTCTAGGGCTAAGTCATGCTATCTAGTATCTTCAGAGACTTTTTGTTAGTTACCTCTGCCTCTCGGCTCCCTCCTGAGCTAAATTGACAAATCATTTTTTTGTGCGTTTTAATAAAAGACTTGTTGGTATCTTGCTGCTAAGTCATTTCAGTCGTGTCCGACTCTGTGCGACCCCATAGACGGCAGCCCACCAGGCTCCCCCGTCCCTGGGATTCTCCAGGCAAGAACACTGGAGTGGGTTGCCATTTCCTTCTCCAATGCATAAAGTGAAAAGTGAAAGTGAAGTCGCTCAGTTTTATCCGACTCTTAGCGATCCCATGGACTGCAGCCTACCAGGCTCCTCCATCCATGGGATTTTCCAGGCAAGAGTTCCGGAGTGGGGCGCCATTGCCAGTATCTTAGACTTTCGAAAAACAACATGTAAAAAGCAGATTCACCGATCTTTGAAGAACTACAAAAGTAAAATATATTTCCAAGAAGAGGTGGTAGCAATAATTTTATATGATGCATTTAGAAAATATTGATAAGTAACTCCTTTGTTCTGTGACTGAGTCACTATTTTTGATCAGTCAGATGGAGCGTTTATTGAGTACCAATATTCAGTTCAGTTCAGTCAATCAGTCATGTACGACTCTTTGCGACCCCATGAATCGCAGCACGCCAGGCCTCCCTGTCCATCACCAACTCCCGGAGTTCACCCAGGCTCACGTCCATCGAGTCAGTGATGCCATCCAGCCATCTCATCCTCTGTCGTCCCCTTCTCCTCCTGCCCCCAATCCCTCCCAGCATCAGAGTCTTTTCCAATGAGTCAACTCTTCGCATGAGGTGGCCAAAGTACTGCAGTTTCAGCTTCAGCATCATTCCTTCCAAAGAAATCCCAGGGCTGATCTCCTTCAGAATGGACTGGTTGGATCTCCTTGCAGTCCAAGGGACTCTCAAGAGTCTTCTCCAACACCACAGTTCAAAAGCATCAATTCTTTGGAGCTCAGCTTTCTTCACAGTCCAACTCTCACATCCATACATGACCACAGGAAAAACCATAGCCTTGACTAGACGAACCTTTGTTGGCAAAGTAGTGTCTCTGCTTTTGAATATGCTACCTAGGTTGGTCATAATTTTCCTTCCAAAGAGTAAGCGTCTTTTAATTAGGAGTCCTATATTATGTGTTATCTTTGCTAATCTATTTTCTTGTATTATTAATATCAAGGCTACTTTGTAGAGGAACAATGTCATATTTTTTCTGTCAAACAGTTGAAATTTCATGTATCTTTCCTGCCTTCTGTAAGTTGGTTTCCAAGATCAACAGTGATAGGTGTATCATTTTGGAATGCTATTTTTCACTCTTTTAGTACAGTTTATAACACCTTTGTCTCTAACTTTTCGTGTGTTCTTTTTTATACCTCAATCGATATGAACTTCTTGGTGTCATGAACTATGTCTTTTAGTTAGATTTATGTCTCTATGAGATCACTCCTAGGCACAAAACTGCTGAATTCCTGACTATAGATTGAACTCAAATAGTATTTTCCTATTAAATGAGTTTCCATCAGAATTACTTTTTTGAAACCATTGATTATACTGGTTTGTTTAAAGTTCTCATACCTGCTTTGGGGTAAATAATTGAGAAAGGCTTTAGGTTAAAATTGCACAGACATGCCATGAGTTTTGCCCATTTTATTTATCCACATTGGGGAATTCTTGTGATAATAAAGACAGAATCTAAGATGCTTCAGATAAAAAAGAAAGAGCATAAGATAATCATAATTAGATAGTATAAAAATGTCAACCCCAAATGATACTAATTATTTTTTCCTGAAGCATAACTAATATCCCAAAGCAAAAGTACAGTTGATTTTCATTTAAAATCCCATTAGAATTATTACATATGGTGATTATAATAATTGGCATAAATATCTACTTGATGAAGGTATATATATGTTACACAGTGTCAAAAATGTAAATAAAACCATTGAGTAGGATATGTTATAAAGGAAATTTTAGATGGAGGATTTTCTCAAGAATACATTATGTGGTTCATTCTCCTTATTTTATTGATAAGACTCAGAGAGGTTAAGCAACTTACTGCCATATAATTACTTGATCTCAAACTTGGAAAGAGAACTTCATTCTCCTCATCTCATTTTATAATTTACTATATCAAATTCTGGCTTATTATATATTGTATCTTACTATATCAAGTTAATGATTACCTTTACAATGAGCTGTATTTATTGCTTATATTTTTAAATTTTTCTTAGAGTATTTGTAATCTTTATCTTCCGATAACTATGAAGATTAAAGACCAACAGCCAGTGGTAGGGATATCTGAACAGGCTCCAAAGGTGCTTGCACTGGAATAACTGAATTCAGAGGGGAAGTTATTTGTAGACAGTTCTGTGAAGAGTAAGTTCTCTGGAGACTTATCTTTATAGCAGTATGACTCGTACTTTCCCTTTACTTCCCAGGAAAAAAAAAATTTAATGTTGGATAAAACACTTAAAAGGTGTTAAGTTGCTTTGATGAGTTGGCAAGTGAGTTAGGATAATTGAAGCAAAAAACATAAAAGGAATGCAGAAAAATATTAAAGAAAGTACTACCAAGGTAATTTTCATCCTGAGGGTATTTGCCAAACCTGAGTGAACTTGCAAGACACAGAATAGAAGCAAAACGCAGAACCTGCCCAACCTGGGGCATCTAGTGGAACACACCCCCAGCCTCTACATAGAGTATATGGATCATCTAGACATACAGTCTATTTTCCATAATCTCTCCACCTCCCGTAAGGGACTCATAGGCCAAAGGGAGGGAAAATTGCTTAAAAAAAAAAACAGCTTCATTGTTAAAATATACATCCTCTGGGGGATGTGAGAAAATTTCAGAGTGAGAAGTTAGTTTACAGTGGGTTCCAGGTTGGTAGTACCCTTAAGTAAACTAGTAGACACTATCACATGTTTTCCGGTAGAACATACCTTCTCATCAGGCCTCAAAGAATTGCTCAGGATAAATTTCTAAGGGAATGATCTTACGAAATATACATACAGAATACACATAGGATGAAAAGTTCCAGGAAGAACATTCAGCTGGCGGGGAGTGTGGTGCAGGCCTGCCCTGGTGATGCAGTGGTTAAGAATCCTTTGCAATGCAAGGGAGGCAGGTTCGATCCCTAGTGGGAGAACTGAGATGCCACGTGCCGTGGGGCAACTAAGCATAAGCCTGAGCGCTGCAACTACGACTAGGCTCAGCCAAAAGTAAATAAGTAAATCTTGAAAAATAACAGATTTAAAAAGAAAATAAGATTCAGCTGAGGTGAGAGACAAAAGAATCAAATCAGCAAAGACTTCAGTATTGTAATTATGAGGCACTTCAGTTCAGTCGCTCAGTCATGTCTGACTCTTTGTGACTCCATGAATCTCAGCACGCCAGGCCTCCCTGTCCATCACCAACTCCCAGGTTCACCCAAACTCATGTCCATCGAGTCGGTAATGCCATCCAGCCATCTCATCCTCTGTCGTCCCCTTCTCCTCCTGCCCCCAATCCCTCCCAGCATCAGAGTCTTTTCCAATGAGTCAACTCTTCGCATGAGGTGGCCAAAGTACTGGAGTTTCAGCTTTAGCATCATTCCTTCCAAAGAAATCCCAGGGCTGATCTCCTTCAGAATGGACTGGTTGGATCTCCTTGCAGTCCAAGGGACTCTCAAGAATCTTCTCCAACACCACAGTTCAAAAGCATCAATTCTTCAGTGCTCAGCTTTCTTCACAGTCCAACTCTCACATCCATACATGACCACAGGAAAAACCATAGCCTTGACTAGACGGACCTTTGTGGACAAAGTAATGTCTCTGCTTTTGACTATGCTATCTAGGTTGGTCATAACTTTCCTTCCAAGGAGCAAGCGTCTTTTAATTTCATGGCTGCAATCACCATCCGCAGTGATTTTGGAGCCCAGAAAAATAAAGTCTGACACTGTTTCCACTGTTTCCCCATCGATTTCCCATGAAGTGATGGGACCAGATGCCAGGAGGCACTTAATACAGACTTATATCACAATGTTGTTTTAATTTATAACCTTTTGCCATAATGGGCTTCTACCTTTCAGATCTTTTCCTTGCCTCATTCCAGTATCTGTACATTTTTAATAGCTGCATCATATTCTAGTAGTAGATATAATTAATATCTATAAATCTATCTATATCTATAAATGTTTATATCAGTTACATGCATATTTGTGTGTATGTTTGTCATTGGTTCTCTATTCTGCATTTTAAGTCATTTTTTTTGAAGTTTAATATAGTGTTTTGTGATAAACATCTTTGTTGGTCAAATCTGAAATTAATCATGATTTTTTTTTTTATGGAACCTAGGTGGAAATTCCTAGAAATTTTTGGGGTTTAGTAGTATAAACTGTTAACATTTAGGGTTATGTGCTTTTCAACAATCATGACTGATCAAATGAAAAATTTAAATTTGAGAATAAGTACAAGATATAATTTTGCCAGAAAAATGGAGCAAACATGAGTATAAAAATGCACTACAAATTTATTCTTTTTTGGTAGGTCGCTGACATTGAACTTGCTGCATTTAATGCAGGACAGAGGTTAAGATTTCAAACATAATAGGCTCATTAAAAAAAATGATTGTCATTATTTCAATTGTAGATGAATGAGAATAATGTATTTTTTAAAAATAATATTGTATTCCAGTAGAGTATAAAACATGTATTGGTCATTGAGAGCTGCAAGGAATGGAAAGTCTAAATAGGTTGTAAAACACTGATTATTTTTATCAGTTATTGGTTGAGCATCGGGTATGCACGATCCTATATTGTACGCTACATAACAATAGACAAACAAAATGCCTCTGCCAGGTCTAGTTCTGAGTGTTGATCATGTCATGGTTCATGTTTAGCTGACTTGAAAGACCAGTTTTGTTCCATTGAGAATATTGCAAGAATTGTTGCTTAGGGGGCCTGGAAAGTTGACTACTGCTGATTAAACCTAAACAGTGACTGGTAAAGGTATTTCAAGCCACCTGTGCTTCAGTCATCCAGATGCTTCCAGCGATCCATGAAATAATGTTGTTTCTGTTTAGATTCCAGCCCTGATTGTCTTTGTCAGCGAGCTAAACGCTACCATGTTGTGCCACTTGTGTTTCGACTCTTAATTTGTATTTGAGGAGACCTTTATCTCTCTTACTTCTGATAGTCATTTTAGGGTTTTATACTTTATACCTGTCACATCAGGCCCTGCAAAATAATTCTCCTTTCAAACTTTGGGAGTGCTTAGACTTAATCATGTCTCTGAGTGTGAAGACAGTGACAGCATTTAACAATACCATTTCTTCCAAATGAACTGGTATATTTATGCACTAATCATTTCCAGTGGCCTGGGCTCTATCGTAGACCATTTCACAGGCAAAATAAGATTGATGGGCCCAATCTGTTTTCAGCTTGGTGCTTATTCGCACCATAAATCTACCACCCAGCTGGCAAGACATCATCAGAAGACTCGTGACTAGTCAAACATACGTGTTAGGTCAGCACTGCGATGGGCTCGTCTGATTAGAGATCTTCACTGCATTCTGTCATCTTTCATATCACTCCTGCTTTATGTTAACAAGAACTACTGAGCAAACAGTAAAATCTTCTGCAATCTGAAACTTGAGTAAGGAGAGAAACCTTATTGTTTGTTTTAATCATGGCTGATGAACCAACACGGGAACAGTACAGGAAGCACAGATAGTTACCAAATTGTACCAATGCCTGAATGCTTGTGCCCTGCTTGTCACCTGTGACACATGGTAATGCTTTGTTAATGATGGAAACAGACAAGGCTGCCCCTACAGGGGGGCTTCCCAGGTGGCTTAGTGGTAGGGAGTCCACCTCCCAAACAGGAGACTCAGGACACACAGGTTCGATCCTTGCATCTGGAAGATCCCCTGGAGGAGGAAATGGCAACCCCCTCCAGTATTCTTGCCTGAAAAATCCCATGGACAGAGGAGCCTGGTGGGCTATAGTTCATGGAGGCAAAAAGAATCTGACATGACCTCGTGACTTAAGTCAGAGAAGGCAATGGCACCCTACTCCAGTACTCTTGCCTGGAAAATCCCATGGACAGAGGAGCCTGGTAGGCTGCAGTCCATGGGGTTGCTAAGAGTTGGACACGACTGAGCGACTTCACTTTCACTTTTCACTTTCCTGCATTGGAGAAGGAAATGGCAACCCACTCCAGTGTTCTTGCCTGGAGAATCCCATGGACGGAGAAGCCTGGTGGGCTGCAGTCCATGGGGTCACACAGAGTCGGACATGACTACAGTGACTTAACAGCAGCATCAGCAGTGACTTAAGCAGCCGCAGCCACTTCAGGAATTAGCAGATGGGGTCTAAGGCTAGTGGGAGAGGGTTTTTCTGGAGAACAAAATACATTTCCTCTGAGTGCTGACCATTGCAGCACACAACTCAGACACACACACACAAACACATACACATTCAGATTTTAAAATAATTATTTAAAAATATTATATGAACATTAGGGCATAGACTTTTTGGAAAATAGTCTGCTAGTTTCTCAAAATGTTAAATGTAGATTTACCATATGATCCAGGGTTCAAATTCTAGGTATATACTGAAGAGGAAATGTATGTCCACAGAAGACTTATCCATGGGTGTTCATAGTGACATTGTTCATAATGGCCAGAAAAGTGGAACTACCCACATGTTTATCACTTGGTAAATATATATGTGTGGTATATACCTACAATGGAATAAATAGTCAGCCATAAAATGAAATGAAGTGCTATACTCATAAATGGGCTTCCCCAGTGGCTCAGCGGTAAAGAATCTGCCTGCAATGCAGGAGCCTCAGGAGATGCAGGTTCGACCCCTGGGTCAGGAAGATCCCCTGGATGAGGGCGTGGCAACCCACTCTAGTGTTTCTTGTCTGGAGAATCCCATGGACAGAGGAGCCTGGCGGGCTGTGGTCCATAGAGTTGTAGAGTCAGACACACTGATGCGACTTAGCACACATGATTGGTAAATTGTGCAGTGTGGACGAACTTTGAAAACATTTTGCTAGGAAACCAGGGCCCCCAAAATAAGGTTGGAACTCCAGCTTACATACGTGAGAATCTCTGAGCTGGATATACCTGACTAGCCACAAAAATATTTATAATAGATGAAAGATAATTCAAACTAGAAGAGCTGTTAAAGAGTGGAAAGAGAAAAAAAGTATCAATGCAGTCTCCTGCTGTAGCCTTAAAATAAAGGGAGTTGGAAGATAATGTCACTAAGATAGGAATGCTCCTCACCGATGGTCAGTTAAAGTTCCCTTGTGCCTTATCGATCAACCATTAAAAAACCTGCATGCAGTGACTGTGGGTCCTTTGGTAATTGGCTCATACCTCACATTATGCTCTTCTTAGAGCACGCATCTCAAACTCCATTCCAGAAGCAGTCGGGTCTGTTTTGACTTATGCTCATGAAGCGCTCCAGGTGAACACGCTTTATAGATGGCTCAGAATGAGTTATTAATAACCTTAAAAACCGTTGTGTCATTTCTCCCTGTTCCTTGTCATCCCAGCCTCCAAAACCTCTTCTCATTTATTGTTAGGAAGATAATTAAGGAACCGGTGTTTTTTTTTTTTTTTCCTCCTGTTTTAAGCTAAGAGACCACCCGCCCAAATAATAGATTATTATAAATTTCACTTGTTACTTAGGAGCAAGAGTGTATTCAGTTCTTGAGCTACAAAATGTGATTTTTTACTTTCTAGTAAGAATCATTTCATGATCTTTAACAGAAAATCTAGGCGAGATTGTCTTAACTTGAAGCAACACTCAGATGACTTCCTTGCTTCCCAGCAGCCTGCTTCTGGTGAAGTTTCCAGAAAATAAGTTAATGCAGTGCACAGTACTGTATTGTTCTTTGTGCTTCAAAACACATACTGTTTATCCTCACAATAACCCATCATTGGGCAGTCCCTTATTTAGATGGTTCTTTCCCTACATGATACCTTATATACCTAGTGAGTGACTCGAGGTAGAACCCAAAAGGACTTCCCTTTTCCCTCTCTCAGGGATCCGGTCCTTGGAATTTCCTTTCTTTCTTTCATTTCTCATTCTTACCCCCAGTCAATGACTGCCCATGCTTCTGACAGGGAAGAATGGCATCCTGAAAGATGCCATATCATCCCTATTTCATTATAAGCTTTGAGGACCACAGGAATCCACCAGCATCACTTGCTTTTCTCACAGGGTTTGCCATGTTCATATTAAATTATAGGTGGTTGGAAGTCAGAGAAGGGAGGATGTTTTTCATGAGTATTAGCCCAGAGTTTATCCTCAGCATTTTCAAGGATTACAGAGGGCAAGAGAAATGGAGACAAAGGTATGGTATGATTGAAATGTACTAACAGTGAAAGTTAAATATTACCAAAAAAAAAAATGCGAAATTAGAGATGTGTTAATTATCTGCTGCTGCTACTGCTGCTAAGTCGCTTCAGTTGTGTCCGACTCTGTGCGACCCCATAGATGGCAGCCCATCAGGCTCCCCCGCCCCTGGGATTTTCCAGGCAAGAATACTGGAGTGGGTTGCCATTTCCTTCTAGATGGGGCAAATCCTTTCATGATGGACTATTATGGTATATATTTTAAATATCTTATGGTGTTAAATGTATCTTAATAAAGATGAAAATAAAAAGTATAGACAAGGTTTTAAGTTAAAAAATAAAAACCTTCATTTACATATTAGGACTGCTCATTTATTGTGAGACCTTTGAGACCCTTTCATCTTCCCCTTTTCATTTGTTGCTAAACTTAAAAATACACAAGACAATATATGGGCCTTAAATGAATAGACATGTAGAACTGACCTGTAGTAACAGTTAAAAAAAATAATAATAAAAAGCACCAACAGCAGCAAGGAAGGCTTATTGGAATTGTTTGCTTAAAAGGAGAAACATTTAAAAAAAAAATGAGCTTCTATCTGTGTTTAGGCATTAATACAAGCAGACTGTACAAGTTCCGTCCTCAAAGGTGTCAGCCCTTTCTTGTCTTTCTCCCTTCATGTCCCTGGACCTCCAAGGAGCCATCAGGAGTAGTTTGAGTTTGGAGGGGTTATGATATCCTCTACTGGCTAGTCCAGAGAGAGGGGGGAAAAGTAGAATTCCAATTCTTGTTGTATCAGAAAGTGTTATTTCTGGCCTCAGTTGAACCATTAAATGCCTTTCCCCTGAAACATTTTCTGCATGATGGTTTTATCCATAAAATGTTGTTTTTCTTAAGCTTCACTTGCATTTTTGATCAAGAGGTTTCTTTGTGCATTGACTTGGATAACCAACTGTGATATTTATGGTGTTGATTACATGGAAAATGCATTTTGTGTGTCAAGCTACTGTAAGACCAGGGTTGTTTGTCGTTTAATCAGTCGTCAACTTGTGTCCAACTCTTTTGCAACCCCATGGACTGTGCACAAGGCCGTCCCAAGTGACTTAGTAAAGCATCCACCTACCCATGCAGGAGACAGAAGAGACAGGGATTTGATCCCTGCATCAGGAAGATCCCCTGGAGGAGAAATGGCAACCCACTCCAGTGTTCTCGCCTGGAAAATTCTGTGGACCGAGGAGCTTGGTGGGCTACAGTCCACGTTATCATTGTTGTTCAGTTGCCAGTTCGTGTCCACCTCTTTTGCAGGACCGTGGACTGCAGCCCACCAGGCTCCTTTGTCCAAGAGATTTCCCAGGCAAGAATACTGGAGTGGTTTGCCATTTCCTTCTCCAGGGCATTTTCTCAACCCAGGGATTGAACCCAAGTCAAAACCTGCATTGCAGGCAGGTTCTTTACCAGAGTCACCAAGGAAGTCCCTAAAGAAAAAAAATCAGGATTTGCTGTCCTGTGTCTCTCATCATCTACATCATTTGATTCAACCTGTGAGTTTCTTGGAACTATAAAATGTTAAGCACAGGGGACTTCCCTGGTGGTCCAGTGGTTACCAATCCACCTTGCAATGCAGGAAACGCAGGTTCGATCCCTGGTCGGGGAACTAATTCCCATATGCCTGTGAGCAGCTGATCCCACGCACCACAACAAAAGATCCTGCATGACCCGAAGGCCCCAACTTGCTGCAACTAAGACCTGACGCAGCCAACAAAGACCCTTTTAAAAAATATTTAAAACATCGTAGCATATATAGTTGGGAAAAAATTGTTTGAATTCTGGACTTTGCATGTGTGTGACCTTGAGCAAGACACATCTCCCAAGCCCCTTGCTGCTGCTGCTTTGACACTTCAGTCGTGTCTGACTTTCTGCGACCCTCTGGACTGTACACCACCAGGCTCCTCTGTCCATGGGATTCTCCAGGCAAGAAAACTGGAGTGAGTTATCTTACAGGGATACTATTATTACCCCTCCCTTGACCTTATTCCTACACCCTGTGTAATACTTTGTACCTGTCTTAATTGTGAACCATGTAACATTACAACTAGCTAGGAATAAAATATAATTGAGCAATGAAATATAGGCAAGTCATTGACATAACTTATGGTGGAAATAACTAATTTATTTCTATTTTGTAGATTATCTTCTACAAAAAGTATTTTAAATGAATATAGTTTTGTAGCACTTTATTGAAACATGGATTCCTCACTGAGCATACTTCATGCAAAACACAACTGCTTGTTCTTGTGTGGTTTGTACATAGAATTCAGTCGGTCTGAAAGAAATATTCTTTATCATTTTCCATTTTTCATTTGCTTATTCATGTACTTTTTAATTGAAGTGTAGCTGGTTTACAATATTATGTTAGTTTCAGGCATAGTAGTAGTAATAGTGTTAGTTGCTCGATTGTGTCCAACTCTTTGCTACCCCATGGACTATAGCCCGCCAGGCTCCTCTGTCCATGGGATTCTCCAGGCAAGAATACTGGAGTGGGAGATGTTTGGAGAGAGTAACATGGAAACTTACATTACCATATATAAAATAAATAGCCAATGGGAATTTGCTCTATGTCTCAGGAAACTCAAACAGGGGCTCTGTATCAAACTAGAGGGGTAGGATGGGAGGGAGGTTCAAAAAGGAGGGGATATATGTATACCTATGGCTGATTCATGTTGAGGTTTGATAGAAAACAACAAAATTCTGTAAAGCAATTATCCTTCAATAGAAAAATAAATAAAATTAAAAAAAAAATAAATAAAGAATACTGGAGTTGGTTGCCATTCCCTTCTCCAGAGGATCTTCCTGACCCAGGAATTGAACCCAGGTCTCCTGCATTGCAGGCAGATTCTTTACTGTTTGAACTATAGGGAAGACCAAATTTCAGGCATATAGCCAAGCAGCTCATTTATGTACATATATATTTTTTGAGATTATTTTTCATTATAGGCTACTATGGGATATTGAATATAGTTTCCTGTGCTTATTCATGCGTTTATTTAATAAACATTTGCCAAGTGCCTATTATGTACCAGAAATTATTTTAGGAACAAAGGTTACATCTATGAACAATAGTCTGTAAAAAGTATTGTTGCTGATAATTATGCACTAGGTAAGAGTTGAGTCTAAAAGATGATCCTTTCCTCCAAGTGGCTTATTGCCTGTATTTTCCTCCCAGACCCAATAGCAGCAGAATATCATCACCAATCTTGATTTTCTTGACTTGTCCATAATGTAAGTCGTTTGAGGGTAAGGGTAAGTGTTTTATCTTTGTGTGCTTCTTAATCTAGCACTGAACATCAATCTCGTGTGCAGACCCTTGTTACAGGTTTGGTGGTGCTGGGAGCAGCAACAGCAGCATGAAGTCACAGAGGTAATTTGTGCTTTAAGAATAGGTACTTTCTAAAGGACTTAATCTTTTAAAAGCCCTCTTGTGACAGCTGTGAATTGAGAGAACTCTGAGACCATTCATCTGGCTCATGGAACCAATTTAAAACCCTATTTTTTAATGCAATCAGGAATTCCATATTTTTTGTACTGTATGCATTTTCATAATTCTTAGAAAGTATTTATGAAGCAAAATATTTGCTGTAAAAATGTTCCCCTTCCAGTCATAAAAAAGAATGAAGTAATGCCATTTGCAGCAACATGGATGCATCTAGAGATAAACATAGTAAGTGTAGTAGATCAGACAAAGACAAATATGTGATATCACTTATGTGTGGAATCTAGAAAAAAATGATACAGATGAACTTATTTGGCAGAGACACTCACAGACACAGAAAACAAACTTTTGGTTACCATTCAGGATAGAGGGGTGTCGGGGGCCGTGTTGGGAGAGGTAAATTAGGAGTTGGGATTAACATATACTTGTGTGTGTGCGTTCTCAGTTGTGTCCACCTCTTTTTGACCCCATGGAATTAGGAGTTGGGATTAACATATACTTCTGTGTGTGCGTTCTCAGTCGTGTCCACCTCTTTTTGACCCCATGGACTGTAGCCCTCCAGACTCCTTCGTCTATGGAATTTTCCAGGCAAGAATAGGGAGTGGGTTGCCATTTCTTATTCCGGAGGATCCTCCCGATCCAGGGAGTGAGCCTGCATCTCTTGCGTCTCCTGTGTTGGCAGGTGGATTATTTACCACCGCACCATCTGGGAAGCCCCAGCATATGCACACTACGTGTATAAATAGGCAAACACCAGGGACCCACTGTTGAGCACTGGGGGTGAGACTCAGTATCTTATAATAAACTATAATGGAAAACAATCCGAAAAAGCAACCCAGGGATCGAACCCAGGTCTCCCGCATTGCAGGTGGATTCTTTACCAGCTGAGCCATAAGGGAAGCCCGCAAAAGTGTGTGTATATGTATTTGTATAACTGAATCACTTTCCTGTACACTTGAAACTAACATAAGATTCTAAATTATATTTCAATTTTTTTTTTTTTAAAGTTAACCTTCACTGTGGTTCTTTTGTATGTGGAAAGGCCAACTTTAAGTCCAGAACACATTAAAAATGTCAGGTGAGGCATAGTGTTTGCTGTGGCTCAGCAAAAATGGCTATCTAATTCTATACTATTTTCGTCTAATCTCTTGGCACAGAGCATTTATCATTTTGACATCTATACATTTAATGTTGATTTTTAAAAAGTTATTTATTTGGTTGCACTGGGTCTTCCTGGCTGCATGAAGGCTTTCTCTTGCTGTGGTGAGCGGGGGCTACTCTTTCGCACAGGCTTCTCTTGTTGCAGTGCATGGGCTCCAGAGTGTTCGGGCTTCAGTAGTCGCAGCAGGGGGGCTCTGTAGCACAGGTGCAGTGGTCGGTTGCTCGGGTTTCGTTGCTCCCAGGTGTGTGGTGTCTTCCTGGACTGGGGATTGAACTCATCCATAGTCCCTGCATTGGCAGGTGGATTCTTATCCATTGTGCCACCAGAAAGTCCTAATACTGATTGTTTTTAGTTGAAAAATGAAGAGAAAGACTGGTTTTCTTCTGTCAGGCTGTAAGTATTCTTAGTAATCGTTTCAAACTTTCAGTGTAATGCTGTTGACTCCAAATAAAGACAAACATGTTTTTATTGATCTCACAAATGATACTGACTAGTACAGTATTGCCTAAAGGATCATGGATAATACTTTTTTAATTTGAACCTTTTGTCCTTTTAGTGTATGTTCCTGTGAGTGTGTGATCATTTAGATCCTTATCTGCTTAGTAATTCTAAAGGGAAAAGTATAATTGTTTATTTGAGATGTACCAGCTGTCAGACACTGTACTGAATGCCCTGGAGTACGTTATCCTACTTCTTAAATCTCTGAAAAAGTTTATTGCAATCTTTGTTTTATAAATGTGAAAGCTGACGCTCCGAAAATTTGAGTGTTCTTGTCACCCTTACACTAGTAGTAGTGTATATCTGGAGTCTGACACAAATCTTTTTGCTTCTTCCCATTGTACCATAGTCCTCTCTGCAGGAACCTTTCTTTCCCTTTCTTTTTGAGATCTTGGTTTTCTATTTTATTAACATGAGTATGTTTATTATAAACTACATCAAATTCTAGCTGAGAAGAAGTTTGGGAGCTAATGACTTATAAGTAGATGGATTCTTAAAGAAGGGCCTAGCTAAGAAGCTATCATCCCGAAGTCACTGGGTGGCCCTGGCACCTTTTGCCGGTCAGCCACTGTCCTGCCTGTTAGGACCAAGATCTATGATGAGGGCATCTCGTCCCCTTCATTCTGCAGAATATGTATTCTACTTGTAGTACGGTTGTCAGTTCCCCGGCCTCTGCAGCCATCCATCATCTCTCCGCGTTTTCCCTGGTGCCTGTCACCTGGCCTGTGACAGTGGGGATTACACTGTGAGCATAATGAATGAAGGGGAAGGATATGCTCTGCCCTTCAACCCCTGTTTTTCTCAGGTTTGAGCAATATGTTCCCCAAGCAAGTTCATGACAACGGCTCCCAGCTTGCTTGATGACCAGAAGGCATGTGAGGAGAGGTGGTAGGTTGTGTTTCTCGTTCAGAATATTGAAAGCTAAACGTCAGAGGCGAGAGACTCACAGACAACACGGTTCTTTGGCTATGGCCTTTACTTTTGGTTCTGATAGCTTTATTTTCAAGACTATTTTCACCAGGTTTGTGCTGTTTATTAGTAATTTAGTAAGCTCGATTTCTCCACTGTGAGTCTCAGTGAACTCCAGGAGTTGGTGATGGACAGGGAGGCCTGGCGTGCTGCGATTCATGGGGTCGCAAAGAGTCGGACATGACTGAGTGACTGATCTGATCTGATCTGAAGCTAGATTTGGACTTGTAGCCTGTAAAGAGGAAATCACATCAAATACAGTGTTAAGGCACTTGGTGATGAACCTGGAAAAGTCTACAGAAGACCTATAGATGAAATTTTGGTTGTCGGAGGAGGTGGGGGTGGGGGGGATTTTTCTGTTCTCTTTTTCTTTTCAATTCTGCCCAGTCTTTACTTTTTGATTAGTTTAACCCTACTGTGTGAATCAGGAATAGTCTTTATGTAACTAACAGGGATTTAGAGGAATTGAAGCAGGTCATCTCTTGATGTATTGTCCTCATGCCTAGTATCGTCACATGTTAGTCCCAGTGAACTCTTCTTCGCACTGACATGTCCAGTGGCTCCAGTGCCTTGTTTTTGGTGTCACATCTTTATGTGTGTTCCTCATATGATGGTCATCAACAAACATTGATTAGGCACACCTACCATTTATAACACTTTGGGGATACAGAGAAGATTGCTGACATGTGTTATGTTCTTGGCAGTTTATGAAGGACTTGCACATAATACTTTCTCATCTAATTCTGATAACATACTACTAAGTTAGGGCATTGTTTCTCCTTCATTCATTCAACAAATATATTTTTTGTAGGTACTTCCTGGGATGTTAACATTCCACAAAGGGAAAAGGTGGCATTAGAATCAGAAAACAGATGACAGTGACAAGAGGCTCACGTTAAGGTTACATGATCTATTTTACAGAAAGTCACTGCTGGACTTCCACGGAGGTCCAGGGGTTAGACTCTGCGCTTCCAGTGCAGGGGGTGTGGGTTCCATCCCAGGTTGGGGAACTAAGATTCCACATGTCACAGAGTGCTGCCCCCCACCCCCCAGAAAAAGTCACAATGGTAATCCAAGTCTGTGCCCTGACTAGTAATGCTGAAGAAGCTGAACGGTTCTATGAAGACCTACAAGACCTTTTAGAACTAACACCCAAAAAAGATGTCCTTTTCATTATAGGGGACTGGAATGCCAAAGTAGGAAGTCAAGAAACACCTAGGGTAACAGGCATATTTGGTCATGATGCACTGGGATGACCCAGAGGGATGGTATGGGGAGGGAGGTGGGAGGGGTGTTCAGGATGGGGAACACGTGTACACCCATGGCGGATTCATGTTGATGTATGGCAAAACCAATACAATATTGTAAAGTAATTAGCCTCCAATTAAAATAAATACATTTATATTAAAAAAAATTCTCCAAGCCAGGCTTCAGCAATACGTGAACTGTGAACTTCCAGATGTTCAAGCTGGTTTTAGAAAAGGCAGAGGAACCAGAGATCAAATTGCCAACATCCACTGGATCATCGAAAAAGCAAGAGAGTTCCAGAAAAACATCTATTTCTGCTTTATTGACTATGCCAAAGCCTTTGACTGTGTGGATCACAATAAACTAAAATTCTGAAAGAGATGGTAATACCAGACCACCTGACCTGCCTCTTGAGAGATCTGTATGCAGGTCAGGAAGCAACAGTTAGAACTAGACATGGAACAACAGATGGGTTCCAATTAGGAAAAGGATTATGTCAAGGCTGTATATTGTCACCCTGCTTATTTAACTTATATGCAGAGTACATCATGAGAAATGCTGGACTGGAGGAAGCACAAGCTGGCATCAAGATTGCCGGGAGAAATATCAATATGCAGATGACACCACCCTTATGGCAGAAAGTGAAGAACTAAGGAGCCTCTTGATGAAAGTGAAAGGAGAGTGAAAAAGTTGGCTTAAAATTCAACATTCAGAAAACTAAGATCATGGCATCTGGTCCCATCACTTCATGGGAAATAGATGGGGAAACAGTGGCTGGCTATTTTTTTGGGCTCCAAAATCACTGCAGATGGTGATTGCAGCCATGAAATTAAAAGACGCTTGCTCCTTGGAAGGAAAGTTATGACCAACCTAAACAGCATATTCAAAAGCAGAGACATTAATTTGCCAACAAAGGTCCGTCTAGTCAAGGCTATGATTATTCCAGTGGTCGTGTATGGATGTGAGAATTAGACTATAAAGAAAGCTGAGTGCCAGAGTATTGATGCTTTTGAACTGTGGTGTTGGAGAATATTCTTGAGAGTCCCTTGGAGTACAAGGAGATCCACGCAGTCCATCCTGAGGGAAATCAGTCCTGAGTGTTCATTAGAAGGGCTGATGTTCAAGCTGAAACTCCAGTACTTTGGCCACTTGATGAGAAGAGCTGACTCATTTGAAAAGACCCTGATACTGGGAAAGATTTAGGGTAGGAGGAAAAGGGGACGACAGAGGATGAGATGGTTGGATGGCATCACCGACTCAACAGACATGAGTTTGAGTAAACTCCGGGAGTTGGTGATGGACAGGAAGGCCTGACGTGCTTTGGTCCATGGGGTTGCAAAGAGTTGGACATGACTGAGGGACTGAACTGAAGTGAATGGCGTTGTGGACATCAGGAGAGGGGCATTTGACAGTTTGGGCTATACCTCCTGGGCCCTAAAGGAATGGTAGGAGACAAGCAGTCTCCCCAGATACAGTCCACTGTGGGCCGAGGCCTTGAGGTAGTCATCGTACAATGTGTTCAGTGTCCGTGAAGATGCTGGTTTGAAGCTGTGTTAATCAGGCCTGTGTGTAATTATTGAGTATCTAAAATCAGAAAGCTTCAGAGTTTTTAGAAACCGTTAGAGGTCATGCAGTCCACTCATATTTGTCCCTTTAAGATATGCTCATAACTCATATTGAGTAGATTAGTGCGTTATTTTCTGTAGATTTATTTGTTTCATAGGAAGTCATTTGAATCATTGATGTTGTTCCTAGAGTGCAGAATTTAACCTGGTTTCTTCTGCGCATGTGCACGTTTCCTTGGTGATTCAATTATGACTTGGTTTTATGATCTTGAGAAGTATTAATAAAGATATTTTTATTCTGTGGGTTTTTTTTTTTTTTTTTTTTGGTCTGTAACCAAATCATATGAAGTTTGGAGGAGGATTTTTATTATAGGACTAGTGTTTGTTGTAACGTTGATTCTCTCCTTTTGTTTCACTTTTAACCAAGCAAAATCATTGACTTAAGAGCAGTGATATCTCCAATGCAAATATAATAATGGATTTTTTTCCCAAATGAGAACAAAAAGCTCATGATTTTGAATCAAGAGCTGTACGTGTCATTGTATTTTCTGTATTTCTTAAGAAAAACCATTCTTTGATCCGTTGGTGGAAATAGCTGATTCAAATGGGATTTGTCTAAACTCTGATGCCTCTGGGAAGTCTTGATGATCCAGGCTTTAGATTTCTTAAGCTTCACATGTTTTTATCAGTCAATTTCTAAGATACCTCAGAGACCATTAAAACAGATAATAAATCAGGTGAGGTTTAGTTATGTTTGGTATCATGAAAAGAACTATAATTAAAAAGAAGCTGTTTAATTCAGAAAAAAAGAAATGCAATATTGTGTGTGTAGATTGTTAGGGTTTTGAAAAAGTCTATTAAATAGCAGCTACCTTCCCTATCTAGAGTTCTGATACTATTATGAAATAATATATGTAAGCAAATGGAAGGTGAAATACCACTTCCACTTTTCTACTGATAGAAGGCAGACTGAAAGTGTAAGCTAGTTTGAGAGCAAAATGAGTTTGCTTGCTGAACATCAGAATTAGACGAATTTGCTTGTTTATAGAAGGTGCTGGACCACTTCATCCTTCTCTGACAAGGTAGGACCTTTTATTTGCTAAACTTAGTGAGACAATGCTGACCTTGTACAGGCATTCTGATTTCTGAAGTGAAATAAGAATGTTGCTAAGCTGTGCATGCCCAGCCTTTTCTTCTGTTTTACCAAAGGAGTTTACTCCCTCAGAGTGAATGAAAGATGGAGAGAGGCCAGAGATTACTTTAATTGAGCTTCATTTTAATGCAAAGAACAGGAATAGTGATCTGGGGGACATTTCTCCCAGCACCCCTCGATGTACATTTGTCACACTGTAAACTCTGAAGTGAGGGTATATCTTCAATTAGTGACGTCTTAATGGCTGTTAACTGGAAAATAGTCATAACGAGTTGTTTTTGCCTCAGTATGTGTGAGCTGAGTGGTTATTCTTCACATCTTAACCCTTCAGTGTTTCAGTCAGTGAACCTGTTAAGGAATATATGAGGAAAGAGTATGAAATTTGGTTGGTATAAGAACACCTTCTCTTTAAACCTTCTAATAGCATTAAGAACTTATCAACATTAAACCTTGCAGAATGGGTATCAGCAGTTTGAAGTAAAATACTGGATGTACTCAAATACTAATAAAGTCTTAAATTTATTTATAAATTATTTGACCTAGTTTTGTAATTTAAACTATAAAGAACCTTCAATAAGAAAAAGAAAATTCTATGTAATAAGGAAGCATTGTATACTTTAGTTAGCAGGATTTCTTTTTTCTTATTGTTGCTTCTAACAGTAGTGTATCTTAAAACTAGTGGGGTTTTAGATTTGATGAAATAAGCTTGGTTAGGTTCATATGGGCCTCTGCTCCAACCTTTGCAGCCTTACCTAGACCAGCCTGAGTGGTCCTCCTTCCTTCCTCTGAACTGTGCTGTCAAAGGTTGACACTGAAAAGTAATTCTTACTGTGCTTCCGTGTTCTCCAAAGTGAAAAATGCTAATCCATTGCTTATTTCACGAGGAAGACTGGATCAAGTCATTCATAATAATTTAGTAAATATTAAAGCCAGCTGTTCTCAAAGTTGATATTCCTTATGATAGTATAACATCCATCAGATAGGCTTTTTTTTTTCTAAGTTCCTATAAGCTGATCTCTTCTCTTTTGCTTTTTTTCTGAAAGGGGGTCCTGATGACAACTTAATTGAAGGTGGAGGAACAAAATTTGTTTGCAAACCTGGAGCCAGGAACATTACCGTCATATTCCATCCATTATTAAGGTAAGTCAAATCCTATGTACTTACTGAAGATCAATATTTTCATTATTTATGCTGATATACTGAATGCCAGTAGGTCTGTCAGCATTGAAACAAATCATAAAAAGACTTTGTTGCATTTTATAGGGCCTCACAATCAAAGTTTGTCAATAGAAAAATAATGTTAACCCTACTAAGTAGCTACTTAGTCTCAAGAGTAATACTTCATAAATATGTTTATTTGATTTTCTTTCTTTCCCATTTCCTGTCCCTCTCCTTGTTACCATCCCTCTCTTTTCCTCCTTAACTGTTTCAGGATTGGCAAAACCCATGGAGAAATCTAACCTGTCACTTGTTTTTGTAAATAGGTTTTTATTGGCACAGTCATGCTTATCCATTTATGTATTTGCCCATGGCTGGGGCACTAGGTACAGAGTTGCATATTTAAAACAGAATCCATATGCCTCACAAAGCTTAAAATATTTTCTTACTGGCCCTTTACGGGAAACAATTGCAGACCCATGATCTGTCTCACTGATTTAAACTAATGACTCAGATATCCTTTGAGAATTAGCAGTTCTCTGAACAAATACGACTTACGAAAACTGAAAAGCATTATATCAATCAATATGGTTTTAAATATTGGAAGATAAAACTTGATGAGTAGAATGAAATCTATCACAATGCTCAGTTTATTGTGATAATGTGATTTAAGAAAATAAGAATCTGTGATACTTCCATTTAAAAAACTTACAAGAACTTCCCTTGGTGGTTCAGTGGATTCTGCACTTCCAATACAGTGGTTATAGGTTAAATCCCTGGTTGGGGAACTGAGATTCCACAATGCTGTGGGAAATATATAGTGTCAATTAATTTATATAATTCATTATATGCTGTGTGTGTGTATATATATATAAATATATATATACATATATAAAGTGCAACATTTAGAATTTCTAAATTAATTAACTATCATATATATCAACTGACTTTAGTAATTAGTTTAGGACTTAACTCTTTTCCAATTACAATTGATTTCTACTTAGTCAGTGTTCCTAATTGTTAGGAAAATGAGAAGATAGCTTAATCATTATAGGCATCTTCTGACCTAGTTCAAACACCATAATTTACTGCTAAGTATACTGTTACTTCAATAAATGTAATCCTAATATTTACATTTGTTTTTAACAATGGAAGAAATCTTTGGGAAGTTTCATTAGCAGTATTGTCACTTTTCAAGAGTTTTTTTATTTTTCCCATAAACTTATTTTTTTCTTTTTAAACATGAAGTTAGAATAAAAAGTGTATATACTTATTTCACACTAAGTAATACATTTCTGGTAAAATATTGGTAGGGTTGAATGTATTCCTGACAATTCTTTTTTTTTTTTTTACTATTTTATTTATGTTGCTTCACTAGAGAGTTGTTTTATAGCTTGATTATACTTTTACCAGTGTAATTCACTTGTTTAGTCTCTACTTTCATAAAGTAGTTTAATTGATTATTGATTAGAACTAGGGAGAATTTTGTTGCATAACGCAAATAGTTAGTTATTTTTTCTCTGTGTAACTCTTAGTGGAAGTCACAAGACTGTTAAGTGGTCTACAAGCTGACTTAATTCCTTCCTAAGCAAATGATCATTATAGACTTTAAATTAGCCTTTGAGTCAGATTTTAACCTTGCTTCTCATGGTTCCATGGGCTTTTGGAACTTCAAATGACTAAGATCTTTTAGTGTTGTTGGTTTTTTGTTTTTTTAATTTTTGCTTTTACACTTCAGCATTGGCTGATTACTGAATTTATTGTTCCTTCTAAAGTTTACAAGTTTATGAGAGTTCTCTGGTGACCTAGTAGTGAGGATTATGGGCTTCCACTGCTATGACTCAGGTTCAGTTCCTGGTCAGGGAGCTGAGATCTTGCAAGCCCTGCAGTGTGGCCAAAAAATAAAGAAGTTTAAAATTTTAGTTTCGACAGTGAGAAGAATCAGTGTGCATCATCTTGCTAGTATATTTTACTTTGATAATTATCATAAATCATGTCTCCTGTAGTCATTCATGTATTCATTTTTGTTGTTCAGTCACTAAGTGGTGTCTGATTCTTTGCTACCCTGTGGACTACAACACACCAGGCTTCCTCGTCCTTCACTATCTCTGGGAATTTGCTCAAATTCATGTCCGTTCAGTTGATCATGCCATCCAACCATTTCATCCTCTGCTGCCCCCTTCTCTTCTTGCCCTCAATCTTTCTTCGCATCAGGGTCTTTTCCAGTGAGTGGGCTCTTTGCATCAGGTGACCAAAGTATTGGAGCTTCAGTTTCAGCATCAGTCCTTCCAATGAATATTCAGGGTTGATTTCCTTTAGGATGGACTGGTTTGATCTCTGTGCTTTCCAAGGGACTCTCAAGAGTATTCTCCAGCAGCACAATGCTAAAGCATCAATTCTTTAGCATTCAGCCTTCTTTATGGTCCAACTCTCACGTCCATACATGACTGCTGGAAAAACCATAGCTTGAACTATACAGACCTTTGTAGGCAAACTGATGTCTCTGCTTTTTAATACACTGTCTAGATTTCCCATAACTTTTCTTCCAAGAAGCAAGCATCTTAATTTTGGGGCTACAGTCAGTGTCTACAGTGATTTTGGAACCCAATAAAAGAAAATCTGTCAGTTTCTACTTTTTCCCTATCTATTTGCCTCGAAGTGATGCCAGATGTGAAGTGGGACTGAATGCCATATTCTTAGTTTTTGAATATTGAGTTTTAATCCAGCTTTTTCACTCTCCTCTTTTACCCTCATCAAGAGGCTCTTTACTTCTCTTTGCTCTCTGACATTAGAATGGTATCATCTGGATATCTCAGGTTGTTGATATTTCTCCCTGCAACCTTGATTCCAGCTTGCAAGTCATCTAGCCCGGTATTTAGCATGATGTACGCTGCATATAAGTTAAATAACAGGGTGACAGTATATAGCCTTGATGTACTCCTTTCCCAATTTGGACCTAGTCCATTGTTCCATGTCTAGTTCTGTTGCTTTTTGACCTGAATATAGTTTTTGCAGGAGACAGGTAAGATAGTCTCATATTCCCATCACTTTAAGAATTTTCCCAAAGCTTTTTGTGATCCACACAGTCAAAGGCTTTAGTGCAGTCAATGAAGCAAAAGTAGATGTTTTTATGGAATTCTCTTACTTTTTCCGTGATCCAGTGGGTGTTGGCAATTTGATCTCTGGTTCCTCTGCCTTTTCTAAATCCAGCTTGAACATCTGAAAGTCCTCAGTTCACATACTGTTGATGCCTAGCTTGAAGGATTTTGACAACTATCTTGCTAGCATGTGAAATGAGGTAATTGTAACATAGTTTGAACATTCTATGGCATTGTCTTTCTTTGGGATTAGAATGAAAACTGACTTTTTCCAATCCTGTGGCCACTACTGAGTTTTCCAAATTTGCTGATATATTGAGTGCAGCACTTTAACAGCATCATCTTTTAGGATCTGAAGTAGCTCGATTGGAATTCCATCCCTTCCACTAGCTTTGTTTATAGGTTTGAATACTAAGGCCCACTTGACTTCATACTCCAGGGTGTCTGGCTCTAGGTGAGTGATCACACCGTGGTGGTTATCTGGGTCGTTAAGACCTTTTTGTATAGTTCTGTAGTTCTTCTTGCCACCTCTTCTTAATGTCTTCTGCTTCTTTTCGATCCTTGCTGTTTCTGTTCTTTATTTGCCCATGCTTGCATTACTCAGCCTAATAAGACATTGTGTGCAATTAAACCCTGAATGTAGGCTTTTAATGGTGAGAGGTCGTATAATCAGTTTTTCTGCCTGTGGGTCTAAAATGAACAAAAGCATATTGAAATAAAAAGATTTCTAGCCATGCCTAGGTAGATTCTGAGATACTTTGACCAAAATATAAACCTAAAAAATAATGGGACTTACATCTGCCTCCCACCACCCCCTCCCCCAACCATTCCCACTGAGATATTTGTTATTTTTTGTTTCTCTGGAAACATTTAACCAGAATGGATGAATTCACTCTAATAAACTGGTTTTATTTAAAGGCATTGAATTGGGGGAACGGAAGGAAGATACGTTAATGTTGAGTGGCATGTTGCCCTTCTTTTGTCTAGGTCTGCCAAGCATTTATATTTTTTCTAAAATTTATATTTTTGAGTAATTACATTATGTTAATTATTAACCACCATGTAAATATTAATAAAGTTTAAAGTAAAGTGAAGTCACTCAGTCACGCCAGACTCTGTGTGACCCCATGTACTGTAGCCTGCCAGGCTCCTCTGTCCATGGGATTTTCCCAGCAAGAATACTGGAGTGGGTTGCATTTCCATTACCAAAAAAGTGTGTATTTTATTGAGGTATTAACCACAGTTTGCTATAGAGTAATAAGTTTCAGTTATAATTAATACATAATCTAACTATTTCAGGAACTTTGAAATTACTTTGTGGCTGCTGTTTGGGAGGGGGTGGGGGAGGGAGTGAGAATTTATTTTTCTCTATTTTTAAAATTTCTTATTATTCTTTATTCTCTAAAAGCAGATTATATTGTACCTGAGGTTTGTTAGTGGGCTTCCCTGCTGGCTCAGTGTTAAAGAACCCACCTACAACTGCAGGAGATGCAGGAGACTTGGGTTTAATTCCTGGGTCCAGAAGATTCCCCTGGAGTAGGAAGTGGCAACTGGCTCCAGTATTCTTGCCTGGGAATTCACATGGACAGAGGAGCCTGGGGGGCTACAGTTCACAGGATCTCAAAAGTTGGACATGACTTAGTGACTAAGCAACAAGGACAAGGTTTGTTAGTGCAATTTTTTCTTATAGCAAAAAAAATGGGTGAAGATAGAGTTATTACTTGAAGAACTGACTGCAGCCATCTAAATGAAGTATTTAGAAAACAGTCTAAAGCTTTACCTCTCTGCTGCTGCTGCTAAGTCACTTCAGTCGTGTCCAACTCCGTGCAACCCCATAGACGGCAGCCCACCAGCCTCGCCCGTCCCTGGGATTCTCCAGGCAAGAACACTGGGGTGGGCTGCCATTGCCTGTCTACTGCATGCATTTATTATTGCATGCATTCTGGAATAATTAGGCACATTAGTGTGGCTTGCTACTAATGTGTTTCTAATGAAAACAAAAACATGCATTTGATTTTTGTATTCACCATCTCATCTCTGTGTATAAGTTTTTGGTTTTAAAGGTGGAATCATCAAAGAAAGGTGGTGGATTTTAATGCTAGTGCATCATCATTTGAGAAACTGAAATTCCAAATGTTTAGAGCCAGTCAGACATGAGAACTCAGGAGTTCAAAGAAGTCTTCTCATTGTGTCCTCACATAGCCCCTTCCCCTTCTAACTAGGGCCCTGGTCCTGTTGTATTAGGGACTCACCCTTATGAAATCATCTTTTCTTATTTATCTACTGCAGAGAATATACATTAAATTTTGCCGTTAGAAGAAATTTGGGGACCTAATTTATTAACTGATTTATTTGGTCATTCTTTAAGCACTAAAGCCATTGTTTCAATGGAAAGGGGATTTGTATACTGCATGGTAGAGAGGACAGACCAATAAAAGTGGGTGTGGGGGAGTGGGTATGAGTGACCACTTTGTAGTCTTTGATATTGGTCAAATCACTGTGTGTCTTCGTTTTTCATATCTATAAAATAGAGGAGTTGGTTGGTCTGAATTTTGTTTTCTATCTTCCAAGTTTTGCAATTTTGTGATTGGGAAATGCTTTTTACAATATTTACAAAAATGTCCAATGGCCTGACATTTAAAATCTGAAAAGTCCAAATGACAGTGCATTGTTTCTTTTGCTTAGTTGCTTTAACTAGCCTTTAAAAGCCATTTGGCTCTTTAGGATAATGAGCACTTTGCATTTATGAAGTACCTTTCTTATGAGACAGTTGCAAGAACAGATGTTTGTAGTCTTGGGGTGACTTGGCAGAGGTAAGAGGCTCGAGACATAGTGGATGATGATGGTATTTAAAGTTGCAAAAATGTCACTGATGCTTCCTCTGTTGAACACAACTGGAATACTCAGTATCTGGGCTGTGAGCATTTTTCACTGTTTTTAGCCACATTTCATTAAATCAGGCAGCAATTAAACACTTCCTGGGTTGAACCAAAAATATTTATTAGTCAGTAAGGAGTAAGCTGGCATTTAGGTCAGTTAGGGGGATCCAACTTTTATGGCCACATGGGTTTTGCTGATAGTGTCTCTCTGGTTTTCTGTGTGCCTTTCTTTGGGCAAACAACAGTAGGAATGACAGGTAATTGTAATCATACCATCCAATCATTCTTGTCCATAATTATGGAGAAGAATAGCTTCTAAAAGTTAATCATGTCAGATGTATGATAGAAGCTGCCAGTTAGCAGCTGTATAGGGAACTGTTTCATAGCTTCAGAGAATGGCTATTAGTAAAAACTATTTTCTAAGACTTCATGTTACTGTGGTTTGAATATGCAGAAAGCCCTCTTTTTATGGGTGAAGCCATTAATATTCATCTGTTTGATACAGTAAAAGTCCTTTGTCCCTCCTAACACTTCTGTTTCCTGAAATGGAAAATAAATCTCTGATACTGGTCAATGTTGACAATACTATCCAAAGATAGTAAGCAAATGCTGTTATGCCATTAGCCTTTCAAGATGCTCAGTTCAGTTCAGTCGCTTAGTCGTGTCCAACTCTTTGCAACCCCATGGACTGCACCACACAAGGCTTCCCTGTCCATTGCCAACTCCTGGGGCTTGCTCAAACTCATGTCCATTGAGTCGGTGATGCCATCCAACCATCTCATCCTCTGCTGTCTCCTTCTCCTCCCACCTTCAATCTTTCCTAGTAACAGGGTCTTTTCTAGTAAGTCAGTTCTTTGAATCAGGTGGCCGAAGTATTGGAGCTTCAGCTTCAGCATCAGTCCTTCCAATGAGTGTGCAGGACTGATGTCTTTGAGGATTTACTGCCTTGATCTCCTTGCTGTCCAAGGGACTCTCAAGAGTCTTCTCCAACACCACAGTTCAAAAACATCAATTCTTTGGCACTCAGTTTTCTTTATGGTCAAACTCTGACATCCATATATTAATACTGAAAAACCATAGCTTTGACTAGACGGACCTTTGTCAGTATTCTCTCTGCTTTTTAATATGCTGTCTAGGTTTCTTCCAAGGAGCAAGCATCTTTTAATTTCATGGCTGCAGTCACCATCTGCAGTGATTATGAAGGAGTTATTCTGTGTAACTTTCTGTGTAACTTTCCATATATGAGAGTTTTTAAATAGTTGTGGCTGAACTATAAATTGTTGTTTTCTCTTGAAGAGGTAGTATGGTTCTGTGGGCAGCTTTGCAGAAGTTTTGTAGGTTTTTTGTGTGTGTTAGTTTTGTAATAAGCTTTGCCAACAAATCTAAGTCTTTTATAGAGAATAATTTGGGAGTAATCACTTAAAAATTATGAATTATGCAGATTATTGGTCTAAACCTGCTCTAGCTCAAAAGGTCTTTTCAACCTCTTCTGGTACTGACTTGCTTGTAAGTGATTTAATTTGGTAAGGCTGTTTTATATCTTCAGAACTCCAAGTCTGCTTTCTTATAACACCCTGGATTTTTACCTTTTGTAATCTCTCTCCCAAACATTTTCTCAACATTACTTCCATAGTAAAGGGAGTAGTGGTTCACATGTATCTTCTGTGTGAATGGGATACCCAGTAAATATTTGTTTAAAGAATTAATAGGTGGAGAAGGAAATGGCAACCCACTCCTGTGTTCTTGCCTGGAGAATCCGAGGGATGGGAAAAAAAAAAAAAAGAATTAATAGGTAACTTGTAGGAGTGCTTAGCAATTATTTGTTGATTTGAAGTGAATTTTTTTTTATTAAATATGAATAAAAATATAAAGGGAAATGTTTTAGTAATGATATTGAAATAGATCAATCTTTCTTTTGTACCTAAAAATGGTGTGTATATTTCATATATATGTGTATTAAATATATATATATGTGTGTGTCTGTGTATGTATATATATATATATACACATATATATTTTAACATTGTTTTATCTCTATTGTAACTATAGAGTGTTTGTTAAAGGCTAAAATATCACAAAGTTAAAGTGAATTGGGAAATTTATTTTTTTAATATCATTGATCCTAAACTACTAATCTTTTAGACTCATGTTTTGTTTTTAATGGTTATATAATAGAAGCAGATCCTTTTTCTTTCACCTTTTCTTTCTTATTACTATATTGAAAGGTCATGGTTGCATTAAACAACTTTTTCCTTATTCTTTCATGAATTATGGAAACCCTTTTCAAGATTATAAAGCCTTTTCTAATAGAAGCAACCTTGCTTTAAAAGCTTTCTTATGTAGCTTCTGATTCTCTTAGGTTGTTTTCATTGTTGTTATTTTTTACTTTATTTACAAGGGTTCCATAGCCCCTGGACTCTTTCTTTATACTAGATCGATAGTTACATAGATACATTGTGAGAGTGTGTGTGTGATTATTAGAGTAAGTGTGAATGTCTTAAACAGAAGTCATCTTTCTGTATTTCTTTCTCAATGTTTTTGTCTTGGAGAAATGCACAAAGCTTGGCCCACCATGTCAGTTTGATGTGTGCATTGGCCTTTGGCAGAATATTATTCTGAGTCTTCACAGGTATATGATATTTTTATACAGATAACATGTTTGTTCTTAATGAGCTAAAGCTTATATAGACATTTTGAAAGATGCTGGTGATTAGACAGTCTAGCAAATAACATTGTAGATCATACATTATTCATGCATGGGAGGAAATGTGGCTACCCTGTTGCATTTTTATGAAACACAATGCTTTTTCCCCCTGTCCTCAGAATTATGAAAAATATTGCTGTCTTTTCAGAGTGTCTGACCTGTGAAGGCCTGTGAAACACTTGAGTTGTGGT
Organism: Bos javanicus; assembly: GCF_032452875.1. Classification (NCBI taxonomy): domain Eukaryota; kingdom Metazoa; phylum Chordata; class Mammalia; order Artiodactyla; family Bovidae; genus Bos; species Bos javanicus. The sequence goes on from NC_083871.1 coordinate 97,903,350, forward strand.
ATATTTAGATTTCAAACCCCACATTTGAGTCACTGCTTTTGAAATTATGTAATATTATTTATATATATTGTATTTTTGAATTTATATAATAAATGTTAAATGCTTTTAATCTTCAAACTAACCTTTGGAGATTATAAAAAAGTCTTTTTGAAGCTTTTTTTTTAAGTTTTGTATTTTCAAAATATGATAATGGTATATGGCTGAACACTGATTGCAACTAACTAGCAATTTTGTATTAATAAAGTGAATTGGTGAGTCAGTCAGGTTCCAGTCCACATGTCAGTGCACAATTCAGCAACAATGTCAAGAGAGGTCAGACAGGCCAGTCTAGTTAGCAGAAAAGTGTTGACTGGTCCTTATGAGAAACAGCAGGAAAAATCAAAAATGTTAGTGAAAAACAAAAGAGTTGCTACCTGATTTCAAATATATAAAATGCCACTTAAAAGAAATAAAGCAGTTTTGTGTTTTGTTGTTTCATAAATCTGGAGTGGAACTAGTTGGTTGGATGTGTAAGATTTGACTCTACATAGTGAGAATGAATGAATGAATGCTTTTTTCTAATGAACAAAGCAGTTCAAAAATAGGAAAATTTTCCTTGGAAGACGGTATCCTTCCTAGACATGCTTAATCAAAAGATGAATTCCAGGTGCAGTTAACAAGGTGCAGAGCTGAGAGATCTACATTCTTTAAGTCTGTGATTGGAAGTCTTTCTAATATACTGTGCAGCTCCAGAACTCTGGTTGGAAGTGTTTATTCCAGTCTTGATCATTTGGGTTAATTTTTATACTTCAGTTTAGTGCTTATGATTATCATTGACCAAGTGAAGGTGTTACGGTTGACCAGGTCTGACTGGTCAAAGTCATTACAGCTTTGACTTTCTTCTTTCCAAAAAGGATAAGGATAAGAGAGGGAGAGGGTGGGAAGATTTGGGAGAATGGCAATGAAACATGTAGAATATCTTGTAGGAAACGAGTTGCCAGTCCAGGTTCGATGCACGATGCTGGATGCTTGGGGCTGGTGCACTGGGACGGCCCAGAGGGATGGTATGGGGAGGGAGGAGGGAGGAGGGTTCGGGATGGGGAACACATGTATACCTGTGGCGGATTAATTTTGATATTTGGCAAAACTAATACAATTATGTAAAGTTTAAAAATAAAATAAAATTAGAAAAAAAAAAAAAAAACCAAAAAGGATAAGAGAGAATCTCAGATCCTGGCTGTACAGAGAGCAATTATTAGAGGAACTGCACCCTTCTCGGCAATGGAGTTCCTTTTACTCTCTCTCTTTTTTTTTCCTTCTCTGCTCCTGTTTTTGTACTTTTCTATTTTTTCCCCCCCGTGCCAGTAACTGGTGCGTGTGTTATAAGTTAACCCTTTTGGGGACTTGTAAGACAAAATGAACAAACAAGCGTACTTGTTTCTGCTGTAAAACAGAAAGACAAAACAAGACAAAACAAGCGTACTTGTTTCTGCTGTAAAGCTAATATGGAACTAAAACTGTATTTTCAGATAAACCTAAAATCATCATGACTGCTGCCATGATTTTGACTTTAAGCTGATAGTTTAGTTGCAGATTTTCTTACTATCAATGAAGTTTTCTAATGATCAATTAACATTATTGGAAGCTTACATATACGAGACAGTAGAGGAGGTTCTTTCCAGTGCAAAATGTTTACCTAATTTGTGTGTTGCTTTTTATGTATTCTGAACGTGTATTTGTCTTGGACTGCAGTAGCCAAAATATGCTTATTCAGCATTCAATGAAATACGTTTCCTTCCAGCCAGAAGCCCATTTACATCTGATTTTGAGACCTAAATTGATAATATAAGTTGGTATCAAAAATAGCATATGAATACCTAGAGGGAAAACATGGTCTTTCCCTTTAATAACTTATATTCCTTCGGGTGTTGACTTTACACACTGTTTCTCAGTGTCATTTGGAAGATTATTTTACCATTTCCCCTTGCCTCTTCGAAAACACAGACCCCAGCCTCGTTCATTTGGTCTCTATTGCTGTTTCGCATACTTTGTCATTAGCAACTGTCTTACTTTCAGTAATTGTCATTTGAAAATTTAATCATTAATACTGCCTACTATTTTTTTTTAAATATGTTATACAGGAAATTAAATATATTCCATTCTGTGGCCAAGAAACCGTTTTAATTTTCCTTTTGTAGTAAAAAATAAAAAGCAACCTCCAGCTAAGCATGTGTTTTTTGAGATTTTGTTACTTAATAAATGAGAAAGGAGAGTTCCTTGATTCAAGCAAGAGAAGCAACAACAACCAGATTTAAAGAATTGACATGGAAGTGCCATTAAAGAAGATTGAATTTTTAATTACTTTAATTTCATGTTTTGAGTAAGAGCAGGGGTTTTGAACTTGGAAACGCTGGGTGTGTGCCTTCTTTTCTTTTTGCGATTGAAATAGAGACTCGAGTCTCTGATGTCCTTAAGTAGTTTTCAGCACTTGTGGGAGAATGCTAATGATTTGGTGATTGTTATCATTAAGCTCAGTGAGCATTCTTTTTTAAGATAATTTCATTTATTTATTTATGCCTGTGCTGGGTCTTCATTGTTGGATGCAGACTTTCTCTGCTTACAGCAAGCGGGGTCTGCTTTTACTGTGGTGCACAGGCTTCTTATGGTGGTGGCTTCTTTTGCTGTGGATCACAGGCTCTGGGTGCACGGGCTTCAGTAGCTGCCGCATATGGGCTCAGTAGTCGTGACTTGTGGGTTTAGTTGCTCCGTGGCGTGTGGAATCTTCCCGGACCAAGGATGGAACCCATGACCCATTCACTGGCAGGCAGATTCCCATCTGCTTCGCCACCAGGAGCATTCTCAATGAGCATTCTTTAGAGCCTATTCTTGTAAGCTACCACGCTGTGCTGCTGCTGCTGCTAAGTCGCTTCAGTCGTGTCCGACTCTGTGCGACCCCATAGACGGCAGCCCACCAGGCTCCCCCATCCCTGGGATTCTCCAGGCACGAATAGGTACAAAAGTATTTAATGCATAGCAGGAAGAAAAAAGTGTAATGCTAGAAAGTTTGTAGGATATTGCTCTTAGTGAAAGAATACTCAAGTATTTTACATTGTTGGACTCTGAAAGTGACAGCTGCTCAGTCCAGTCCCAACTCCTTATAACAGGATTTCCCAGGCAAAATATTGCACTGGGTTGTTGCCGTTTCCTTCTCCAGGGGATCTTGCTAACCCTGGGATAGAACCCAGGTCTCCTGCATTGCAGACAAATCCTTTACCCTCTGAGCCACCAGGGAAGTAGTTGGACTCTATGAGTTCAAAATCTGTAAATATTTTGCAAGCTAATTTCTTTTTAAATTTTTATTGGAATATGACATACATCATTGTGTCTAAATCCCTACAATATTTGTGTATTCATATATTTCTATGAATTTTTACATATATACAAATATATATATATATATATATATATATATTCACATGTAACCACAACCCAGGTCAATGTATGAAATGTTGATATAGATCATTTTTTGTGTCCCAGAAAACTTCCTCCTATTGACAGTTGACATCCATCCCTGAGAGGTACTTGTTCTTATTTTTTTGGCTGTGGATAGATAGGTTTTGCCTGTGCTTGAACTTTATCTAAATGGAATACTGTAAGAAGTCCTCTTTGGTGTAACCTTATATCGTGTCAGTTACCATGTTGTTGGAAGCAGTAGCAGTACTTGGTTCCTTTATGTCAGTCATTGTATCAGTATATAGTTATAAAATGTGTAGTTATAAAAACAAAATTTGTAATTGGTAGTTATAAAAGCAATATTTAATTATTGTTTGGGAATAAATGAGAACTTTTTAGAGTTCTGTGGGCCTAAGGACTGCTTACCAATTTAAACTGCTTCAAAGCAAGTTTTCAAGAAATCTTTTGATTTCCTATCTTGTGGGACCAAAGGGCCAGTTGAACATCTAAGAGATCTGGTGGGGCTGGGGTGGGGTTGGAGGGGAGGGATGGTGGTGAATGCTGAGGGGTGGTCCAGGTAGGTGGTGATATGGTGTGCCCAGAAGCAAGACTATATAGATAATGAATATATACTGTGCCCTACAGCCTGGGAAATAAAAGTGAAAGCCAGGGAAGATAAAACTAATTGACTCTGTATTTACTAAACTATGGGATTTATGAATCAGTCAATGACAAAGATAATTAGAACCAACATCATTTGCCAATTTTAATACAGAATAAGAATTTCAACACTAAGAAAAGTGGGAATCATATGACTTCATAATTAAGAATTATGGTTTTCAAAGAAAGACAGTTGGCACCTTAAATCAACATTCGCAGGAAAAAGTATTAATATGTAGAAATATCAAAGGAAGCAGCAAGCCGGCCCAGGCCCAGCCAAGAGGCTCTACCCTAAATGTAGTGAGGATGTAAATCGTGTGATTCTGGCCCGTAACAGACAGTAAAAGTGCTCTGAGTAAATGAGCAAATGAGCGGTTGGTAAGTGGATGGGCAGGTTGTAAAAGCACAAAATAAAACTTGATGGATATAGTAGGTATGCTGCTAAGTCGCTTCAGTCGTGTCTGACTCTGTGTGACCCCATAGACGGCAGCCCACCAGCCTCCCCCGTCCCTGGGATTCTCCAGGCAAGAACACTGGAGTGGGTTGCCATTTCCTTCTCCAATGCATGAAAGTGGAAAGTGCAAGTGAAGTCGCTCAGTCGTGTCCGACTCTTCGTGACCCCATGGACTGTAGCTCACCAGGCTCCTCCATCCACAGGATTTTCCAGGCAAGAGTACTGCAGTGGGGTGCCATTGCCTTCTCCATAGTAGGTATAGTAGACCCATAGTAGGTCTTGGAATCTTTCATTTTAGTTCTTGCATATTAAAAAGATACGTGTTTTTAAACTCTTTACACTGTCTTGGGCTTAGTTAATTGCTGTCATCCACTGCCATCAGGTTAGCTACCTGGCTACCAGAATATAGTATGTTCTGTCCAGTCGCATTTGTCATGGCCACTTTGTTTTCTGAGTTGTAATGTATCTGCAGTCTCTCCGGTGTCTATCTGCTAGTCTCTCCACTAGCATTCCCTGTCAGCTGTGATGCCTACCACCCATAAGCAGCTCTCTTTGTCTGCCCAGTGTGTTTGGGGCCCTGGCATCACCAAAGCCACCAATATCTCATTTGCATATTTTATTTTATTTTTTTCAATGTCAGAGTGGAAATAAGAATAGCAAAGAAAATTGTATGAAAAGAGGTGACTCAATCCATTCTTTAAAATGAAATTAGAAATGCTGAGAGAGTTGGTAGAGGTACATCAATGCTCAAAAATGCATCTAAGTGAATCTACACTTCTTTCTTATTTTGAAGCTTTCAAGCAAATTGAAATGAGGATTTCACTGAAGAATAAAAAGGACTCTGCATCCTCTCTAAAAGTTGGAAGCCCTCTGCTTTATAAGCCTTAATTCATTACATTTTCTCTTGTACATGTTTTTTGATTGGCAGGCTATTTTTTCAAGATTCAGCTCTGACATTCAATAGGAGTTGAGTGTACTTAAAATAAACTGAATTTTCAAGGGAAATCCTTCTATTTAGTCATATTTTTCTGTTAATGACTTTTTGCTCATTTGTTTCCTTTTCTCCAGCAAACAGTTACTGAAGGATTACTGTGTGCCAGGCATTGTCCTTACCTTTTCTCCTTATTAAAGCATCCTGGTAATTTTAGAATAAGAAGATCCATGAGAAAGAAGTCTGTTAACCCTCTTACCGGTGCTGAATTTCCTTAAATTTTCTTCTTTACTCTTAGGCATTCATTTGTCATAGAGGCACACTTCTTTGTGTGGCCTTGTCTTTTTCAGAGGCAGTTTCTCCTCTAGTCTTAATTCCATTTCCCTCCATGCCCTGTGGGATCTTGTTCTTTCTGTTAGATTCTTTCTCTCCGCTGTCCTCAGTCTTTTCCTCTCTACTGGCTCCTTCCCCAGGACCTATAAAAATATTTTTAATCTCTCCCATTTTATAAAAATCTCTTAATCCTGCATTTCATCCTCAGCTCTCCAGCCTATCCCTTGAATTTCTCTTTTCTTTTCTCGTAATCTGTTCCCCATTTCCTTCCCCCTCCCATTCATTTGCACACTCCTGACCAGTCACTGTCTCACTGCCAAAGCTCAAGGGTGTGTTTCAGCCTTGTCTTAACTGATTTCCTAAGTATTTTATACAACTGATGCTGCTTTTGTATTTCAGCCTTTTCCTTCTTTGCTTCTCCGTCACCACTATCTCTGACCTCCTGTTCCTCTTCATATCATTTGTCCTCAGGCTCGTGAACATTCCCTTTTCTCTACCCGCTCACTCAACACAAATTCTCCACCGAGCCTTCCTTGACTCTTTTCTGCTTCTTTTGCCATTATTGTATCCATTCAGTATTTTTAGCTATAAATTTCAAAATGGTAGCTCCAAACTGAACTCTCTCCAAAGGTCCAGGTCTAAACCTAAATAATAATAATCTGTTGAAATTTTCCACCCCCCAACCTCCAGTCCCCTACGCATACCTGCATCCTCGCCCAAATCATCTTCTGCTTCTCATCTTCCTTTATTGACTCTCCTGAAAGGTGATGCCTCCAGCTCTTCAGTGATCCAGATACCACCCCCCCCCTAGTATCTTGGGGTCGCTCTAGAACACTGGTGTCCCCCTCACCTGATTCATGCACTATCATTCATTTTTGTCCATCCTGCTTTGCAATTATGTCTCAAATCCATTTTCTCCTTCCCATACCTGTTGCCATTGCTTTCCCCTCTCCTCTTTCTAATTGGTTTCCACTCTAAACCTAAACTTCTCTATCTTCCCTACCTCTGCCAGAATGATCATGTTGCTTCCCTCATCTTTGTGATTTTGTATTGTCTACTGTTCAAGTCGGAATGAATGCCTTTTTGTAGAGCATAAGGCCTTCTCTGACCTCATCCACATAGCTCTTGGGCTTCTTGGTGGCTCAGACAGTAAAGAATCCTCCTGCAGTGCAGGAGACCTGGGTTTGATCCCTCGGGCAGGATGATCCCCTGGAGAAGGAAATGGCCACCCACTCCAGTAGTCTTGCCTGGAGAATCCCATGCATGGAGGAGCCTGGCAGGCTACAGTCCATGGGGTCACACAGAGTTGGACATGACTGCTCTACTAAGCAAAAGCACAGCACACAGCTCTTGTGCTCACCTTTTATGCTCTAGACCCTCACTGGCCCTTTCCTTTTCTTAGCTCTGCCAAGCTTGCCCATAGTTATTTATTTCTACCTAAATCAAAATCAACCATGCCAACCTTCTCATTTTCATTATCTGGTATACACTTGATCCTTCCAGATTCAGTCCTGTCTCATCTTCTCTCTCAGCTTTTATCTGGTCTTACACTCACCCACTGTTGTAAGATGTAAGTTATATTTCCTTTTGAATTATTTGAAATATTTTTTGTGTGAATTTTTTAAATTATTTTGCTTTAGACATCTTCATTATAGCACTTAACACATCATCTCAAGATGGCTCAGGGCAGGACACAGTCTTATTTTGAGATTAATGTACACATACCCAGTGAAAATGTTAGAAAAATGGCCATCATCTTAGGGGAAAATGGTAACATCTGCAATTACTAGTGAAGTTTAGGAAAAGGAGAAGAATAGGGATGAGGAAGGGAATTGGATTCTATTCAGACTTAAGACCTTGACTTGGATATCTGTTTGATTTCCAAATAGATAAATAAGTTAATTAGATAATTTAATTAGGTAAATTAGATAAAATTAATTAGATAAATTAATTAGGTAAATTTAATTTAGATAAATTAAAAAATTTCCAAACGTGTTTGGTGGTAACATTATTTAAGGAGAACTTATTTAGGTCATTGTAGAGATGAGGATGAAGCAAAGTGAGAAAGTCACCCATTTTGTGCTCTTTAGCGCTTATGCTTGCTGACAGGCTGCCTGTGTTTGATTTAAAGTGATTGTCTGTAAAACTTCCTAAGGTAGACCGTTAATTTCCCATGACAGCACATAAAGCGCCTCCCCTCCTCTCTGCCCAAACCCAAGCGCACACACCAGAGGTACCTCTTGTGTGAGACATTTGTTTAATGTCGCCTGTCAGAAAAGGTGGAACAACAAGTCACTCAGGTTTGAAGTTTGCAAACATCCTTCCACCTTACTGAACATCACAAAGGCTGTCAAAATTTTTATTTCCCCATATTTTCTCTTCTCTGTAGGAGAAAAACCATTACAGATGTAAATGTTAAGAGCATTTTGTCATAGGCTTTGGAGAGTCTGCAGGAAGTGTTATTGAGAGTTGGATTGGGGAGAGGAAGAAAGCCTCTGCTGATATGTTGAAGTCTTTCTAGCAATTTAAGTAAACTGCACTGCTGGGAACTAGATATTTTTACTTCCAAATATTAGTTATATCTCATTACCTTTTTTCTACTTTCTCTGAAAAATAGGCCTTGGTATTTCTAAATATTCATTTTATGTTTCCTTTTAATTTCTTCTCAGTCTTGTAGACTCTTTACCAAACCCATTCTTGTGTTAAGCATCCCCTAGGGATTTACCTGGGCGTGGGATGAAATACATTTATATGTGCTACACTTACTTCAGATAGTTTTTGGTGGATAGTGAATAACTACTGAGAAAGAAACCAGTTGCTCTTTTAAATACAATTAGCAATCCCAGCCTTGAAGAAGTTTGCATTTGGCTGTGATGAAGCCTGTGGCATGCCCTCTGCAAAGATAAGAAGGGGAAGATGGATGTATTTCTAATGCAATCAGGAAGCCCCTCTGTAATTTAAATATATTATCATACCCTGAGAAAGCTGGTGTTTGGATGTCCTAAGATAATTCACAGTTTCTCCCTGACAAACATGATTGAATTACTTGTGGGAATGCAGCAGGTGTAGTCCTCAATGGATCAATGCTGTCTGTGTTCATTATCACAGCAAACTCCAGGAAAACTGTAACTGAAGTCAGAAGGCGTCAGTTTATTGATGCAGTCTTAGTGATTTTGCTTGCGCTGCTCACGTCCAATTTGCCACCAAAAGTTTGATGCCATGCAAACACTGCATTTCTGGAACACCAATATTGTTTCCTGCTTGTACCCAGAAAGAGGGATGAGTCCCCATCTTGGCTGCTTGTGTTTCAGTTTATATATAAAAGACTAAACAATAGTTTCAAGACATTTGGAATTCTAGGAATGTTAGAGTAATGTGGGATGGAATTGTCATCAAAGTGTGCACTCCGGGTATGACTTTTGCAGTCTGCTTGTAAAGGTCTCAAGTGAATTATAATAAAAATAACTAACATTATTGAGTCCTAGTGGTATACTCAGCTGTGTTTTAAACATTTTAAGGTGTATGTCTAATTCATTTTTCACCGCAACTCTGTGGTAAGGGGTTATGAGTATCCTTATTTTATAGGTAAAGAACCTGAGGCCTAGAGAGTTGAAGTGGCTTGACCAAGATCACTCTTTTGAAAATGGAAGGGCCAGGGTTCAAGCCTAGGCAAAAGGACCCCAAAGCCCAAAACCTTTATGTTATTGTTGTACAGTCACTAAGTCACGTGTGACTCTTTGTGATCCCATGGACTACAGCATTGCAGGCTTCCCTGTCCTTCATCATCTCCCAGAGTTTGCTCCAGCTCATCTCCATTGAGTCGGTGATGCCATCCAACCCTTATAATGGGAGGTTTCTTAGGCTCTAAGACTCTTCTACACAAGTGGTTCATAAACAGAATTCCCTTACTGGATTAAAAAAAGGATTTTTCTATTAAAAAAAAAATGAAGAGCAAAAGACATGATATGATTAGCTGTAGGTCCCAGAGTAATAGGAGGTGAAATTAAGATCAGAAACTCAGAGTACTTTGTTGTGATGGTCTAGTCTCATCATGATGCCCTTCTTAGTTTTGCTTCTAAAAGATAAACATCTGAAAATAGTTGAGCTGATTTAAAAGAAAATTTTATGAATTTAACTGGTTAATTAGGTATAATAATCTGCATAGCTTAGGAACCATTATTATATAAATTTACCCAAGGTCAATTTTCAAGCCTATTTAAAAGTTAATTTATGTGAAAGGAAATTTCTCTACACAAATTAGAGATGTTTCTATTGCAAGAAAGACTTAGCACTTGGATATATTTAGAACAGAACATTTTGATCTCCCCAGTAGCTTTGCTTCTTGATACGAAGTGAAATGAAAAGTTCAATAACCCTTCCTGGAGGAATATCACCTTTTTGAACGATTATCTTCTGGAAAGCATGCATTCCCATGTATTTTATGGCATTACATTATTTTCCCAATGATTCCTGGTATTGTAGGTTTTTTTTTTTCAATGAGCTATGACAAATATCATATTGGCCTCAGATATGCTTGTCTCTAGGGCTTCCCAGGTGGTACAGTGATAAAGAATCCACCTGCCAATGCAGGAGATGCAAAAGATGCGGGTTCGATCCCTGGGATGGGAAGATTCCCCTGGAGAAGGCAATGACAACCTGCTCCAGTATTCTTGCCTAGAAAATCCCATGGACAGAGGAACCTGGCAGGCTACACTTCCTGGGGTCTCAGAGTCAAATACGACTGACACGGCACATGCTAGTCTTTGTAATGCTGTTTCAAATGGACTTCAATCTCATACATCTCTTAATGTATATGATACTCTCCTTGTTCCTTAAAGCAGGATGACATAAGGAGAGGAAAAGAATTCTTATGTACCCATACCATTTGTTTGTGTCATCTTGCTAACCCTCTCTCTTACATGAAGAAGAATGGACACATCTATCTATATATTTATCTGGAAAAGTTTGAGTAAGTGATTAGCAATTTGATTCAGAAACTTCAATTTTTTAAAAGTTAATTTTTATTTTATATTGGAGTGTAGTGGATTTACAATATTGTTTCAGGTGTACAGCAAAATGATTCAGGTATACATATATGTACATCCATTCTTTTTCAGATTTTTAAAATTTACTTAATTGTTCATTCAGTGTTTATACTTTTCCAAGAGAAATGTGAACAGCTAATTAAACACAGTTAACCCTTGTTTAATCAGTTAACCCTTGAACAATGCGGAGGTTAATCCACCTATAACTTATAGCTGGCCCTCTATCCAAGGTTCCTCTGCTTCCTTGGATCCAGCTATCCCTGGACCATGTAATACTGCAGTATATACTATTGGAAAAGAACCACTTGTAAGTGGACCCATATCGTTCAAACCTGACTTGTTCAAGAATCAACTGTATTTTGCTTGAGGAGCAGTTGAAAAATTAAAATTATGGGGAAACAGTGCCAGAAACAATTGATGAAAGGAAAGCAATAGAGGTATTTAATTTTTCTTAATTAATTTCTCTTTATATACCTGTGCTTTTCCGTCATACAGCTTCCTGAAACAGAAATGAATGGTTTTTCTCTATGTTGGACTGATTGCAGTGAATATTGAGTAGACTTCTTTTTTTTTTTTTTGGTAGTATGGTTAATCTCAGAATACCGCTTATAAAGGAAAATAATTTTAAGCTTTAAAATTCAGCTTAGCATTTTCTTGAGTTTATTATTTCAAAAGAATACCCTCTCCGCTTTTAAAAAATACTGATATTGCAAACCCTTTGTATAATTTCTCTCCAGTGTTTGCAAAAATCCCCTTTAGGTTTCTTCTGGTTCTGTGGAATTTCTCTTCTCCACATATTGACAAAATCATTAAACAAGCCTGAAGCTTCATGATGACTTTTCCAGCAGCACTTTCATTGCTCTTTATCATTACATTTAGTTACGTTTCATCTAGTTTTCAATATATGTGACAGGGTTCATATCCCAGCCAACTGGAATTAATTTGATAGCTAAGCATCTCACGAGCTGGCTCTGTAACACACTCTGCCAGATCCTGCCGTGTGTAAAGCGTTACTACTTTCTTACCAGGAAAGATTATTTATAACTTGACTTCTTCCATGCTCATTTGTGTTTCTCAAGAAGGCAGGGAGGGGTGTGCTCACTCAGAGTGTTTCTCTTGGCATTCCTCTGTGTAAACCTCACTAATAACTTTCTATCATCACCTCTTGTGTCTTTCCTTTGGCGCACAAGGAGGAAAATGGAGATGCTTTGAATGACAGGCATTGCTTCTCAGCAAGAGGATGCTCTCTGAAGCTCTGGTGTTGCTCCAAGTTCTCTCTCTCGCTGCCCATTAGTGGCTTGAGAGGGTTTTAAGATCGAGAGTGTGGTTTGGTAGGGAAACTGTTGGAACTGACCTCAGTAAATAATTTTTTAAGAGCTTAGTCCTTAGAGGTTAGCGTGGTAAGTGACCGGGGAATAATTGAGTATTTTTTCACTACTTGTGGGAAAAATAATTTTAGCCAAACATTTCAGGGATAAGAGAAAGGAAGTGTTTATATTTCTAAGATATGGCATCGTTCCAGATTGCTACCCTTTTGTAAGAAGCCAAAACAGATTTATGAATACTCTGAACCAGCGGAGAATGAGTTTTTTATTTGACCATTTTTCCTTTATTTATCAGTCTGATATTTTAATTTTATGGCAAATACATGTTCCCCAGTTTAGAGATTTCCCTCACATGGCATGATTAGCAGTCGTGTGTGAAATGATTATGTGGAAACATTACTAGCGAATTACTGCTTGTCTAAATACTGTATGTTTTCACTTGAGAACATTGGCTCTGGAATGTATTTCTGGCACTGTGAAAGGGGAAAAAAGTCTTGATGTTAAAATGCAGCCAGAATTTAATTTGTGAAATGGAGCTTTAAATTCAGTTGTTCCTCCCACTGGCAGCAACTTAAGGTTGCTTATTTCCTTTCTAGAATGAAAATTTGCCCTTTAAGACTACTTAGTCATATTTTTAATCATCGAATTGATAATTTCTTAGAGAAAGAGCCAAAACTTTACACCATCCATGTTTATGTCTCTGTGTTACACAGGATCTAATTTATAAATCTTAGTACCATTTAAAACTAATGGAGTGGCCATTTCGAGGTCCATAACTACAGCAATTATGCCTTGGAACAGGGAAGTACGTTTTATATTAAGGTTTTATACCAATAATTGTGGCTGACTTCTCATACAGTCTTAGACCCTAATCAGCAATAGTATTCTTATTATAAATGTAATCAATAACCTCCCCTGCTGGAGATTTACTGTTGGGGAGAATTGAGTCTAATGTATAAAATAGCTGTAGTACAAGAAATTCAGAGAGGGAAAAAAGCCAGGAGACATACTTTTATTTTCCAGGTTATTTTATCTTATAGTAGAAAGAAGTTTATCATTTTGCCTTTTGAAAAAGCTTTATTAGTATTGAGATTGGTTCATTTGATTTCTGGAGTACACATTTCTTCCATGCGTGCTGAGTTGCTTCAGTCACGTCTGACTCTTTGTGACCTAATGGACTGTAGCCCTCCAGGCTCCTCTGTCCATGGGATTCTCCAGGCAAGAATACTGAAGGGGATTGCCATTTCCTTCTCCAGGGGATCATCCTGACCCAGGGCTTGAACCTGTGTTTCTTGCATCTCCTGCAGTGGCAGGCACATTCTTTACCACTAGTGCTGCCTGGAAAGCCCACACATTTCTTACGTATCCCCGAAGCACGAAAAAAGGTGTGGTGGAGGTGTCTTTGTTAATTTCATTATTCTGACCAGAAAAGATTCTTTGCTTATATCCTAAATACGCCCCATGTGAGAAAGAAGAAAAATTGAAAGAAGTCATTCACCACCTCCAAGTTCTGTAATAAAAAGTCACTTTCTCCTCTCTCCCAGCATTTGATGTTGATGACTGACAGTGTGTGTGGAACCTTAGTCTCATTAGAGTGCAGGCCAAGGAAGGCATCATAACCAAGAAGATCAAAACTCAGAACTGAAGCGGGAACTTTGCATTCAAACTTGAGTAAATACAGAGGAAAAGACTGAGATACCATCCAAAAATTAGAAGTCAAAAGAAAATGGTTAAAAAATCAGCACCTATATTCTCTTAGCCGTACGATTCTATATTTGTTGTGAATTGAACATTTTCAGAAAGACATCATGATTCATTAGTCTGAAAAATTACTGCATTATCATAAGAACAGGATTGTTGATTCTAATAGAAGTCAGCTTTGGATCACTTATAGTATGAATTAGCCTCATAGCGTTAAACCATGCTAGGAAGATGTAGATTGCTTATTCACTGAATAAGATGATTTTAAATATGACTCTGAGGGCTTCTGTTACCAGAATTGCCCACAAGGACCTTACTTTGTAATTCCAGAACTCTAGTGGGCAAGTACTGTTTCGTAGATTGATTTCTTATAATTAGCTTTGAGATAAACAGGAAAACTGGTTGGCTTCCTTCTGTAGGTAATTTGGCTGTGATGGTGTTGGATTATAACTGTTACTTGTCCTGGTGACATCCACAGTTAGCAGTCTCAGTGTAAATGAAAAGCTACCAGCATATATATACTTATCACATAAGGATGTATCTTGTGAAATGTAAAAGTGGGGGGGAAAGTGATTACATTCACAAACAGCCTAAAGGTACAGTGTCTTTTTAGTGAAGATACATGGGATGTGGTGGACAGTATCTTCTTTGGGTTGCCCCAAAGAAATTGAAGGCTACATACTGGCGAAATGTGGTTTTCTTCCCCCACCCCCCTTTTATTTGTTCTTAGAGAAATACAAGCTATATGATTTGTCTTTAATATAATATAGAGATTGCCGTCCTTAGAGCATCTCAGTTGCATTTAAGCCATTTAGAGGAAATGGAGCAAAGGGAAAGAGTAGAGAATGGGAGAGCGGAGTTGAAAAGAATGACATGGATCCAGAGTGAAGGGGGAGCAGAGTGGGCAGAGTGGACAGGGTTCAAGGAGGAGGCATAGTTAAGAGAGAAGTCGATTCAAGGTAGCAGCTGATGAGGGAAAAGCAGCCCCAGGACCAGTGCCCCATTGTCTATTGGCCTCAGAGCAATCGACTGTTTTTATTTTTTTTAAATAGCATTTTGACTGTTTCTCCATTCTCTAAACTCTCATTCACCGTCTTCTTTTTCACTTGCAGATACAAAAATAAAAATAGCTTTTTTGACATTATCTTAAAAATTCACAGACCAGGCACTATATGAGAGTGGACCCTTTTGGGATTTAAATAGTAATCCTGCCTTTTCCCGTTTGAAAAGAAGAAAAAGAGTAAAAATCTTCCAGTTCAGTTCAGTTCAGTCGCTTAATCATGTCCAACTCTTTGTGACCCCATGAATCGCAGCACGCCAGGCCTCCTGGTTCATCACGAACCCCTGGAGTTCACTCAAACTCATGTCTATCGAGTCGGTGATGCCATCCAGCCATCTCATCCTCCGTCGTCCCGTTCTCCACCTGCCCCCAATCCCTCCCAGCATCAGGGTCTTTTCCAGTGAGTCAACTCTTCGCATGAGGTGGCCAAAGTACTGCAGTTTCAGCTTTAGCATCATTCCTTTCAAAGAAATCCCAGGACTGATCTCCTTTAGAATGGACTGGTTGGATCTCCTTGCAGTCCAATGGATTCTCAAGAATCTTGTCCAACACCACAGGTCAAAAGCATCAATTCTTCAGCGCTCAGCTTTCTTCACAGTCCAACTCTCACATCCATACATGACCACAGGAAAAACCATAGCCTTGACTAGATGGACCTTTGTTGGCAAAGTAATGTCTCTGATTTTGACTATGCTATCTAGGTTGGTCATAACTTTCCTTCCAAGGAGTAAGCGTCTTTTAATTTCATGGCTGCAGTCACCATCTGCAGTGATTTTGGAGCCCAAAAAAACAAAGTCTGACACTATTTCCACTGTTTCCCCTCTATTTCCCATGAAGTGATGGGACCAGATGCCATGATCTTCGTTTTCGGAGTGTTGAGCTTTAAGCCAACCCTTTCACTCTCCTCTTTTACTTTCATCAAAAATCTTTAGGCAGAGAGATGTGACGAATCTAAAACTATAAATAACAGTGCTCACTCTTTTCTAATTTTCTGATTGGAGTACATTTGAGGAAGAGAGTAAAATGAGTAAACAAGTGAGACTGTCCTTTAAGAGGTGAAACCTTGAAGCTGTGCATTTTCATCCATGGACCAGCTGTATGTAGTGTTTTCTATGTACAATCCAGATTTCAATGGGCCTGAGTGTATCTTCTAATGCAACTTCAGAGAGGAAGGAAAACAGTAATATGAACAATAAGAATGTTTTATGTTGTAGGTAGATATTATATTTTCAGATTCTTCATTACATGAAGTATGTTTGGCATCCAACACCTTAACCAGCTTTCAGAACTTTCTTTTCTAAAGGCCAAGGCAAGCCTGTGCAATTTACCAGGATCAAGTGTTCCTCAATGTGTTTGTCTAACACAGCTAGA
Organism: Bos javanicus; assembly: GCF_032452875.1. Taxonomy (NCBI): domain Eukaryota; kingdom Metazoa; phylum Chordata; class Mammalia; order Artiodactyla; family Bovidae; genus Bos; species Bos javanicus. The sequence continues at coordinate 97,919,662 of NC_083871.1, forward strand.
AAATGCCCACTATACCAGCACACCCTTTTGGTTGTAGAATTGTGGCTCAGGTTCAGTTTTCGATGGGCTGACAGGGTTGCTCTGCGCTATTTTTGTACTGTTTTTTATTTGCACACAAGCACAGCAGTTCATTTACCTTTTCGAACTTTTGTTCCTCTCTGTCAGGTTAACAGGACAAATACCCTATTTAATCGTTTTCTTCCCCACCCACTCTCAGAGTCTTCAGCTCTGCAAACATCCCCTCATTGCTTGTAAACTCTCTAAAGCTCAGCAAATACCTTTCTGTGTAGCTGAATTTTCTTCCCTGCACAGCTCCACTTTCTTCAACCAGAAGGGAGCCTAACTTTCTGAACCCTCTTCTGTTGTCAGTCTCCCAAGAACTTCTCTGTTTCTTATTGCACAGAACTTGAAGTGAACAGACTAGGAATATGTGAGGGCGGGGTGCTCTCTGTTCAGAGCTCTCACCTTTGTGCTGGCCTGGGGAAAGAGTAAAGGCGTCAGAGTGCCCTGGGCAGTGTTGAGCCAGGGTGAGTAGGAGGTAATTAAGAAACCTAGTTGGGAAAGATACAGGCAGTCAGGGAAGAAATGAATTTCCTCATAGATAACATGTCCCCCCTCCTTGGGGACTCATAAAATAGGGTTTCTAGTATATGGAAGTTTTTTCCTAATAAGAAATCGAATAGTGCACTGGGTGATCTCTGTCATTCAGCACTGGTTCTGTGAATGCGTGAATAAGGGTTTGTAAAAATCAGTCCTGCATGAGAGAATATGCCTTAGTAGGAAGTTAAAGGAGTGCCTTAAATTCATTAAAAGTCTGAGAGCTGTAAGTTTAACCCTGAAGGCAGAAATACTGTTGAGATTCAGGTGTTAGAGTCAAACCATCAAAGTTCCATTGTGTTGATAAGTCTCAGTTTTTTTCATCTGTAAAATAGGAATAATGCCATTAGCTTAGTGGCATTGTCAGACAATGAGCCAAGTTAGTTAGCTAAATTACTTAGAATTGTACTTGAAACACAGTAAGGTCTGGGTATACAATATTTGTAGAGATTGTTGTGACAGAAACTGAAAATGGATAGTTTAAATGGGTTACTCTTTTAGATGTTCTGAACGGCCTTAGCATTTGGGGGTGTTATTGATAAAGCACACTGAGATGGTGTAAGGAGAACGTGTGGATAATCTGCCCATAATAGGTGTAGAATACCTGTCCCCATATCTCTCTGCTGGGCTCAGCAACTCTTTCCTTTTCCTGTTTCTTTGGGCTCATTCATAGTAAACTCATAGGAAAAATGGCTCCTATATTGATGTGTGGAAGAACTGGGAGAACAATTGCTCACACTTAAATTATTAAGGGCTGAATTTTAAGCTTTCAGTTCAGTTCAGTCACTCAGTCGTGTCCGACTCTTTGCCACCCCATGGACTGCAACATGCCAGGCCTCCCTGTCCAACAACAACTCCTGGAGTTTACTCAAACTTATGTCCATTGAGTCGGTGATGCCATCCAACCGTCTCATCCTCTGTCGTCCCCTTCTCCTCCTGCCTTCAGTCTTTCCCAGAATCAGGGTCTTTCAAATGAGTCAGTTCTTCACATCAGGTGCCCAAAGTATTGGAGTTTCAGCTTCACCATCAGTCCTTTAGTGACAAAAGTAACATTTGGTGGGACTTCCATACTAATGCATGGAATATGCCATTTTCTTTTCTGCCTATGCAAAGACAAGAGTGAAATTGGAGACTGGAAGAAATAGAAGAGTATCCAAAGTATGTAACTAAAATAGAATTATTTTTAAATTCTAAATACATATACTGAATAGGTAACAATATGCAGTACAAATGCAAAAAAAAAAAAACAACCCCACTCTACTAAACTGATGAATGACCTGTTAAATAATGGTGCAAATGGAATGACGTGGGAGATCCGTGTGTTACACTAGCTCTCTAAGTGGTTCCCATGCACGCCCTGAAGATTGTAACCTACTAGGGTCATTTGGTCTCACTGACTTCCCATTTAGCACAATATTAAGTAAAGCTGCAGTCACTTTCCTGTTCTTTTTACTGTATGAGCTTTCTGCAACTCTGCTTCCTGAGAAACCCTCTTTGCTTTACTTTAAATGGAAAAATGGCCATTTAGTGCTTGTTGGCTGTTGTTCGGTTGCTAAGTCATGTCTGACTCTTCGCAACCCCATGGACTGTAGCACTTCAGGCTTCCCTGTCCTTCACTGTCTCCCAGAGTTTGTTCAAACTTACGTCCATTGAGTCAGTGATGCCATCGAACTGTCTCATCCCCTGTTGCCCCCATTTAGCAGCCTTCATTTACAAGGGTTTTTCCAGAAATAAGTAAGGTGTGACTGAACTGTCTTCCTCTCTGCATAAGTCTTCTTTCCCTAGCATCTTTCTCAAAAACTCAAGAAGCCTGACACCTGTCTACTACTCACCTTCAGTATCATGTAGTTAATAACATGCTTTCCCCTTTCCAATCAGAAGGTTTGTTACTGCCCTTGGGCAATATGTTCAGCACTCATAGCCTGAATGTTCAAAACGAGGTAAAAAAAAGACTGAAACTTCTGCGCATGTTTTCATTAACTTTTTTCACAGCCTTGAATTGATTGCTTCCCTTCCCCCAGAGCATACCCGGTGTGACCCTGATTCAGTGTGGTTTAATCAATAGACTGCAGAATGACTCATTTGTTTCCAGTTATTTCTTTACAGAATATTTTCCAAGCAAAGGTGAATATGGGAAAACTACTGCCTGTGAGCAAGAGTGAAGGGAAACACGGAGTCGGAGACAGACGGCTCTGTGCTTGTGTTTACTGCAATAATTTTTTAAAGAGAATAAAAGGTGGAGAGGAAGAATGGCCGTAAAGATGCCTCTCCCTCTAAGACAATGTTTCTGCCACACTGTACGAAAGACCTCTTGATAACAGGCGTGTAGCACTTTAACGCCCATTGTTATTGTTTGTACTGATCTCTTAAAGCCATGGAAAAGATAAATTCCCTACTGAATGGATCTGGTGGAACTCTGCAAATTTTCAAAGCATCCAATCAGAAGAATATTAAACCTTTGAGGGCAGTTTAGTATTGTCCTTTTTCTCTTTTCTTCCTCTCTTGGTTCTCTCTGATGATTTTATGGGAGACCTAGTGCCAGTTTTAGTCTTTGGGGATACACAAGTGCAGTGCAGTAGGGTGGGTGAGCGGGGTGGTGCTGTCCCCTGCAGAAGTCAGCCATACGCCTGCAGGGAGGGAACGGCATGATTCATTTTTTAAAGCCCCTGCCGTGTCCCAGCTACTTTTCACATCCAGTCTTAATTCTCAGAGCAGTCATTTGATTAGAAAAATCAGGAATCTGAGAAAGAGGCAGAGTAATTAGCTCAAGGTCATCGAACACAGTACCGTGTGGTGAATTAGAGATTTGAGCTCACATTTTGCCTGGCATGAAATTTCTTTTGCTTCCCAGCTCACCACTCAAGCCATCCAGGGTATGTGCTGTTGCTTAGGAGAGGGACCTAAGAGAACTGCAAGACAAAGGGCTCAGCAGCGTCCCAGAGAGGGAGAATGGAGCTCGGCCCGAGGCCACAAGTGTATTCTCGTCTCTGCGGCTCTGTGTCTGCAGAGCAGTTGTGGCCTCAATGAGTAGGGCACTGGGAATTACTACTTTAAGAGATGCTGCTGGAGAGAAAGAAACACAAAATCACAGGGAACCATAGACACATCTCACTGTGTTTGGTCATTGAGCCAGCCAGGAGGAATTATATACAGTTTGCTAACTACCTCCAAAACCTGAGCCATGGTGGTATTCTACCCCCTTCTTCTGGGAAAAAGTAAAAAGATGATGGCTACAAAGAATGTAGAAAGCTCACACAGAAGTGGTAAAATACACATTTTACAGGCCCTCTGGATATATTTTATTTGCTGTTTATGGTTAGGCACTATATATTTGTGAAGCAAAAGACAATTTTGATGGCAGTGAGAAGTTATATTTCAAGGTAGATTATTGGACAGTTTATGTTCTGACAAATAGGATTCATTAAAAAGTATGCCGTGAGCTACCTGGTCAGCAGGAGTTTGATGTGACCACATAACTTTAGAAAGTTCTTACAGGTGAAAACGGTACAGGTATAGGTTCAAAGTGTTCCTGTTTGTATTACCTCCAAAACAATTCTTAGAATAAGAGAATTAGATATTTGCAATAGAAATGATTTGTTACTTGAAAGATATTAATATATGCAAGTTTTTTAGAAAAAGAAAATGCCTTGGAAACAAGGGGTTCTGACTATCCAGATGACAATTTCTGGACCAGTGGTTCTTGACAACAAATGTTTCTGTGTTAGTCACTCAGTCATGTCTGACTCTTTAATACCCCATGGACTGTAGCCCTTCAGGCTCCCCTGTCCATGGAGTTCTCTAGGCAAGAATACTGGAGTGGGTTGCCATTCCCTGTTCCAGGGGATCTTCCCCACTGAGGGATCTCCCCACCCTAGGTCTCCTGCATTGCAGGCAGATTCTTTACCATCTGAGCCACCAAGACATACAGATGATTCTTGACAAGGATGGGGATGATTAAGTAAATGTACTGTGTTATCGATACAAGCTATGCAAATGAAACTTTGATTTAAGATAATAGTTTTTGAATCTTCCCTGGTGGCTCAGATGGTAAAGAGTCTGCCTGCAATGCGGGACACCTGGATTCAGTCCCTGGGTCAGGAAGATTTCCTGGAGAAGGGAATAGCAACTCACTCCAGTATTCTTGCCTGTAAAATCCTATGGATGGAGGATCCTGGAGGGCCCCAATCCATGGCATTGCAAAGAGTCAGACACGACTGAGCGACTAACACACACAAGAGTACCTAAAGCCAACTTAACTTTTGGCTTCCCTAGTAGCTCATCCAGTAAAGCATCCGCCTACAATGCAGGAGACCCAGGTTCGATCCCTGGGTTGGGAAGATCTTCTGGAGAAGGATATGGTAACCCACTCCAGTATTCTTGCCCAGAGAATTTCATGGACAGAGGAGCCTTGTGGGCTACAGCCCATGAGGTCGCAAAGAGTTGGACCCAGCTGAGTGACTAACACACACACAGTAGTTTTGAACATTTTTTTAGCAAATGAGAGCCTGTGTGATACTTCCTTCATTTCTTTGTCCCATTCCTTCTCACCTCCAAAATAAATTCATTAAGCACATATATAAAACAAAGGTAGAACAAAGTAACAGGATGTCTTCCTCACTGAGAACAGCAGAACAATACCAGAATTTTTTTTTTTTTTAATCTTGCTCAGAGAGACTTACTAAAAACAGGTAGATATAAGATGGCATCAAGTGATGTGCTAAATGGACTCTATCTAGAGTGAGATTTCCTATGCTTTTTACTGAGATCTCAAAACATTTCACAGATTCACGCTTGATTCTCATAAATAAAACATGACATGTGTAAGGCTAATAATTTCCTTTGTGGGGAGGGCAGTGATAGAGAAACTGAAATCGAAACAGAGATAGCATGGGACAAGTATAACCCTCAGTTTTTCATTTCTGTGTCTTCTCTCCTGATCCCTGCTTTCCCTGCTCGTCAGAACAAAGTGCTACCACTATGGTGACCAGCTGCTTTGACTTGTTACTAAAGCTGTCTATAGTATTTGATGTGGTTAATCGATGCCTCCTCCTCAGAAGACTCTCTCGGGCTGGCTTCCAGGACAGTATCTGTATTCTTCTCACCTCACCGGATCCTCATGAGTTTCTTCCTTGCCTCCCTGACCTCTTAGCCTATGGTACCCAGGCTTTCGTCCTTGGCCGCCTTCTCTTTTTTGATCTACGTGTATGTCTCTTGTGGATCTCACTTTGTTGTAGGAATTGAAATACTATCTCAAGCTGTGGACTCCCAAATTTATATCTCCAGCTTGCACTATTCCAATGAACTCAGCCTTATTATGTTTTTAGCTTTCTTGACATTTCTGTTTGTGTGTCGTATGGGAATTCCAACTTCAAAATGTCCAGAACTGAGATCCCAACATTTCACACCATCTGTTCACCAACTGCTACCCCGTAGTCTTCCCCACTTCGATAAATGGCACTGCTAGTCTTCCAGTTGTTCAGGCCAAAGATCTAGGAGTCATCTCTCTCACATCCAGAAGCAATCCATCAGCATATCCTACTAGTTTTTCCAAAAATTACCCGGAACCTAATCATTGCTCAACCCCATTGTGAGTCCTAGCCTGGTCTGTGCCACCATCATCTCTTGCTGAGATTAGTAAATTAGGCTCTTATCTGGTCTCATGCTTGATCTCTTGCTCTCCTCCCTTTTAGCCATAGTGATCCTGTTAGAATGTAAGTTGTGTCATATAAACCTTTTGGCTCAAAACTCTCCAATAGCAACTCATGCTGAGTAAAAACCAGAATTCTTTACAATGTTTGAAAAGACCCAACTTATCCTTGAGCAATTGAACAGTAGCACATTTATTTTCTGTTCCTCCACTGGCCATACGTGCGAGTCACCACCTTCATACCTCTGAAGCTCTTCTCAGATGTTACTGTCTCAGTGAAGCCCTGCCGGGCTATCCTGTTTGAACTTGTACTATGTTTTACTTTTTGCTCTTCATTTCCCCAGTTGCTGTCTATGGACTGTATCTTTCATCTGTTTTATTGCCTGTATCCTCCCACTAAGAACGTCAGTGGCACAAGAGCAAGGATTTTTGTCTCTTTTGTTCATTGTTACTTCCCTGTCATCTAGAAATCGGGCCTGGCACATCCCTAGGCCCTCAGTGACTTTTGTTGGAATGAATAAATGAAGTTTCAGAACCTGAAACAGAGTTATGGAATAAGACTATGTAAATAAACATGTGTCTGTGAATACAGTTTTTCTCCTGGTTTCTGAGCTCTAGTCCTAAGATGACAATTTCCTGTGTCTGAACAAAGGTGCCTCTGAGTACCCAGATCTTTATCCTTGTGAACAGCCATTGCCTATTAGAGCCAATGCGATGGGAGAAGGGCATATTACCATCTCCATTTCTGTAAAATCCCTTTGGCCCAGAATGGTTTCAAAAATGCTACCCCAGAAAGGCAGACAAATCCAGAGACCTTAGTAGTTTCCCTTAGCCTCTGCTGCATTAGCCAGAGATAAATCTATGCAGAGTTCACTAAAGGGAACAGACAACTGCATTAAGCTGTGTAATGATGAACACTAATGGCGTGTGACACAATGGGTCTCTGTAGGCTCAGCTGCCATGCAAGTTGGGGGTTTTTCCTTCTATTTGATAATGGTCATGAAAAAAGCAAAACCAAACCACAACCAAAGATGGGAAGAAACAACCTGCAGGCCAAGTTCAAGGTGATTTTCATGGTGTCTTTGTTTTTCCTTTTTGTAAGTATATACATCTCGAGTGTAAAAGGTACATATGCTATCGTGGAGTGATGGGGGACTCTGCTCCATTAAATAGAAATGTACTGCCCTTTATTCCCAATAGCAACCTAATATTGTTCATCCGTTTCCTTTTCCAAGGCATATGCATTATCATGCAGATTGTTAAATTGAGTTTTTTAGCTGCTTGTTATTTTACTCATCGGCACTTAGACTTTTATCATAGTGATCTGTGCTGGTTGATTTCATTTTCTGTGCATTTCCTTCCCACCCCTAATTTAAGTGAGGAGCTTGTTTCTTTATGTGTCTTTCTCCTCCCCTTTGCAGTTTCACATGGCTAGCCTAGTGATCCTGGGGTAAATTAGTTGACTTTTTCTATTGCACATGATTCTTGTGAGGATCAAATACCTGTGGATAAATATGCTTTATAAACTACTGTAAATAGTTAAATTGATGATACCAGTGTGGATATTAGACCAGTTGATCTCCAAGACGTTTTTTAATTATAGAACTAAATTTATTCTAAAATTTCCCAAAGCAATGTTTCTAGTACATTCTACAAATTTAGGTAATGGGATACATGAATGTCTTAGGTTCAACTCTTAGAAACCATAGGTTTTACATATATACATCATATTGAGTAGTCAGGCCTGATCTAGGACTTAAAAAAGAAAAAAATATGCAGAATGTCAGTGTGACCTACACATCCTATATTTTCGGCATGTGCCTCTCAGATATTCAGAACACATTTTACTCTCCTGCGGAATTATTTGACAGCAAGTTTTGTTCTTCACCTCTGTCTCTCCATGGATGATCTACCAAAAAATAGCACCTTCACTTGTTACTAAATAAAACCCCAGTATGGCTCTTCTATAAATCCAGTTTTATTACCTACTTCCAAAGTAATTTCTGACAATCCAGCCAGAACCCTTACTTTTTGTTTGTCATATTTAGGCTCGATTCTTGAAAAAGAAGGCTAGCTCTAATTTTAGCCTAAGAAGAAAAGATTACAAGGCCTATTTCAAGACCTTGGTTTTGTGTACCTGATCTACTAAGTTTGTAAATTCTAGGAATCCATTTTATTTTTTTTTAAATAAGCGTTTCTGTTCTTATTTTCAGTGCCAATTTGTTTCCTTGAGCTTTCCCACATGCATGACTTTTATAGCCCCGTATAAAGCAGAGTGCTCTGCCATATTGATTTAATGGTATGTTTCAATAAATTTCCCCTGTTACAGTGCTTGCTCCACACCAGGCAGCCAAGTGGGGGAACAGACGGATGTGCTGGTTAACTAATTTTCAAAGAGAAAAAATTTCATTTTCTCCATTCTTGAATGTCATAGCTGTCCTGCCAATGACCTGATACTGAGATGTATTAGGTTCTCCCTGACATATGTTACAGGAAGTAGTGACCTGACCTTTTAAAAATTTTATTAACATTTATAAATTTGTTTTAGTGTATTATGGTGGAAGCAATGATTTTTCTTCAGAATGGATTGGGGTGACTGGTGAACAGATTGATAGCTGTGTCATATATTAAGCTGGTGGACATTTTGTAGGGTAGATAGATGCTATCTTTTTCCCTCTCTCGTCTCCTACCTTTCAGGCTTCTGCTGATGGGGATGGTAATATGTAAAGGTTTTCTTTAAAGCATTTTACAAGCAACCGAATGATTACTGAGACCCTTTATGTAGCTGGTCAGATTTTGGTGATCGCTTAATGAAACGGTGAGGCCCGGATAGTCACCGATCCTTTCATTCAGCCGTTCCTCAGTGCCTAATGTATTCCATCTGCTCTGCGAGTCACTAGGGATATAAAGTGGTGGCCTCAGTCCCTGTCCTCAAGTAATTTACAAACTGATGGGTTAAGAACCGATGGAAAACCATCAAGATCCTAATTAAAGTTTTCTTTTTCTTTTTTTCTTGTCTCAACTCTTGTGTTCAAAACCTTGACCTATACCTAAAAATTCTTCTAAACTCATATCTTGATTCTTCCTAGGAACTAATTTCATTTATACATAGTGTTTGGGTAAAAAATATTTGTCGTAGATTAAGAAAGGAAATCTTGATTAATGTTAACTATTGGAACTTAGCTATAGCCAGTATTATTGACTTAGCAATTCTCATCTTTCTCTCCATGCCCTAAGAGACCGAGCAGTGTGTGGTTTTATAAAAAGGACACCTCTCCCAGGACAGGAAACAGACGAGCTGGCACGTTGCCTTTCTAACCTGTTTACCGCAATAGCAATTGTGATGGTGATGGTGATCGACACTCCCATCTATCATCTGCCTTTTCCCAGATACTTCTGAAACATAAATTAAGCCTCCTAACTCCTCAGTGAGTATGGATTGCTGTTTTATTTTACAGTAAATATTTGGTTATTTTATGGACAAGGAAATTGAGGCATTGGGAACCTAAGTGGCTAGATAAATAAGTTATGGATACTGCTGGGAAACGTCAGCTAATGTTTATTGAGCCCGTGTGGAGCATGTGCTTTCATAAGCCCTGTACAGTGTGTTTTGTTTCCGGCTTTCCCCCTTACTGCCTAAGGAAACATAGAAGGCAATTGCACTCCAGTACTCTTACCTGGAAAATCCCATGAACGGAGGAGCCTGGTAGGCTGCAGTCCATGGGGTCGCGAAGAGTCGGACACGACTGAGCGACTTCACTTTCACTTTTCACTTCCATGCATTGGAGAAGGAAATGGCAACCCACTCCAGTGTTCTTGCCTGGAGAATCCCAGGGACGGGGGAGCCTGGTGGGCTGCCGTCTATGGGGTCGCACAGAGTCGGACATGACTGAAGCAACTTAGCAGCAGCAGCAGCCTAAGAAAAGGGTTCCATGGAACTTATTGGCTCGATTTTATCCGTCTTCATGGAAACTGTTGTTTTGTGGCTGTACGTTTTACTTTTCCACTTGCATTTTCTTAATACTTTTTACTTTAGCTAGCCAAGGACCTAATAAAAAGCATTTGCCATATTTCCAGGCTCCAGGCTTTTCCAGTTTTTCAAAAAAAAAAAGTGAACATTGTCATGTATCAGGTACTGTGCTAAGGGCCAAGGCCAGAAAGGTGAATTAAGACACAGTTCTTGTTCTAAGAAGCTCTATTCTAGTTGATCCTTTCTAGTACCATACACATGTAATATACTTTTTGTTCGCTTGATTTTAAAATGAAGAACTGTTTATTGTGGAACTTTTCAGAGCTTTACTAGAAAGGGTTTGTTGTGAATTTCCAGAGGCAAATAGCGTATGCAGCCTTGTCTAAGCTGATGGAAACGATAAATCCGTTACTTAAGAAGTATGTTTTAGAGTAGGTATTCTTTAGGACACATTTTAAAGAACTAATGACATGGCCATTTTTCACCCTCCGCTTGCCAGACAGCGCTCGAAGTGAGCAAGGGCAGGCAATCCAGCTTTCCCTGAACAGCTGTTGGGGATGTAATTGAGTTACTCTTTAAAGCTGTTTTCTCCCCCAAATTGAGTAGCAGCCTGTGAAAGAGAAGCAAACTGCCTCCCCACTGCTTACACTTAGGCTGTCTCCAGAAGGTATTTTTGTCCATGAGATCGACTCTTAAAAGATTAGCAGTCCCCTCATTTAGACCCTATATTCAACTTGAGAGGAGACTGAAGCTGGTTTACAAAGGCTTTGTGACTGACTTGCGATAACAGAACTAGTTAAAAGCATAGCCTGGGAAAAAGCAAAAGCAAAACACATCTCCTGAGTCTACCATTACACCACACTGTGCCTCGGATGATATCTGATTAGAAGTGTTCTTCTTCAAATGCTTGAATCCCCAACAACTGGTGCATTTGGTACAAACTCCTGAATAACTAGACTTTACAATCAAGTAGGCTAAACATAGTCCTTACGATCAAACTTTTTTTAAATTTTTTCCCACAAAATTCCTGAATAAGCCAACTATTCGTCTTTTACTTTATAGTTTTCTCATCTCACGTGCTTCTTATTCCATCGTAGTGTTTAGAGTGTTTTACCTAAATAACCATGTCATGTTGTAGGCAGTGGTGAGCCTCTTCCTCCCACCTCCACAAATAAATACTGTAGTGACTCACTATTAAAATCTGATGCTCTACAGAAGCCCTGGGTAGGTTATTCTGAATGGTTTTATGTCAGAGAAAGTGCAATAAATGTAGGGAGGGGAATATAACACATTAAATGTATGAGTGGAAAATAAGTTATAAGAAGGCCTTGCTTTTATCATGAATATGTTTCAGAAGTGCCATATAAGTCAAATAAAAACACTAAAAGTTGTATAATGGACTGTGGGCACCTGTAGGTCATGTTCATGATTACTTGCCAAATGGCCGGCCTGTTTTCTGTGGTTTTTCTATTACAAGGTACTCGGTAGCATCATAACAGAATATAGTTTCATACTTTGTGTGTAGGTTATAGTCCATCCATCTGATTCATTTGTTCTTCAGTTGTTTGTAGCTCAGAATGCATTTCCTCATGGAAATCCTATTTGGTACAAACCTACACGAAACCGTTTTTTCCATTGTATATCTGTAGTCTTACTGTAACTTTCTCATATTCAACTTAAATATAAGCATGTGTCCTGGAAATGGATTTAGAGTCGCGCTGGAGATTCTAGGAGCACATCTCTTCCTTTTGAAACCTGGCAATGGAGTCAGAAGTCATATGTAGTATTGCTGTTTATTTACTCAGTTGTGTCCAACTTTTCTCAGCCCCATGGACTGTAGCCCATTAGGCTCCTCTGTCCATGGGATTTGTCAGGTAAGAATACTGGAGTGGGTTGTCATTTCCTCCTCTAGGGGATCTTCCTGACCCAGGGATCAAACCCTCTTCTCCTGCTTGTCAGGCAGATTCTTAATCACTGAGCCACCAGGGAAGCCCTCATATAGCGTCGAAAAGAAAGAAAGTGAAAGTGAAAGTTGCTCAGTTGTGTCTGACTCTTTGCAACCCCATGGACTATATACAGTCCATGGAATCCTCCAGGCCAGAATACTGGAGTGGGTAGCCTTTCCCTCCTCCATGGCATCTTCCCCATCCAGGGATCGAACCCAGGTCTCCTGCATTGGAGGCAGATTCTTTGCCAGCCGAGCCACAAGGAAAGCCCAAGAATACTGGAGTGGGTAGCCTGTCCCTTCTCAAAAGGATCTTCCTGACCCAGGAATTGAAACTGAGTCCCCTGCATTGCAGGCAGATTCTTTAGAGCTAGTGTTGGGATATGGTAAATAGAAAGAAATGTGTAGATCATCCAGGCCAGCTTTTATATTTTAGAGATGAAGGACAACATCCCCAATATGCCCTCGTTGTTACTGAGGCCTCGGGCAGAGTCTTCTGGAGTCACTGGTGTGAGGAGTAGGGTGTGACCTGGATCTGACAGTTCTGGGGTGAGGTGTGGGAAACTGAAGTAGTGGTGGGGGTCTGGGTTTGGGAGGGAATATGTGAGACCCTTCTTGATAGGCACCAAGGAATTGTTCTCTATTTTTGCCTCCCTTTGTACCCCATTCCTTACTCTGGCCCTTCCTAGTTATTAAGGAATGTCAGGTGAAGCCCTTTTCTTTGGGTAAGAGAGCATTCATCTTTTTCTTCCCCATTGGCACTGTCATGAGTCAATACAGATTTTCCCCCCTTACCCACCGAGGCTATGGCTAGAGGGAAGAGGTGAGGAGCAAACTCAATTTGTTCCGGCTGGGTACATAGTCTGCAGTGGCTCATGGGGGTGCAACTGGATGTTTCTGGCAGTTGGTGAGGAAGAGAAGCTTCTGTGGCCCCCAGCTGGGGGTGTAGGTAACCAGACTGCCTGACTACCTGGTGTAGGTAACAGGGCCGGATTTCCACATCACAGTGCCTGGGGAAGCTGGTTTGGGGAGATAGGTTAATATGAGATGTAGAGAGAAAAACAATGCTAACTTTCTGGCTGGGCCGGGGCTCCTGTATGCCTGTGTGGGTGGAAGGGTGAAGCAGAGCTCTCAGTGCTGTTCTGATGAATCGGCATCTACGATACAGGGACAAGTCCTGGATAATCTGGTGTGGAAAATTGGATTTTAGGAAACAAACATATAAACCCCACACTGAATCAAGAACCATGATCATTGAATGGGCCAATGGTGTTGGACTCACAAGAAAGTATATTCCTTCACCCTGCATCTTCTAAATATTTTTATTTTTAAAATATAGAAATTTCCAGTAACATGTCATTGTGTATATTTGAGGTAAAAGAGGATGGTTGAAAAGAGAAGGAGGCTAGAGGGACTGACGCGAAATACAGTTCTCCAGAGGAGTCTGAGGAGAATGTCACGATTGTGTCTTGATTCACTGCAGCTTCTTGAAGGCCGAGAGAGGACATTCTCATTTCTGAGAAACACCTACAAGGACTCTAGAGAATGTTCTTTCCTCACTATGTTTGCACATGGAAATATTTTCATATAGGTTGTAGAGTTTTGTTTTGTTTTTTATCTAACTTGGCTTTGTAATGAGATTGGAGGAGGGAAGCAGTTAGGAAGCTCATTTTATATTTAAGACTGCAGTCTGTGATGAAATTTTCATAATTTTCTGGAGGTTAGTTATCTCAACTTTTGGAAGTACGGTTCACGGTTGGTTTAGGGCTCCCCCGGTAGCTTAGATGGTAAAGAATCTGCCTTCAATGTGGGAGACCTTGGTTCTATCCCTGGGTTGGGAAGATCCCCTGGAAAAGGAAATGGCTCCCTGCTCCAGTATTCTGGCCTGGAGAATTCCACGGACAGAGGAGCCTAGTGGGCTACAGTCCATGGGGTCCCAAAGAGTTGGACGCTACTGAGAAGCTTTCACTTGACGCACTCACGTTAGTGATGAGCATTACGTTGCCAGTAAGTGGTTGGGGTGGATGCTTGTTTGTGATCTTAGTGTCTGGTTCAAAAGTTGGTTCCTACCTTGCTATCAATACTTGAAACACTGCCCTCAGTGGCTGTATTAATTTCCCATGGTCTTTGGAGTCACATTTAGGTTGAGATTCTCGCCTTGTGAGCTTTGTGACTTCAAGTGAATTCTTTAATCACCTGAACTTGTTTCCTCGCCTGTAATTCGGGGCAAGTAACAACTGGCCGGCAGTGGTGTTCTAAGTGTTGGCTTAAAGTGATCTATGGGAAAGGTCCTGGCATTTACTGGCTGCCCAGTGAATGTCTGGTTTGTTTGAGTGTGATTCCATTTCTGACTGTATGCTGCAGGTCAATCGCTAACAAGCAGATAGGGAAACAGCAGCACAGTCTGGCTGGAGGGGATTTGCTGAGCCACTCAACTTGCAAGACTGCTTTGTCTCTGCCAGGAACAGGAACCCCTGGAATTTCCTTCTTTTCTTCCTGGATTCTCTAACTCTCCCTTCCTTCTGCATGTGTAACTCATTACTAGTGGGCTGCTCCTCTTGCATGTTTGTTTGTGCCTGAATCTCTCTATTTTTGAATAGTATTTGCCTGATTGAGGTCATCTCAGCTGGTGGACTGAGTTAATAGATCTGGCAAATTTTCTTTTTCTACATCCCTATGTTAGGGCATGTATCATAATGATGTAATTTTTGGTTTATATTTAGCAGATATTTACCTAGCTCCTATTATGTTACAAGCAATGGAAAAAATAAAGTCTCTGCTCTCATGTAATTTATATTCCAATGGGAGGAGTCAGACAATAAGCCAGTATAAAATACGTCGGGTATAGTATGTATTGTGAAGGAAAATAAAGCAGGGTGCTCAGAGAGCATGTTCAAGCCAAGACTGAAATGAAGTTCAGGAGCAAACCATGAGATATCTGGGAGAAAAGGAAAAAGTAAGCACAAAAACCTCAAAACCAGAATAGCAGAAGACAAGTGAGCAAGGATGTCAAAGATGGGGTCAGAGAGATGCTGGGAACAGTGTTCTTCAGGTCTTGGAGATGGTGGTCAGGACTTTGGATTTTATCCTCAGATGGAAAGCTATTGGAAAGTTTTAAAGAGAAGAATGTCATAATCTGATTTAACCTTTCTCAAGTACTGCTTTGCCTGCCACGTGAAAAATTTAGTGTAGGGGGCAGAGTCGTAGCAGAGTAGAAAGCCATTGCAGTCATTTCGGTGAGACGTGATGTCCCGGATGCACTAGGTTGGCAGCAGGGAGTTAAGAGGTGGGTATATTCTGGATGTCTTATGAAGATTTACCAGTGGGTCAAATACAGGTATGAGAAAAAAAAAAAAAAAGCATATCTCAAAATTTTGGCCTAAGCAACAAGAACAAAGATGTGTTTTCTAGAGAGGGTGAAGACTATGGGAAGAGTTAGCTGGAGAGTAAAATCATGAATCCAGTTTTGGAAATACTAAATTTGAGATGTCAGATAATCCAGTGAAAATGTTGAGTAACTAGTTGAGTGTATGATGGAAAGTCTGAAAGTGAGAGCTAGACCAGCATTGTTCAGTAGCATGTTTGCTATTGTGATAAAATATTTGTGATAGAAAATATTTGTGATAGAAATATTTTATAACTTCACTCTCCAATATGGTAGCCACTAGCCATGGATACCTACCGAGCACTTAAAATGTGGCTAGGAAAAACCAAGGAACTGATTTCATATTTTACTTAATTTTAATGAATTTAAATTGAAATTTGAACTGCCACAGGAGTTTCAGGCTACTGCATTGGTCAGCATAGAAGACAGTATATAAAAATTTGTCTTCAACATTTCGTTGCTGCATAAGACCATGGGCTTCCCTGGTGGCTCAGATGGTAAAAACTACCTGCAATGTAGGCGACTTGGATTTGATCCCTGGGTCGGGAAAATCCCCTGGAGAAGGGAATGGCTACCCACTCCAGTATTCTTGCCTGGAGAATCCCATGGACAGAGGAGCCTGGTAGGCTGCAGTCTGTAGGGTTGCAAAGAGTTGGACACAACTGAGCGAGTTTTACTTTTCACTTAAGGCCATGAGACTGGATAAAATCTGCTTGGAGGCAGCCTGGATAAAGAAGGAAAGATGTCAGAGGATCAAGACCTGCAAAGCAGAGAGGTTGGGAAGATACAGAGCTGTAGTCAAAGAATGTTTTAAAAAAGTAGCAGATTGTAAGAATGCAGAAGGCCAAGAGAAAGTGGTAAAGTGGTTTCCAGGAAACCAAGCAAAGCAGGTGTTTTGAGACTAGTGAGCCGTGCTGTCAAACTCGGCTGAGCTGTTTCCCTGATCATGGTGAATGACTTTTGAACTTGTCTCTAAAGACTGCTCATCCACAAACCTAAGAGTGTGCTTACTGACTTGTAGGTGCAAAATGAAGAATGTGGAACAAGGTCACTCAATCAACTTTTACAAACTTATTTTCAGGAGATATGCTCCCTAATTTAATGTCAGTACATGGAAATCTTAGAACTATTACTTTTGGAAATCCCAAACTGTATTCATTACTGCTTTCTCACTGGTACTTTCCACCATCTCACCCTCCCTCGTACTAACGGGATATGATTTTGGAGAAGCTGGGACGGAGACAGCATCAATACCGCCTATGTCAGCAGTTGATGTGAAAGAACCAGATATCTGCCTGGCCCTAGGCCTTCCCTCTCGGAGAAGGCAATGGCACCCCACTCCAGTACTCTTGCCTGGAAAATCCCATGGATGGAGGAGCCTGGTAGGCTGCAGTCCATGGGCTCACGAAGGTCGGACACAACTGAGCGACTTCACTTTCACTTTTCACTTTCATGCATTGGAGAAGGAAATGGCAACCCACTCCAGTGTTCTTGCCTGGAGAATCCCAGGGATGGGGGAGCCTGGTGGGCTGCCATCTCTGGGGTCGCACAGAGTCAAATATGACTGAAGCGACTTAGCAGCAGCAGCAACAGCAGGCCTTCTCTCTAGCTGTGTATACACTCAGTCCACACCAACTTTTAGAGTCAAGTGAAGAAATTACTGGGTATGGCTGGGTATGGATTTTACCCCAAATCCCTGACATATTGATATACCTTACTAAATTGACTATTGTGATAACTACATGTAATATTTTTTTTTCTTTTCCCAGCTTCCCTTGTAGTTCTTCTTGTCTCTGCATATTGATGATTTGTCTCTCTTGCCTTTTCTCTTGTGTATGTTTTCCCCTTGGTCTTCTCTCCATTTAGTCCCTTAGTTTTTTTTTTTTTTTTTTTAGTAACATTTAAAAGTACCCAGCAATTATTTTATTCATGTGTGTGTTTGTTTATGGCTGGCTGTGCTGTGCAGCATGTGGGGTCTTAGGTCCCTGATCAGGATTTGAACCCATGCCCCTTGCTTGGAAGCACAGGGCCTTAACCACTGGACCACCAGGGAAGTCCCTCCCCTAGTTTTTGAAAGTTCCGTTCCTTGTTCCTATGCCCTGACTCAGATTGTTACTTGGTAAGCCACACACGCCATTGCTTTGTCTCGTTGTGCCCTTATGTGCCTCCATTTGGAAGTTCTCTGCTGCTTCCAGACTTCTGACTCTATTCTGTACACCTGGCTCTGCCTTCTGGTCCATTCTGTGTGTGTTACACTGATACTTCTGCTGCTAAGTTGTTTAGTCGTGTCCGACTCTGTGCGACCCCATAGACGGCAGCCCACCAGGCTCCCCCATCCCTGGGATTCCCCAGGCAAGAACACTGGAGTGGGTGCTTCCCGTCATCTCTGATTGGCTTAGAAATGCTAAAAACAAAGAGACAACAGGCGTGTCTTTCTCCTCGGTACCTTTTATATGTTGATTATAATTTCTATGGTAATCCTCTTAAGTATGTTTTTAAGTACTTATTATGATACTTTGTTGTTAATGCTCATTTTTCTTTGTTCTTTGTATCTGTATTGAACTACCTTATAATACAAAATGAATGTTTTAATTGGCACAGAAAATTCATGATTCCTGTTGTTAAAATGCTCCTGGCTACATGCGTAGTGCTGGTGCAGCATTGTATAAGGAGGAACAGGTGCCAGGGTAGTAAGGGGCTGGACTCTGGAGATCTACACCGACCTGAGGTAAAATCCAAGGGATTTGTGTCACTCCCAAGCCCTACTGAGCTTCAATCTGCCAAGGGAAAAATGCGGAGTTGTAGCTTGCCTCAAATGATTAGAAGTCACATGAGGGTTGGGGAAAGAAAACCCCAGAGGATTGGTGGCTAGAAAACCTTTCATAGCAGTTGCATGAGACCCTGAAAATCAGCAATGGAAATGAGAGTGGATTATATATAATACAAAAGACAAATGCACGCACATTCCCTGCCGAATGGGCTTTTAATAGAAGACAAGCCAATTAAGACAAAATGAGCAGTAATTAAGGGACATCTTAGGAGGGGTCAAGGTTGCTGAATTCTTCACACATTCCTACATTTAGTTGATTTTGAGTTCTTCTATTATGATAATTACATTATGGTATGAATTTTCACAATCCAGTTACATGAAAATGACAGATTACTCAGTGAGGTTCGTGTGTTTAACCTCGTGATTTGGTTATATGCCATTTATGTGCCTTGCCTACAATGTTTGCCTTCTTATATTTCTGTGTGTTAACCCAGCTGCCTCCGTTTATTGCTCCCATATTACAGTGGATGTTTTCTGCATTTTTATGAAGAGCCTATTAGCAGCTTAGGCTTGATTTAAAGAATTTCTACAGTTTATGAATACAGTTCATCTCTGTGAATGAATTTAGCACTTTAATGCTATTTATTTACTCCACACCATAAAATGTAATATAATAAATAATGGGTCCCTTGGGCTTGCGGTACAACTCAGTGATCATCCTCTCAGCAGGAAGATGAACACAACTTGAGTGGGGAAATAATGATCAAAATTCACCACACTCACTAGGATGCCATCTATATACCTGAATCTAATAAAGGCTGAATTACAATGCTTAACATTATGCTTATTAGTACTAACATCTGAATGTAATGAGACTGGGAAAGGGAAAAGACTCAGTCATATTAGCAACATTTCAGAAGGCAATATCAATTCCAAGTTAGCGATTCAAGTAAGGAAGTGTTCTTAAAAACATATGATACCTAATTTCTTGGGCTAAATAAATGTTAGGTTAGTGTTTTCCACCAGCTTCATCCATAGAGAACTCTTGAACTTTGTGGGGAGGGTGTAAGCAGTTCACAATTCCTTCCTTATCAATGTATTATTAATTTGGAGGTTTTCAAGATGACCCTGTTGGT
Organism: Bos javanicus; assembly: GCF_032452875.1. Taxonomy (NCBI): domain Eukaryota; kingdom Metazoa; phylum Chordata; class Mammalia; order Artiodactyla; family Bovidae; genus Bos; species Bos javanicus. The sequence goes on from NC_083871.1 coordinate 97,939,112, forward strand.
TATCCATACATGAAATATGTGCAGGCCAGACCCTCACCATGATCACTGGTCAATAGAGCTGTTCTGTTTCATTGTTGAAGTCCAGAAAGAGTTAACTCGTGAGTGCTCAAAACTCTGTGTGTATAAACGTGTATCTGATTTTATTCCAAGATTATTCAAGTTATTTTTGTAATATCTTTGCTTTTATTCATCACTGACTCGATGGACGTGAGTCTGAGTGAACTCCAGGAGTTAGTTATGGACAGGGAGGCCTGGCGTGCTGCGATTCATGGGGTCGTAAAGAGTCGGACACGACTGAGCGACTGATCTGATCTGATCTGATCTTGCTTTTATTTACCTTTATTAGACATTCATTCCTTGAGATAAAGGTTGCAGGTTTACATGCGGTTAGGAGCTTGATTGATAAATGAATGACTTGGGCGAATTGGAGGACCCTTGTTCCATCTAAGGGGCCAACCTGTACTCAGGTCCAGTCAATCTTTGACACGTGGAATATAATCTCAGTGAAGACAGATGGACTAAATTTGATAAAAAACACATCATAGTTTTTATTTTCATGTGAAATCTTCATGGTCAATTGTTATCTAATTTTTAAAAGTTAAATACCAAATAAATCAGCACTCTAGTTTGGGTTCATAGGTTACCAGCTTGATAGTTCTGCTTTAAATGTAAGTTCCCAAAAATGTTTACACTGTCAAGGCTTCTTTTGCACTATTAGCTCCAGTCGTCCATTACTGGTTTGAATGTGCCTCCATTTTGATTCTCCTTGGTCATGCCTGTTGACATCATGATACATTGCTAGAGCTTTCTCTTGAAAGAAAATCACTTAAAATTTTAGCATCTTTAAAGAAAAGAATACTGAATATAGTGAGGCATTGCAAAGTAGAGTAGGTAGCACTCAATAAACACAAAATACTCAGTGTTGTTTATGTTGAATTTTTATTTTCAGTCTTTAAACGTCAGTACAGTTAAATTTTATTTTATTGTGTATTTATCCAGAAATGAATGAATGGAAGAGGGATATGCTGCGGTTTACCTTTATGGTAATAGAGTCATAGACAAGTGATTGGGTGATTGTGTTTTTATACTAGCAAATGATGAACAGACTCACCACCAAAAGGAAAAATCAACTGCAAACTTACCATTTTTTTTTTCCACAAAAAAAGTGTCAAAATATGTTCTCACTTTACCCAAAGCCATTTGCTGGAGTCATAATTTGATTATTATATGCTATTCAAGAGAGTTAGTACTGATTGGTCTCTATGACCCAGTGTTGCCTCTGTAGATAAAAATTGATTTAGCATCTGCTAGAATGGTATATCTGGAGAAGGAAATGGCAACCCACTCCAGTGTTCTTGCCTGGAGAATCCCATGGACAGAGAAGCCTGGTAGGCTGCAGTCCATGGGGTCGCACAGAGTCGGACACGACTGAAGCAACTTAGCAGCAGCAGAATGGTATATCTGTACATGTATGTAATAGCATATCAATCTATGAAGCCTTTTTGTCTTCATAGTTCTCTTTAAGGATATGTGAAATCACCTTAGAAAGCCCCAGGTTATCCTTAACCACCAGGCAGTGTATTACAGAAACACACGACAGGCTGTGTGTAAGCCTATGGTTCTCAACCAGGGGAGAGTTGACTTTATTTTGCAAGATTCTTAGGGCTGATTTACTAGTTGTCTGCTTCTAGTGTGAACAAATCATTCTACTTGGTAGACCATTCGATTTAGAGCTGACTGTATTCCTGATGGCCCTGCTAAGATAAATAGCCCTGGACTGTATTTCCTGATAACAGGGTAGGAGTGGGAAAGAGTGTAAAATAACCCTCTGATGAGAGCCGTCAGAAAGCACAGTTTTGATTTGGGAAGCCAGGAGTTGCAGTATTTGTTCCTGTTTTGGACAGTTTCAATTATTAGATGGAGATGAAATCTGCCTTCTTGTAATTTTTACTTCTAATTTCCACCTCTAAATTCACATAGTTCTGTTTGGTTCTCTTATCTGGCAGTTGATCGTTTCTGCCTTGTACATTATCTGTACTTGTCTCATGAATAAAGAACAGCAGCATTTGGGAAGGTTGCTTACTCCATGAGCCTGCAGATTTACTGAAGCACATGAGTCAGCTCCACTAATGCAACTCAGTCAAGCAGAGGGTCACAAGATCAGCGGGATGAGAGTAGCAATCACTCATTCATTCATTAAAAAAGAAAGTTATTGAGTGCCCATTATATACCAGGCATTGTTCCAGATACAAGGTGCACTCATACTCTAACTTTGTGTCTTATTTTCCTTTCTAGACTCTAGACTCTTTAAGAACAGGATTCTTGTCTGATTACCTTGTATCTTGTACCTCACCTTACACAGCATAGTATATTACATTTAGAATGTGCTCAGAATTTTATTTTTTAAATAAGTGAAAAACCTAGTCTACATATTTTGGAGAGCACTATAGAATAGATCTAATCCTTTTGTGACAGCCATTAAATATATTAGTCACATTAACATAATGGCCAGGCTTCTTGTTGTTCAGTCGCTCAGTCGTGTCTGATTCTTTGTGACCCCGTGGACTGCAGCACAACAGGCTTCCCTGTCCTTCAGCATCTCCCTGAGTCTCCTCAGACTCATGTCCTTTGAATCAGTGATGCCATCCAACCATCTTACCCTCTGTCATCCTCTTTTCTTCCCGCCTTCAATCTTTCCCAGCATCAGGGTCTTTTTTAGTGAGTCAGTTCTTCACATCAGGTGGCCAGAGTATTGGAGCTTCAGCTTCAGCATCAGTCCTTCCATTGCATATTCAGGGTTGATTTCTTTTAGAATTGACTGGTTTGATTTCCTTGCTGTCCAAGGGATTCTCAAGAGTCTTCTCCAGCACCACAGTTCAAAGGCATTCATTTAATGGCCAGGCTAAATAGTCCTAATTTCAACAGTTCTTCCTTCTACACAGTTGGATTGCCCTTCTTTAGTATTGCCCCTTTTCATGTGTAGGAACAGGACCGAGTACATTCAAGATGAGATGTGATCTTGGCAAGGTGGAAGGGAGAGAACTTTGCTTTCTGTGATTCATTCATTTCCCATAAGGCATTTATTAACTACCACCTTCTCCTTTTTTCCCCCCAGGGTTGCCTTACTTTTCTTAAGTAAATATAGTAGTTAACAGGACATTAAATGTCTGTGTGATATTTAAACAAACATGCTGTAGAACTATTTCTTGTTTTCCTGGTAATTTTCACTAGTGAAAAGATTGTCTATGATTAAGACTTTGTATTTGCAGTAGGAAGTTCTTATGTATATTATAGAAAGCTTTTCAAAAATTCACATACAGTTGTCATTTGGGAGTACAAATATATGGTGTATGTGCGAGAGAGAGAGACAGAGGGAATGGGATTGAATGATCAATCTCCAGGGTTTAGCGTTCTTGCCTCTCTTATTTTGATGGTATTATAATTATTCTTTATACTGATACGTTTGTCTTGTTGTTGTTTAGTCATTAAGTCATGCCCAACTCTGCGACCCCATGAACTGCAGCATGCCAGGCTTCTCTGTCCATCTCTGTCTCGCTGAGGTGAAGTGAAGTGAAAGTCGTTCAGTCATGTCTGACTCTTTGTGACCCCATGGACTGTACAGTCCAGGGAATTCTTCAGGGCAGAATACTGGAGTGGGTAGCCTTTCTCTTCTCCAGGGGATCTTCCCAACCCTGGGATCAAACCCAGGTCTCCCACATTGCAGGTGGATTCTTTACCAGCTGAGCCACCAGGGAAGCCCAAGAATACTGGAGTGGGTAGCCTGTCCCTTCTCCAATGGATCTTCCTGCTCCAGGAATTGAACTGGGGTCTCCTGCATTGCAGGTGGATTCTTTACCAACTGGACTATCTCCCTGAGTTTCCTCAAACTCATGTCCATTGAGTCAGTGATGCCAGCCAACCATCTCATCTCTGTCTCCCCCTCTCCTCTTGCCTTCAGTCTTTCCCAGCATCAGGGTCTTTTCCAGTGAGTCAGTTCTTTGCATCAGGTAGTCAAAGTATTGGAGCTTCAGCTTCAGTATCAGTCTTTCCAGTAAATATTCAGGGTTGATTTCTTTTAGGATTGACTGGTTTGATCTTCTTGCTGTCCAAGGGACTCTCAAGAGTCTTCTCCAACACCACACTGCCGGCTCTGTGCTTGTCTTATCTTTATAGAATATTGTCCTGTTTTATTTGAATTCCTTATTTCCTATGCATGACATAAAACTTATTAGTTTGGTGATTCTTAATGTTTCCTTTATTCCTTAGTTTTAAATTCTAGATAAAAAGAATTACAAATAAGATGTCTTATTGACATCTTTGTTACAGTTAAGATGTGCTGCTGTTTTATAGGAACGGGTGACAAATCCCCATGTCTTTGTCACTGCACATGGATTCTACCAAATCCATGGATCAGAGTACCCTGTCCCAGTGATTTACTGCGCTAGATTTGTTCCATGATTTCATCCTTAGACACTTCCATCTTTGTCAGCTCCATCTCCACACAAGGGATATGTAGTAGAAATTCTCAGATCTCAGATGTCAAATGTATTGCAGGCAATTAAAAAAAAAAATGTCATCCAAGTTGTCACCTGTGAGTGTGAAATTCCAGAGCTTCAATCTGGAATTCCAGGGTTGTGTTTGAAAGTTTGCCTTGTTCACGTTGCATTTTGCTTTCTTTCTACATTCCAACTTCCGTTATTCTTCCATTTAATTTAGCAAATGTTTAAGTCATCACTGTGTGCAAAAAACTGGGCTCAGTACCTTGATGGTTACAAGGTAAATGAAAGTTCCATCCCTTTTCCCCACTCCAAAGCTGCTCAGGAAATAGTCACTCTGAAATCCTTCCCTTTCTGCTAAATAGCATCAAAATAGAATTCTTTTTTTTTTTTCTTGTTAGCTTTAACTTAAAGATTTGGTGTTTTGTTTATTACTTTCATTGGTAGATATCTCTTAGAGTGCCTTCATCACTTAGTAAATTCGAATGTTTATTTAATGTCCTGTTATGTGTTCAACAGTATACCGAACTTAAAATGCATCACCGTAACTGCGCTCTTAAACTTCCATTGACTATTTTTTTAATAAGGCTCTGCTTTCTGCTGTTTTGTTTAAGTTAAGAATAAACTTTTTAAAAAAGGTGAGCTTAATGGTGTGGAAATTATGCCTCAGTAAAGCTGTTCTGTATACGTGGAGTAACCTCCAAGATCTTACCTAAGTAATAGTGCTGTATAAATACAAATAGCCTTCTTTGGTTAGGTTTAATCCCATGTATAACAAATTTGCTGGGCCATTTTGTAGCACTGTAGACAGACTGCTTTATCCCACATACTAACTCCAGTTCTAAAACTAGATGGAATCTTGGTTAACTAATTGAAACACTCATTTGGATAAGAACTTAAGCAAGGTTCAGTAATTCTCAATTTCCCACTTTGCTTGCAAAACACAATGTAAGTACAGAATTACATTCTTCACAGCTTATTACTCTGTGTGTTCACTCACAGGGAAATAATTTAATGCAATTTACTCCCAACTGTTTCCCTCATGCTGACCCCTTTATTAAAGTAACTGATTTCTCAAGGTTATGTTTATTTTCAAATAAAAAAAATTTTGGAGGTCATAAATGTCATCGCACACCTGGTCTCATTCTCCTTTTGTTTTTTTTTCCCGTTTAAAATTTCCACATTGTGTCGCCAGACCAGCTCTTGATAACTTCTACCCTCTCTTTCTACTTGATTAATCTTACTTCTTTTACTCTGATATTCCATTTTTATATTTGTCTGGTTATTCTTGATGTGTTCAAACCAATCTCAGTACTTCTGTTTTGTTTAAAATCCCTCTTATCTATTATATGTCAATAACTTAGGCCCTTGCCTTGGACTACTTTTTTTCCAGCGCTCGCATCCTTGAACAAGCAGGACATGTTCGAATGTCCCTGAAAGTCTGATGCTTCTCTCCCACATGTTGTTCTTTTGAAGACAGACAATCATTCTACAGGGGAATGCACCACTTAGGTGCATTCTTTTTTCAGAATTTACAAAGCCTTTTCCTTCCTTAGGGCTTCCCTTATGGCTCAGCTGGTAAAGAATATGCCTGGAATGCAGGAGACCTGGGTTCGATACCTGGGTTGGGAAGATCCCCTGGAGAAGGGAAAGGCTACCCACTCCAGTATTCTTGCCTGGAGAATTGCATGGAATATATAGTCCATGGGGTCACAAAGAGTCGGACATGACTGAGCGACTTCCACTTTCCTTCCTTGTGCTACCTTTGTTGCAAACCATGCTTTTAAACAGTCTCAAAGCATTTTGATAAGCATGTGACAAGTCTTTAAGTTCCCCTTCTCATATTTGGGCTTCCCTTGTTGCTCAGCTGGTAAAGAATCTGCCTGCAATGTGGAGACCTAGGTTCGATCCCTGGGTTGGGAAGATCCCGTGGGGAAGGGAAAAGCTACCCACTTCAGTATTCTGGCCTGGAGAATTCCCTGGACTGTATAGTCCATGGGGTTGCAAAGAGTCAGACATGACTGAGTGACTTTCACTTTTTCACTTTTTCTCATAATTGATTGTGATCTAATATATCCCTTTTCCCATCTCTGAAGGCCTCTGAGCCTTCTTCTCACTGTGGATGGCCACACACGGCCACTCAGAGCAGAGTCTTCAGCTTGATGTTCACAGCACTGCTATGAGGCTGTGTTATCATGCCCAGAGAGCTGGCCCTCGGGAATATTTTTAGCTTTACTGGAGTTTCACCTAATCCTCATTGAATGGCTTTATAATCAGTGGAAATTGCCAGTCATTCTTTGTGGCAGGCATTTATTTTCTCCTTCCATTTTGCATTTTCTCAGCACAGAACATCAGCAAGGTAGGATGTTGATGCTGAAAGATTACTCAAAATGGCCATAGATAACATTAGTCTCCTAATCTCTATGTTCTAACTGTGGGACTAAAAAGAAAGTTTAAAATGAGAAGCAAACCATATCTCATTGAAAACTAGTGGGTTGTTGTTGTATTTTTTTGTTTTTAAATTAGGTAAAAGTCTTTCATACTGATTTAATTTAATGGATGAATTTATTTTCTCCCTTTATTTCTGAGCATAATCTCTATGAATCTGAGGATAAAAATCTTCGTTTTACATTGGGAGAGCAAATGGATGTCCCTACTTCATTCTTAGACAAGAAGGTGATTGATGGCTTTGATATCATATTATTAACTGAAATAAATTTTGTCTCAATTTGAGAGGAAATAGCGATAACACAAGGTCCTTTCTGTCAGCCAACCCAGGCATATTGGACCATTCTTTCATCTTTATTTACTTGTGTCCTAGACTGAAAATCTCACATTCTCTCCTAAAATTGATGGCAAATGTTTAAAAATACCTAAAACAAAGAGTATAGCACATTTTACTGAAATAGGCCTATAGTTTACACATGCTTGGTTTAATGCATTCCTCACCTTACATAAATCTCCAGAAAAGCTTTAGGAAGCAAGCACATTCCCCTGACATGGCAGGGTGTAAAATGGATATAAACCAATTACTTTTTGCAGTTCTTAGTCTCAGAAATACTGACCCTTCTGACTTCATTTTCAAGCCAGAACTCTTGACCCCCACCTTACAAAGAAAAGTAATTGAGTAGAATTCCTAGCAAGAGGCAAATCAAGGCTTTCAAAGAAGAATTTTTTGCCAGGACCTATGGAGCAAATCACCTCTAAAACATGCCAAAGATAGTTATTTAAATACATTTAAGCTTCTAATCAAAGAGGTCTTTGATGAACTTTTCCCACTTTAAATACATCAAAGTAAGTAAAGAGAGTAGAGAAAGCCATTAGGAAATCATTATAATAAACACCAGCATTGATCCACTTCCCTCTCCTTCAGAACCTCCCCTCCCCGTGTTTTGAATTGTTCAGGTGGGCTTTAAATGGTGAAGTAATCAAACTTCACAGGCCATCATAAAGAAATACATGAGTAAAAATTCTTTTGGATTTCAAGGAACCTGGACAGTCCTATGAGTGCCCAGTTTTCAGCTGTGACTTTCAAGTTGAACCTTTTCAATGGTAAATAGCCTCCTGCTTATGCCTGTGTGTTTTGGCTTAAAAAAAAAAAAATCAATCTCTGAGAAAATGGGCTTCCATCTTCCTTTCAGCCCCGTCTCCTTTGATGATTGATGTTAATTCAGTAAGCTGCTGACCCAAGAAAAAAGAATTGTTTGAGCTGTTGTTTTGAATAAATAAACTTACAAAGAATCAATGGCTGTAGCTTAGAGAAATTAGATGGTGGAGAGCTTCAAGTCTCTTTCTGCCCTGTTTCTCATGTAAATAAAGCAGGTAAAGGGCATTTCAGCTCCAGATATCTTTTTGAATGATGGAAACTTGCTTTGAAAGGGAATTTTTTTTTTTTCCAGTTAAAAGGAAATGTTCTCTCTGTATCTGTAGTGAGAAAAAAAAAAAAATCTGTGTTTATGACAAAATAGGACAACTGCTTATTCCTATAAACAATTCCAGACTGGCAGTAGCAAGGCAAGCATGCCCATTCACTGGGTCTTCGCTCACATTTAGTATTGTTAGTATATGGACTTAGGTCCTTCCGCATTTCTGAAAGACTCTAGAAGGTTTTCTGTAGTTTTAAGATAGAAAGGCAATGTGGTCTGCCAGAACAAAATAGTTCACCCAGCAGATTTTTCCTGATCCAGCTGGCTGTTTATTGACTGATCATATATAAGTAATTTTGCTTTGCCATGCCGCAATTTCCTTTCCCTAAACCACACCACCAGATACTGTGATCACGGAGAGAAGGTGACGTCCAACAGTAACGACTGTTCTTCAGACAAGAATGTCATTCAGTGGGTTTCTGGCCATGAGGCTTAAAATCAGTATTACAGGCAGTCTACAATAATTGAAAATATAAAGGCTGCCTTGCTTTTTATTACCCTTTTATTTTGGTACCACTTACACAACAGTCTAATAAAAACTATGTTTCACTTCATAGTATATTTAATCCACAGTTCCAGGCAAAGCAGAATACATTTATGTTAATAATACATGTCATGTCAGAACTTAACATTAACCATGTTTTATAAATTGTGAACAAGCTGAGCATCAAGGAATAGTGGGAAGACAGAGTAAATTGTGATATTTTCAGTTAATGTTCTATCATATGACCATGAAGTCAATTTTCTATTCTTTAAAATGTGCTCATAGTGTTGAGATGAAGACTGCATATGTTCGTATATGGTAAGAACTTAGAACCGTTACTAGCAGATAAGCATCACATAGATTTTTACTATTTTATTAGTGGTAAATGCTAACAAATGTCCTTGAAGAATCTTTACTAGTGAAAAGTATATGTGTTTCAACTGAATTTGTGATTATAGATGCAATTTGATCTTCACTATGTGAAATGTTACTAGGAGGTAATACAATAAATAGCAAACATATTTATCCCTGGGTATTATTTTTCTTTTCTTCGTTTTACTTTTTTTCTGTATTTTTTGTTTTTTATCATATGAACATATGTTCTACGATTTGAAAAAAAAATGTGATTTAACCAAGTGTCACAAGCTCTGACATAATATCCATTTTGTCTAAAAGAAATAATCTGATCCATCCAGTTATGCTAAGGCAAATTCATATATAAATAAGAAGAGTGAATATCCATCAGCGTAGCTCAAATGTAGAATTACAGCATAGTTCTATCTGTTTTCAAGTAGATAGCATTGTTCTATCTATTTTCAAGTAGATAGCATTTACTAACGCTAGCAGTAAACACCTTAAAACCTTAGAAGCATCATCTGTAAAATGGAATTGGTCATTTTTTCCCCTTTATCTCATAAGATGGTTGAAAGGATAGAATGAGGAAATATATGTAAAACTTCCTTATAAATATTAACTCTTTGTTACCCCATGGACTGTAGCCCACCAGGCTCCTCTGCCCATGGGATTCTCCAGGCAAGAATACTGGAGTGGGTTGCCATTTCCTTCTCCAGGGGATCTTCCTGACCCAGGGATCGAACCCAGGTCTCCCGCATTGCAGGCATACGCTTTAACCTCTGAGCCACCGGGGAAGCCCTATAAATATTAACTAAATCTATGTAAACTAGTATATCTAGGTTTTTTTGTTCTATAGAATCTCAGTGTTACAAACTTTCAGATATGAATGGTACTAACTAAAGATATTTACTAAAATTGTTATGAAAGAATGAGTAAAATTTGATTCAATAGTTGGAAAATAGGTTTACCTGAAACTCTTAGTCTTTGGTCAACACTATATCCTGCATTGGGATTCAGATATCTGTGAAGAACTGATTAAGTTGTTCAGAATCTGTGTGTGTTCAGTCAGTCAATCATGTCCAGCTCTTAATTCTCTAGGCAGGAGTACTGGAATGGGTAGCCATTCTCTTCTCCAGGTGATCTTCCAGGGGTGGAACCTCCAGAGTCTTATTTTTTTGGAAAAGAAAATCAAGTAGACATTCTTAGGTTGGTAAACAATACTCTCAACTTACAAGGGGAATGGTGAATTTTGTTGCACACACAGCTAGAGTATGAAATGTTTGTCTCCTAGCCCAGCCCGCTTTACTTTCTATTCAAGATTAATCTGCAGGAAAAGGAATTAATCCCAGTGAGTGGGTTTGCTTAATTTTTTCCCCAATTTGCTGTTTGGCCATTGAAATCTTCCAGTGCTGGTACTGAACAACAGAATTAGCACTGCCTTATAATGTAATCTTACCATGAACTTGGGAATTTACCCTTTTCTTATAGTGAGCTGACTTTATTTCAGGCTCAGTATATGTATTCATAAGGTAAGGAATTCTTGTAAAGGTCAAAGAAAGTGATATATGTAAAACTGGCTTTGGACAACCCTTAAATTACAGACACAGGTTATTTATATAGCCTTGAAATATCTTTCCTGAAGTATTTATTTCTGTGGTGGTTTTGAGACCAGAGGGAAGAGGGCAGGGCATCACTCTTAAAGAATGACACAGCAGTTGAGAAAAACCTGTTGCTGTTTGTTTTTAGGACAAAAAGTAGTTAGAATTCATCGGGCCCAAGATGGCGAAAGATTTCACTTTGACATTGAGCCTCATTATATGTTCATCATAATACATTCAGTTCAGTTCAGTCGCTCAGTTGTGTCTGACTCTTTGCGACCTCATGAATCGCAGCACGCCAGGCCTCCCCGTCCATCACCAATTCCCGGAGTTCACTCAAACGTATGTCCATCAAGTCAGTGATGCCATCCAGCCAACTCATCCTCTGTCGTCCCCTTTTCCTCCTGCCCCCAATCCCTCCCAGCATCAGGGTCTTTTCCAGTGAGTCAACTCTTCTCATGAGGTGGCCAAAGTACTAGAGCATCATTCCTTCCAAAGAACACCCAGGGCTAATGTCCTTTAGAATGGACTGGTTGGATCTCCTTGCAGTCCAAGGGACTCCCAAGAGTCTTCTCCAACACTACAGTTCAAAAGCATCAATTCTTCGGTGCTCAGCTTTCTTCACAGTCCAACTCTCACATCCATACATGACCACAGGAAAAACCATAGCCTTGACTAGATGGACCTTTGTTGGCAAAGTAATGTCTCTGCTTTTGAATATGCTATCTAGGTTGGTCATAACTTTTCTTCCAAGGAGTAAGTGTCTTTTAATTTCATGGCTGCAGTCACCATCTGCAGTGATTTTGGAGCCCCAAAAAATAAAGTCTGACACTGTTTCCACTGTTTCCCCATCTATCTACATTAGCATATAATAAATGACACTCCCATGGATGCCATGACCATTCGGAGGCCAATCATAGAAGGTCAAAAAGTGGATCATGGTCCAATTCTTGGAAATCCCCAACCCTTCCCCCAAATAGTTGGAATAATTCTCCCACACATTAGCCTGTAGTTTTACCCAGCCCATAAAAACTAACTACCCCATCTTTTGAGGTCCCTCTCACTTTCTGAGATAACACCATTCTGCCTATGGGATGTATATCTCTCTAAATAAACCTGCTTTTGCTTTTCTGTGGCTCAGTCTTAAATTCTTTCCCGTATGACGGTAACCCCGCCAGGCTCCTCTGTCCATGGGATTCCCAGGCAAGGATCCTCACTTGGTGGCCTGTCCCAGGGACTCGCCAAACACCTGGGACATGACCATCCTCTTTTTCCCTGTTCTCCTGTACCAGTTTTAACATATCCACAAATTCTTTGACACTCTTCCCCGCTATAGGAGCCAAAGTCAATTCCCTTGCTCTGGAGTGTATACTGGACATGGTGACCTAGCAGAGTATCTGGAAAGGGAAAAAGAATAACTTGAAGGTGAGGAAACTTGATAGACACCACCTTGCAAGTGTTCAGCATTGACAGCACAATAAGGCAGAGATATCATGTTGCCCCTGATGTGGTCAGATGAAAAGAGCACTTCATCTTTGTGGGATCCTCCCGGAAAATCTATAACCACAGTCTAATCCTGGGAAAATATCAAAAAAAAAACTATATAACTAGTGAGCACACTACAAAAGGTTTGAAATCATGAAAGACAAAGACCAAGGAACTGTCATAGATTAGAGGAAACTAAAGACATGACAACTAAATTCAATGAAATATGAAGGATTAGACCCTCAAACAGAGGGAGAATGTTTGCGGAGAAACAGGGGAAATCAAAATAAAGTCTAGAGTCTGTAGTAGTATACCAGTGTGGACTTTTTAGTTTTGTTAATTGCACAATGGTTAAGTATGAGTATATAGGAATATACTCTGTATATAGCGTGTGTGTGTGTATATATATATACATACACACTCTCAATATAGGAATACTTTCTGTATTGTGTTTACAACTCTTCTCTAAGTGTACACTTATTTCAAAATAAAATACTGGAGAAAGGTCTAGTACATTAGGAGGTGTCATGCCAGGTATATTAACAACTTTATTCAGAAGAAGGAATATGCTGGGCATGAATTCAATTGTATATAATAATAGAGAAAAATCTATGTCATCTGTATAATTAAAAATTTTATTAATCTGGTGAAATTTTGACAATTTATTTCATTAGAGTAGTTAATTTTCATTGGAGTTTTTGTTCTGACAGACCTGCTATTATACTTTGCCTTTATTCTGTTGATTGTTTTTAGAAAAACACATGTAACACATTTTCCATTTACTGTCTGTGAGGAATGTTGTGTTCAAATGATTGAGATGGAAGCTCATAAAAATATGAAAACTGACAAGTTGGATAAATATATGAAAATCAGTGTTAATGGAAAAGATAATGTCATTGGAATAGCTAACAACTTTGGAATGGTATAAATCTAGCACTTTGTAAAATCATATTACATATATTCATTATTTAACCCTTCAACTAACTTATGGTCTATGAAGCAGGCACTGTTACTGTCCTCATTTTGTAGCTAAAAGGAATTGAGGCAGAGAGGTTAAGCCAAAGTCTAAGAATACATACACCAACCATTTTCCTTACTTCTGAGAATTCATAGACTACTAGGTTCATACCGTAATGTTTATTAAAGTAGCACCCTGGTAGCCATGGGTTGGCATTGTGGAACAGGAACGTACCCTGAACAATTTCATAAGCCACCTTTCTCATGCACCCTTTATCATTTCATTGACCACTAGTCTTGTTGCTTAGTCACTAAATCATGTCCAACTCTTTTGTGACTCCCTGGACATTAGCCCAGCAGGCTCCTCTGTCCATGGGATTTCCCAGGCAAGGATACTGGAGTGGGTTGCCATTTCCTTTTCCGGGGATCTTCCCAACCCAATGATCAAACCCACGTCTCCTAATTGGCAGGCAGATTCTTTTAGTTTTGTAGCAGGTGTAAAGTAGTGATTATGATCAGACCCTTTTATACCACCACGTAGGGTCTGAAGCTCTGTCAAAAATGATTCAGAACTACAGCTGTGGGGTCCTGGAGCACACTGTTATTTTCTCAAGCACCAATACATGCTTTTGAAGGAAAGGAGTTGGACCCCAGATGGTAAAAGGCTGTATGGATTTCCCCTGTGTGCTCAGACTATGAAAAGCTTTTCTTTAAACGAGTTGGTGTTCTGATCTTGCAGAGACTTTGTCATTCTATGAATGGGGGGATAAGTATGATAGCCCCTTGAAAGACTGCATTTCCCCCTTTGCTTTTCTGAGCACTGTGACTCTTTTGATTGTCATGTTTCTGCTTCTTTTCCACCTGTCTTTATGGGGCCTCACTTCTTCCCTGTGTTTATATTACATGGCTCATTCCAACTGACACATTTTGTTAGTGTTACCAGACAGATTAGAAGGAGTGAAATCACCATGAGTGTTGTTTCACATCCTTTCAGGTCAGCAGGCTTACTTTTGAAGATAGCACTCCTTGATTGCTCTGCTTGGGGCATAATTGATCAGTATCAGGTTTGCAGCCTATTCTACATCTGACTTGTTAATTTCACTCACAGTGTGCTGATTTCACATGCAAGATTGGTTCATGTGTTAGGGCTCACAATCTAACATGTATTTTAAGCTGTTTAGAGAGTGGCAGTTGAAGAATGCAATTTATATTTTGGTCATCTAGGCATTATTTTGAATCAAATACTGGTGATTATTCTTTCACTGATCATTAATTATTGTTTAAGGTTAGAATTTAAAAAAAAAATAGTAATAATAATTTCCAGCAAAATCCTCATGTAAAAGCCCTATTCTTAGTATAGTTTTGTGGTCTCTACAACATCATGTCTCTTTATGCAACTTTAGGGGAATTCACATGAGATTTTTTGGTAATTTTGAACCAAGGAAAGCAATTTTGCCAGTTTTGTTAAAATAGTTATTACTTGAGTGACACTTTTTTCATATGGAAAGAAAAATCAGGTAAAATTGACATCAAGATATGACAAGCTAGTGAATATTTTACCAGTACATCTAAGGATGTAAAATAAAATCCTAAAAGATGGAAATTTCCCCCTTTTTATTAAAATATAACATGTTAAGCAAATGATCACCAGCTTGTTTATACGTGTATTGCAAGGTGTCCTAGATCTAGACTTTAGAAAGTCAAAAAATCACACTTGGTATTTTAAAGTTGTATTATTCTGCCAGTATCACACATCAGCTTTATCCAATTAGTTGCTTTAATAAACCTTAACTAGTACATGCTACTTAGCACACATCCAAGGAACTTATATAAGCATTAGATGTAGCTCAGAAAAAGTATCTCTCAGTGTCATATCATCCTTCTGCCTTTTGACATGATTACATGTAAATTTCGAAAGTGTTTTACAAATGAAAGATAAGATATTCATGTTTCAAAACGATGTATTAAATTTATTAATTTAAAATTTATTTTAAATGCCAGAAAACATTATGCTTTGAATTTTAATGCACTCTTGTAACTTTATAAATGATGCAAAATTACAGTGTAACCATACTTAATGTAAACTTGACATACTTCTTTTAAATTGAAGTATAGTTGATTTACAATCTTGTGTAAATTTCTGTAAAATTACACAATCTTGTGTCAATTTCTGCTGTACAGCAAAGTAATTCAGTTACATATATATATTTATAAATTCTTTTTTACATTCCTTTCCATTATGGCTTGTCACAGGATATTGAATATAGTTCCCTGTGCTACACAGTAGGGCCTTGTTCTTTATCCATTCAATACAATATGCTTTTAAAGACAAATAATTTTAATACAAAATCACCATGGTTTTGATTTTCAATTTAAGAACTGGTGATTTTTAAAATGCCCAATTATGTCACCTTTGTAATAATTGGATTTGATGAGGTAAAAAGATCTTGCATAATATATGACAAATCTGTAGGTTCTAGGTCAAAGGAAATGGGGAGGAAAAACTATTGGAAATGACCACATAAAAATGAAATGAAGGGACTTGGATTTCTGGCAAGGGGGAAAGCTAAAAAATCTGGAAAATTTGCTAGTATAAAGCAGTTAGAAAAGCTGCATATAATGTAATAAACTGTCTTTTAAGTGTATTGCTGACCTTGTTTGAGAGTAAGAGGTCCCTTGGGAGTGAAAATAAAGAGAAAAGGAAAAATTGGAGCGGCAAGATGATACTGATATTGCCACTGCCTTGGAGGCATTTGTCAGATTCACTAACCAAGAGGCTTCAGTTTTAACAGCTGCATCACTGCTGAAGACAGGACCTTGGGCCTGTTCAAGAGTGGATATAGAATTAGAACCAACATGTAAAGCCTAGAATTTTTGATGGGTTACATCTTCAGTGCAAGGGTAAAATAGAAAAAACATGCTCATCAGCAGAGAGATGACCAAAAAACTTGTCCTGGAAGAGCAAAACAATTCTTCTCTAGAGGAATAGGCCTATTTTAGGATTTGATTCTTCTCATGTTTAAACTTTATTAATACATGAATTCACAACCCCAAATGATAGGTAACCGAGAGCTGGAGTCAAGCAGAGGTCATAAGGAGTTGAATTAGTTCCCAATAACTTCAGAAATGGAATTACTAATTGTAGAATATAAAAAGGGTATGTTTCAAACTTTTAAAAAATAAAATTTGCATCAAAAACATGATAAAAGAACAAGATGCTCTCAAAACAAAAAGACTAGCCAGTCTTAACAAAGAACCAAATAGATTGCTATGGATGACATTTTAATCTTTGCATTAAGGAAATAATTTATGGTTTAGACATTAGATTAGACACATTCCAGAGAAAATTAGCAAACTATTTAAAACATCCAAAGAACTTACTTAAACTGCAGTGTATAAAGACAAAAGATTTAGAAAATAGGAAAGAAAGTTAAAATTTGTAGGATGCTGTGGCCCTTTTATCAATACAAAGAACCACAGATTCTTTGATGCTCTTCCTATCTTGAAGTCCATGCCCTTGAAACTGGGCAGGCTTGTGACTATTTGAAATGGGTATGTAGCATATATCCTATTATGTAATTTCAGAGTCTAAATCCTAAAAGACTATATAGCTTCTACCTTGACTGCAGCCATGAAATTAAAAGATGCTTACTCCTTGGAAGGAAAGTTATGACCAACCTAGACAGCATATTAAAAAGCAGAGACATTACTTTGCCAACAAAGGTCCATCTAGTCAAAGCTATGGTTTTTCCAGTAGTCATGTATGGATGTGAGAGTTGGACTATAAAGAAAGCTGAGCGCCGAAGAATTGATGCTTTTGAACTGTGGTGTTGGAGAAGACTCTTGAGAGTCCCTTGGACTGCAAGGAGATCCAACCAGTCCATCCTAAAGAAAATCATTCCTGACTGTTCATTGAAAGGACTGATATTGAGGCTGAAACTCCGATACTTAGGCCACCTGATGCGAAGAGCTGACTCATTTGAAAAGACCCTGATGCTGGGAAAGATTGAAGGCAGGAGGAAAAAGGGACAACAGAGGATGAGATGGTTGGATGGCATCACTGACTCAGTAGACATGAGTTTGGGTAAACTCCGGCAGTTGGTGATGGACAAGGAGGCCTGACATTCTGCAGTCCATGGGGTCGCAGAGAGTCAGACACGATTGAGTGACTGAACTGAACTGTTGGTGGAAGTAATTGTTCTTGGGACCCTGAGCTGGCAGGAAACACATCCAGCTCACCTGTGGCTGAAATGGTTTGAAGAATCCCAAATCATATAGAGTTCAGTCCCAACTCTTTGGGTCACTTTCAAGCTAAGGTACCAGACATCCTGGAACAAACACAGTCCAACTCTGCTCTGTGAATGCTTTAACCACACAATGGTGGTGACTACTAAGTTTTGATATGGTTTCTTAGCAGTGGGTAAATGGAATAGACAAGATGAGAAGTTCTATCATATTATCTGTTAGAAATTTCAAATGAAAGTAATAGAAAGAATGAGGGAAAAAAGCAATATCTAAGGAAATAGAAGTTTAGAAATTTCCAGAATTGATCAATGACATACATCCTTGGATCCCGGAAGTATAATGAATTTGAAGTAGGAAAGATAGAAGAAACCCATGTCTCATGCAGCAAAGTAAAACTGTAGAAGACCAAAGTCAAAGATAAGATATTAAAAGCAGATAGAAAAGATACGTTACTTAGCAGTGGAGTACAACTTACGTTAGTTGGTATAGCAGAAATAAACTGGAGATATCTTGATTTTTCATTGGTAGAAGGATTGATGAATATATTGATATGTGACAACAATAAGAAGCTACCCATACTATCCAGCGGTAAGGAGTTGAACGGGAGCTGTGTATATCAAGGTGAATCAGTCTCCCAAGCATAATGTATGGCAAAGAATATGGTGTGATGGCATTTATATAAAATTTTTAACTATGAGAAACTATACAAGTGGATATATCTTCATGTGTGCTTTTTAGCAACACATACATGTGAAAATACAAAGATGTATTTTGAATAATAAACAAAGTCCGTATAATGGTCACTTCTAGGGGTGGGAGTAGAAAAGGAAAAGGAATGTAATTGCACTCGACACTTGCACTCTGTAGTGTTTTATTTCTTAAGCTAGGTAGCAACTACATGAGTATGCATTATTTTTTACGCTTATTTATACACCTGAATATTTTATAATAAAAATTTGACCGAGAGTGTGAGGGTTTACTGAGTGGTAGTAATAGGAATCTGTGTGACATCTCCTTGAAGGAAGCACGTATTTAATCTGAAAGGATTTGGAAAGTGGAGATTGAGCAAATCCTGTGTACCTTTTGGTTTCAGTGAATGGTGTATCACATAGGAAAAAGATCAAAGCCTATGGGGCATAAGATCAGTCTACTTGACTGGGAGATTTTAAGCCTTAGCAGAGGGGGTAGATGGAGGGGAGGAAGTGAAACAGTAGATATGGAACATTATGGCCCAAGTCTTGGAATTGTGAGAAATGAAATATCTTGGTTATAAATGAGTAAGACAGAATTTGAGCTTTTATATCCTTAGTAATACCATTGAAAAATATTTGTATTCTTAAAATTTTCTGAATATCTATAGTAACAAATAGTCTGCTACAGTTTTGCTGAAGATGACTATATTTCATTTCTCAAGTACCTGGCAATCACCTGTGATTTCCCAGCCATAAATGACGTCTGGTGAGTCTGAATGGAAAAGAGTGGGGGTGGGGCTGAGGAGGAGAGACTGGTGAGAGATAGGTGATGAGTGTGAAAGTCTCTCAGTCGTGTCCGATTCTTCGTGATCCCATGGACTATACAGTCCATGGAATTCTCCAGGCCAGAATACTGGAGTAGGTAGCTGTTCCCTTCTCCAGGGGATCTTCCCAACCCAGGGATTGAACCCAGGTCTCCCGCATTGCAGGTGGGAGATAGGTGGGAAGTGAAGAAATTACTAATCATAAAATTGCTAAGAATGCTGCTTGTGAGGGCATGACTATCAACTTTATTCTTCCCTCCAGTAGTAATCTGGTCAAATGGATAAGGACAAGTGAGTTTCCCTCACAGCTGACTTAGAGATGCAACTCAGTTTTTCAATTCATTGGCAAAGCTTTTGCTCTCTTAGTTGGATCTTTTCTTTGTAAAGAATAGAAACTCATTCAAATTATTCCAGGTGTTATGGCATGTTATGTGATATACTTGAGAGTTATTAAAAACTCAGGGACAACAGGAATGATAGTAAACACTGTGAAGCTGAGCAGAAAGAGACAGCGGAACCCGGACACTCGCCAGCCCACAAATACTGTCTTCCAGTAAATGACTCAGCTAACTTTTTCCTCCTTGTAGTTTTAAAAATTCAACTTACATATTATGACATTGCCAGCATTTCTCTACATAATAATCCTTTAGTTGCTATCTTTTTTTTGTCTAACTACTTTATTTGAATTTCTTACTGGGAGTAGGAATTTGAGCTTGGCTTCTAGCCAGCCTTTGAACCGGCCATCATTGGGTAGTTGCTGTTGACCTGAGGCCAGTGATAGGCTGGAGTCACACAGCAGCACAAGGTCTCTAGGCTGATCCCAGCGCAGGCACCAAGTGTGGAGCATCTGTACTCAGTGGTTGTAGCGGTTACTTGATCTAATTGATGCATGCAGCTGCATACAGCCAGCAGAGTATGATTTCCATCTAGTCAGCTAGCTCCAACTGAGACTTGACTCGGCTCCTCCATTTTTGATAAATCTCTAAGCAAAGAATAGTTTTGTTTTGGAATGGTACTACGTTTAACAACTGGATTTCTCTAGCGTCCTTATCATTCCATATATAGTATTTTGAATTCTGGCCTTAAAATACATTCAAGCAGTTCATTATTTTAGCTTAACTAGTTATTAATCAGTTGCCACAAAATGTGGCTTAAAACTGTTGGATACTGGAATTTGTTTAACATAAGTATTTTAATCGCATCTTAAAATGTTGCTGTATGAATCCAGCAAACTGTGTGTACAGGCATATGTAAAAATTTTTAAAGTAGGTTTAGGAGTATCTGTATTTGCCTTAAAGGACTATTAAAATAGTTGGTCCAGAGTAGAACTACTTGCCTTCACTTCACATGTCACTGAGCTCAGTTAGAATTATGATTTAAGACACCCTGTAATGTGAATAGAAATGTCCTGCGGTCATTGAATAATTTTACAGGGATCTTCACCAAAACTGAGAAGAAGGTAGTACATTTTATAGCATGGCTCACTCTGGAGAAGCTGGCCTTTTTGTGAAGCCACCTGAAAATGCAATTCTTTCTGTAGGCATGCAGTGTATAGGACAGGGGTTATATCATGTACATACCTACATGCATTTTTCCTTCAATCAATGTATACATTTAATTAAATAGACGTCTTCCAAAAGTGAAAATATGTATTGAAAAAAAGTGGCAGCAATAAAACAGTAATCTTGCAGTTTTTTCTTTTGAGTCCCAGCGGATTAGTGATTTTACTTTACATTGAAAATAGCAGTGATTATTGCTCCTTTGGGACTGATAAGGAAAGAAATGGTGCCCAATTTTATAAGTCATTAGTATTCTCTGTTATAAATGGTATGGGAAGCTTTGGAACAAGAAGAGCAAGACCTGAATATATGTATTTTTTAAACAAGTAAATGATCTTTCATTATCAGTAAAAATGTAGTTTGTCTGGCTTAGAAAAATAAAACCTTTAAATGTAATTTAGCTTGTCTGTCATTATAAACATATCAAAAGGCATAGCATCCTGGTCCAGGCCCATTTTCTTTGTCAGGTGATGCTTCATAGGTTCCTTTATGAAGTTTTAACATTTTTATTACAGTGTGAATACTTGAGAGGGGCTTCCCAGGTGGCGCTAGTGGTAAAGAATACGACTGCCAATACAGGAGACACAGGAGACCCGGATTTGTTCTCTGAGTCAGGAGGATCCCCTGGAGTAGGAAATGACACCCCACTCCAGTACTTGCCTGGAGGGTTCCATGGGCAGAGGAGCCTGGCGAGCTACAGTCCATGGGGTCATAAGAGTCAGACCCAACTGAGCATCTGAGCTCAAGCACTTGAGAAACCAAAAGATAGACCAAGGATATTCCCTCTACTGGTCACGCATTCACAGTTTTCTGTGTATGTGCTGAAATTGTTCAAATGCCCGCGTTCCTTATGTACATTTTGTTTTATCACTGTTTAGCTAAATAGTTTCTTCATATGCAAGCCAGTGCTTCTCATCTCCAGATTTATTGATGTAAATTAAATAGTATGGAAAAGAAATCTAGTCTTGCAACTCTTGAAACTAAGTCCCGTCTCTAAGTAAAGTAGCCAGTACGTCAGCAACCTCCTGGTAAGCAATTCTTTTAGTAGTGTGATTCTGACCATGCTGAAATGCTTTCCCTGATCAATTTAAGCTTCCTTCTTTAGTGTTCAACCAGTTTCTCTTGCATCTTCTATTCTGCTGCTGCTGCTGCTAAGTCACTTCAGTCGTGTCCAACTCTGTATGACCCCATAGACGGCAGCCCGCCAGGCTCCCCCGTCCCTGGGATTCTCCAGGCAAGAACACTGGAGTGGGTTGCCATTTCCTTCTCCAATGCATGAAAGTGAAAAGTGAAAGTGAAGTCGCTCAGTCGTATGCAACTCTTAGCGACCCCATGGACTGCAGCCTACCAGGCTCCTCAGTCCATAGGATTTTCCAGGCAAGAGTACTGGAGTGGGATATCATTGCCTTCTCCGTCTCTCTATTCTACCACGTATAAAATGCAGAAAACTGATCAGTCTAATGGCCCAATCTTACTATAGCAGTTTAACCATGAGAGCTGTGCATTAGTACTATCTTTACTTTAAGAGAAAAATCACTCTCTAAAATTCATCTTGAAGTAAAGACCCTCTTCAGATAGCTTTTCCAAACCCCAAAGTTAAGAGTCTCAATGGCTGCTAAACACGTGTCCACAGACCCCCTCTCACTGTGCTGCTTCCTCATTGCATTCCTCCTCCTCTCAAGGCCCATGCAGACTCTGCCTCCTTGGACACCTGGCCTTCTCTGCTGTTGGCCTTGTCTTGGGGGAGCTCTGACAAATAAAATGCTTCATCTCACCACACAGATATATTTGTTTATAGTCTGTTCTTTTACACACAGGATTTAAGCTGGTGACTCAGATAGTAAAGAATCTGCCTGCAATGAAGGAAACCCAGGTTTGATCCCTGGGTTGGAAAGATCCCCTGGAGAAGGGAATGGCAGCCCACTCCAGTATTTTGCCTGGAGAATCCCATGGACAGAGAAGCCTGGTGGGCTACAGTCTGTGGGGTTGCAAAGAGTTGGACACAACTGAGCAAGTAACAGTTTCACTTTCATAAAGATAGTTTTCATCTTTCCCCACCTTCAGTTAGTCCAGTCACTCAGTCATGTCCAACTCTTTGTTACCCCATGGACTGCAGCACGCCAGTCCTCCCTGTCCATCACCAACTCCCGGAGTTTACTCAAACTCGTGTCCATTGAGTTGTTAATGCCATCCAACCATCTCATCCTCTGTCCTCCCCTTCTGCTCCCGCCTTCAATCTTTCCCAGCATCAGGGTCTTTTCCAATGAGTCAGTTCTTTGCATCAGGTGGCCCAAGTATTCGGAGTTTCAGCTTCAGCATCAGTCCTTCCAGTGAATATTGAGGACTGATTTCCTTTAGGATGGACTGGTTCGATCTTGCAGTCCAAGGGACTCTCAAAAGTCTTCTCCAACACCATAGTTCAAAAGCATCAGTTCTTTGGTGCTCAGCTTTCTTTATAGTCCAACTCTCACATCCATACATGACTACTGGAAAAACCATAGCTTGACTAGATGAAACTTTGTTGGCAAAGTAATGTCTCTGCTTTTTAATATGCTGTTTAGGTTGGTCATAACTTTTCTTCCAAGGAGTAAGCGTCTTAGTCACACTCTGCAGTGATTTTGGAGCCCCCAAAAATAAAGTCTGACACAGTTTCCATTGTTTCCCCATCTATTGGCAATGAAATAATGGGACCAGATGCCATGATCTTCGTTTCTGAATGTTGAATTTTAAGCCAACTTTTTCACTCTTCTCTTTCATTTTCATCAAGAGGCTTTTTAGTTCTTTTCACTTTCTGCCATAAGGGTGGTATCATCTGCATATCTGAGGTTATTGATATTTCTCCCAGCAATCTTGATTCCAGCTTGTGCTTCATTCAGCTTGGCATTTCACATGATGTACTCTGCATATAAGTTAAATAAGCAGGGTGACAATATACACCCTTGACGTACTCCTTTCCCAATTTGGAACCAGTCTGTTGTTCCATGTCCAGTTCTAACTGTTGATTTTTGACCTGCATACAGATTTCTCAAGAGGCAGGTCAGGTGGTCTAGTATTACCATCTCGTGAAGAATTTTCCAGTTTGTTGTGATCCACATAGTCAAAGGCTTTGGCGTAGTCCATAAAGCAGAAATAGATGTTTTTCTGGAACTCTCTTGCTTTTTTGATGATCCAACAGATGATGGCAATTTGATCTCAGGTTCCTCTGCCTTTTCTAAATCCAGCTTGAACATCTGGAAGTTAATGGTTCACATACTGCTGAAGCCTGGCTTGGAGAATTTTGAGCATTACTTTGCTAGCATATGAGATGAGTGCAATTGTGCAGTTATTCGAATATTCTTTGATATTGCCCTTCTTTGGGCTTGGAATGAAAACTGACCTTTTCCAGTCCTGTGGCCACTGCTGAGTTTTCCAAATTTGCTTGCATATTTAGCGCAGCACTTTCACAGCATCATCTTTTAGGATTTGAAGTAGCTCAACTGGAATTCCATCACCTCCACCAGCTTTGTTCGTAGTGATGCTTCCTACGGCCCACTTGACTTCGTAATCCAGGATGTCTGGCTCTAGGTGAGTGATCACACCATCGTGTAATCTGGGTTATCTGGATCATTAAGATTTTTTTTGTACAGTTCTTCTGTGTATTCTTAACCACCTCTTCTTAATATTTTCTACTTCTGTTAGGTCCATACCATTTCTGTCCTTTATTGAGCCCATCTTTGCATGAAATGTTCCCTTGGTATCTCTAATTTTCTTGAAGAGATCTGTAGTCTTTCCCATTCTATTGTTTTCCTCTATTTCTTTGCATTAATCACTGAGGAAGGCTTTCTTATCTCTCCTTGCTATTCTTTGGGGAACACATGTATACCTGTGGTGGATTCATTTTGAGATTTGGCAAAACTAATACAATTATGTAAAGTTTAAAAATAAAATAAAATTAAAAAAAAAATATTCTTTGGAACTCTGCATTCACATAGGTATATCTTTCCTTTTCGCGTCTCTTCTTTTCTCAGCTGTTTATAATCATTATTTAATGGCTGGGACCAAACCAAGCCATTAATAGCTTAAATAAGTCTGTGCTGATAATTGTTACACTGTTAGTGACAGTGGCTTTTCTAGTCTTCATTACCAGTGATGTCCATTAACTTGTCTCAGAATTTTAAAAGTTTGACATGCAATTCTACGGGCATCTGATTTACGCTTTTCTGAATAATTATATTGCATGCATCAAATCCTATTATGGTAAAAGACAAAACACTGTCCAGATTCATTTATTATACTGAAATATGGCTGTTTTAGGCATTGCTTGAAATAATATTGTCTTATATGAAGTTTAACACATCAATATATCTCAGGTATTCTCCATATTTGTACAGGTGAAGAACAAAATAGGCTGTTCCTCAAAGAGCATTTAAAAGTGTGACATGTTAACGCAAAACCAATTGATAATTCCCCCTTAAATTTTTGTCCTTTTTATATAATCTCTTAGGTTTTGTTGTTGTCATTGACACTGAACAATATATATTGTTTTCTTGAAATTAACTACTTTAGAGCAGGACATTTATCCCATTCTCCCTTTTGCTGTGTTTCTGCTGTTGCATTTATCACAATTTTATTTTATTTGTTTACATGTCAGCCTCCCTTAATAAACTCTGAAGACAGACATTCTTATTTGTCAGCATCCTGTGCCTGGGATGTTATTAGTGTAGTTTTCAGAAATTCTTTTTAAATGATATCACAAACAGTTCACTCAATCACACGCCATGTGTTTATTTAATAAACATTTATTGAGCACCAGTTTTGTGCTGAGACTGTTACCTGTTTTAGGAATTTCGCTCTAAGCCCATGTCTGGAGTTGGCTACCCCAGAATTACCAAGGTAACTTCAAAACCAGTGTGCGTTCCTGGGCTCCATTCTTGGTGAGCTTGATAGTATAAATTAACGCCCAGGACCTGGGAAACTCCATGTAACCTTCAGAGTCTGAGAGATGAAAACATAGTCCTTTCTCTAAACTGGTTGCTGCTGCTGCTGCTGCTGCTGCTAAGTCACTTCAGTCATGTCCGACTCTTTGCGACCCCATAGACGGCAGCCCACCAGGCTCCCCCGTCCCTGGGAGCCTCTAGGCAAGAACACTGGAGTGGGTTGCCATTTCCTTCTCCAATGCATGAAAGTGAAAAGTGAAAGTGAAGTCGCTCAGTCGTGTCTGACTCTTAGCGACCCCATGGACTGCAGCCTACCAGGCTCCTCCGTCCATGGGATTTTCCAGGCAAGAGTACTGGAGTGGGGTGCCATTGCCTTCTCCACTAAACTGGTTAGTCCTCCTTATTTTTTGTCACTCTCTTTATTTTGCTTGTTCTTATCTTTATTCTCATTCATGAAAACAAATGAAATAAAATGGGGAAATGCAGTGACTTTTTTTTTTTTTTAAGCTTAAGGAAGGGGAAGGCACTTTAACATAGATTATTTCATTCAACTGTTGAAGTAACCCTGTGATTTAAATATATTCCCTTTCTTCCCCCATAAATTACTAAAGGTTATAAAACCTTAAGGTGAGATATCTAGTTAATGGCAAAGTATAGTTCAGGGAACAGAACTGAGCAACTCAGGAGCCTGTCTTCTTTTCCTTTGGTACAACCAGCCGTACCATAAAAATGAAATTAATTGTAATATGTGTATTGCTGGAACTTCCCTGGCAGTGCGGTGGTTAACACTCCAAGCTTTCCCTGCGAAGGACTCGGGTATATTCCCTGGTTGGTGAACTAAGATCCTACATGCTATACACCGCACGGCATGGCCAAAGACAAAAAATACACAAAAACATACTAACTGCTTATGTGTCCTAAGAACAAAGGAAAAATGCAAGGAATTGGATGCCTCATAAAAAACTCAAATGCTCTATGGGAAAAAAAGCGATTACGTTTATATTTGTGACCTATGATTTCATTTTTTCCCCCTCTTGCTCTGTGTATCAGTGCCTCTTCATGGGTCCTTCGGCTATTTTTAAAAATCATTGTGTATAGTTTCAAAGAATGGCTTCATGTTTGAAACTTACGAGTCATAGAGACATTGTACAGCTTTATTTTTAGCTCTATAGTCTATTGCCTAAGGTTATGAAAATACCTAACAACACTCAATATACATATTACTCTGTATTAGTATCTAATGTCTTGTTTTTTCTCATGACACATATGTTGGCCATTTTTTTCTTCTCTTGACGGTTTTTGAGGCCATGTATTGACATTTTGCAAAGAATGTTAACATATAGAGGTTCATGGTTCATTTACTTGTGTGAATTATGTGCCTATAATATGGAAATTAAAAATCAGATCATCATTAATAAATTAGTCAATAAAAGTAGACATGTGCTTTATCAGTTCTGTGCTATCTGTGCACGTATTATTTCTATAAAACTGTACACTAACTGGAAGTTGCTTTTAAAAAGTGCTGTTATTTGTTAGTATTAACACTTACCTTTTTAAGAGCCACACTGATAGGATATAAATATTTGCAAGGGTGAAATTAGAATGTTGAAGAGGCTACTGTGAAGTGTATTTACAGAGGAATATACTTACATTTAGACTGTTTAAAGATTCTGTATTCTTAAACTCCTCTCTGGGCTGCCCACCACCTTCAACCCTTTGAGAAAACTGAAATTCATCCCTCCGGTCCACTTCTCAGGAGAGTTTTCTGTGTCTGACCCTTTTTAGGCTGAAGCAGTATTTGTTCCTCTGATAGCTGTCTGTAATGATTTACTTAGGTATGTCTTCTCAACCAAGTGTGAACTCCTTCATGTAAGGATTATCTTGAGGGAGCTCCAGCAGAATCTGAAACATTACACAAGTCACTCAATGTTTGATTTTGGTTTAAGGAACAAAGTTTATGATTTGCCTTGGCAAAGAAAATATATTCGAGCAATTAACTGTGAATTGTATAGTTGCGTAATACATTATGACCTTTGGGAAAACTGAAGTCCGGGGTAGCTAAATAGCTTGCCGAAGTCACGCAGAAGGTTCCTTAAATTTAGGCTGGCATCATGTTCATTTCTCTTTCAGCCGCATACACTTTCTAACACTGGCTTTTGCCAAACTGTACTCCACAGGACACTAGTGCCCTAGGAAGTCATGCAACTGGAGTCATGGCGAGTAAGGGAGAAACTGGAATTTGACAAGGGGAAAAAAACCTTTGGTTAAATAAAATTTGAGGTTTTTGTTTTGTTTTTTTAACTCCAGGACTCTCCTGAATTGTAATGTGTGAAAGTGCATATTGCCAAAGAGATTACTATAACATGGAGTAGCTTCCAAAGTTACATGTTAATAGAATCCCCCTCTTTAAAATTACTCTTAAGAAAAAAAAATTTAAAAAAAATAAAATAAAATTACTCTTAAGAGTCTGTTTTTTCAAAGGATGCAATTTAAAGAAGCTTTAGTAATTGAATTCTGTATGATGTTCATTCAAGTTCTTTATGTCAAAATCAACTTGACTTTGTGAATAGCAAAAAAAAAAAAAAAGATATTGGTTGTGGACTCCTTCCCTGGATTTTTCTCTGATTTCTCTATGAGTTTTGACAGATTCCAAAATTGCAGTAAATTGCTTCCATTTATTCATTGGTGAAGGGAATCTCTGGGGAGACAGTGGTCAAATATTTAACCTTTGGATTTGTGATTTTGAGCCTATAGTCATTGTTTTGCTAATAGGTCCTGGCCAAGATGTATCTGTCAGATCGTATTATAGCAATAATAGCAGACAGTCTACATGCGTTTATTTTACTGAATTTATGTTTTATTGCCTGAAAGAGATTCGCTTGGTAATTGTTTTTTATATGGAGACTTTGGTGTCCACTGTGGTCCAGGGAACATTAAAGGGACCACTCTCTGTTTTATTGGGTTTGGCCAACCTGATAGTTTGTTAGTTGGTAAAAGGAGAAAAAGAATTCTAAAGTGATATTAAATGTTAATTTAATAGTATCTGTTGTGAGAAAATTTGACTTTATCAAATTCAAATCCTCGACTTAATAGGAATTAAAATTTAATTATAAGATGGTAGTTTGAGGTAGTTACATTGTAATTTGAGAAGGAAATGTCAGAAAACTATTAGAGATTGTAGATTTGGAGAGAGAATCCGTAGCACTAGTTGGAGAGAGAATGAACCCATTAGTGTCTGGGATAATCAGTGCAATCTTGATGCCAGCACTATGTGGGATTTGTAATAATAGAAGGGAAAATTGAGGTTTTATAGTTTGCCCAAGGGAAGAAGTAGCTTAATTAGGTTAAATACAGCCTGGAATAAAACATCCACACAAAAGAAATAATGTAGATTTCAGAATGAGAATATTGGGTCTGTCCGAATTTGAAAGGGGAAGGAGAGCTCTAGACTTAAATTGGAATTCCCAGGTGGCAATAGTGGTGAAGAATCTACCTGCTGATGCAGGAGATGCAAAAGACACAGGTTCGATCCCTAGGTCAGGAAGATCCCCTGAGAAGGACATGGCAACCCACTCCAGTGTTCTTGCCTGGAGAATCCCATGGACAGAGGAGCCTGGTGGGCAACAGTCCCTGGAGTTGCAAAGAGTCAGACATGACTTAGTGACTGAGCCCAAGCACAAGGCTTGAATTAGTCTGGAAGGACTGTCACTCAGAACATCAGACTCCTCTATCTTCTATCTCCGTGACCTTGGTTAACTCCATCTCTCTATTTACTTAAGAGAAAATGGAAGGTCATACTTCATATGACTAATTCCATGATCCTGAGCTAGGAATGTAAAAAGAAGTAGGGTAGACTTGTCTTTGCAATTGAGTCAGCATGTTAGAAACATGCTCATAAACAGATTTTTTAAATATCCTGATTTGATAATCTAATTGAATTTTATCCATAAAATACTTACTTTAGGAGTGTGTGTGTGTGTGTGTATATATATATATATATATATATATATGCTGCCATTGTTACAAACATTTAAAAAATCTTCTTTTGGAATTACCTCATGGCAAATTTAGAGCTTCCCTGATCGCTCAGTTAGTAAAGAATCTACTTGCAATGAAGGAGACCCCAATTTGATTCCTGGCTCAGGAAGATCTGATAGAGAAGGGATAGGCTACCCACTCCAGTATTCTTGGGCTTCCCTTATGGCTCAGCTGGTCAAGAATCTGCCTGCATTGCAGGAGACCTGGCTTCGATCCTTGGCTTGGGAAGATCCCCTGGAGAAGGGAAAGGCTACCCACTCCAGTATTCTGGCCTGGAGAATTCCACGGACTGTATAGTCCATGGGGTCGCAAAGAGTTGGACATGACTGAGCAAGTTTCACTTCACAGAGCAAATTTAAGGACCCCCAAATTAAATACAATTCTTATATATATATATATATGTTTTATATACACCTCATGTATTATTTTGTGTGTGTTTATGTATATTTTTAAGAACTGGACATGGAACAACAGACTGGTTCCAAATAGGAAAAGGAGTACGTCAAGGCTGTATATTGTCACCCTGCTTATTTAACTTATATGCAGAGTACATCATGAGAAATGCTGGGCTGGAAGAAGCACGAGCTAGAATCAAGATTGCTGGGACAAATATCAATAACCTCAGATATGCAGATGACACCACCCTTATGGCAGAAAGTGAAGAGGAACTAAAGAACCTCTTGATGAAAGTGAAAGAAGAGACTGAAAAAGTTGGCTTAAAGCTCAACATTCAGAAAACGAAGATCTTGGCATCTGGTCCCATCACTTCATGGCAAATAGATGGGGAAATAGCGTCAGACTTTATTTTTTGGGCTCCAAAATCACTGCAGTTGGTGATTGCAGCCATGAAATTAAAAGGCACTTGCTCCTTGGAAGGAAAGTTATGACCAACCTAGATGGCATATTGAAAAGCAGAGACATTACTTTGCCAACAGAGGTCTGTCTAGTCAAGACTATGGTTTTTCCTGTGGTCATGTATGGATGTGAGAGTTGGACTGTGAAGAAAGCTGAGCACCGAAGAATTGATGCTTTTGAACTGTGGTGTTGGAGAGGACTCTTGAGAGTCCCTTGGACTGCAAGGATATCCAACCAGTCCATTCTAAAGGAGATCAGCCCTTGGTATTCTTTGGAAGGACTGATGCTGAGCTGAAACTCCAGTACTTTGGCCACCTCATGCAAAGAGTTGACTCATTGGAAAAGACTCTGATGCTGGGAGGGATTGGGGGCAGGAGGAGAAGGGGACAACACAGGATGAGATGGCTGGATGGCATCACCGACATGATGGGCATGAGTTTGGGTAAACTCCGGGAGTTGGTGATGGACAGGGAGGCCTGGCGTGCTGCAATTCATGGGGTCGCAAAGAGTTGGACACAACTGAGTGACTGAACTGAATATATATTTTTAAACAGCAAATGATACTACCTAATTCGTTTACTTTTACTCAGTCATTAGACTGAGGTTTGAATGATTTTAAGTGGTTAGAAAATCTGTAGTAGACAAAGAAAAGTTACCATTTACTTTCTTTAAGGCAGTTTCTAAAATATTTAGAATTCTAGAATATTTTTAACAATGGTGGCAGCTCTGAAGCAAATATCTAACATCCATCATCAAGAACCTTGGAAAGACTGACTCTTCCTTGGATGTTTAAATTCTTCTATGTTACTTAAAAATAGCAATTATCTTATAGCATATTCTTACCTGGTGAAATAAACAGAAAGGATCAAGTAAGCAGTAGATTTGAAAATCTAAATTCAGAGATATATATAAAGATTATCTTGAATTGTAAATGTTATTACACCAAAGGGTTCAAAATACCTAGAAAGTCTTAATTTTCCAAGTAGAATTTTTCCCTGCGTAATTAAACTGTAGTCCTCAACTTTAGAAATTTTCCATTATCTGAATAGCTCTACATCCTCAAAAAGATCAGTGCAGAGTGTAATAGAATTGCATAATTCACAGTATGAAATGGGATAATTTGAATTGGAGCTGAGTTGAAGCATAATATTACCTTAAGGATTTTAATGAAGAGAATATTAACACTATTAAACAAGATCAACAGCATCAAAAGCTAATAATCAAAGCATTTTTAGACACTGTTAAAGAGGTTGCTTCCACTGAGGCTTTGCTGTGCCAATTGTGTGTAATTTTTATTTGTGTATTAAATTATACTTTTTACTAGACAGCATTTGACTAGATGTTCCAGTGCATTTAAAACTTTAGAAATGATCAAGCTTCATTTCAAATAGAAGTATCATATTCACCTGTTCTTTCTGTTCGTGTGTGAGTGGTTTTCCTACCGACCATTTAGAATTAATGCCACTATGATGCCCACCATGTGCATGCATGGATGCAGGTCTGCATCAAAAGATATATTTCTGTGTATTTCTTTTAATTTGACTAGTTCCATTAGCTTTAATATAATGAAATTATGGTGAAACATCTGGTTAAATATATTCCAGCGTGGTACCTTCCTTCTGCATTATAGAAACTTACAGACTTGGTTTATCAGTTACAAGATCATACTACATAGGTGATTGACACACATGTATATTTCTATTTCTGTTTGTTTACATTTATACACATATGCAGTCTTGTAAGTCCAGTTTAGACATAGCTTTCATTGACAAATGAATGCTCAAATTAGCACTATCCAAAAGAAATATGAGCCACAAAATGTAATTTATTTCCAGTAGAGATATATATACCCAATTTTTAAAAAGCATAAAGAAACGGGTAAGTTTTAGGAATATATTTCATTTTACCCAATACTTCCAAAGTATCAGTTCAACCTGTAAGCCACAGAAGAATTGCAAATCTGTTTTGTGTTCTTTTTCATAGTAAATCTTAGAACTGTGTACCTTACACTGAAAGCACATCTGGGTTTGGCCGCTGCACATCTGAAGTGCTTGCTAGCTCTGTGTGGCTTTTGGCTCCTGTGCAGGATGGCACAGAGCTTGATGCTTGTCAGTGTGGACACCCGGGTGAGCGGGGAGGAGGAAGGGGATGGCGAAGATAATGAAGCTAGGATGAAATCATAGCTCATTTAACAGCGTCTCCAGTAATCACCGCTTCTTTAGAGAAGGTGGAACACTGGCTAGAAAACAAAAGACCGTTTCCTATATATATGTGAACACAGGGGAAAGAGCTCCTATATTGTTTTTCTTTCTTTGCTGGCAGAAGCAAAATTCCAAATTGGGGGTAAGACTCACAGAAATTTCCAGAGCTTGCTGACTCCTTCTCAGGCTGGGGAGGAAAAGCCTCCCAGTCTCCCAGCTGCAGGAGGCCTACAGAGATAAGATACTTCCACTACCATTACCGTTCCTGATGTGGAGGGCTGGGACCAGCCTTCTGGAAGGGGAGGCACAGAGTTGTTTGAGTAATTTACTTCTCAAGAGAGATTGCACCTGCAGACGCTCAGGCCCAGTTAATATGAATACAGAGACAGAGTATGAAGGGGTGCCTCAGCTGGGACCTCTGTAACAAAATGCCATTAACTAGGTGGCTTCATCAACAGAAACTTACTTATCACAGTTCTGGTGGCTGAAATCCAAGATCAGATGCCAGCTTAGCTGGGCTCTGTGGAGTTCCCTCTTCCTAGCTGATAGATTCGGCTTCTCTTCTTGCTAAGTCCTCAAGCAAGAGAGCTCCGATGGCTCTTCCTTTTCTTATATATAAGGACACTAATCCTATCAGGAGGGCTCTACCCGAGGACCTCAGCAAAACGAAACCTAAGCTTAATCACCTCCCAAAGATGCACTTCCAAATACCATCACATAGGGGATTGAAGCTTCATATGTGAATTACAGCAGGAAATAGGGGAGCAGGGCAAATACTCAGTCCAGAGTATGGGAACTGCTGTCGTATCTCCAGCTTTCACTATATCCATGCCTGGTAAACCAGCATTCTTACAAGATTTTGTATGTGTACACATGTAGTGGCCATTCCTTCTTTCTTTTAAAAAATAAAATTGAAACCAAGAAGTTCATTTTAGCAGATAATTAAGTGCTAGGTGATTTGAAGGGTTTGCATTGAAGCTTTTATTGGTGAAATTATAGAATTCAACTTATGCCAATGATTAATAAAATGACAAAAGAAAAGTCATTATAAATAGAAGCAAAGTTGACAATGAAATACCAATTAATAAGATTAATACTTTCTTCTTTTAAAGTAGATTATAGAAATCTGCTTAGTTTTTTGTCAACTCCCAAATTCTCATTTCTGGATAATACTTGCTATCATTTTTGTTTCTGACAGATTTGAGGACATGATATTCTGATTATATTAAGTGACAATGGGCAGTTACTTAGCTAAACAAATAACAGAAGTAATACCTGAAATTTATATGATGTTTATAGTTCATATTATTTATAAAGTGCATTTTTGAAATCCTTAAGATAGAATTTAATGAAAACCTTCAGACTTAGAGTTTTGGGGTAGGGCTGCAGAACTGTCAGCTAAGACAATCTTACTTCTCACTGGAGATCTGTTAGTTCTTCTGTTTACAATACAAGCATATCTCCCAATGGATCAGAATTACTGTAAGATGAAGAAGACAAAAAAGTGACTATGTGGTCAATACAGGAAAACGGAATTCTTCATAAATGACTGAGTAAAACTAAAATAAATGAAGAATTTGAGGCATCTGTCATCACGGACTCTTCTTTAGGTTTCAATACTAACTTTGGGAAATAACAAACATTTTGGATGGTTTGGTAGGGACATACTGATTGGATTCAGTAACTTACCTAGTCCTAATAAAAGCATTTCTTTGTATTTCACTAAAAAGAGGAACTGATATTAATCAACATTACTAAAAGGAATGAAGCAATCAGTATGTTTATTCTTTCATTACTTATTAAGTATCTATTGAACATTTATTTTGTTCTGCAGGACAGACAGACAAGAGTCTTTGTCATCCTAGAGCTTAAATTCTTGTGGAGGAGGTTTTGTTTTCTTATAGGCAATGTAGTAGGTACTTTTTGTATTCTCTTAGAAGTTCCATAGCAGACTATGGCATAATGATTATTTCCAATTTGAAGTTGAAGAAACTGAGTCTTACTAAGTTGCTTAAGACTGTATAACCAGTAAGCAACAGGAGTTGGTGCCAGTAGTGAAAGCTTGCCTTGCCTGACCCCTTCACTTTGCAGCTCCACTAATATACCATCTCCTGTGGACCCATTCTTTATAAAAATATCTTACCAAATGTCATCATTTAATAACATTAAAACCTGTTTTTGCTTATCATTCAGTTGTTTTTTTCAGATCAGTCATTTTGTAGTATTGGGCTTGATTGCATTTTCAAAAGAAATTACGCCTGGTACGCTTAGCCTGATCTAGTAGCACAAACGACAGCTTCGCCTCAATAACAACAGGAAGATCCTTAATGGGCACTGTCTTCAGAATGGTAATTCTGATAAGCAATTGCCTCTTTAATACTGTAGTTGGAGTAATAGCAAAGGACAGCCAATTATAATCAGACAGTGTCTGCCAAGGTTGACCTTGGTAGGGGTACTGTAGAAATATATGGATTTATGGATTTTGTGAAGGGATAGTATTCAGGAGATGGCATCAAGAGAGGAAAAAAAGATAAAAGTGGGGAAGACAGTTTTGCACGTTTCTGATTAGCACAGGGAAAAGTTCTGCTAACTGATTATCAACAGTGCCTTGTCATCAGGCACTGCCTGTGCAGGTTAGAGTTGTTATCTGCCAAGCTGTAAAGATACCTTGTTTCTATTCCGATTAAGGCTTTGGTTACATCTATCTCAATAGAAGGGAGCGTAATCAAATTTAGTATGTGTGTGGTCAAACCTCAGACTTGGAGCTGGGAGATTATGTCTGATCATTGCCTATATGACTTTAGCTTTGTTTTTTAAGATTTTCTGTGATGGACTCGGGCTTCCCAGAGGGTGCAGTGGTAAAGAATCTACCTGCTAATGCAGGAGGCTCAAGAAACGCAGCAATCATCACTATCATAGTTTGCTTTCTATTTCAGTTTTTGGGAGGCATGAGATTTTAGTATAGTGGCGAAGAACTTCGGGCTCTGTAGCCAGATTGACGTGGTATCAGTCTCTTCCTTGTTGCAAAGCCTTGGGCAGATGACTTAATCTACTTAATCTCTCATTGACTCAGTTTCCCAGTTAAATGGGAATAGCAGTAGAACCGGAGAAGGCAATGGCACCCCACTCCAGTACTCTTGCCTGGAAAATCCTATGGACGGAGGAGCCTGGAAGGCTGCAGTCCATGGGGTCGCTAAGAGTCGGACATGACTGAGCGACTTCCCTTTCACTTTTCACTTTCCTGCATTGGAGAAGGAAATAGCAACCCACTCCAGTGTTCTTGCTTGGAGAATCCCAGGGACGGGGGAGCCTGGTAGGTTGCCATCTGTGGGGTCGCACAGAGTCGGACACGACTGAAGTGACTTAGCAGCAGCAGCAGCAGCAGCAGCAGTAGAACCCACCTGGTAGGATTTTTGTGAGTAAAGAACTTAGAGAAGTGCCTGGCCCATGGTAAACACTATGTGTGATTAGTGGACTGTGATTATTGATAGTATTGTTGTTACTGTCAGAAACATATTATCATGGCATAATTATTGGGGTCACTGTATCCTCTTAACATCAAATGGCAGATGAACAAGAGCATTTACCTTTAGCTTCTTAGTCCTTTGTGAATGCTGGGACATGTATATATTAGCTGTGAAAGAACTTGTAAATTTAATGCCATAGTAGTTATGGCATTTAGGACAGAATATTTGCACTGCATGCAGTAGTGGGCATTTAGGACAGTATATTTGGTAGCTTAGTTCTGGTTGCTATAACAAGAATTCCACTGGCTTAAACAAAAGATATTAATTTCTCATAGTTCTGGAAGCTGGAAGTCCAGGATCAAGGTGGCCAGCAGATCACTGTCTGATGAGGACCTGTTTGTTGACTTGCAGGCAGCCACCTTCTTACTGTATCTTCACACGGCTGAGTTGAGAAATCCTCTCTCCCATGACTCTTCATATAAAGGCTCCAATCCCAGTCATGAAGGCTCCACCTTTGTGACCTGATGACCTCCTAAATTTCCCACCCCCAAATACCATTACTTAGGCTATCAGGACTTCAGCACACAGATTTTGGGGGGACACAATCCTTTAGTCCATGGCACTTGGGAAGAAGGGCAGCAGAAACAGCAGCAGCAATGGAGGGGCTCACGCACCCAGTTGGGGCAGATCTTGGGAGTAGGCTTATCCTCTGATCTCTTAGGCACCTTCCTTCAGCTTCTCTGTGGCTCCCGGCCTGGGTCCGTGCAGCTGCTGTGGCTGCTATTATGTGTGGGGG
This sequence comes from Bos javanicus, assembly GCF_032452875.1. Taxonomy (NCBI): domain Eukaryota; kingdom Metazoa; phylum Chordata; class Mammalia; order Artiodactyla; family Bovidae; genus Bos; species Bos javanicus. The sequence continues at coordinate 97,976,005 of NC_083871.1, forward strand.
GATTACACTCAGTAGTGACGTGATCTAGACGTGAAAACTGGCTGCGGTGTAAATTGGTAGGTGCAGATACAAAATGCTACTACGTGAGACCTCACCTATAACCTCCACTGTTTTTGTTGTGCAGTCAGTCAGAGAGACAAAGGAGTATATTGCGAGGCAGCTGCTACTAATTTCTTTTTCCTTTGTTTCACTTTAACATGACTGCCCATTCTTTTGAATTTTTGTAAGTAATCCTAAATCAGACAGCTATGTCATGTTAGGCTGAAAATTAAACTCTATCAGGCTGAATTTTAACAACCACCAAAAAAAAAAAAAAAAGGAAAAGTCATCACCACAGATATAGCAAACATATTACAAAATGAAGGAAGGAGGATGGTACATTAAGCACACTCTTGGTAAAGTGGAGTTCAAGGTGTGGGTATACAGTATGCCACACTGTCCCCATAGAACAGTGATAGAAAATAAACTGTATCATTTTTTACTGACTCATTCTGTCAGTGATTGAGGCATTTCAGTGCACAACCAGGAAAATAATAGGTTATTTTCACGATGGTAGAAGTTTAACAAATGCTCAATCATTCTCCTACATCATCACTGTCGTTGGCGAGAGCTTTACTGTATGATATTGATGCCTTGCTTCTTTCTTATTGCTGTATTCTTTTCAGATTCAATCTTTCTGCAATGGGCCACTAAACATTTCAATTTGCTACCTGTAGAGCTGGATTGCATGGCTCAGACTGAAATGAGAGAGAAATGCATTTCCTGAAACTCCAAGTTGAGGGTTTCATGGATTTTTGTGGAAGGGCGCACAGACTGAAACCCACTGATAAGTTGCACACAATCACTTTTGAGTGTCTCATGAAAGTACATGGTATTAGGCAATTCATGGATGTTTTTAGGGAAAATAGGCTCAGCTAGATACTGATGGAACCCCTACATTTTGAGGAACTCAGACCGTCAGCCTGGGGTGTTCGTGCCTATAGTCAGGGCTCTCACAATGGCCCTTGAATACTTCTAACACTGCTTGTTTAGGTGCTCTTAAGAGCTCAGGTACTGAAGAAGAGGACAAAGTCTAAATTATTTCCTGGCCCAATCCAACTGAAAGAAAGGGTTTTATTCTACAGTTGGGAAGAGATTTTTTGTCCTTTTGCAATTTTACGGGTAGGTAACATAAGGACAAGTTGGCTATGGAGGAGTGAAAAGCCAGGAGAATCATGGACAACAGGGGACAGGCACCTTGATTTTCCAGTTCCTGATGACCTCCCGCCTTTGGACCGCTTGCTCTAGTGGAAAATAGATTGTCAGTCGTACTGCTGTTTTCCCTTGCTGCTGAAAGCATACTGATGGCTAGATCACCTGGAATATTTATATTCCCTAGTCTGTGTTGTACACTGAAACCTGTAGTGTTACTTTAGAAAATAACTCTTGTCCTTTAGCAAGCATCTGACCAAGTGGAAATGACCTAGAGGGGAAGTGATTTGTTCAAGGCTCAGCCAGGATTGCAGTCCTCATCATTGAAACCCAACTCTAGCCCTCTGTCCCATTCTTATCATTATCACAGTCATAATCCAAAATAATTCTGGACCAGAAGGGAAGCCGTGACTGTGCAGGCATGCCTCTGCTCTGTTGCTGTATGATCTTGAGCAAGACATCTCTCTGGAACTCACTGTTTCTCTTTCATAGAAAGGGGTAGCTTGTATCTGTTGATCTCTGTATTTTCTTGTATAAACTCTCTGGTTCTATTAGTTGTTTTTTTTTTTCCTCCATTTTTGACTTCTTTTTTTTTCTTCTGAAAATTATGAGTATATTCACAAAAGAGCAACAGATCCTTGCTGGGTTTTAGAGCTAGAGGAGAGCTAGCTGTAGAGGATGGATTTTTGTAGAAGGGCGCACAGACTGAAACCCACTGATAAGATGCACACAGTCACTTTTGAGTGTCTCATGAAAGTACATGGTATTAAGCATTCATGGATGTTTTTAGGGAAAATAGACCCAGATGGAGAATAACAATTATGAGTAACATTCTACTGAGTTTTTGAGGCTCTGTTGTTTGGGGACTTCAGGGGTCTCATGGTCCTCTGACTTCTTGTCGTTACCACTGGACACTCCCAGAAGGAAATGGTCTTCCTTCATTCAAGGCTATAAAAATGGCTCTGGTCTCCCACCATTTCCCTCTGACCCTGAAGTAGTCATGAAAATCATGAATGTTTTCTAATGATTTGGGGGAAGGGGGTAGGTAGTAATATTGAGAATTCAACAAACGGGAAAGATCCAAGGTTTAAGATTCAAAAAGTTAGAAACTGTAGTCTTAAACATGAGGGGCCCCATATCTTGACTGAGTATTACAGGGACTTAATTTTTTAATTACATTTGGCCTTATCCGTGGTCTTCTTTTGTGTTTCACTCTTACTTCCTAAGCTGCCTCTTACAGACTTTCTATCCCAATTAATTTTGATGACTTTAAAGGCGACTCCTTCTCACTTCTGCATTTTGTGTGTTTCACGAGACATTGCTTGCTTGTTTGTTCCCTCCTGACTATTAGGGACACAAGAGAGAAAGAGAGTGAGGAGGGGAGAAAAGGGGGCGTGCAAGGGCACCAGTGCCTTCGGTTATTGAACTTGGAGAGAACGGGTTCTTGTAGTGTAGACACATGAAATTAGACAGTTTACTTTTCATGGGAACTCTTAATTCTTACTCTAGAAAGCATATTTCTTCATAGGAAAGATACTGTTGAGGATTCCTGTTCAAATGGGGAGAACCATTTGTAGGTAATACAGAGTCATTAAAGCAATTAACATTGCATCATGTCCCATGTAGAAAGCAAAGCATACCATATATCAATCAAGAATTTTTTTCTTTTTAAAAATACAGACAGATTCTCAAAGACTGTGTTCACTCTACTACCCTCAGAGAAGTTGCTTCTAGTGTGATGCTTGTTAAATATACTTTTTCTAGATTCTATTCATTTAGTGATTCATTCAACAAACTTATTGACTACTTCCTATGTGCAGAGAATTGCAAAGTGCTGAGGACATAGATGTGAAAAAGTTGAAATGGGACTCTTACATCAGTGGGCCTTCAGCATGGTGGAAAAAGCAAATTGAACAGTTGCAGAGTCTTGTTATAAAACTAAAATATTTGTGTAAGGGAGAGACTTCTGTGTGAATACAAGTTTTATTTATAAGCATGAATTTAGAAAATTTTGAGAGTTGGGTACTGGTTGAGAAGAACCTTTGTGAGAAATTCTCACTGTTCACAAAATAAATACAGTCAGCTTTTCACGTCCACAGATTCAACCAAATATGGATTGAAAATATTCAAATAAAATAAAATTTCCAGAAAGTTCCAAAAAGCAAAACTTCAGTTTGCCTTATTTTGCAACTATTTGCATAGCATTTACATTGTATTTACAACTATTTACATAGCATTTACACTTATTCCTGTTATAAGTAATCTAGAGATGATTTATAATAAACAGGAAGATGTGAGTAGGATATATGTAAGTATATATATGCAAATACATATATGTGCAAATACATTTTGTATAGGAACCAGGTACCCAAGGGATGGATTCTGGGAACAACTCTGTGCACTTTTCATATCTGGCCTTAGCTATTTGATTTGAGACTTAAAGTGATTTATAATATAGATCTGGTTTTCTGGCATGAAATATAAAAATGAGATACCACCAAGTTGGAGCCTTGTCCTAGAGTATTTTTGTAATTAAAGAGTTTGTTTTGGATTAGTTTTAGAAAATCTTTAAAAGTGTAATTCTTCAATTGCCAAAAATTCACACTGGTTCTGTGTTTCTTAGACATAAACAGAAATATGTTATTTTTTGATTCACTTAATTTCTTTTTAGTCTTGTTAGCAAGTTGTTCACCTTGATATTTTCCATTGATTTAGCTTCAGATCTTAAAAAAAAGAAAAAGCAAAGAGCAAAAAGTTGTCAGAACTTCTGAAAGTTTCACTGCTGTTTATCTTTTCAGGTGGCTACTGCCAAATAATGAAATCAGTTAAATTGCTCTTTTTTGTGTAATTCAAGGTTAATAACTGGTGAAAGAAATTTTTATCATTGGGTAAGTTTTATAATTTTATAAATGATAGGAATCCTCTCCTTTTAAATTAGTATTGTTCATTTAATAGCTAAAGAATTCACCTATATCTCTCATTCAGTTATAGAATCTTGCTCCTTTTTAAGTCTGGTTTATTCATGAGACTCTAGTAAAATGTGAATGTTCTGCATGTGTGCCCTTCCCTACTCACTGGGGACACTCTCCACGTTTCGCACTCTACCCCATGTCTTTATATAATTATATTATTATATGTCATCCATCTTTCTACTAAGTTATGAACTCCTTGTGCCAGAATAGTATCTTTGTTATCTTTGTAAACCCAGTGCCCAGCACAGCACTTGACATATAATAGGTACTCATATATATGTTGGAGAAGGCAATGGCACCCCACTCCGGTACTCTTGCCTGGAAAATCCCATGGATGGAGGAGCCTAGAGCGCTGCAGTCCATGGGGTCGGGAAGAGTCGGACACAACTGAGCAACTTTACTTTCACTTTTCCTTTCATGCACTGGAAAAGGAAATGGCAGCCCACTCCAATGTTCTTGCCTGGAGAATCCCAGGGACGGGGGAGCCTGGTGGGCTGCTCTCTATGGGGGTCGCACAGAGTTGAACACGACTGAAGTGACTTAGCAGCATATATATGTAGTGATTGAATGAAATGTGGCCTTCTGAAGAACAGAATCTACTTACACACACACACACGCACAATCAGCAAATAGGCATTAATCTTTGTTGTATATAGGGTTGCCACTGGGCCTGTTGCAGGTACTAAATTTATAGGGTCCCTCCCCTACCTTTGGGAAGATGAATTTCATTGGATTCTAAATGCACACAATCATATCTTGTTTTATTGACTTCACAGATATTAGGTTTTTTACATACTGAAGGTTTGTGACCAACCCGCCATCAAACAAGTCTGCTGGCACTATTTTTACAACAGCATTTGCTCACTTTATGTATCTGTGTCACATTTTAGTAATTCTCACAAAATTCAAACTTTTTCATTATTATTAATACATTATGGTGATCTGTGATCATTGATCTTCGATGCTTATGTTGCCAAGAAGATTTCAACTAACTGAAGTCTCAGATGACGCTTAGCATTTTTTTAGCAATAAAGTATTTTTAATTAAGGTATATGCATTATTTTTTAAGACCTAATGCTTTTGCATGCTTAATAGATCACAGTATAGTGTACACATAACTTTTCTGTGCCCTGGGAAACTAGAACAGCCTATAGGACTCACTTTACTGCGATGATCTGTGAACTCAGAATATCTCTCACGTCTGCGTTTATTAATGGAAAAGATGCCGTAACCAATAACATATCAGAGATGTGCTTTGTGTAGAGGCCAAAGGATAAACTCTGCTATAGGATCCTTGGAGCTCCAAGGATCCCCCTTCACTAAGGATAATCAGGAGCTTATTTGTAGAATAAGTGGGACTTTAGCTCAACTGTAAAAGAGTGGTTAACATTTATGCCAAAAGGCATCATAGGTGATGGCTGTGTCCAGTACATTCCATCTAGGTCTTCAGTCACCATGTACCGGGATTCAAGACTGATCATACAACTTTACCCTGCATGTGTTAAGGAATTTACTTAATGTGTGAAGATTTTACTTAGGAAATGGGAAACTTACACGCCTCAGTCAGGAGGAGAAAAGAAGGCACAGTTCCCCCAGTGTTCCCATTGTCCCACTGAGATGTGTACTGAGTTTGGGCTTTGTGAGCCTGCAGTGTGGGCTTGAGTTCTCTTGTCATTCTGCCTTACCAGAGCAAGAGAATGAGAAAGCATCCTTGGCATTGGAGGAATACTCAGGCTGCTTAGTTCAAAACAGTTCAGTTTGGTGTCCCAGCTGTCTATAGGCATTTATGAATGTCACCTTCTGGACTAGAGACTTTCAGACCCATGGGAAGTTTCAGTTTCCTCTTCCGAGGGAGGAAGTCACCCACACTGTGGATAACTGATATAAAGTACAGTCCCTTCTGCTGGGAAAAAGGTGTTCACCTGCTCTGTTTGTCATGCGGGTGACGCTGCCTGAGCTCTGGGGTCACCATCAGATAGTCCTGCTCATTGCACTACAGTGGTAATGAGTTTGGCCCTGAAAGTAAAGGCCTCAAGTTCAAATCTCTGCTTGTCCACTTACTGACTATGTGACTGTAGGTTCATAACCTCTCTAAGTCTCAATATTCTGAAATGTGAAGTTAGAATAATAATAACTCATTCTTCATAGAACTGTAATGAGAATGAAATAAAATAGACATTTAGTACGTAGCAAGTGTTTGGTGAACATTAGCTGGAAAGCAAGGATTATGATGTTCCAAGAAAGGAAAGAGAATGTTGCAGAATGTTCCAGTGGGGACAGGCATTGTTCCAAGGGTAGGCATTGTTCCAGGGACAGAGGATGGGCCAGTTTTGTCAGGGAAAGGGCTTATTTGGGGGAGAATAGAACTGTACTGGGGGAGGGAGGGCCCTTAGTGCAAATTAAAGAACCATCCTCCAGTCAGCTTGGAGACATTGGAGATTTTCTTGTCAACTCATGATATGTAGTGGAATTTTTTCAGAAAAAACAATGTGGTGGTAGGCATTCTAAGTATATTAAAAGGAAAATAAACTGGAGACAGGAGTACCTTCTAGGCTAGAAGTAATTTATTTTCCAGGAAGCTGCAGATTTGAGTTCTGTGCCCTTTGACTTCCATTTGCTTTGCCATCACCCTCTTCCAGCGAGTTACAGTGTGAGCTGCAATATGCCTCCAGACCTCTGTCCACCTTCTGCTGTTCTTCGTGTGCAGGCATTGTAATAACAAAAGGTTTAAAAAGTAATCCAAGTTATTTTTAATAGGATATAGGCACAGATAAAAACAGTATAAGACAATACATCTAAAAGGCATTTCTTTGGATTTTGGTGATTTCTCACTATATTGAATTGACAGACTCAGAAACTCCCCCCCCCTTTTTTTTTTCTTTCTTTCTTTCTTTTTTTTTTAACTGGAAAATAATTGCTTTACAATGATGTGGTCTCTGCCGTACATCAGTGCAAATCAGTCATAATTATATATATATCTCCTTCCTCTTGAGCCTCTCTCCCCCTCCCCCTTTTCAAGAAATATATTTTTTAATGTTATAAGCCAGGGTTTTATAAAAGTTTGCAGTGCTTTACTTAGCTTTCTGTTTTCCAACCCTTCCCCATGTAATACTTGAGAGAAAATGAACAGGAATGATGGGTAAATGAATGAACAATATGATGAGCTGCAAAGGAGTTCAGAGTTGTTGGCCTTTGCCCTGTGGGACTGTGCCTCATGGAGCATGATTGCCTGATGTATCTTCCACCATCACCATGACTGGACCGGGGGCCTCTTGGAACAAGGACTGTGTCTCTGTTGTTCTCACTGTATCTCCAGTTCTTAACTCAGTACCTTGGATGGTTTTTCATTATTTCTAAATAAGTGAATCTGCCCCTGAAATAGGATTATTTGTGGGATTTTGAGAGTACATCACTGATGAAGAGTACATCACTGATTGTATCCTGGGCTTTGGGCCACTCCCTTAAGATCTTAGTTTCCTTGGCTATAGAAATTCGTAAAGCACCTATTTTGCTAATAAACAGTAAGTTAAAATATACTACAAATCACTTCAGAATTTTAATCACTAAGTTCAGCTAAATATGCAACCAATAAAGGGATTTATCTCCTGCATGTTGCCCATGAGCCATCCTGACAATGACATTTCAAAAGCCTGTAAGGAAATGACCACTTACACAAGGAAACCATGATGTGCACACAGCCCACCTTAGGATCTGATTTTGGAGGTATTTTATTTTCTTCTTCATATAAAATGACAAGGTGTAGTTACTTTGGGGATATTTCAAGTTGTAAAACTAGGAATTTCTGACAATGTGGTAAATTTTGCATGCCTGTCTCAGTTGTTTGCTGTTAAAATATCAGAGAAAAAGAACTTTTAAGAGAGAACAGTGCTTGTCTTATCTTGCATCCTTATGACAGCCCGGCCATGGTGTTTTGTTGTTATTTAATCACTTAGTTGCATCTGACTCTCTTGTGACACCTGGAGGACTGTAGCCCTCCAGGCTTCTCTGTCCATGGGATTTCTCAGGCAAGAATACTGGAGTGGTTTGCCATCTCCTTCTCCAGGGGATTTTTCTGACCCAGGGATCGAACCTACATCTCCTGCATTGTCAGTTGTATTCTTTACCTCTGAGCCACCAAGAAATTCCACTGTGGTGTTTACCAGACAGTGATATTTCTTTGATGGGTAAACAGAACATAGACCATTTGAAGATATGAAAAATGACCTTTCCCAGCAAGGAGATGGACAACTTGAGATGGAGTTGACTGCCATTCGAAATATGTAGTGTTGGTCAAGGTTTAAATTTATCAGATAATTTTAAGGAGAGGCAATTTGAGGCTAAGATAGAACTTCTTAGCATTAAATAGGCCCCTTCAATTTTCCTAAGTAAATATCCAGCTCAGCGGTGTTTGATATTAAGCCTGGCATTTTGCTCTGTTCCTTTTGCTTCTGGTAGACATGCCCTTGCATTTACCATCCACATCCAATTAAGGGGAAATGGAGAACTTGAAATTCAGAGACCTCATTCTTCTTGTCACTGAATTAATGGACTGGCCTTGGTTTGGGGTAGAGATGGGAAACTGTGGAGCTTCATTTCCATTTTTTCCTTAAGATTAAGAAAAACAACCATATTTTACACATTTGTCAGCAGTGGCATCACCTTGCAGTTTACTAGTTTCCATACTCTTAGGAGCTTATTATAAAGAAAAATACTTTGAAACATCATCAAGCTTGCTTTCTGAGTGTTATCTAGTTGGGGCTCATACAGTATCCCTAGGGAAAGAACTAGGAATCAGACTGGTAATTGGAACCATTGATAAAATAGAGAATCTCTTTTAATACAGACACAGTGTGGTGTAGCAAAAACATTGATAGATTTGCAAGTCTCATTCCTGTTCCTAATTTTGTTACTATGTGAGAGACGAAGTTTTATCCCATTGGATGTTGACCGTTTTAAGATTTAAGACAGAAAGAAGCAAACATAATATGATGCTGAGTGTAAGGTGGAGTAGGTTTTTGAACCGTTGTAGTCAGCCAAAAGCACCAGTCTTTTACCTGACCTACTGAATCGAGTGTCTCTTTTATGTATAACCACTGGGCAAGTATACATGGTAAGAGATGATGAGTATTGGGAGACAGTTTTCCTTCGGTCTCTTGTGCTTCACGTCTCACGGACAGAATAGCATGGCACGCTTTTGTTGGGGACTGTCTTCTCAAGGTTGATCGTCCATTGGATATCCTTAGAAGAAGAAGTAGTGTCTCTCCTCTGGAGCAAAGGGCAGAGTTGTTTACAGTCTAGTATCATAAAAACAGCTCCCTCCAGGGTGCAAAGTTGTAGCAGGTTTGCTTACAGCCCCTTGTAAAGGATCAGGGATTCCTGACCTCTGGATTCCTGCCTTGTCCTGTTCCCCGTTATGTATCATGTACTTAGCTGACCTACATCACATGGCTTCATGGCAGTTGAGCCTCAAGGGACTTGAACAAGGAGGTGGTGATTCGCTGACTCCTGTTATTGCTGAACGTAATGAAATGTACTTTGTCTCTGAACCACAGAATTTTTTTCTTGTGCCAGCATCCTTGAAACTGTGGCATGCTAACTTGTTAGCTTGCAAGTAGGGTAAAAACTCAGACCCTTCATGTTCTTGACAGAGTTGAGTTTAAACATATTAATTTTAAAGTAAGATACATTGATCTGGTGAAATTGGGAACTGCCTATGAGTTCTGGCCAAAAAGAAGAGGGTAGAACTCAAAATAGAAACTGTAACTCGAAGACTTCTTGCTGAACAGTCTTTACCTGTTATCCCATTTGAGACTTGCCTAAAACCATTCTTTCATTGCCATGAAGTGTTAGACATCTATGGATAATGCACTTTGATTTTGAGAGTTTAAGACAACAAGACTAAAGAAAAACTGTTTCTTCAGCCACACATATCAGCTGCTTTACCTGAGTTCCTTAAATTCCTGTTGCTTCTGCGTTTATCTAGGTTTCAGAGGGGAATCAGAGGCTGTGTCAATGGAGGAAATAGTTAATTTCTTTCTCCTTTAGGAGAAAAAAAATCAAGATTCTGCAGAATGAGGAATGTTAAAGAAGAAATAAATCTGTTCCTTTCACAAGGAAATGGAAGCTGGCTATTGTTAGAGTCTGCTTTGAGCAATTATATGTCTCTATCAGTAGCCAATTTGGAAACATTATTGAAACTTTAGGTCTTAGATATACTATAACTGGTGCAGTAAGCAGAAATGATAACCATTAGGTACTTCAGCTTGAATTCTAGGCATTTTAAAGGTCACTGGGAAAGGGAAAATAATGCATTAATTTCTACTAGTGTGTTCATTGAAGTATCTTCTGTGAAAATCAATGTAAAATTTCCTTGCCATTCAAAATGCAGAGTGGTGTATAATATCACCACTCCCAACTACCCTGTATTGTTGAATTTTTAAACAAGCAGGCTTTTGAGTTATACCCTGACCATATAAATTCAGCCTCTCAGATTGGATTATTGCCATATGGAAGCAGTAGCAGGAAAAATAAATTTATGTCCGTCTGAATTCTACTTCTGGATTTATTATTTAAGCTGCTCTTAACCTTTTCCTAGGTCAGTGATCATCTCATAGATTTGCTTTTATGCATATGCCTCAGGGAATAAAAAGTCCATTCTTTATGAGTATTACTTGTAAGTGAAATGTTACTTCTCCGTTTACATTAGTAATCTTAAATTATTTACCTGCTTTGAAATTCATTCCTTGCAAATTAGAAAGATGAAAGCTGTCAGATGAGTGCATATGTTCATGCTACTTATCTGTTTGCCCATTATGGTAGCTGGTTTGGGGTTTTTGGCGAAAATAGAAAGTCTGTTTTAGGGATGTTGGCAGGGGCATAAGTTAGGAGTTTGGTCTTAAGGTAACTGTTTGCAACCACATGGACTGTAGCCCACCAGGCTCCTCTGTCCATGGAATTCTCTAGGCAAGAGTACTGGTGTGGGTAGCCTTTCCCTTCTCCAGGGGATCTTCCCCAACCCAGGGAATGAACCCGGGTCTCCCACATTGCAGGAGGATTCTTCACCATCTGAGCCACCTGGGAAGCCCCATGTATACACAGTACTACATATAAAATAGATAATCAAGGACCTACTATATAGCACAGGGAACTCTATTCAATATTCTATAATACTGCCAAGGGAAAATAATCTGAAAAGAATAGATACATGTATAACTGAATCACTTTGCTGTACACCTGAAACTAACACAAAATTGTAAATCAACTCTACTTCAATATAAAATAAAAATTAAATTACAAAGAAAAAAAAGCCCTCTGTTAAAGAAGGGAGAAAGAGGCCAGGTGGTTTATGTCAAAATGAGCCCTGCCGCAGCTGGTATCAGCTGACCTGTGGCGGCTTTCACTAAGCCTTGAGCGGCTGCATTCACCTTCCTACCTCCTGTGTGTTTCCGTCATTAAATCCTGGGAGGAGTTGGTTAGGGTGGAGAAACAGGACACAGTTTAAAACCAGAGAAATATTATCTCCCTCTTGGCAGCCATATGACAACACCTCCTGACTTGATGGCTAATATATATAATAATATCTTGAATTACTAAAGAAGTCTACTTTCTTTCCATAATGATTTATTCAAAATTAGCAAAGCCCTGACTTATATAAACAAAAAAAAAATGTTATAAGTGATTACTAGTCATGCCAATCTGAGTGATGTAAGAATCGAAAATTCCATTATCACTATTAATAGTGAACTCCAGGCTGGCAGATTTGGCAATGGCAAATTTTGCCCTTGGACTGGTAGATTTAGTCTGAGGCCTTGGGCTGCTCAATCGGATCTGGTTTTCCCAAGCTGATGTTTCCAAAAACTTTCAGCCTTTCTTGTTGAATGGATTGAAGCAGAGAGGACTCAATGGCAGCTATTGAGAAAATTTCATTTCATCAGTTACTGCAAATTCAAGGGATAAGGGAGCTCAGCAAAACTAAGGTTTGGTGGAAGTAAAAGGCAAAATTAAAAAAAATTTATCAAAGTATAGTTGATTTACAATGTGTTAGTTACTGATGTACAGAAAAATGATTCAGCTGTGTGTGTGTATATATACCTGTATAGATAGATACCTGTGGATACTCCATGTTCATATGTGTGTGCATGCAAATATATAGATGTGTGTACACACACACATACACATACACGCACACCTATGGAGAATGAAATGGCAACTCACTCCAGTATTCTTGCCTGGGAAATCCCATGAACAGAGGAGCATGGTGGGCTACAGTCCATTAGATAATAAGAGTCATACATGGTTTAGTGACTCAGTAATCAGTTCAGTCACTCACTTATGTCTGACTCTTTGTGACCCCATGGACTGCAGCGCTCCAGGCTTCCCTGTTCATCACCATCTTCCGGAGTTTGCTCAAACTCATGTCCATCAAGTCAGTGATGCCATCCAACCATCTCATCCTCTGTCGTCCCCTTCTCCTGCCTTCGATCTTTCCCAGCATCAGAGTCTTTTCCAGTGAGTCAGTTCTTCACATCAGGTGACCAAAGTATTAGAGCTTCAGCTTCAGCATCAGTCCTTCCAGTGAATTTTCAGGACTGATTTCCTTTAGGACTAAACCACTATTATACCCATGTATATTCATGTTATTTTTCATTATGGTTTATTTATTACAGGACATCAAATATAGTTCCCTGTGCTATATAATATGACCTTGTTGTTTTATCTATTTTTCATATAGAAGTTTGCATCTGCTAATCCCAGACTCTTAATTTATCTTTTCCCCATCTCTTGCCCTGTAGTAACCGTAAGTTTGTTTGCTGTCTGTGAATCTACTTTTCGTTTTGTAAGTAAGTTCATCTGTATCATGTTTTAGGTTCCACATATATGTGACATTATATGTTAAAGACAAAATTTTAAACCCACATCCGGAAGATAGGCCAATGAGGCAGATTTCAAAGAAGACTCTCTTAAATCTGAATTCTTCTGGAGCCTCTTCTACAGGGTGTTCCCATTTATTCATTCACTCAATCATTTACTCAAGAAATATTTATTGAGTACCTACTGTGTACCTGGCATTGTTCTAGGCTCCAGAGATATACCAGAGAGCAAAATAGACAAAATTTGGGGGCTTACACACTGTAATGGTGAAACACAGATATTAATAATAGTATATCTTTTATTGGTTAATCATAAAATACAGATATAATAGGTCAGCTGGTGATGCATGTCATAAGGACAGACAGAGTGGACCAGTGGGCTGGTTAGGGATCTCTGTGAAGGTGCTCTCTTCAAGGCTCCAAGGTGCTGTCTGAGCAGAGGCCAAGGGAGAAGACGTGGTGATTCCTGCAGATACTTGGAGACAGATGTGAAGACCGGGGGAACAGTGGGTGCAGAGTGCCTGAGACCAGTGTGTTTTCAGCAGGAGGAGGGCACTCCTGATTGGAGCAAAATAAGGTGGAGAGTGAGAGGAGATGGGGACGGAGAAGTGCTGGGGCACTGGGGATGGGAGGTGATTGTATAGTAGGCCTTACCCGAGACTTTGACATTGAATAAAAGAGGAAGTTACTGAAGGGTTTTGAGGCACGGAGGGAAGTGACCCTCCATGCCCAACAGCAGTATCCCTGACATACTCCATTGTGTAGAGATAAAACAGACGTGTGCTGTGCTAAGTCAGTTCAGTCATGTCTTACTCTGTGGGACACTATGGACTGCAGCCCGCCAGGCTCCTCTGTCCGTGGGATTCTCCAAGCAAGAATACTGGAGTGGGGTGCCGTGCCCTCCTCCAGGGATCTTCCCAGCAGGACTGAACATGCAGCTCCTGTACCTCCTGCACTGCAGGCGGATTCTTTACCAATGAACCACCAGGGAAGCCCTAAAAGGAAGCTAAAAAGGACACAGTAAAGTAGACCGTAGGATGGGTCCGAGCAACCCAGAAAGTGATGTCCTAGCAACCAAATAAAAGCGTGTCTAAGAGAGAGCCATCAATACTAATCAAGTGCTCTTGGGGTGCAGTAGGCCCATGTTTATTTGTGGAGTCAAGAATTATGGCCACACACTACTCCATACTGACTGCTATTGACTTGTAATGTACCATCCCTCTGTTCAGAAGCCTTTGATGACTCCCCTTTGCCTGCATAAGTCAAGTCTAAGACTGGGAATTTATATTTTAATATGACTGTGAGCCAAACTGCACAGCATTTTACAAGTCTCCAGGAAGCTCTGCAATGTTTACATCTCCTTATTTACTCATTCTGTTCACATTCCTCTATGTGTGGAATGCCACTCTGTCCCTCTTTGCCTATGGAAATCTTGGCAGTCCTTTAGGGGCTAATTCTGATACCCTCCTCTCCATAAATACTTTACCACTTGCCTTTTCTCCATTTCTCTCTTCTCACCCATTCTTCAACCTGTGTCATGGCTCTACCAACATTTCTTCCACTTTACACTTGATTCCAGTTGTTTGCTTTAATTCCCGTATAGCATTTTAGATTCCCTATAATCAGGAGCATGGTACTAGAGTAGACTGATTATAAGACTGATTATATAGACTGATTATAAGCATTATAAGGACAATGGTATAAAACAGACTTGTTTTTAAATACCATCTCTGCCATGACTGGCTTTTGACTTTTGCTCAGTCAGTTAAACTCTTCAAGGCTCCATTTTTGCACCCATAAATTTAGACAAATAAGGTTTCTTGAGAATTAGATGAGATAGTCATATTAAATGTATGCATCTACACTTTGTCAGATTAAAGCTATTTCCCCGCATGGAGACAATGTATCAAATAAGTTTGTGCAAGGGAAAATCATCAAGAGGTTGTTGTTATCTCAATGAAAGTTTATCACTTTCTCTTGTACATACCTCCTCTTCAATAATTTACAATGAAAGGATTAAACATTGCATATATGCCTTAAGTTAATTATAGGTTAATTGTGTCTTATTTGACGATCTTTGTTGCAGTTCCTTTAAATAATTGCCACTTGGCAATTTATTAACTTGACAACAGCACATAAGTATCTGATTCTTCCTTTGCCCCCAAATGCTACTTTTCTTGTTAATCAACAGAGTATCTCTGAGTGAAGAGAAGCTGCAGCTCCAGTCAGTACTTATAACTTTTTCATTAGACCTTAAAATGTTATGTTAAAAATTGATGGTGGTACATCAGGTGGAGAAAGGGAAAGTGACATGGAGAGCTAAACCTTTGCTTAGTGCCTTTGTGAAGTTGCAGCAGTAACCCTAAAATGATGATTTGCTAGTGAGTTGTCTTGAAAGGATTGTTTGTGCCACAGCTTGTATTGGGGAAAGTTTTATTGAGACTTTCTGTTGATGCTGTCACATACTGTTTATTGAAGACAGCTTTTTATTTCAGAATGCTAGATAACATTGGAAGTTGTAGACTGTCTCAGTCATTTTTGACTGTATTGAGTCGACCAAAGAATACCTTCCCTTGTCATATTTGAGCTGGGTTTTCTGCCTTTCCTTTGGGGGGAAAAATGGTTGTGTTTGCTGACAGTTTGTCTTGATATTATTAGATGCAAACTTTCCTTATTTCGTTGCCTTCTAGCTATTTGTAACTTACATTATGTCCCCCTGTAACATGTTGTAAAATCTGTCTATTCTGTGAACTCCGTTTGGGCTTTTAACCCTCTTATTAGTTAGCTTATAACAATGATAAGAATGACTTTTATGTACAGGCCATTTTACTAAGAACGCTGAGAGTCTTCTGAGACATGATCTTCTCTGCAGTAACTGTTTATCTTGGATTTGGTCTGTTCCAGTGTTTAGACTTTTAGTAATACAAACTCTCCACCTTTTGAGGAAACTTATTTCATCGTTCTGTGAAACTGACTTTTAGAAAGCATTTTTTACTTTGTTTTGGGGGGCTTGTGGGTTTTTTTTTTTTTTTTTGTCTGTTTTTTGTGCAAACACTTTGTCTTCTAAAAAGCCTTACCTGTCCATGCCAGTTCTAGCTTGAGTTTTTTAAGGAAAATAGTCTAATGCCTCTTCCGCAGAACAGTCCTTCAAGTGTTTGGACAACAAGAACATGGTTCTATTCTATAAACCCTGCAGGTCCTCAGGTAATGTCTATCATTGATGAAGTTTCTCCCTTGATTTTTTTCCTTAGAATTAGTTTCAAGAAAAGTTGCAGACAACAAATGCCAAAAACTTTATTTCTGACTATAAACTTGGGGCAGGCTATAAGAAGAAATGTAGGAATGATTGACAGGTGGCTTGTTTACTCTCTGTTGAGTAAATGTATACTATGCTATTACAACCAAATCTTAGTTGCATGAGTATATTGTGTAATTGTTAAAGCATGACTGTTTGCTTATTCATCACTAATCAATGGATTTGGACTTGACAAATCTTGCAACCTGTTGTATGAAGGAATGAAGAAGAAATACATGAAAGATACTTCGAGGTAAACATTTAGGTTGAAGGAGACATTCTGTCAGTTCACTGCATATTAGGGAGCTGTGGAGAGAACTCATCTGGCTTCCTACTGAAATGATGTTATCTGACCTGACTGGAAGGGGGTTCTTAGCTACAGGGTATCTTCTTGGGCCCTTGGAGTGCAGTAAGATTTGTGAAAACTTTCCTTATGTGATTTTGTTTCTATTTAGAGGAAGATTCTTATATATGACTTAATAAGCCTTCTTTTGCTAGGTTGCATACCCAGGTCTTTTATTAAAAAATTTTTTTAAAGAATTGAAGCAGTCAAAATCAACTTTCATGATTCTCCTTTTCTAAATTGTCTTTTGAATTCAGGAGATAAGCTCTCCCCTTACTGTAGAAGATTGTTTAAAAAAAAAAAAAAGCAGAACTTCCTTTTCTAGGTCTGAAATAGCTTAGTCTCATGGTCAAAGGAATAAGATTAATTAAATTTTAATCTGGAAACCTCCCAGAGGAAGATATAAAGTAATTGACCTCTAGAAATTAAATGTAATAGCATATAAATGAGCAATCATTGACTATTTTGATTACTTTTCTTAGGTTTAGGTAAAGGAAATAGATGATGTAGGCTTTTGACCAAATAACACCATGCCTTTGATTTTCTTTTGTTCCAGTAGTGCTACTATTTCTAACAACCACAAAAAAAGAGAGGTTGGGGGGAAAACAAAAACAAACACACTCCACAGATCTTAAAGGCAGATAAATCATCTTTTTAGTAACCTTCTTTCTTACCTATTTACTGCAAATGAAATGATTGGACCGGGGTAACGATTATTGATGGCAATAACGGGAATCTTGTTAAATGGATTTGAAATTATATTCTCTACCTGGAGAGGAATCTAATAGGGGAAATCCTAAAGGTTAGCAAGTAGGATTTCCAAGTACAAAGTGTTAGGATTATTTGCATATGATGACCCTTTACTGAAATGTTCTACATTTATACTCTTCCTTCCAAACAAATAATAGATTGGTAAGATGTTATTAATGGCGCTGTCATATCTTTCAAGCATGGCTCTAGGGAAAAAAGATAGCTTTTTGATATAATCAAGTCAACTTGGTGAACTATCAAGTATTTCAGATTTGGCAGATCCCAAGTTTTCTTGGTTACTTGCTTGGATGTGTTCATAAACCATTAGTTTTCCTTCTTTCCCCTTCTCTCCCTCTCTTCCTTCTTTACTTAATTTTTTAGTTTATTTATTAAAATTAAAAAATATTGTAGTTTGTGACCCATGTTTCAGGTATACAACATAGTGATTCACAATTTTAAAAGATTATATTACATTTATAGTGATTATAAAATATTGACTGTATTCCCTGTGCTTACAACATATCCTTGTAGCCTATTTATTTTACTTGCTAAAGTCCGAACATACAGCAAAGAATAAGACTAGTCTTTGTCTCACGGAGCTTACAATCCAAAGCATTTTGGAAGAATTGTACAAAAATACCAGTATTAAATATTAAATGATATACAATTAAGTGCTTCATTGCTTCCCCTCTCACCATTTTGTATGAATTAGCTCACATTAACAGATATGGGTCATTATGGTGAGCTTGAGTTATTTCATGTTAATTTTGTGAAAGACATAAGCCTTTAGTAAGACTAAGTATTCTTTTTCTCTCTTAGATTTCATTTGACTTCATAAAACTTACTTGATAGTCATTGCACAGTGAATCTAGTTGGGAAGTCAAATGGGAAATGAGATTTAGTTCTTTCTATCTACTGCAGATTTTAGCTAAAGTGTAGGTCACACTTAGAGGAGCAATACATTTAACACAGATAATGAAAACCAGTAGTAGATTTCATATACTTATTTACTTTTTTTTACATTTCAGATTTTAAATGTGGTTTTAAAAATGTTTTATTATCTTCATTATTGTGATAAAATATGCATAACTCATTTGCTGTTTAAACCACTTCTAAGTGTACACTTAAATAATATTAAGTACATTCACATTATTCACATCATTGCTATCCAACTCCAGAACGTTTTCTTCTTTCCCAAACTGCAGTCGTATCCACTAAAAAACCCCTCCTTTCCTCTTTTTATTGCTTTTGGTTTATATAGAACATAAACTTTAAAATATCCTTTATCCTTGGACTCTTTGTAAAATAATAGGTGCTAATTAAAGACTTTGTTTATTGCTGGGATACGATTAAGAAAAAATCATACTAACTTCTGGGACTACTGAATTTGCAAAACAGAGAGAGGATAAAGAGAGAAAATAATAATTTGTTTAGCCAAATCTGGATGTTAATGAAAACTTAAGTTTGAATCCTGGCTTCTGCACTTACTCTAGTTGCCTCTGGGCAAGTTACTCCACTTCGGTTGGTCCGAGTTGTCTCAGCTGTAGAGTGGATATAACAAAAGCTTGCTTTACTTAACTCACCGGGCAGCTGTAAGGAACCAAGAAGTTAATTCTATCCAAGTGTTCTGCAAATCAGAACTCATATTTCGTATGTTAATCTGTATGTTGTTACGCCAGGCATCTGAGTGTTTTCCTCTTCCTGCCATTCCTTGCCAAGTCTAAATAACCTACACTGAGATTTTGTCATTACATTTGACCCATGGGCATGTTCTTTAATTATTGTTGTCCTTAAGCTTTAATTTTTATAAGTTTATGGTGACTCCCTTTTTAGTATTTCAAACCCACCGTATCTCTGTAGATATCTTGTAGTGAACTTTTAAGACACTTCTCTTCTAATTCCCCAAGATACTATGCACATGATCGGTTCAGTTCAGTCGTGTCCAATGATAGTAACCTGTTATTTTGTTAGGAGGGGAAGGGTATTGTTGTTTATTGGCCCTCTCTATTCCAAACATGTCATGTAGATTTAATTTAAAATGCAGATTTTAACTGATTTTTAGTGAAGTCCCGAGAAGATACTTGCCTAAAAGATTAATTTTCTCCTCTTCACCAAATAGTTTTTGCTATTTTTCACAATGTGGCTTGTGACAGAGGAATATGATATTTAAGTAAAATTTGTAGAGTCAAAAAAGTGCCGAAGTGAACAGCTTTTTAAAAAGGCTATTTTACCAACTCCATAATTGACATTCTGTCACTGCTCAGACTTTATTTCATTTCTGCTCAACTCAATATATGGATTTTTATACAAACCATTTACCAAGCACTAGACAATAGCGCCTGTGGCGGATCGCATTCATACAGGTGTGTTGTTTGTTATCCACAAGAGAGCTTCCTTGTATCGTGGGGACAGCTTCCTTCAGCAGGCCAGGGTGAGAGCTGGCGACACTGAAAAACTCAAATTATTGATGGGAACATCCCAAGTACTAGAAAGGGTTTAAAATTAAACCTTTTAAGCCTTTGTAGTCATTATCACATTAAGCAGGGAGGTGGTGATGGGTCATAAATTGGTTTTCCATTTTATTTAAACAGAACCTGGCCAAATGTAAATGGAATCTTTGAAGTTCACTTATGATAATTCTTCATTTTTTTTCCAACGTAGAGATGAGGTTGAAACTTTAGATAATCTCTGATGGTTTCTGTTCGCCTCCATTTGTTGGAAAAATTATACTTAGAGTTTTGTTTTCTAGTTCATTTTAGTTTCTGAATGCCTTCTAGAAATTCAGGGATTCCTTGATATTCTAATTTTCCTGTATTGATTTCATGGAACTTTTTGGAACTTTGAAGAATTTAATGAATTGAGATTCTTAATTCATTGTCAGAATTTCTTGAAGGAAAAACTATAGCTTAGTGTTAGTCAGTTGCTTTAAGGTCATTCATCACTTGAAACTTTGATCAGCTCTTTAACTTTCTTGAGACTTGATGTAGATGTCAATTGAAACTTTGGTTTGATCTGTCTTTTTCCTTTTTTTGTAAAGCAGTTGGTGCCTGATTCTAATTTCAGCTGTGTTGGCAGTTCACAAGTTAGATTATCTGAGTCCTCTCTGTGTATTCCAGTCATCTTCCTGACTTTTCTGATAAGAAATCTGATCGGTTACATTAGTAGAAGATTGTGTACCTGCCTCAGTTAAAAGAGATATTGAGTGTTTTGCCTTTGGTGATGTTATGGTTTTTCTCTTCTTCTTGAAACCCCAACTCTTTCCCTGTTAATCTACCTATTGAGACCGTCTGAAGAGGATTCTCTTAGCATGACCCTGCTCCACTCTACCTCAAGTATTTATCTTCCTCTTACTTCTCTTCCATTTTCATTTTTCTGGGAAATAAATCTTTTTGCCACCTGACTTAAGCTCTCGATTCGTGCTTTTAATTGTATCCTCTTTCAAATTTTCCAGAGTCTTGTTTCACTGTTTCCTGTGTACCCCATGTCCAGCTCTCTCTCCAAGCCCATATTTATTTTCTGTACATCTACTGATTTCTTTCCCTAAAACATGCTCATTCTCTCCTCATCCTAAAGAAACCGTCTCCTGACTTGAGATCTTCTCAAGATCCTGCTGTCCTTTCTACACCAAGTTTATCCGAAGATTAGATTGTGCTGACTCTATTCTTTTCTCTTTCTCCCTTTCCTTCTTCCTCTTCCTCTTTTCCCCTTCCATTTCCTCTTTCTCCTCTTCTCCTTCCTCCTCCTGCTGTTTTTTCTTTTTTTTAACATATTCTGGTTTCATCATTTTGTCTAGAATAGTGGTTTTCAAACCTGGCTGCATTTGAATCATCTGGATAGCTTTTAAAAACTACAGATGCATGGGGACCACCCTGACTATTCTGCTTTAACTGGTCAGTGATAAGCATCCCCACTGATCTTTTAAAAAAATATCTTCCCAGAGGTTTCTGATGTACTGCCAGGGTTGAGAACCACTGTCCTAATGATCATTGTAATTGTTAACTCCAACAGGTTCTCTCCTTATGTTTTCTTTTTTTCTTATTAGTTCAAGATAGATAAAAACCTTTTCCTTAAGCTCATAAATATTCCTGGTTGTAACTGTGCACTGTATTTGTCTGCTCCTGTGTGACTGCCCATTTTCTTTGTCCTCTTTTTCCTTCTCTTTCTCTTTCATATTCCTAAAATATTGCTTCTGCCCAAAGTATCAGCCTAGATAGATCTTCTAGTCTTTATTATCTAGATCACAGATCTTATGTCCTTGCTTTACAATTATATTTATGTACTATTTCTCTGCTCTCTCTCCCTAAATCCAGACTCCTCAGTATAAACTGCCTTCTAGACACTTACCTGCATATACCATTGCCACTCATGTCCAAAGGAGAGCTTATCATCTAGCTGGGATTGTTTTTTCTTTTCCTTTCTAGCTTCTGTTTTTTCAGCCGTGAATGCCAGAAGCATCATATTTATCTTCAATTTCATCTTTCTTTTTGCCACTATCATTATCATCTACATCCTATAGATTTCATCCTAGGAACTTCCCTTTGGTTTGCTCTTATTTTACTCTTTCCACAGTCATTAATTTTGTTCTGGTTGCATGTGAATAATTACAATATTACATTAGCTGATCTTTCTTGTATCCTGTGGCACTGTAGGATAACTGTACTCAGTGCTGTTATATTCATTTTCAGGCTCAATTCCAATCTTTTCATTATCCTTTAAACCTTCTATGGATCCATACTGACTATGGTATTAATAGAATATAATTATCTGGCAATTCTAGGGGTTTGATAATAGCTCCCTGCCGGCATTTTCAACCTAGCCCCGTTTCTCTTCAATAGGACTCTGTACTTCATCTAAACTGGGCTATTTGCTGTTCCCTCACCTCTAAGCTTTCTCTCTGACATTCTTGTATAAATGTTCTATCTTATGAAGCCTAGTAATTTTTTCTGAAACCCTTGGAAAGGAGAATTTTTGCCATAAAAGTTCTAGGCTTCATGGATCCACCTCATGTTTGACTTCCAAAGTCAACTAAATAGCTTAAGGTTTCTAGTTGCTTGAATATAATTTAACCAGAGTATGTTTGTAGTTTCAAAGATGGCTTGTGACTAATTGTGATCCCTGGCATTTTCTGGGACTTTGTCTAGCTAACTGTTCTTTATTTCACACCATATCAGGGTAAAGATGAGGTTTTTCTTTTCTTTTTTTTTTTTTTTTTAAGACAATTCTCATGTTTTCTGTAGGCTGGAGTCTATCTTCCTAACCTGGACCTTTTGATAAAATATGCCTTCAGCCCTTTGAATTCAGCAACAAAATAAATATCCTAGAAAGTTGGACTGGTATGCTTTTAGATTCTTTTAACTTTGCATGCTTTCTATGCCCCACCATTATTAAATCCAAACTGTCCTCCTGCTGTCTCTAAAGAAATGAGATTTCTCAGCAGTAGCAAACAATAATGTCAATCTATTTGAGACTGTTAATGACTCATTTATAATTCTGGCAGACACATGAAGGCTGGAAAAATTAAATGTACAGCATCATTACCTTTGTGGTTAGCATTGCTGGGAAGCAATATAATGCTTTTAGGGCAACATTTTAAAAGCAAGAAGAATTCTCAGCAGAAGGAGCTTTATACTTGAAGGTGGGGATAATGGAATGGCAGACTGATCACTTCTTGCTATTTGAGCTTTCTGCTACAAGGCATTCAGCAAATATTAACTACAGGCCCTGCATTTCTGCAAAAGCTGAGCTGTTTCAGTCACTATGACCTGTTTTACATAGATAATTTTGGATATGCATTTTTGGCATTTTGAGAACATCATTTTCATAGAACATGACTTAGAATCTTTTTTTTAGAGTAGTAATTATTTGAAATCGTCTTATTAGCTTCTTCTGATTTGAAGATATTACTTACGTCTCCAGGGATACTGCAGAAAGGAGCTTGGGTATCTGAGTCAGCCTGCCTGAAGCGTCCCTTCCAGTTCCCTTGTGTTGTTAGGTCCATTCCACTGGAATTCTTCCCCAGCAACTGAGATGAAAATGGTCTAGTTTTTCCTTTTTTACGTAGAACACAGTTATGAAATGGATGGCGTGTTTTGACAGTTTGTAGGTAGGGGTGAGAACAAAACGAACTGGCCCAGATGAAGCCAGACAAAACGTGAGATCTAAAAAGTGCCATCTCGACTATCCAGGGTAATATAAATGCAAGCTCCGTGTGGTCCTGACACCTGGCACTGCTCCCTCTCCTGTTTTTTTTTTCTTTTTTTTTAAGAAAACTCACTGCAGTACAGAACTGTGCTTTTTCTAACAGGAAACAGAAGACGTTTTGTGAAAGCACACCATTGAGCTTCAAGACATCGACCTACCGTTTCTTTTTTCTCGATGATGAATGTGTACCTTTAATTTATCAGAACACCTTTTGCGGTTTTAATTATTTCGAATCTGTGTTGCTTCCTTGAGTAACAAGTTCTGTACATCTTCTATTCATCATTTATGATACTTTCTTGAATTCGTTCTGAAATGATCTTTAAACTTGAAGATAGGACCCCTCTGTTGTAGAGTTAAGCAGTTTGGTGAATGAATCTGCATATTGTTTTTAGACATTTTTTTTTTCAATGAAAAAATATGTTTTTGTATCTATTACCAGCCTTATGTTGCCAGATTAAAAAGCCAGTTGATTGTGAAAATGAGTAGGGCGTCATTGAGTGCCTGGTGTTTGTAAAGCCCTATGTACAGTGGAGGGGATGCATGAAAGGAGAAGATACGGTATCTGCCGTCAAGAGGCTTGCGCCAGCTGGCCCGTAAAGACCACAAACCATTGCTCCATGAAAATCACGTCTATATGCATGTTACTCTAAAATATCTTGAAGTGCCTTGAAGTTAGAGACTTGGCATCAGGAAACGTACATTCTGATCAG
Organism: Bos javanicus; assembly: GCF_032452875.1. Classification (NCBI taxonomy): domain Eukaryota; kingdom Metazoa; phylum Chordata; class Mammalia; order Artiodactyla; family Bovidae; genus Bos; species Bos javanicus. The sequence continues at coordinate 98,000,337 of NC_083871.1, forward strand.
AGAAAATTGGTTAGACCTAGATGGTTTAGTTAGGGGATCTGAGTAAAGACATTGAGATGAGAAGCATTATATGTTAAAGAACTGATTATCATAAGCAATATTTTTGTTTCAAAATATTTTGTATGAATTTTTAAGTTGTACACTTTTGTGTGAGTATATGAGTTCAGGAGTTGGTAAAAGCCTTGTCCCTGTAGTTTCCTCTTAGGTGATCCTAGGAAAGCTCTTGCTCTTCTCTTAGATTCCTTATCAGTACAAAGGAGGTAATCATAGTTTTCCTATGTTGTTGAGGTGAACTGTTATATCTGAAACTCATAAAATAGGATTGTGCTTTTAGTGAAACTTCACTGTAGAGCCATATATGTGAGTGTTAGCTATAATAATAATTATTCTTGAGAAGACTTCTACTACATAACCCCTTTGCTCAATAGATGCTACTCTTATCCCTCTTTATAGAGATCTATATATTTAACATATTTTAAATGCTATTTTCCTTTTATCATTTCCTCCAGTGCATGGGAGTTTTGAAACAAAATTCAGCAGATAACTAAGGTTTGGCTTTTGATGCTAAAAGTTGGTTTTGAACTTTTTTCAAGTGGAAATCTCTCTTAAATCTTGCCTCTCTAAGCTTTACCTCTTCTTTTTCTTGATTATTCACACATCTCTCAACTACTGGATTGTAGGAAGTTGTAAAAAACCTCACCTTTAGTCATTTCACTTCAGAATAAATATCTTTGTGGACAGACACAAAACCATGGAATGATATTCTGACAAATAAATTATGGCGTTAAATTAGTGGTGTTCAGTCAGAAAAGCAGAAGCACAGGTAGGCGTTTGTGTGTATTGTACACAAACACACATATAAGAAAAGACTTGTTACAGGGACTTGACCTTATACAGTTGTAGGCTCTGATTAAGCGGTTCACAGCTCTTACTATAATCTGGAGTGTATGTAGGGCAGGTAGAAAGGAGAGAGGGATATAAAGTAAGGGATGGTGTAGACAAGGTTGAACTCATGAGAATGAGCTGGAATTCCTGTGAGTTCTCACTCTCTCCAACCCTGATGATATGAGCGTCCTACAGAGCATCAAAGAAGCTTACTGTAAGAGGGTCCAAGTGGAAAGTGGAAGGGTCATGGGCTCAGCAGTGCCCCACACCAAGTGGTTGAACAGCATCTGCATTAAGAACCCAAGCTCCTGAATCTGTAAAACAGTGGATGCTGCTTCACTTCCACCCCTCAGTCTCAAGCAAGAATGTCTCTTATAACCCATCTTAACAGAAGTACACAGGGAAGGGAATTCAGGGAAATATTGTTTAGCCTGGCCAAGTTGGCACATTTCACAGCTATCATACTACAAATTTAGCTTTCCTATATAACTTCTTTATCATTTCAGGAGGGTAATATCATTTCAGGAGGTACAGGTCAAAGCTTCTTCCTCCCTTCTCATAACATCTGAATGGCAAAATTCTAGGCATAGTAGTGTCAGTCACTCAGTCGTGTCTGACTCTTTGTGATCCCATGAACTGTGGCCCACCAGGCTCCTCTGTCCATGGGATTCTCCAAGCAAGAATACTGGAGTGGATTGCCACTCCCTTCTCCAGGCATAGCCAGGATATATAATTACATCATTAGTGTTACTATGGGCCTGAGAATCCTATATAATGGCTCATTGAATTTGAGGGTATGATTATAATGTAGTAAAATTAAGAGTAAATAAATGAGAATATTAAGGAAAATTCCTTTGAAAGTTCCATCATCAATTTATGAGATCAGTTCTATAATAATATTTCATATTACAGTGTAATTCGATTCAGCAAATTAACTGTTGCAAGCTGAAAGATACTATAAGCATATTAATAGGCAGTCATCCTTGCTACCTTCATTCAACCAAAGGATATGAAATTCCACTGAGTGTACAAAAGAGCTTGAACTTGGCAGGAAGAATTGATCTGCATTAGCTAGTACCCTGTAAGCAACAGGTGTGACCCTTTGAAATATCTAGGGCTGTGAAAGTTGCAATTGTCCACACATTTTGTATATCAAACCTACATGGATATTAGCATTTGCATTACTAATAAGCCCTGTCCTCTCAACTTCAGGCTCTTGATCCATGATTACCTGCTGGGATGGTGTTTACCGTGCTTCATACACATGGTTGCTTCATCAGCCGAGTGACACTTGCTCGAGAGAGTCTTTCTTAAAAACAACCAAAGAGTTCTGTCTCTGGAAACACTCCAGTAATGTTGGGTGGTTTCATGGTTTATTGATTGTCTTCCTTCAGATAGAATCTAGCCCTCTTTTCCATAATGACAGTATAAAGTGCTTCAAAAACACTCATCTCAGCAAATTGCTTTTCCTCAAGACAATTAGTTGCCCTTTCAATGAACACTATCCAGACAGGGTGGTACTTGCTGAAAACAAAAGTCTTCTTTCTCACTCCCCCTTGTGCTAATGATGATGACCTCTCAGATCATCTGCAGAGGTCTTATACATGTCACTTCATGTGATCTTCCAGGAATGATGGCCCTCTTAGATGAGGAGGCAGATACTAACTTGAGGAAGGTAAGACATTGAGAGTTGGAGATAAACAGTTTGCTGCACCTCTGTATTGCCTCCCCCTTCTTCCTAGCTGTCCAGTGCTAATTTTTGTTCTCTTGCAAGGCTGTATGCTCAGGGAAGGGTCCTTTTCCTGCTTCTCAGTGTACATCATGATTTATCTATAGACCAGTCATGCTAACGATGTTTCAGCAGTGATGGTCTGGGCCACGAATAAGTAATTCAGTTCTGTTCAGAAAGTCTGAAAATCTGCTGAGGCATTTGGGGAAGGGTTTTCTTTGATTAAAAGGTAATAGAAAGAAATAGGCCCATTTGTCTCTGTTAACAATGTCTAATGTATGTGTGTTACCCGTGACAGCCATTTTGCCATCAAAGAGGGGTAAGCCTCTGATGCTAAAGATAGAAAAATGGAAAAACCCTGAGTCCTTAATGGTGTTGTAAAAACACTGAATCAAATAATGCTGAACTGCTCCGCCTTTGGAATTCTTCTCCTGAATGCCAGTATTATTTTTATTGTTTCATCTACCTGTGAGTCTGGTGGGTTGGTACTCAGAATTCCAAGCTCCTCCTGGTGGGCCCTCGGGAGTACATTTCCTGATCTCCCTGCAGCAGAATTCAAGGGTGAATTGAGTTCTTCTTCTTGTGTCTTCAGGCACTCTGTCATGTCCGACTATTTGCAAATCCCATGGACTGTAGCCCGCCAGGCTCCTCTGTCCATGGAGCGTCTCCATGCAAGAATACTGGAGTGGGTTTCCATGCCCTCCTTCAGGGGATCTTCCCAATCCAGAGATCAAACCCACGTTTCTTGCGTCTCCTGCATTGGCAAGTGAATTCTTTACCACTAGTGCCACCTGGGGAGCCCCTAGGTTCTTATTATTAGATGCGTTCATGTGGCATTTGGAAGGGAAAATTGAGATGAAGGCTCTTTTGAGTGGCTTGGCTCTTTTGTGGGAGCAAGAATAGAGATGTTGATATTTTTGCAACAATGTTAAAAGTTACTCACTAGTTTCATGGCTATCAAGAGCTGATGGAAGCTGGGCAGCCTCTTAACTCCTGGCCTTCCTGATAGTGCTGGAGAAGGGAAAGACTACCCACTCCAATATTCTGGCCTGGAGAATTCCATGGACTGTATAGTCCATGGGGTTGCAAAGAGTCGGACACGACTGATCGACTTTCACTTTCCCTAATAGTGACCTTCTCTGGTGGAGTCAGTTCTTTAGTGTTTCTTTTGAATAATTTCCTGGAAATGCGGCTTAAGTTCAGCTCCACCAGCCCTTCCTGTGATACCATAAGCACTCAATTTCTTACGTTTAGTTTCTTACATCATTTTCTGCTTAAATTAACTATAGTCGTTTCTGTTTCTTACAGTAAAACCCTGTTTCCCACTTTGAGTCAGTTTTTCTGTTACTTAAAACTGAAAGATCCCTGGTTGAAACAGTCAGACACATAGTATTGGTAAAGAGTGGAGCTGGGACGTCAGTCAAAGTCACGTGACAACAGATCCGTAGCTCTTTCCATTATACCATGACTAGGATGTCAGTAAGAGCTAAGAAATTAAACTCAACTCCTGGAATATGACTCTGCTTTCTCTTTCCTTCTGTCTGCTTTTCCCTTTGTCTTCCACAGTCGCCTCTCAGTGGTGTCTCTGCCTCTTCCCACCCTTGTCTTTCTAAACACAGGTTTTCTCTGGTCAGCACTGGTTTGTGCCTCCCCATTTGAGGCCTGAATTGACCTGAGGATGCTAGAGTCTCTTTTTCCACACTCCTCCAGTCCTGCTGTTCTTCTGATGGCCATTTCAAGTATATTTAAAGATCTGCCTTAAATATAACGCTTTTAAACAGTGAAGGCTCTCCTGTTTTTTCCTTTGGCTGGCTTAACATCTTGCTCCTGAGATGATTATCCTCCTATCACACTGTGTTAGAATCGTTTTGAGTGTTTCTCTCCACCACACAATGACCTTTGTAGAGAGAAAGAGCAGGTCCCATCTGCCTTTGTATCTTTGTGTCTGGGACATGGTAGGCACTCAAAAATATCCTGATCTGCTGAAACGTTGTCTAAGTGTTTGAATCCAGCTATAAGCAGATCACAGTGTTATTCGTTGGGAGTTCATCCATTCCAAATCCTGAAGATATTTTTCAGTTTTCATTTCTGAAATATGTCATTTCCTGAGCCAGTCTTTCACTAAAGCATATTTGAAACCTATGTTGTGGACGAATGTCTGTGATTATTATCTGATGGTGTTATGCACGACAGTTGTACAGATTATAGTGTGACTTGGTTTCTCGGTACCTTCGGATGAATTGCTTGCCACTGGTTAATCTGGACTGATGATGTAGCCTATGCCTGTGACCTGTTGATGACAGTGATGCCCTCAGGGGGTCTGATGAAGTTATTTTTCTAGAAATCCATTTTCCCTTTCCCTAAATGTCCCCCAAGTCTGTAAACTTGTTAATTTATAATAGACATGCCTTCACTGCTACAACACTGTGCTTTATGGGGACTGTACTGTTTCTTCTACTTCTGCTGCTTCTACTGTCGAGAGAGCCATTTCAGCTCTGTACCAGTCCTTAACCCCCTTCTTTAGTCTTAACAATTCTTTCATTTCATATAGTTTTTTCTTTTGGATCCATTGGCTGCCTTTTCCTGTGGCTTTCCTATATGCTTCTTGGATTTTGAACCACTCATTTGGTTTTTATGTGTATTCCCCATCCTTTTTTAAGAACACTTCTTTCCTTCTGGAATATGTAAGAGAATTTGCGACCGGGGTTTATTGAGAACTCCCCCATTTAGATATTTCTGGTTTCTTTTAGAGTTGCTAACATCTCCTGCTTTATTTTCCTGTAGAGTTGCTTTAAAAGATGAAATAAAGCAGAATGTAGCACGCCAGCCACCTTGGCTTACCAGGGTTTTCTTAACTCCTAAGAAAATTGATTTCCACTCGGGGTTACTAAATTGTGTTTGCTTATATTGAGGTAGACCTCGATAGCAATTTAAGACTCTCAACCTACAACGCATTATTAATGTTCTTGAAAACTGAGATATATGAGAAATTGAAAAGTTAAAAGTGCTTGAGAAATAATTATTTTTTAAATGGGTTTCCTATTCTATAGCAAGAAAACTTCACATTTCTCCCTGAGAGAGGAAGCAGGAACTGTTAAAAGCGTTTGTCAACAATACATTAATATGCAGGACAGCTCACCCAATATTGCTAAGGTATTTTCAGGTTGAAACTTTCAGTACAACAGCGTTTAAAAAGCACTTGCAGCTCCAAGGGATGTCACCTTCATTCCTGGGCTGCCCACCCCTCCGGAGTTGTTGACCTGGGAGTTCTAGTAGATTATGTGCTGAAAGTAAGGGACATTGTATTATTTTAACATCAGGAGAGGAACAAAGAAAAGGGGGTTGTTTTTCTTTTTCCCAGCTGCCCCCTGGTGGCAAAGGCAGAACAGACCACCAAGGCATTGAACAAAGATGTTCGCTGTATAGATGCTGCTGGTGATTCTTAAGCGGGTCCCCCACCAAAGTCTGTGCTGTTCGTGTGTGCTTCTGAGAAAGAAGAGCTGACTATTGGATCTCCTAATTCCATCTTGCTTCGCAGCGGCATCTGTTCTTATCACAGTAACACCAGGCTCTCCTGGCTCAGTCAATACTTGTATATTAACAAGAGACGATCGATAGAAAAATTAAAAAGGAAAGTCAAGGTAATTAGGCTAAAGCTGCTGCTTATGAGTTTTCAATAATTACTTTAGCTTCCTCTTGTTTTCCCATCTCCAGAAAAATAGGGCCTGATTGAAGGACTGGGTCGTGTTTGACTGAGGACATGTCAAAATTATACAAAGCCAGGCAGGAAATAAAATTAAGCCGTATTTGTATGAGAGCAGTAAAAGGGGCTTTGCCTGATGGCACGGGAAGAATAGGCGTTGATTTAAATGCACCCATGAGCAGCTGTGCCATTGTGGATACCTGCTTCATGTCATCAGTTTTTGCACCACTGGCAGAAGCCCACTCAGAAGTACTGTGACATGTCATGTATCAAAGCTCCAGAAGAAGAGAGCAGATGAATTTCTCCCAGACACAGGATCTTTGGGGAAATTAGATGCCATCCTTTACAAAACCACGAAATAACTCAAAACCCTATGGCTGCCATACTTTGGCCACTACTTCCTATGCACGTTATTGACAGGGTTCACACACCAGGCTGTTGTGAGCAAGCTGTCCGCGTTAGGGGAATGAGCCTAATCTGATTTTTGAGCTACTTTGTCATTTTTGTGCCCTGATGCTGGGAGTCCTAAATAAATCAGAACCACCCTTTTTCTAATTGCTCCGTGTGAGCTTGTTACATCTGCCTCTTTGTGCATGCTCAGTCGTGTCTGACTCTTGGCAATCCCACGGACTGTAGCCCGCCAGGCTCCTCTGTCCATGCAATTTTGCAGACAAGAATAATGGAATGAGTTGCCTTTTCCTTTTCCAGGGGATCTTCCCAGCCCAGGGATCGAACCCCTGTCTCTTGAGTCTCCTGCATTGGCAGGCGATACTTTACCACTGTGCTACCTGAGAAGCCTCTTACAGGAAGGGGAAAAACAGAGGAATCCCTAGTTTGGGAGAGAGAAATCTGAAGAGAAAAGATAGGTTAGTGAGAGAGATATTTCATGTTTTATATCCATTTACAGTCTTCATTTGCACTATTTCTGTCAACTTAAAGCACTTTATAAACTTTACAACCAAATTATGTACCAACATCATTTCATTTTCTGCTGATACGTAGCTGTTAAACATCTGCCAGGTATATATTTCCTAGAGGCAAAAAAAAAAAAAAAAGTAGAAGGGAATGAGACCTGGTTAAAAATACAGAGAAAATTTAGATATGGGGGAATATAATAGGAATATATTTATTGAGCATCTGCTATGTATAACGCATTATAAAAGATTGCCTGGGTACAGGAAATAATACCATAGACTTTTCTGCATACACCCCCAACCCAACCCATCCCATCACCTAAGTTTATAAATCAGAAGTGAGTGATGCAGCCAAGATTTGAATCCAGGACAGTCTGATTTCAAAGCACAAGCTCTTAACTCTTGGAATACAGTATCACTTTACCTTGAGGCTTAATTTAAAAAAGACTGTCTAGGGGAAGATGAAATGTGTGACATATGACTTTTACTCAGTAAACACAAATCTGATTAATTATAGTGGTGCTAGGGAGTGGGGGTGGGAGAATGTTCAATAAAACATATACACCCAAAGTCACTGAAAAGTAAGATGAGGTGTCAGATAGAACTAGAGCTCTGGTGAGAACTATTATCACTGGTTCTTAATATTACAAACGGTTGTATATTATTCCACCACTGTTGGGTTTGCATATGTGAATTTCTGCTCCGTGTAGCACTTAGCAGCAAGTAAGACCAGTGCTGATTGGTGATTTGGGTCTGTCTCTTTTATAAGATTGTGTGAAAGCTCTCAGAAGATTCTGTGCACCGTTTGCATTAGCTGAGGCCAAGGAATTACAAATGCAGCTAAACTCGGACACACCTAATGCCTGAATTCTTTGCTGCATATTTCCCATGCTGCATATTTCCCAAATGTTGCAAAGGATCCAGCTGATGCTTGTTATAAAGATTAAATGAGCCAGCATACAGAAAGTGCCTTGTATACAGTGCCCTATAAATGTTAGCAAGAGAGTTCCAGAAAAGCATCTACTTCTGCTTTATGGACTATGCCAAAGCCTTTGACTGTGTGGATCACAACAAGCTGTGGAAAATTCTTCAAGAGATGAGAATACCAGACCACCTGACCTGGAAATCACAGATTTCCTGAGAAATCTGTATGCAGGTCAGGAAGCAACAGTTAGAACTGGACATACAACAACAAACTGGTTCCAAATCGGGAAAGGAGTACGTCAAGGCTGTATATTGTCACCCTGCTTATTTAATTTATATGCAGAGTACATCATGCCAACTGCCGAGCTGGATGAAGCACAAGCTGGAATCCAGATTGCAGGGAGAAATATCAATAACCTCAGATATGCAGATGACACCACCCTTATGGCAGAAAGTGAAGAGGAACTAGAGAGCCTCTTGAAGAAGGTGAAAGAGGAGAGTGAAAAAGTTGGCTTAAAATTAAACATTCAGAAAACTAAGTCCCATCTGGTCCCATCACTTCATGGCAAATAGATGGGGAAACAATGGAATCAGTGACAGACTTTATTTTGGGGGGCTCCAAAATCACTACAGATGGTGACTGCAGCCATGAAATTAAAAGATGCTTACTCCTTGGAAGAAAAGTTATGACCAACCTAGACAGCATGTTAAAAAGCAGAGACATTACTTTGCCCACAAAGGTCCGTCTAGTCAAAGTTATGGTTTTTCCAGTAGTCATGTATGGTTGTGAGAGTTGGACCATAAAGAAGGCTGAGCACCAAAGAATTGATGATTTTGAACTGTGGTGTTGGAGAAGACTCTTGAGAGTCCCTTGGTCTACAAGGAGATCTAATCAGTCCATTCTAAAAGAAGTCAGTCCTGAATATTCATTGGAAGGACTGATGTTGAAGCTGAAACTCCAATACTTTGGCCACCTAATATAAAAAACTGACTCATTGGAAAAGACCCTGATGCTGGGAAAGATTGAAGGCAGGATGAGAAGGGCCGACAGAGGGTGATGAGATGGTTGGATGGCATCACCGACTCGATGGATGTGAGTTTGAGTAAACTCCGGGAGTTGATGATGGACAGGGAAGCCTGGCGTGCTACAGTCCATGGAGTTGCAAAGAGTCAGACATGACTGAGTGATTAACTTCAAATCGCTACTGATTCAGTTTTCTAAAATACTATTATTGCTGTACATTAAGACCTATTTTTTTTTTTTTTTACAATTTTTATATATCAGAATGCATTGCAGTGACACCCCTAGAAGTAACATAATCCAGAATATCAAGACAAATGTCTACTTAGTAGGAAGAATAAATGGTCAGTGCCACGTTACTCTTTGGTGGTGGTGGTGATCTCTATCACTGTTATTATTTTGGTTTTCTTTTTTGAAATAAATTTGGCTTGTTTAACTTATAAGAACTCTTAGAAGATTAGAAGTAACATAAATTATTTAAAGTCATGCCAGAAATTGGTGTGCTCTGAGGGCTAAAAGAAATAATGTGAGTTGGTCTCACATGCATTCAGTGCATTCACATGCATTGAAATGTGTGTTGACAAAATGTTGATGTATCTTTCTAGACCTTTATATAGTGAATTATGATTGGAGCTGTCTTGCTCTTCCTAGAACAGCACTGAGCAAGCAGTGTAACTTAGTCTCTTCATTATTCCCATCCCCTACCCCCCAAAGCTCAATATAACTGTTCCTGTTCTGAGGCAGTTTCTAAAATCTGTATGATTCAGCAAGAAAAACCAACAATAAGGAAGAATATTAATTTATTTTCATGCCTATCAGCCATCACCACATAATTGAAGCATCTGCGTTCTGACTGAAAATTTAGTCTCTCAGACTTAGAATATCTAGTTAACTTTTTGCTCCCTGTTCTCACACTGAAAAAGAAGGATCTAAATGAAGAGGTTAGGAGACCACTAGATTTTTTTCTTCCCTTTTGTTCCCCAATCCTATTTACATATCTAGAAACTGCTGGTGTCATGTGAGCTGAAGTACTGCAAAGCTTGTATTTCCCCTAGATACCTTTTTTTTTTTTTGGCCATGCTGTGTGGCTTGAAGAAGCCAGGTACCCCAACCAGGGATTGAACCTGCACCCTCAGCAGTGAAAGTGCAGAGTCCTAACCACAGGACCACCAGGGAGTTCCTCCTCCAAAGATTTCTTATACTGATCAATTGTTGAACTGACATCTTTCTACCTGGCCTTAGATTTCTACCACCAGAATTCATACTTTGGGTTAGATAATGATCCTGAGGATGTTTTCTTGAACATAGTACTTGAACATACTTTAGAAGGAAAACCTCAGATCTTAGAAACCTGTGATTCTTTGCATTAATATGGTTTTATGAATAACCTGGAACAAACTTCAAGAGAGGGAAGGTGAAACCATCAATGAATGAATCCTTGTTACAAGAGGAATCACATGAAGTCCCAGATTGGGAAGTCATTTCATAGTTCCATTGGAAGTTCAGATGATCACTCTTATTTTTGGAGATTCAGTAGGACTCATGGAACTCAACATAGAGTTGTACCGTGGCTATGATTTAGAACAGTGATATAGTCAGGGTACACAACTGGCTGATAAGGGGAAGAGGCCCATATAGTTCAGTTCAGTTCAGTTTAGTCACTCGGTCATGTCTGACTCTTTGCGATCCCATGGACTGCAGCACACAAGGCCTCCCTGTCCATCACCAACTCCCAGATGTTGTTCAAACTCGGGTCCATCGAGTCAGTGATGCCATCCAACCATCTCATCCTCTGTCGTCCCCTTCTCCTCCTGCCTTCAATCTTTCCCAGCATCAGGGTCTTTTCCAATGTGTCAATTCTTCGCATCAGGTGGCCAAAGTATTGGAGTTTCAGAGGCCCATATAGGTCTGCAGAAATTCATGTACTGGCTTCCTTACACTCTCCATACTGCCTACTCCCCATGAGAAGATCACTAAGGGCACCTTCTTCTTCTCCCAGAAACAGAAATGCAACAATATGTATGAGAAATTCAGCACCCAAGGTCAGGGAGTGGGCACTGGGTCATGTAGGCACCCTTTGCCAAGCACTGAAAATCCCAGACTACAAGAAGTTTTTTGTTGTTTCACAGAATCCCTGCTCTAGCTGATAGACTTCAGTGGAGTCCAAAGGGTTGATGAAAAGGGGAGAGATTTCCCCAAGAGCCTACTTCACAATTTTACTCATGTCTCTGGGTCCTGATGGGTGATGGCCTTTATTAAAAACTATGTAAAATCAGGCTGAAGAACTCTAAACATGTGGCTTGTTTTGAGTGCAGCGCAATAATAGTTAATTCTAAGTTCAGACTTCACAGGGATAATGTTGTGTCTAAAATTCCCAAGTTCAAGCACTGAGCAGGGTCCATCATGAACTAGTATTTTAACATCATATCGGTGGCCAATTCTTTTTCCACACTAAACTGATTCTCCTTTTATAGTATCTTCCCAACCCAGGGATCAAACCCAGGTCTCCTGCATTGTGGGCAAATTGTCTACCATCAACAATCCTGGAGTGGGTATCCTGTCCCTTCTCTAGGGGAACTTCCTGACCTGGGAATCGAAGTGGAATCTGTTGCATTGCAGGCGGACTCTTTACCAGCTTAGCTACCAGGGAAGCCCTAATAGTACCATGAGATTCAGTAAAAGATGATTTCTAGCCACCTGGTTAACATACTCCCTTCTTCCCCCTATCGGCCTTAATATAGGCTGGTTGGCTTTCTCTTTGCTAATAGGTTTTAGTGCCTTGAATACTAAACAGACAAGCCTCTGAGACTGAAATGAGATTTGCGGGAAATTTCGCTGAAGTGAAGGAAAGTTACAAGGCCTAATGTTCTGATTTTTCTAGTCATCAAGAGAGTAGATTGTATATTCGAGTTACTTGGGGATTCAAATTACATGGGCTTCTGTTTCTGGACCATATCTGCCTCCATTGTCTCCTTTTCCTCAAGATTCTGGATTCTGTGTGCCCTTAATATTGAGCCATTGTTATTAATGGCTGATGGAAATGTGTTTTATATTTCAAGCATAATTAGACCCCAACATATTTAAGAATCATTGGCCTAGAGCACTTTATCCGACAGTGTGTGCATTGAACTCCAGTTTCTCAGGCAGAATCTGGCTATTTTGATTTTATTATGCACTTCCTGGGATGGGAGACCCAGAGCACCATTGGTAGATCACAGGTTTCTTCTGGTATTAATCTCATATGTAAAGCAGAAATGCTTCTGGTGCTTCATTTTGTGGGGAGTCCAGTTCTAAAATGCTGTAATACCTGAGAAATGAGTAATGGCTGTGCAAGGGGATTATAAACTTGATTTTATCTTTGTCAGTGGGAAGACCTCAGAAAATCAATTATTGGGAAATATGAAGCTTCCTAAAATGTAAGAGGCAGACCACTTAGAAATCATTTGTGTTTCATACCCACACATGTATATTAACCACAGGAGGAGACTCTTACAGAAAGTCCATTTCCTCCTCAACTAGTTTACTGAATCCTTTGAATCACTCGTGTCATTGAAGACCATAAGAGTATTTGGAGAGCCAGTGTATTTCACAGTCACAAAGGCACCTTTAATTGCTTGCATGAAGTTGGATCCTGTCTTTCTTCTTTCCCAACAAAGTGACACGTATTAGCATTTCTCTGGTAGTTATTTGTAATTGCACTGGTGTTCACCATTCCCAAATGTTACAATTGAACCATTTTAAGAGTCTAGTCACATCTCTAAGCAGATGTACCAAATTATAGCTCAAGACTTCTGCTTGAAATCTAGAGTTCCAATTAGTCAAATATCGGGCATGAGAAGGGCTAGCAAGGCAAAGACCTGAGAAGACACACAGCCCAAAATAGTTCGAAATTTCCCTGCTGCTCTGCCTCCTCCCAAATTTGATTTGTCAGCATGTGAAAGGGTGTTAGATCGTCTAAGAAACTGCTTGGTTTCCATTGCATTCAAGTATAATTGGTTTTCAGGGACTGAATTAAAGCAGGAAAGCAGAAGTTAGGTGGATGATGCCAGTGAGCAAATAACTCTGTGTGTAACAGCATCTTGACTTGAGTGTTAGTTCTTTGTTCTGCATTTTCATCATATACTGTTCTTTTTGGCATACTGTTTCATATACTGTTCTTGTTGGCATACTGGTGGTCTTTACGTGTTATCTTAAAACAACAGTGAAATAATTGTATCTAATTTTCTCTTTTAACTCGTTTCAAGAGAGTTCACACAGCCCTCTTACATACTATTCCTTTCACTTGAAATGGCTACTTTATCATATCTCCTGAATTTTCTAACTTTTCTGATGACCAGCATCTAAAATCTTTTCTTCCACTTAATCTTCCTTTTCCAGTAGACTCATTTATAATCTCTCTAGATTGCTTCTGAATTGAGCTAATTCAGTTGCTTTCTCTTATTGCACTGCTACTTAAGGGGAACTGTGTGATCAGGAAGAAGGAGAATCTGGTGGTAGATTTTGAATCATTCTGGCTTTACACTTGGCTTTCTTGCGCACAATCTCTGAGTTTAGTTACAGCCGCTAACTTTTGGAGTGATGATATTCTCTCATAATGAGATGGGGCCGATGGCATCTGTCTTTCTCGGTTGTTTGTTATTTCAGTTGTTCCTTCTTTGGTCTGCATTCTTTCATGAATTTGTTCACAGTAGGTATTGAGCACTCACTCTGGTGAGCACCATGCCAACTGAAGGGATGTCAAAATGGACATGGTCTGTGCTTTTAGGATGCTTACAATTTAGTGGGGCAAGTGGATATTAAACAGTAGTTACAAGCATGAAAGAAAGAGAAAAGTGTCATTTAGTCCAACTCTTTGTGACCCCATGGATTGTAACTCACCAGGCTCCTCTGTCCATGGAATTCTCCAGGCAAGAATACTAGAGTGGGTTGCTGTTTTCTCTCTGGGGGATCTTCCCAATGCAGGGATCAAACCCAGGTCTCTCACATTGCGGGCGGACTCCTCACCAACTGAGCCACCAGGGAAGCCACTGCAAGAATGACCAATGTTTAAAAGCAAAAAAAAAAAAAAAAGAGTACGGAATGCCGCAGGAGCATGACAGGGTAGAAACAGTGAGAAGCTGTCTTGGTCCATTCTGGCTGCTTCAAGAAAATACCTAGGCTGGATGGTTTAAACAACAGAAAATTATTCTGAAGGCTGGGAAGTCCGGATCAAGGCACTGGCAGATTCAGTTTCTGGTGAGGGCTGTTTTCCTGGACCATAGAGGGCCGTCTTTGCACTGTGTCCTCACATGACAGAAAGAACGAAGGAGCTTAGGGGGACCTCTTTCATAAGGGCACACTAATCCTACTCATGAGGGTTCTACACTTATGACCTGATCACCTCCCAGCACCCCCACCTACAAATAGCATCACATTGGGGATTAGGTTTTACATATGAATTTTTAGGAGGACACAAATATTCAGTCTACAGCAGAAGTCATCAAAATATTTTTAATTTTTTTGGCGGGCAGAGAGAGAGAAGTCATGAGCAGCTTTGCTCAGCAAATAAATGTTGACTTAATGAATGTTTCCATGGAAGGTGAGCTAAAATAGGCGCTACTTTGCTGACCCAAGCAGATTTTGCGCATCTTTCCCCAGGCTCTCAGTTTTCCAATTTGTCTCAATCTTTGAACCCTCAACTTGCTCTGTCAGACATTATTGCACATAATTGCCTGCATCTGGCCCCTTGTTTTCTAATGCTGCCCTGTGTAGATGAAACCTGCTTCCTTTCCCTGAAATTTGCTTGCTCCTGCTTCTCTGACATCATTCCTCTTATCCCCAACCTGCAGAATACTCTTGATGTTTTTCTCCACCATTTTGACCATCTCTTTCAAAAATCAAAGAACTTATCTCTTTAGAATCTGATTTGTGTGTTCTGAATCTTTTCAGCTTAAATTTATAAATATAGGAAACTTGAATCTAATAGGAACATGAACACCAAGAAGCTGAGATAACTGTTCTCTCCTAAGACCAACTTTGTAGTCCTCATTGTACCTATTTATTTTTTAAATCTCTTACCTTATGGCAAGTACTAGAAGTGATTCACTGTTCTATCACTAGCACACCCAAGAATATGATGCTTGGTAGATACTTGACAGGGCTTCCCTGATGGCTCAGATGGTAAAGAATCTACCTGCAATGCAGGAGACCTGGGTTTGATCCCTGGGTTGGGAATATCTCCTGGAGGAGGGCATAGCAACTACTTCAGTATTCTTACCTGGAGAATCCTCATGGACACAGGAACCTGGTGAGCTACAGTCCACGGGGTTGCAAAAAGTTGGACACGACTGAGCACCTAAGCACAGCATAGATACTTGACAAGATTTTTTAAATTGTTTAAATTAATTTTTATTGGAGTATAGTTGCTTTACAATGTCTGGTGTACAGCAACATGAGTTAGCCATACGCCCCTTCCCATTTGGAGTTTCTTCCTATTGAGGTCAGCACAGTGCATTAAGTCGAGTCCCTGTGCTATACACTATGTTCTCATTAGTTGTCTATTTTATACATAGTAGATGTTTTTAAATAAAGGACTGTATTAACAAATACTTGGGGATGAACTTAGATTACATCTAAATAAACTCTAGAGAAACTCTAGAAATGAGAAATGTAAATATCTAATAGGTAGAGCAGGATGTCATTTGAGCTGCAGAGATGCACTGGAAGAATTAAATGACCCCTGCCTAACATGGTCCAGAAAGGCTCTATGACCATCACACCACTGTCTTAGTTCATTCATGCTGCTATAACAAAATACCATACTGGACAACTTGTAAACAACAGAAATTTATTTCTCATTGTTCTGGAGGCTGGAAGTCTGAGATCAAGGTAACAGCATATTTGGCTGAGGGCTTTCTTCCAGATTTGACTTCCCTGATAGCTCAGTTGATAAAGAAGCCTCTTACAATGCAAGAGACCCCAGTTTGATTCTTGGGTTGGGAAGATCTGCTGGAGAAGGGATAGGCTACTCACCCCTGTATTCTTGGTCTTCCCTTGTGGCTCAGCTGGTAAAGAATCTGCCTGCTATATGGGAGAACTGGATTTGATCCCTGGGTTGGGAAGATCCCCTGAAAAAGGGAAAGGCTACCCACTCCAGTATTCTGGCCTGAAGAATTCCATGGACTACAGTTCACAGAGTTGCAAAGAGTCGGACACGACTGAGGGACTTTCACTTTCTTCCAGGTTGCAGACTTCTCATTCTGTCCTTGCATGACGGAAGGACTAGGGAGCTCTGTAGGACCTCTTCTATAACAGCATAATCCTATTCATGAGGGCTCTGCTCTCAGGACCTAATCACCTCCCAAAGGCGCCAGATGCTCATATATATATATCACCTTTGGGGGCTGATATTCCAACACACGAATGTTGTTGTTTAGTCATTAAGTTGTATCTGACTCTTTGTGACCCCATGGACTGTAGCCTGCCAGACTTCCCTGTCCATGGGATTTTCCAGGCTAGAATACTGGAGTGGGTTGCCATTTCCTTCTCCAACACTAATGTTGGGAGGACACAAACATTCAGAGCTTCTCAACTACTTATGTTAAAGGATGACAAGAATTTCTCCATGTGAACAAGAAAAGAAGCACATTCTAGCTTGAGAATTCAAATGTGAATTGCATAAATTTGGAGAGATGTGCTTACACGTTGGTTCAGCTGCAAATTGCTCTTGTGACCTGGAGAGCTAGGAGTATGTGGGGCTGCAGTGGACATGCAGCTAGAGAAGTGGGCTCAGCCTGGAACCTAAGTGTCCATGTTGTGTTTCGGGGTAGTGACCTTAGCCTTTATGAGTTGGGGAGTATTGAAGGAGTTCAAATCAGAGGAATGCATTCATCACATTTAAACTTAAAGGATAAGGTAGAGAAAAGTTAGGAAGAGATGAGTTATTATAATGTATTGGGTTGGCCAAAAGGTTCATTCAAATTTTTTCCATAAGAATAAACTTTGTGGCCAACCTAATACCAGCCAGAATCCACACTCTCCACCAGTTCTAACTCAGGTAACCCTCCCATCTTTAAGGCCCACAGTCATGTGTCGGTAGCATCAAGGATATTTTGAAGCAGGCAAGACTGAAGGAATGAGAACAGCATATTATAGTAGGTTGCTTGAGAAATGATGGGGTCTTACAATAAAATCACTTCAGTAAAAGCTAGAGTGAGGAGGTCTTGGTGGCAGAATTGACAGATTTTGGACAGGCTGTTGGAGGTCAAAGGGAGGAGGCCAGTATGCCAGTTCTCCCTTGGGCAGCTGGAGATATAGTGGTGCCCTTCTCTGAAATAGACTGAGAACAGGAGTGGGTTTCTGGGGAAAGTTGTTAAGTTTAGGTTTGAGCTTGTGGCATTTGGTCCTGATGAAATATCCAGAAGGCGTGTGTTAGTTATGAACACCTCTCAGGAGTTCAGAAGGGAAGAGGTAGGAGGTTACATGTGAGGGAACCAGTGCTATTTGCATGATGTTAATAGTCAAAGCCATGACAGTGGTCGGAATGGACTAGGGAGTTTATTAAGTAAGAAGATAACTGGGTGACACCTTAGGGAACATCGCACTTACGGAATGGTCAGAGGAAGGGGGCACTCAACTAAAGATACTGCTACTGATACTATTGTAATTCTTTACTGTGATAAATGTTTAGGCATTGTAAATGTATAGTACCAACTGATTATACGAGGTACTCTGTTGCATGTGACATTTAAAAATACGTGATTTTACTTAAAATCTAGGAGCTACAAAGTACTATTTACAAGATTCAGATCTAAAGCTGCTGAAAGAAACAGAATTGATGCCCTTTCCCAACATAAATGTTCTTGCTCTTACCAAGGAAGTGTGCGTGTGTTAGTCGCTCAGTCGTGTCCGACTCTTTGCAACCCCATGGACTATAGCCCACCAGGCTCCTCTGTCCATGGAATTCCCCAGGCAAGGATACTGGAGCGGTTTGCCAGTTCCTCCTCCATGCCAAGGAAGAATGGTACACGTTTTTCTGTAGGTCTGGAAACACAGTACTGCAGTTGTTGATGATAAGTAAATATTTACTGATAAAGACCTTTTTTCCTCTGGAAAGAGAATACCTTGGCAAAAAAGGCTGAGCTTCCATTTCTCTCATGTGCCTTCCTCTGTCAACATAGTTTATTTAAAATGCAATGGAAAAGATAAAAGAAAATGTAATACGGAAGCTGAAAACCTAAGTAAAAACTACTAGAAAATAGGTGCTAACAAGTCCTCAATTCAACAGTTTGCCTTCTAAAAGACCTGCTTGATGCTGTATAAACTTCTTCACACAACTTAAAAGCTTTTGCACAACAAAAGAAACTACAAACAAGGTGAAAAGACAGCCTTCAGAATGGGAGAAAATAATAGCAAACAAAGCAACTGACAAAGAATTAATCTCACAAATACACAAACAGCTCATGCAACTCAATACCAGAAAAATAAGCGGCCCAATCAAAAAATGGGCCAAAGAACTAAACAGACATTTCTCCAAAGAAGACATACAGATGGCTAACAAACACTTGAAAAGATGCTTAACATCATTCATTATTAGAGAAATGCAAATCAAAACCACAATGAGGTACCGTTTCACACCAGTCAGAATGGCTGCTCTCCAAAAGTCTACAAACAGTAAATGCTGGAGAAGGTATAGAGAAAAGGGAACCCTCTTACACTGTTGGTGGGAATGCAAACTAGTACAGCCACTATGGAGAACAGTGTGGAGATTCCTTAAAAAACTGGAAATAGAACTGCCATACGAAACAACAATCCCACTGCTGGGCATACACACTGAGGAAACCAGAATTGAAAGAGACACGTGTACCCCAGTGCTCATCACAGCACTTTTTTATAATAGCCAGGACATGGAACCAACCTAGATGTCTATCAGCAGATGAATGGATAAGAAAGCTGTGGTATATATACACAACAGAATATTACTCAGCTATTGAAAAGAACACATTTGAATCAGTTCTAATGAGGTGGATGAAACTGGAGCCTATTATACAAAGTGAAGTAAGTCAGAAAGAAAGACACCAATACAGTATAATAATGCATATATATGGAATTTAGAAAGATGGTAACGACCGTATATGCAAGACAGCAAAAGAGACACAGATATAAAGAACAGACTTTTGGACTCTGTGGGAGAAGGCAAGGGTGGGATGATTTGAGAGAATAGTATTAAAACATATAAATTACCATATGTGAAATCGATGACCAGTCCAAGTTCGATGCGGGAAACAGGGCACTCAAAGCCTACGCACTGGGACAACCTTGAGGGATGGGATGGGGAGAGAGGTGGGAGAGGGGTTCAGGATGGGGGACACGTGTACCCATGGCTGATTCATGTCAATAATGTATGGCAAAAACCACTACAATACTGTAAAATAATTGGCCTCCAATTAAAATAAATAAGTTAATTCATTTTGATATTTGGCAAAACTAATAAATTATGTAAAATTTAAAAATAAAATAAAATTAGAAAAAAAAAAGTTCTTCACACAAGATTGGAAGGCCATAGGAAGAAATCAGCCTCTCATTTATTTTGTTGTTGTTGTTCAGTCGCTCAGTCATGTCTGACTCTTGCCATCCCAGGGACTGCAGCATGCCAGGCTTCCCGTGTCTTCCACCAATTCCCAGAGCTTGCTCAAACTCCATCTAGTTGGTGATGCCATCCAGCTATCTCATCCTCTGTCGTCCCCTTCTCCTCCTGCCGTCAATCTTTCCCAACATCAGGGTCTTTTCTGAGTCAGCTGTTTGCATCAGGTGGCTGAAGTATTGGAGCTTCAGCATCAGTCCTTCCAATGAATATTCAGGATTGATTTCCTTTAGGATGGACTAGTTTGACCTTGTTGCAGTCCAAGGAACTCTCAAGAGTCTTCTCCAACACCACAGTTCAAAAGCATCAATTCTTTGGCACTCAGCTTTCTTATGGTCCAACTCTCACATCCATATGTGACTACTGGAAAAACCATAGCTTTGACTAGGTGGACCTTTGTGAGCAAAGTAATGTCTTTGCTTTTTAATAAGCTGTCTAGGTTTGTCATAGCTCTTCTTCCAAGGAGCAAGCATCTTTTAATGTCCTGGCTGCAGTCACCATCTGCAGTGATTTTGGATTGGCCAAATCTCATTTATTGGGTTAGCCAAAAAGTTCCTTTAGGGTTTTCCGTACCATCTTATGGAAAACCCCAAACAGACTTTTTGGCCAACTTAATACAGTATTTCAAAGGAGCTATAGTGTAACAAGAGCAGCATGAAGCTGCATTGTGGAAGCCTGCTGTCCTGTAGGCCCTTGGCAAATAGGCACAATCCATGTCTCTGTTGTCCTGAGAACTAGGTGTTCACACACTCTGAACTTCTTGTACTCGTTCCCTACTGATTCCCATTTTTAATTCCTTTGTGTCTTGACTCAAGGTGGAATGTTGGCTCCTGATACCTTGTCTTCCCTTCTTCTCTAATACCTCACCCTCCCTTCTTCTCTGATCCCTTGTCTCCCTTCAAGACCTAGCTTGTTTTACCTGAGTCTCCATGGTGGCTCCCTTCCCAATGAAATCATTGGAAAGACAGTATGTGGATAAAGAAAAAAATTATCACTCCCTTCCAACAGAACAGCCTTTTTTAAATTCTGTACCCTCCAGTTATTTTCCTTATGCACATATATATTTATGCAAGACTACAGGCACTAATTTGTATTCTGCTTTTTTCTTATATATCCTGTTTTCCATATTTTTTTGTAATTTTCATAATTATCATTTTCATCATAAAAACAGTATGATCCCATTACAGAAAATAAGTCACCTCTAATCACCATCTTGATGACACTTCCTGCTTGTTTTCTCTAAGTACCTGTGTTAAAGTTTGCAGAGGAGGTTAGGGATGTTTCAATGCTTAGGCAGCCTCCATTGCCATTTTACTTTCTTTGATGATGTAACTTTTTTTGTTTTTGTTTTCAAAACACCTTTGAAATTGACATAACTGTTCTGAACTTCCATTATCCCACATATTATGCTAAATGAACATGCAAGGGATAACTTGAAAAGACCTTAAGGTAGTTCCTATCTTCCAAGAAATACACAGTGAGTTATAGGATGTTGCAGAATGTTCAAAGATGGATAAGAAAAGTCTCAAGAGGATGAAGAGCTTTCCATGGGAAAATAAAGGAAAACATATCCTCCAACTTGTAAAGGCTCAAGGAGAGGCATACTTTCAGTTCAGTTGCTCAGTTGTGTCCAACTCTTTGCCACCCCATGGACTGCAGCAAGCCAGACCTCCCTGTCCATCACCAACTCCTAGAGTTTACTCAAACTCATGTCCGTTGAGTCAGTGATGCCATCCAACCACCTCATCCTCTGTTGTCCCCTTCTCCTCCCGCCTTCAATCTTTCCCAGCATCAGGGTCTTTTCCAGTGAGCCAGTTCTTCGCATCAAGTGGCCAAAGTACTGGAGTTTCAGCTTCAACATCAGTCCTTCCAATGAATATTGAGGACTGATTTCCTTTAGAATGGACTGGATGAATCTCCTTGCAATCCAAGGGACTCTCAACAGTCTTCTCCAGCACCCCAGTTCAAAAGCATCAATTCTTTGACACTCAACTTTCTTCGTAGCCCAACTCTTACATCCATATAACCTGTTTAACATATAACATATGTTAACATATCTCACATCCATATAACATATATACTGGAAAAGCCATAACTTTGACTAGACAGACCTTTGTCGGCAAAGTAATGTCCTGCTTTTTAATATGCTGTCTAGGTTGGTCATACTTAGATGCTATCAAATCTTTACAGCCTGGGCACGGAGTGAATTCAAAGACATTTACATCAAGTGCTGATATATTGGAACAACTCCTGCCCTCTGGGTCTATCCCACCTGTAGAATGAAGGCATTGATCAAGCTTGTCTCTGAGATTATCTCTAAGTCCTTTTACGTGATAACCAGTCTATGACTCTTTGAATGTAATAAACCTCTCTAACATTGATAGTTCTTTATCTTTTGTGTCCTACACTCCATTAAGAATATGGCAAAAGCTTTGGATTCTCTCCATTAAAAAATGCCACTGTGCACAAACACATAAAATGTTTCATGATCAAGGGACCAAGAATTTTTTGCCCTAAGCAAAGAAAAGAAGCTGTGGAAATGACATAGAATTCAGAAAGTATTTCACATCCAAGAAGTAGCAGAAATGATATGGTTCATTTTTCTCTAATGTTGTGTAACCCAGAAAGACAATGAGAAGACATTCTGGAAGACATGTATAAAACACTTTGAAAAGTTACATAAAAACATTGACCAAAATGAGTTTAAAATATTTGGATGTAATCTAATTGTATAATTTAGGAGACTGTAGTAAAAATGGTGACTCTTGGAGCTATACATGGAAGTGCTGAGTTCAGGCTTCTAGAATGAGAGGGACAATGGGCAAGACTACAGTTGTCTGGCTGTTTTTAGAAAACATGTACTGATGGACTAAATATATCCCCTAGCTCCTTTGTACATTATTAGAAGCTCTATCTGTGAAGTTGGTTATTTGCAATTTTGTTTTCTATATGTTACACTAACATTTGGTTTTAATACAGATGAGGCCACTCTTTCTTCTAACATCGTCTCCTTCTGTGTGAAGTGAGTGGATTCTCACTTTAAACTGAGATTATAGTGGAGAAGTGATGTAGTGTTGACTATAAGCCATTGAACGTAAGTTGCATTTTGTGGCTCTAGTTAAATTGCTCAGGATTTTTCTGCTGTGCTAAAGTCGATAGAAGAAGAAAGCTGTTTTAGAAAAAGAATATGAAGCATCTCATTTTTTAAAAGATGTGGACCCTGTTCGCTTTGTGATTCAGATGTTTAAAGACGTGTCATAAGGATGCTTCAGTTTTGGAAATGCATAGTTTGAATGAGAAAGAAGACTGTCATCAGACAGCGCTTTTCCCAAGAGATTTTTGAGTCAGAACTACTTGATGGATTCTTCTAAAGGCAGCTTTTTTTGCCATGTTCTTCCAAAATGTATTAAATTGCAGTTTAAAAAGAACAATAAACTTATAATGATATGTCTTGCATACTGTGTGGAAAAGGCCTTTATATGAACATTCTTGAAGTATCACGGATGTGGGCAAAGACCAGGTATTTGTGGGTCTGGATCTCAGACAAATAATTATTTGTTCAGTGAACTTAACAACAGTTTGTTTTTGAATGCCTCTTCCCTGGTGGCTCAGACAGTAAAGTGTCTGCCTGCAATACGAGTAGACCTGGGTTCAATCCCTGGATCAGGGAGATCCCCTGGAGAAGGAAATAGCTACCCACTCCAGTATTCTTGCCTGGGAAATACCATGGACAGAAGAGCATGGGGTTGTGAAGAGTCAAACATGACTTAGCGAATAACACTTTCACTGTCTTTCTCATCTCCACTTGACATATAACTACGTTTCTTTAAAAGCTCAAACAACGTGTCTAATGTTTTATCAGGCTAATTTAAAGGAAGTCTTTTTTTTCTGGATGACAGAAAGTTCCGGGTAACAAAAATATTTCCGAGGCCTAGGACATGATCTCCTTATTCTGAGAAATATTCTATATGGGGAAATGATAACAGAATACACAGTGCCATCTCATCTTTTGGATTTTCTGTTATCATTCTTTGATTATCATGCTTTACAATTTGATGACAAAAACAAAACAGCACATTGACAAAATTTACAAAATCTGCAACAAAATATGCATGTATCAGCCTGTCCACAGTCAGAGAGCAAACAAATTGGTAACTTAAGATTTAGTATTAATAGTATATCTATGGAGAAGGCAATGGCACCCCACTCCAGTACTCTTGCCTGGAAAATCCCATGGACGGAGGAGCCTGGTAGGCTGCAGTCCATGGCGTCACGAAGAATCGAACACAACTGAGCGACTTCACTTCACTTTTCACTTCCATGCATTGGAGAAGGAAATGGCAACCCACTCCAGTGTTCTTGCCTGGAGAATCCCAGGGACAGGGGAGCCTGGTGGGCTGCCATCTATGGGGTCACACAGAATCAGACACGACTGAAGCAACTTAGCAGCAGCAGCAGCAGCAGTATATCTACTGGGGCCTCAACCCTCCCTAATTAAGAAGTCTTAAAAGAAGATTAACATTTTCTGTTGATATTTACCTCTGAAATTTTGAACAAAACAGTGCAAGTAGAAGATACCCTAAGGAGCATTTTTTGAAAAATAAACCAACAATTGCATAGAGCCCCACAGATGTAAGGATTTAATTAGCTTGGATAATGCTACGTCTTATAAAGTATCTGAAACAGACTCGGGAAGCTCATAAAGAGCCTTGTATTTTGTAATGTATGTGAGAGTTTAAGGGTGCTTTAGGGCCTACTTTGAAAGATTGGCTCTGAGCCTCCCTTGATGAAATGTAGTATTGCCAGAGTTCCAAGGAAACGGCGCTGACAGTAGTTTTAGCCAGTTGCCAATGTCTTCATAGAACTTAGAACTGGAAAGAGACTTTAGAACTCCTCTTTTTACAAAAGAGTGAAAATGATGGATCAACTGGCTGTGGACTCCGAGAATGTCCATCACAAGTGGGGACGGCAGAGCTAAGGCAGACCCCAGATTGCCTGAGAGATAAAGAGAAGTTCACTGCTCTTCCCACCCAGTTGGGAGTTGCTTGATATTGATCAAGCTTTTGCTAATCTGGAGTTGAGCTCTATTATACATATCTACAGATCGTTCTTCTTTGTGTGACATCTGAAAAGTGGTGGGAAAAACAAATTCAAATTCAACGATCTGGTTTTGCTTCCTGGTGTGCCATCTGTTAGGTAGGTGACCTTGGGCAGAATATTTAACCTCGCCATTCTCAAATGCCGCGTTATTAAACATAGATACTAATCAGTAGGTAATTGGAATTGTTGTGACCACCAGAGAATGTGAAATGTGTGAAAACTTTATCTAACCTATCAATTCTTATATCAAGGTAGGTGGGACTTGTTAAGCTACAGGCTGCTATTTTTATGTTACTCTATGAACATAAGTTTTGCGGGGGGGGGGGTTGTATGTTTGTTTTGGGTTTTTGGTTTTGTTGTTGTCTCTATAAAATGAGCATATCCTGTTGCTTTGGG
The DNA here is from genome assembly GCF_032452875.1 of Bos javanicus. Classification (NCBI taxonomy): domain Eukaryota; kingdom Metazoa; phylum Chordata; class Mammalia; order Artiodactyla; family Bovidae; genus Bos; species Bos javanicus. The sequence goes on from NC_083871.1 coordinate 98,025,630, forward strand.
AGAGTTTACACTTTCATGATCGAATTAGGATGGCTGTTTTTTCCTCGTTGATTTCAGGACTTAGGATTTAAATGGAAGAGATCTCTGACAGAGTCATGACTCACCTCCCTTTTGATTGAGTTTATCATTGGTTTACCTCTAACCTTTGCTAGGTAAAACTTTAAAAGCTAAATAGTTGGATCTTTTTGTACACCAAGTAGCTGGGATTTTAAAATGGCCTGTTCTCATTTTGAAAACCCAAGATTAATGGAATACTTTTAACAAGGGTAGACCAGGGCGTTAGAAGTGGTGTGTGTCTCTCTAGATGTGTTCTTTTACCATGGGCGGATCGTCTGTTTCTTAATCACTAAAAGCATCAAGTTTTTGTGAGTATAAGATAAAAACGGAGTGTATTTTAAGGTCTTTGTGTAGCATTTTCTCTTTGCTGCATTAATCATCTTCCCCTGTATTATCATCTTTTCTATAAAGAAAATGTCAGGTTAACCCATCATTTTTCTTTCTTCTGGGTTTAAGTAAGCATGTATGCTTTATAAACCGTGAGTCACAATTCGTCTCTCTTTTGTAATTTATTTCCCTTTTCTCTTTTGAGACTCTTTTGGGCCTCAAAGTGACATACGATTTCTGGGTGACTTGCTTTGTTTTTGAAGGACAGAGGACTTAACTTGAGGCGATTATGTAAAAATCAAGCTCTTAAAAATAGATGTAATTCTGTCTCTGCCAGCTGAGGGATACTACCCAAAAAAATTGAAGTAAGGACAAGTCTGGTGAAGTTCAGGCAGAGCTAAAGAAGTAAAGTCAATGGAACTTTTATCGGGAATTCTGAGTGAAATAATTGTTTGCATTCTCCTATGTTCCCCCTTCAGAAAGATTTCTTTTCTTTGTATTCTTTTGCTTGAATATGGCTTCTAGGAGGCTCATATTTAGATTTTCTGTGCTTATTTTATAAAAAAGCTTTATAATTACTATGTAAGGACTATGAAGTGGGAAGGAATACATTGGCAAGGCTTATTACAATTACTTTGTCATGCATCTGGTTATGTTGGCATATTTGTTTAATTAAATTCCCTGCTAATTATAACTGTATGTACTTCTGTTAATTATTATTTGCTTAACACAGGAAACAGTGTAATTCTTTAAAGGAAAGCAACTCACTCTCTATTTAAATTAAATTTCAACTTAATATGCTTTCTAAAATAATAGTAGTGATGTTTCATTAGAATGGTAGTTGGAAAGTATTTATCAACCTCAGTGGGAATTTGGACTGGCTAAAATGTAACAGAGCTATTTTAATATCAAATTGTAATTGGAAATCAAAAGCTTCAGAGTATAATGGTCAACATTCCCCAACCATTCCCACCATCCAGTGCTGCGTATGGTTCATTTACTGAAGGACACATTTTCACCCTTTAAGGTAAACCTTCCCTACCCTTCAGAACCTCATCGCCTACTCTAGAAGAAAGAGGGGGAGAATTAGCACTTGAGCATGATATCCCAAGACCCAAGTTCACATCTCTTTCTAATACACACATTCTCTGAAGCATTTGTTTTATAACATTGCCCAGATTGCTTGGTTATGATCACTCATGATACTGAATGTATTTATAGACTTTCTCAAGCTGCAGGTCTTCCATTAGAGTTAAAATAAAATTCCCAATGAAGTTGCGTTTTTTCCATTCCACTTTTTTCATCTTCTCTCACTTTCACAATTCTTATATAGGTTTCCTCTTCCTCCCACTCTTTATCAGGCATGATGTTTTGTTTTGTTTTTTTTAATTTCAGCATTTATCTCATGATGAGCTGGGAACTCTTATTTACATAACTGTCCTCCTTCATTTGCGTGTACCCTGGCACCTGTTTAAAGGGCTCAGTTCTTATCAGTTCCTTTCCTTCATTTAGTTTAAAACTAGTTTTTCTCTCTAAAATAGCAACTTAAAATATTTGCAATATGTTCTTACTATTAACTCTAATTCGCATTAAAAGCTTTCTTTTCTATCTCAAGAGCTTTAGCTTTGGCCTTACACAGAAATGGGCTTCCCTTATAGCTCAGTCAGTAAACAATCTACCTGCAATGCAAGAGACCTGGGTTCGATTCCTGGGTCAGGAAGATCCCCCGGAGAAGGAAATGGCAACCCACTCCAGTATTCTTACCTGGAGAATTCCATGGACAAAAGAGCCTGGCGGGCTACAGTCCGTGGAGTTACAAGAGTTGGAGATGACTTAGTGACTAAATCATCATCATCTACACAGAAATGGATTTAAAACATGCCTCTTTAGGTAAATTGCCTCTTTTCTGAGTCTCAGGGTTCTTAATTATGAAATGGGGCTCGAAGTAGTGTCTCTACCTTGTAGGGCTAAAGAGGAAGTCAAATGATAAGGCATATTTAAAACATCTAGTTTAAACCATCACCAAGATTAGATAATGAACCTTAATTGGTGAAAGTGGAAATGGAAATGAAAGTGTAGTTGCTCAATCATGTCCAGCTCTTTATGACTCCATGGACTGTAGCCCACCAGGCTGCTTTGTCCCTGGAATTCTCTAGGCAAGAATATTAGAGTGGATTGCCATTTCCTTCTCCAGGGGGTCTTTTCAACCCAGGGATTGAACCTGGGTCTCCCGCATTGTGGGCAAATTCTTTACTACTGAGCCACCTCGGAAGCCTAAAAGTGGAAATACTGCATTGTTTTTTTAAATGGGAGTCTTAGTTATCATCTGAAATTTATATTTGGCTCACAGGAAGGTAGTATCTATTAGCTACATGATAACACTCCAAGAAATTCTGCAAAATGTGACTGACTTTAGGACAGCTGTTCAATTCAATAGATACTTTTTGACTGACTACCATATACCAACTTTGCACTGTGTACAAGAGGAAAAAGTCAAGGCCTCTCTTCTCAGAGAGCCATGCTGCTGCTGCTGCTAAGTTGCTTCAGTCGTGTCCGACTCTGTGTGACCCCATAGACGGCAGCCCACCAGGCTCCCCCGTCCCTGGGATTCTCCAGGCAAGAACACTGGAGTGGGTTGCCATTTCCTTCTCCAGTGCATGAAAGTGAAAAGTGAAAGTGAAGTCGCTCAGTCGTGTCCGACTCTTCGAGACCCCATGGACTGCAGTCCACAGGCTCCTCCGTCCATGGGATTTTCCAGGCAAGAGTACTGGAGTGGGGTGCCATTGTCTTCTCCACAGAGAGCCATAGTCTTGTGGAAAAGTCAGATTGTTCAGAATATTATGTTAAGTGTTAGGGAAGAAACATAACGAGCACTTTTGGGACCATAGAAAAGAGGATGTCGTGTCTGAGGCCATGACATTGAAAGTGAGTCTTTCAGAATCAGTTAGAAATTAGACAAGTAAAGACATGGGGAAGGATGCCCTCCCTATATGCTTTGAGTGGAGAACACTTGGTCTTTGTCATCCATCTGATGCTCCAGAGACCAGCCAGCCACGTGCAAGGCTCTGTGGTCTCACACAGGCCAGTCATTTAATTAAACTCTCTGAACATCACTTGCACATCTCCATATAGGGTTTACCGCAAAGCATTGTGAGGATGCATATAAAAGGGCTGAGACCTAATACATAGTTTAAAAAATAAGTTGGTTTGAATGTAAACACTGAGAATTTGGCATTCATTGCCAAGGAAGCCAAATTTTGGTATTTGATAGTGGCTGAATTTGCCAACCACCTACACAGTGGTTGGGCTACTCAAATGGAAAATTTCCTTCCCAATTAATGCACCATTTTTCTCAGAGACTTTGAACAGGCATATTTTTGATCCATCAAATCTTTTCTGTCCTGGGGTTGTGTCTGGTTTTTATTCCAATTTTAAAGTCTGTCTGCACACATTGTGCCTTGAGCCATGTAGCAGATAGAAAGACAAATGATTTCCTTTTATTATTCTTTTTATTAACAACTAAGGGAAGTAACATTTAAGGAAAAAAGAAGACTGACTTGAGAAAAACTTCTGGTTATTTTCTAATGAGGGAAGAAATCTCTAAACGCAGTATATCAATCCTATTTCCAGGATAACAAAGCAAATCTGAAACAGTTTTAAGCTTTTCCCTTATTCCCTTTATCATGAATGTTTAATATCCAAAGGAACCAATTTTTGTTCAGAATTAGCTTCCAGGTTTGAAGGACTATTAGCAGTCACCACAGGGAGCTTCACACTCCAATGATATCTGCCACCCTTTTTTTCTGGAACAGAATCATTTTCCATGTAGTTGTAGCAAGAGCCTTTGTTTCACTGGCCTCGTCAACTCTAATATATTTTAAATATGTCTACCTGCGCCAACATGAGACATCAAGAAAGTAACCACACTGTATGTTGAGAAAGAGTAGGTCTCTGCTTTAGTAAGCTTGTAAAGGCAACATGTTTAGCCTCCATACATGACCCTTCATGTTTTGATTTGAAGTGTTATAACTATGTTACAATCATGTTGTAGTCATAATATGAGTTAACTATTTTTTTAACCACTTAACACATGCTAGGTGCTTCATGTAAGTGGTCTTGTTTATCTTTACAGTGGTCCTGTCATGGAGATGCCCACGTGATATCATTTATCTAGAAAACTAAGGCTTCAAGAAGTCAAGCGACTTGCCTCTTATTCTGTGGCTTACAGGCCTGGAGTACACACCCCAGCCTGTTTGATTCCAGAGCCCAGGCTCTGATACACTAGCCTACACTACATCTTTTCAGTCATTCTGTGATATTCTAAAATAGACTTTCCACATGACAGTCCTTAATGTAACGCATTATTTGATGTCTTATGCTAGTACTTACTCTTAAGCTAGTACTAGCTTATTAACGTTTGTTTATAAACACTGAAAGCAAGATGAAGCTGGTGTAGGCTTAATAAGATATTTATTTAGCAAGGATGTCCTTGCTACTAATAAGCCAAACATTATACCAGGCATTGGATTTTAAAAAATAAAAAAAGATATCACTTGACCTTGAGAAGGTCACATGTAGTTGGCAAGATGTACAAGAGTTCCCAAATTCCAAAAACCTCTGAAAAATGAAAGATTTTTGTATGAGGCTTATTTAGCACTAATACCTGACCTGAATTGATAGTAGGCTATACATGGCCTTTGGGAGTTGTTACATAATCTGTAGTAAATGCCCTGCATAACTTTTCTAAATTCTGAACTTTCTCATTTCTGGAATACATCTGGTTGTAAGGGTCTAACAGAGGGGATTGTGGACCCATTACAGTGAATTCAGGTGTGGAGGTCCCAAGAAAGGTGTGGTCACTTGACCTGACCTGAGTTAAAGATTCACAGAAGAAAAGTTTCAGACACTGAAGATAGAATTCACCAAAAATTCACCAGGCAGAGCAAAACTCAAGGGCAAAGATACACTGTCATGAGAGAATGTGACGAGGGTGTATACGGGAGACAAGACTAGAAAGGCAGTTTGGCCTCGGATTACAGAGGGCCTTGCATGCCACAGGAAGTGTGCACTGGTTTTGGCTGTGGCCGAGCCCTAGGGAAGCTTGGGAAGGCTTTAAGCAGAGGAGTCATCTCATCAACTTTCTGCATTTGAGAATTCCCTCCTGCCTCAGCGAGGATGCTGTGATAGTAAATAGGGCCCAGAATGCTGAGGATTTGGAACAATGTGGTGGCAATAATTGAGCAAGGACAGAGAAGGGGAAGTGAAGAAAAGACCTCAAAGCCGACTTCCGGGTTTTCTAATCTGAGCATCTGAGTCAGTGGACGTGGAATACAGAGGGAGGCACAAGAGCTAGTGATCGTGTCCATGTTGAACTTGACTTTCCTCTATATCATGTTTGTGGAGATGGGGCAGGCAATTGAGATTTGGGATCTGAAGTACCGCTTGTAAGTTTTATATTTAGTCATAGATATTTGTAATGATTTGAAGCTGCTAGAATAAATGATATTATCGAGATGAAATCAGTGTAGGTGACCCACATTTAAGGTTAGATGGAAGACATGAAGCTAACGAGATTAAAGAGAAGCAGTTAGTGGAGGAGACAGATGGAGGTGTATCAAGGAATGGAAGGATGGCAGTGTGTCTCCTTCCTGCATGAGGCAGGGTGTCAGGAGATGCTGTCAGATGCTGTGGAGACATTGTCAGAGCACGTGCACTCTCAGGAGATCACTTGGCACTTTCAGGCCAGCATGTTCTGGAAGAAGAGCTGAGGTGGCTGAGAGCAGGTGTACCATTAGTGCAGACTGCTCTACAAAACGTGCATGGACTAATCAGAGGGTTCTGTCATCTTTCAAAATACTAATATTTGGGAAAGGCAACAATTGATCGAAGTAGTATGTTAAGAGGCATTAGCTATAGCTTATGGCTTACTGCTCATTTCCTATGTCAATAAAGGAGAGAATCCTACCAGCTCAGCCTCTTGGACTTTGTCTCCAACAGCATGAATTAAAGAATAGCCATTGAATGTGTTCGCAGTGCAATTAGTGAATAACTGAGTAGATTTTGATTTTAAGCTTCAGTGGTTAAGGTATAGTGCCACTGACAAGCCTTCAGGTGTTCTTTCTAGGATTTTATTGTGCCATATGTTTAAGAAGTACATTGAACTATGACCCAAGAAACTTCTACCACTTGGTGATCAAGTAGCATATCAGTTGCAACTTCCATATTTTTTAGGTGAGACATGGAAATGTGATGGTGGGAGAATAAGTTGAAGAATAAGTTTCCAAACTGAAGAGAACAAAGGGGTCCAGTCACTTCATAGCTTGAAAATAATGATGCTTGTCTTATTTCATCAGAAGTTTTTACTTTGCTTTTAATGAAACAGTTTATCATTTTAGGCAAGAAGGTACTATGGGAAGCAGTTATCTTAAAAATTTCTTTGTTTTATCCTAATAGAAAATTCTGTCTTGTAGAATGTCTGTGTTGCTAAAGAAGATAGCCTAAATGCATCTTCTCTAGCAACATGTAAGCAAGGCATCTTACACTGATTAATTACTCATGAAAATCCTGAAAGATTAGCATCTTTTACATGACATGCAAAACCATCATGCCTGGCCCCTATAGGAAACTGACTCTTGAGAACCAAGTCTCAGCTAGAAGTATAGAAGCTGCTGTTTGCAACCTCCAGACCCATGGTGGTGTGATTGGTGGGGAAAGGGTGGGTAATGACTTAAACTCATAAATCACCTTCAAGTAGGCAGTTGTACATCATATCTCATAGTCACCCTCCGTCTACTCAGCAACATGTTTTATCACTCCAAAGAAATCCACAAAATTATATCACATAATTGACTCTTCTGATGCCGTAACTCTAACTGCAGGGACTTCCCTTCCATAAGTCCTGGACTCTAATCTCCATGATTTAATATGAGGGCATGCAGGGACACGTCCATGTCCAGGAGTCTTTTTCCCTTAAGCTATTCAGTTCAGTTCAGTTGCTCAGTCATGTCCGACTATTTGCGACCCCTTGAATCTCAGCATACCAGGCCTCCCTGTCCATCACCAACTCCCAGAGTTTACCCAAACTCATGTCCATTGAGTTAGTGATGCCATCCAGCCATCTCATCCTCTTTTGTCCCCTTCTCTTCCTGCCCTCAATCCCTCCTAGCATCAGGGTCTTTTCCAATGAGTCAGCTCTTCGCATCAGGTGGCCAAAGTATTGGAGTTTCAGCATCAATGTCAGTCCTTCCAATGAACACCCAGGACTGATTTCCTTTAGGATGGGCTGGTTGGGTCTCCTTGCTATCCAAGGTACTCTCGAGTCTTCTCCAACACCACAGTTCAAAAGCATCAATTCTTTGGTGCTCAGCTTTCTTTATAGTCCAATTCTCACATCCATACATGACTACTAGAAAAACCATAGCCTTGACTAGACGGACCTTTGTTGACAAAGTAATATCTCTGCTTTTTAATAGGCTGTCTAGTTTGGTCACAACTTTCCTTCCAAGGAGTAAGCATCTTTTAATTTCATGGCTGCAGTCACCATCGGCAGTGATTTTGGAGCCCAAAAAAATAAAGTCAGTCTCTGTTTCCACTGTTTGCCCATCTGTTTCCCATGAAGTGATGAGACCAGATGCCATGATCTTAGTTTTCTGAATGTTGAGCTTTAAGCCAACTTTTTCACTCTCCCCTTTCACTTGCATCAAGAGGCTCTTTAGTTCTTCTTCACTTTCTGCCATAAGGGTGGTGTCATTTACATATCTGAGGTTTCTCAGCGTATTTCTCCTGGCAATCTTGATTTCAGCTTGTGCTTCCTCCAACCCAGCGTTTCTCATGATGTACTCTGCATATAAGTTAAATAAGCTTGTGTAGAGGTATAATGAATGTATGAAATAAATATTCTCCAGTCAAATTTCCTTTACCTCAGCATAGAAGTCAGTGAAGAGAAATCTTGAGGCATACTTTTTTTTTCCTTTATAAAAGGTGGTCTTAGGTAAGGTACTTGGGTGATAAAGTCTAGACAGAAAATAACATGAAGGTATTAGGGGGGAGATCAGTTACATATTTTTGATGAGATAAACCCTGAATAAGGAGGTTCACTGTCAGTGACTTCTAAGTGAACTTCTTGACACTAGTCTTTCTCCCCAGAGCAATCTTTCTGAGACACCCAGCAAGTTACTTTGTTACTTAACCTACCCTTCCCCACTTTCTGGTTAGAGTCCAGACTCTTCAGTGAGGCATGCAAGATCTGGCCCTAAGCATGCAGGGTCTTCTTTTGCTTTGCCCTGCCTTGGCTCTGTGTGTCACACTCAAATGCTTTATGTCTACTCCTTCTCCAACTGGCATTCACCCTAAGAGTCAGCCATCTGATAATTAGGCCTTCCTGAGAACGAATTGCTCCTTCCTTTCCTCTCCACCATAGATGGTATATATTTGTATCACAGAATCTCTAATATTTCATGCAGTCATCTGTTTATATGTAAGTATCCTTTTATTATATAGTATATATTTAGAGAACAAAAAATATTATGACCAACCTAGATAGCATATTCAAAAGCAGAGACGTTACTTTGCCAACAAAGGTTCGTCTAGTCAAGGCTATGGTTTTTCTTGTGGTCATGTATGGATGTGAGAGTTGGACTGTGAAGAAGGCTGAGTGCCGAAGAATTGATGCTTTTGAACTGTGGTGTTGGAGAAGACTCTTGAGAGTCCCTTGGACTGTAAGGAGATCCAACCAGTCCATTCTGAAGGAGATCAGCCCTGGGATTTCTTTGGAAGGAATGATGCTAAAGCTGAAACTCCAGTACTTTGGCCACCTCATGCGAAAAGTTGATTCATTGGAAAAGACTCTGATGCTGGGAGGGATTGGGGGCAGGAGGAGAAGGGGACGACAGAGGATGAGATGGCTGGATGGCATCACTGACTCGATGGACATGAGTCTGAGTGAACTCCGGGAGTTGGTGATGGACAGGGAGGCCTGGCGTGCTGCAATTCATGGGGTCGCAGAGAGTCAGACACGACTGAGCGACTGATCTGATCTGATCTGATCTATATATCTTTGTATTTAGCATTATGCCTGCTTCATAGTTGTCATTCAGTAAATACTCATTGGATAGAAGAACAGATATATGGACAAATGAAATATTTTGTCCTGAGGGGACCATTTATTTGGTAACCTATTTCACAAAGTCTATTAGCCTTGTTTTCCCTTTGGGCCAATTCCACTCTCTAAGGCCAGAGCCACGTAAGAGTCTGGACAATGTATTGTAGCTGAGCTAACACAGGAAAAGTCAGATTTGATTTGCAATACAATAATTACTTATCAGTACTCTCATGGGCAGATGTACATATCTGATGCGTAAGTAGATTACTGGATTTTATTCGTCTTGAACATGTTATAATTAAGTGACTGCTTCTGACTATGAGGTGAAGAACATAGCATTTTAAAAATAGCACGTAATTATCTGCTGTGATCATCTAGATTAAATATTATGGCTTATTTTACATTTCAGTAATTTGCATAGTAAAGCTTTTTCAACATTTACCAGTGTCCTACATCTCACTTAATTCTTAAATAGAAGTTGGAACTGACTTTAAGAAGTTACGGGTTTATCTTTAGACCTTTGACACTAAGATGATCATTATTATACTCTCTGATTCCTCCTTGTAGAAGAAAAATGAGAACAGATATGTCTAATAAGTAGAGTGTGAAGTTAAATCAAGTAGCTGACAAGCAGAAGCTCACTTGAACTTACTTTGAGGTCACCTGTGTATTTAATGAATATTTTTTGTTGACCAATTTCATTGCTTTGGTCCAAGGATTTTCAAAAATTTTAGCCATCACTACAATATACAGGCATGCATGCATACATTCTTATGTACATATACACACACACACACACACACACACATATACACACACACACATACAGGGATATCTGAAAGAAAAAGAAATGCAAAAAGTCAAAATGGCTGTCTGAGGAGGCTTACAAATAGCTGAGAAAAAGAAAAGCTAAAGGCAAAGGAGAAAAAGGAAGATATATCCATTTGAATGCAGAGTTCCAAAGAATAGCAAGGAGAGATAAGAATGCCTTCTTAAGTGGAACAGTGCAAAGAAATAGAGGAAAGCAATTGAATGGGAAATACTAGAGATCTCTTCAAGAAAATTAGAGATACCAAGGGAACATTTCATGCAAAGATGGGCACAATAAATGACAGAAACTGTATGGACCTAACAGAAGCAGAGAATATTAAGAGGTGGCAAGAATACACAGAAGAACTATACAAAAAAATATTCATGACCCAGATAACCATGATGGTGTGATCATTGACCTAGAGCCAGACATCCTGGAATGCAAAGTCAAGTGGGCATCACTATGAACAAAGCTAGTGGAGGTGTTAGAATTCCAGCTGAGGTGTTTCAAATCCTAAAAGATGATGCGTTTAAAGTGCTTCACTCTATACATCAGCAAATATAGAAAACTCAGTAGTATTCACAAGACTAGAAAATGTCAGTTTTCATTCCAATCCCAAAGAAGGGCAATGCCAAAAAATGTTCAAACTACTGTACAATTGCACTTATTTCCCATGCTAGCAAAAGTCAAAATGAAAGTCGCTCAGTCGTGTCCGATTTTTGCAACCCCACAGACTATAAAGTCCATGAAATTCTCCAGGACAGATTACTGGAATGGTAGCTGTTCCTTCTCCAGGGGGTCTTCCCAACCCAGGGATCAAACCCAGGTCTCCTTCATTGCAGGCAGATCCTTTACCAGCTGAGTTACTAGGGAAGCCTCCATGCTAGCAAAATAATGCTCAAAATTCTCCAAGCCAGGCTTCAACAGTACATGAACCACAAAATTCCAGATGTTCAAGCTGGATTTAGAAAAGGTAGAAGAGCTAGAGAATAAATTGCCAAGTACCGTTGGATTATAGAAAAAGCAAGATAATTCCAGAAAAACATATACTTCTGGTTCATTGACTATGCTAACGCCTTTGACTGTGTGGATCACATCAAACTATGGAAAATTCTTTAAGAGGTGGGAATACCAGACCACCTTACCTGCCTCCTGAGAAATCTATATGCAGGTCAAAAAGCAACAATTAGAACCAGACGTGGAACAATGGGCTAGTTCCAAATTGGGAAAGGAGTACATGAAGGTTATATGTTGTCACCCTGTTTATTTAACTTCTGTACAGAGTATATCATGTGAAATGCCAGGCTGGATGAAGCACAAGCTGGAATCAAGATTGCCTGGAGAAATATCAATAACCTCAGATATGCCAGTGACACCACCCTTATGGCAGAAAGCAAAGAGGAACTAAAGAGTCCCTTGATGAAAGTGAAACAGGAGAGTGAAAAAGCTGTCTTAAAACTCAACATTCAAAAAATAAAGATCATAGCATCTGGTCCCATCACTTCATGGCAAATAGATGGGGAAACAATGGAAACAGTGACAGACTTTATTTTCTTGGGCTCCAAAATCACTGCAGATGGTAACTGCAGCCACAAAATTAAAAGACACTTGTTCCTTGAAAGACAATCTATGACCAACCTAGACAGCATTTTAAAAAGCAGAGACATTACTTTGCCAACAAAAGTCTGTCTAGTCAAGGCTGTGGTTTTTCTAGTAGTCATGTATGGATGTGAGAATTGGACCATAAAGATGGCTGAGTGCTGAAGAATTGAGGCTTTTGAACTGTGGTGTTGGAGAAGACTCTTGAGAGTCCCTTGCACCGCAAGCAGATCAAACCAGTCCATCCTAAAGGAAATTAATACTGACTATTTATTGGAAGGACTGATGCTGAAGCTCCAATACTTTGGCCACATGATGCAAAAAACTGACTCATTGGAAAAGACTCTGATAACTGGGAAAGATTGAAGGCAGGAGGAGAAGAGGGCAACAGAGGATGAGATAGTTCGATGGCATCACCAACTTGATGGACATGAGTTTGACCAAGCTCTGGGAGATGGTGAAGGACAGGGAAGCCTGGCGTGCTACGGTCCATGGGGTCGCAAAGAGTAGGACATGACTGAGCGACTGAACAACAACAATATCTGACTACATGTAATACACTCAGATATTTTCTGTTCTGTTCTGTCCTATCCATTGGATATCAATGCACTCCATGCTGATTATGATATAGTCTGGAAAAGTCTGCTTTGATCCCCATCAGTAACACGTATTTGGCCAGGTCAGAATGTGACCTCCACTCCCAGAAAATCCTGCCTGGTTATGGATGTGCATTGTTCCGATACTGAAGGGGGTGAGTGGCAAGTACCATGGATGTGTCACATGCAGGATCTCATACTTCTGTCTGATGACAGTCTTTTATCTTGTTTCACTCAGCCTCATTTGTTCATGCTTCTTGCTTAGTTGCAGAATGTCATGGATCCCTTTGGGGAAACGGATGAGTAATCTTGTGAATGGAATAGTGAATTGAGGGAAATTGTTTATTTTCGGTGTTGATTCAGGCCCCATTTCGTCTTAACCCCTCGTTAGAGGACATCAGTAATGATTCTGTTTCTGCAGCTCATTCCTAAAGAAAATTAATTGGAAGCTAGATAGCTCCCTAATAACCACACTTGTTTTTACATAATAGAAGGAGAAAAGGATTAAGTTCTTTGTTCTAATTAATAGGAATGAAAATAGAATCACAATCTATGGTATGGCAAAATGAGAGAAAATAAGGCTTGTAAGTAATTTTCATGGTTGTTTAGGAATAATTGTTTCATTATTGAGTTAATAGTTTTTACAAACAGCTTCCATTTCCATATCGTATTTCTGCAGTAGCTCTTTATTGAGATTGCCTAGGCAGAAGATGACAAGAAGTTGTTTTAAACCCATCACTTGTCTAAAATATGAGTTCCAGAGTAGTTAGGAGAGGGGGCTACTGCAGGAAAGAAGGAGGTAGGGGAGGGAAAAGGGGGGTCAGATTGAAATCAGTTGATTAATAAGACAACAAAATTCATTCACCATCTTGTTTCAAAGGAGACTCTTATTATTCTGGAGAGAAATTAGACATCAGATCTCTCATAGGCCCCAGGCTCTGACATGTGTTTTATAATGACAGTTAATTAGATACTGTCTGCAGCAATCATAGGCTGTCATTTCTAATACATTTCTGGGAAGTTGAAGGACAGGAGAAGTCACCCCCTCCCCATCTTCCCCCTTCCCGTAACTGAAATCGGTTGCCAAAATTAACTATGAATATATGAGGCACAAGTTCAACAATTATACAGCCGTTCTGCACATTTACGTTTTCCTACTTAGTATGTGCTCTGCATCTCAGGCTGTGCCGGGCGTGGATTTTGCAGACAGAGTTGTTACTGCAGCCCTGGTAATATTTAGGAATATCTCACACCACAGTCCCTCACACCTGGTCTCATGGAACATACCACTCATCTTTGTAGCTTACGTGTTAGAACACAAAGAATTTTTCACATTGTTGAATTCAAACTCTAGCTCTACCCCACCCGACCCCCTGCCACCCTCCCGCCTTCCATCTTTACTAAAGAACTTGCCATGCATTAATTAAAATGATGTATTCTCATTATAAACCTTAAATTTCAATAACTCCTGCAGGGAAACCTAACCTGGATTTTCAATGCCCCCTTTTGCTGAATGTCATTATAAACATGGCAGTCGAGTACAGTGTACAAGAAGCTAAGCCATGAGGCAGAAATCCTGCTTGAGACAGCTTAAAATCATAGATGGTTGAAGTTTTAAAGGACCTTAGGAATAGTCTAATCAGTTCCTTTATAAGCAGGACATTTGAGGCCCTGAGAGCTTAAGCAGTGTCAGAGCAAACCTGAGCTAAAACCTGGTTCTCCTGACTTCTAGAGTCTTGCTCGTTTCCCTGCACAGCACTGCCTCCTGCCTGATTATCTGGGTTACTCTGAAAATCACTGGACTTTTCTGACCTTGAGCTTTTTCAGCTGTAGAATAAGCAACCCCAGGGTTGCACTGAGCATAAATGGGAAGGCTACTCCCCGGTCCTTGGTGGGACTCCAGGCAATCTTGTGTTGCCCTCTGATTGCTCTCATCACGTGTCATCTTTCCCCCAGTACGTGCCTGGCCTCATCACCACCTGCCAGGAAACAGAAGAAGATGCTCAGCCCCTTTCTGGTTGAAAACAGCACTCTTTTTACAGGCTACCCACTCAGTTTCTATTACCTGTTGTTTGAGACATGGCCGCTCAAGTCATGTGCAGAAATTCTGTCTTTTTCAACCCGAGGTATCATCCCTGATATGTCCATTGGTGATTTCCAAACACGACAAATAAGACTCCCATGGAGTTTCTTAAGATCTTCCCTGAGAGCTTGGTTGGTAAAGAATCCTCCTACAATGCAGGAGACCCCAGTTAGATGCCTGGGTCGGCAACATCTGCTGGAGAAGGAACAGGCTACCCATTCCAGTATTCTTGGGCTTCCCTGGTGTCTCTGCTGCTAAAGAATCTGCCTGCAGTGTAGGAGACCTAGGTTCAATCCCTGTGTTGGGAAGATCCCCTGGAGAAGGGAAAGGCTAACCACTCCAGTATTCTGGCCTGGAGAATTCCATAGATTATATAGTTCTTGGGGTCACAAAGAATCAGACACGACTGAGCGACTTGTACTTTCAGAGTTTTCTTAAAAGTACAGATTCCTACTCCCCATGGTACTTCCACCCTCCTGTCAGGCCTCCTTGAGAAAAAAACCTAATGTAGTATGTTTGCAGCAGAGCCTGATCATCAGTAGATTAGCTAGGTTTTGTTTCACTTGTTTTTGCTTTTTGAGCTCCCGGGATGACTGCTGGGGAAATGCTGCTTACCCAAGCAGATCAGATCCCCAAATGTGCTACCTTCTACAGCTGCTAGAATCTCTGGGTACTTCTCTGTGGGTTCTAATTAACTTTTATATTTTAGAGGTTGAAGTGTCAGCAGTAAGCTGATACTACAGTTCTTGGAGGCAAGAATTGGTTCTCCTCTTCTTGCCTTTATAGAGACTTATACAAGCACCACCACCCACATTCCCCACAACGCCACCACCACCCTGTCTGCAGCCTTTCCAACTTGAAGTAGACAGTATAACAAATATCAGTATCAGTAAAGGGAAGTCTGCTGTCCACTTCCAGTTTGAGATTTGCTTTGTGGCAGTGGTGATTTTAATCTCCCCACATCCACCTTCCCAGTAATAGGGCTGAGTTTATATTACTCCCTTCTCTCCTACATCTAACCCACTCCAGTACTCTTGCCTGGAAAATCCCATGGACAGAGGAGCCTGGTAGGCTGCAGTCCATGGGGTCGTGAAGAGTCAGACATAACTGAGCGACTTCACTTTCACTTTTCACTTTCATGCATTGGAAAAGGAAATGGCATCCCAGTCCAGTGTTCTTGCCTGTAGAATCCCAGGGACGGCAGAGCCTGGTGGGCTGCCGTTTATGGGGTCGCACAGAGTCAGACACGACTGAAACGGCTTAGCAGCAGCAGCTCCTACATCTGGTCCCCTCATGATTGAAGATGTGTTTTCAAAACACGTAGTTGGGATGAAGGATATGGTGTGTGATGCTAAGTGATTATCTCTGTGCAGAATAAACTGGTATCAGGAAGCACACTGAGCTAGAGTCTTGACTTTATTGTATGATTCTCTATCCATGAGCTACCAGCTGGGGCAAAGTAGGGAAGGCTACAGGGGCACACACCATCAACATCCCTTGAGATCCAGACTGATATCTTGAACTATTCTTAGGCATGAGCAGAAAGTGAATGCTTAGCCAATTCCATATGTGTTACTATAATGGTTCACTTGCTTTCTAAATGAAGGCAGCCTCCTTACCAGCTGTGGACTCTTCAGTGTTGGTAAAGGTTTAAAGATGTTCCAGAAGGAAGTAGAATGACATTGAATAAAGATGTTAGAAAAAGAAGGCAATCAAAGATAATGAGATTTTACATACATATAAAGTTAGTTTAGACAGAGCCCAGTATATAAGTAAGCATGTAATAAATGTTAGCTCCTGTTGAGGTTATTGCTATTATTCTTATGTCCATGCTATTTTAAATCAAGCTATTGCTGATAATCAGTGGCATATTGACCATGGTTATTAAGTATTAAAATTTGAGGACAATTAACTTGACTTTTTAGAAAAAAAGCAACTTTAAAAATCCACTTAGTTCAAGCCTAACTTCTTACTCTATTTGTGCATATTATAGTATATGGTCCTTAACTTATGGACATTAGTTCTGAGTTCATATTTCCATTGAGCTTAGTGAGTTAGATGTTTTTAGGTGAATTAAATGGGCTGTATGAATCTCATCCCCAGGCCAATTTCAGGAATCACTGAGGCTTATGGGTAGGTAACTCACAATGTCATTTCAAAGTTTATGATTATTTTTCCCTGAAGCTTCTAATCCTCTGTTCAATTTATCCCTCCCTTTTATTAGTTGATTTAATAATGATGAAAATATGGTTAACCTGACTAAAGTCTGTTACCTCCAGCAATGACTCAGATATGTGGCAATAAGATGGAGTAATGCATTTATCCCAGAGCTCCAGGTCTATGGATTTTAAGAATATTTAACTCTTTATGGAGTCATAATTGTGACAGTTTTTTAAAAAAAACATAATATTTTACTTGGTTTTGTTGTTTCAATTGGCTTCAATTCAGTCGCTCAGTCCTGTCCAACTCTTTGCCATCCCATGGACTGCAGCACGCCAGGCTTCCCTGTCCATCACCAACACCTGGAGCTTGCTCAAACTCATGTCCATTGAGTCGGTGATTCTATCCAGCCATCTCTTCCACAGTGGTCCTCTTCTCCTCCTGCCTTCAATCTTTCCCAGCATCAGGGTCTTTTCTAATAAGTCAGTTCTTTGTATCAGGTGGCCAGAGTATTGGAGTTTCAGCTTCAGCATCAGTCCTTCCAAAGAATATTCAGGACTGATTTCCTTTAGGATTGACTGGCTTGTTCTCCATGCAGTCCAAGGGACTCTCAAGAGTCTTCAACACCACAGTTCAAAAGCATCAATTCTTCAGTACTCAGCCTTCTTTATGGTCCAATTCTCACATCCATGCGTTACTACTGGAAAAACCATAGCTTTGAGTAGATGGACCTTTGTCGGTAAAGTAATATCTCTGCTTTTTAATATGCTTTAGGTTGGTCATAGCTTTTCTTCCAAGGAGCAAGCATCTTTTAATTTTATGGCTACAGCCACCATCTGCAGTGATTTTGGAGCCCAAGAAAATAGTCTGTCATTGTTTCCATTTTTTCCCCTTTTATTTGCCATGAAGTGATGGACTGATGCCATGATCTTCATTTTTTGAATGTTGAGTTTTAAGACAGCTTTTTCACTCTCCTCTTTCAACTTTCATCAAGAGGCTCTTTAGTTCCTCTTTGCTTTCTGCCATAAGGGTGATGTCATCTGCATATCTGAGGTTATTGATATTTCTCCCAGGACTTGATTCCAGCTTGTGCTTCATCCAGTCTGGCATTTCACATGATATAGTCTGCATAAAAGTTCGATAACCAGGGTGACAATATATAGCCTTGACATACTCCTCTCTCAATTTGGAACCAGTCTGTTGTTCTATGCCTGGTTCTAACTGTTGCTTCTTGACCTGCATACAGATTTCTCAGGAGGCAGGTAAGGTGTTCTGGTATTCCCATCTCTTTAAGAATTTGTTGCTTAGTTTGTCTTGCAGGGAGTCAGGAATTTTGGTTTCTTCTGAAACCCTTTACTATGTTGTGTGCATGCCAAGGTGTCTTATTGTCTTTAATATGCAATATCCCTGTCACTGGGGGAAAGGCATAGAAATCAACATGGATAAAATACAGAGCCTGTATGGGTTAAGCATTTAAATAAATTAAGAGTATACATTGATCATTCTTAGCCTGTGTTGTGGAGAAATAATTTCTAGCCATTTGTTAAGCTATTCAGCAAAATAGTCAAGTTGATAATCCCACAGGGTGATCAGCAAACAGAGTTTCCTCAGTCTGGATACACAGTGTAGCACTGTCCTGTACTCTTGTCTTTAGTTTGTCATCCTTAATGAAGTCTGAAAAGAAGACAAGTTAATTATATCTGCCAAATATAAAGGAGGTGCACCTGGAAGAATACACGTATAGCCACACTTAGGTTATCTGGTGTACATTCGCCAGTACAGCTTTTCTGTGGATTTAGTACAATAGAGAGGCCTCTTAACATACTTAACACATCAGAATATCCAAGACAATAGATGAGATCATTTCCCTGTACATGTTTTGTGTGTGTGTATGTGTGTGTGACTTCCATAAGCCCACAAGTTTACTGTTCATTCTTCTGTTGAATGTCCTTGGTCCTTAAATACATAGGAGAGAGTAGGACTAGTGTGGAGCCGTCTCTCAATGCAGGTAAGTCATGGCTATAAACTGTTTGGGATGTTGTAGTGTCCACAAAAGAAAAACTGAAATTGGGCATACTTGAAACTTCAGGAAAGGATTTCTCAGGAATATAGAATTAGACTCAGTGCTGGAAGAAATGACATCATCAGTTTTCTTGAAGAAATTGCATGTGTCGTCTTTTTGTTTTCAGTCTTAGTGGACTTAAGGTGCTTTGGACAGTTACGGGTATCTGTGGATTAAAAGCACTCTTAAAGAAATAGGGCAAAATAAATTCAAGATATAACTCTGGCTAGGCTAGAAAGCTAAAGAAAGTGGGGACTTCAAATTGCAAGCGTGTGTGATTTTTAAGGAATAGATGAGCCACTTGAGGAAACGGACTTCTTTAGTTTCTTTTTTTTTTTTTTTTAAACATTATCTCCTTTTGGATCATCACATTCTATTTTCTTTCTACCCTTTGGTGGCAAGAATAAAAATGGTGGCATCTTTTGTTGTTGGCATATTGTTGCTCAGTGAGGCAACAGTGTACATCCTCCTTACAGTTTGTTCTTCTACCTGCCTCCTCCCTGTGCTAAGTGCACTGACATGATTTGTATTTATGCGTTAGTCTTAGTTCTATATTAATTTATTCAGTCATCTTTCAGAAGTTAATTGAACATCTTGTCACTTGTTCCAGACATTTGGCACGTGTTGCCCCAAGTTCAGTCTCTTTATATGGAAAAAGGGGCCGCCCAAGGAGGCTAATTGACCTCCTTGTGAATGAAGGACTGTAGCACGTGAAAGATGAATTGGGTTTCATGTGAAGATGGACAGGATTCATTCACTCTAATTTTTAAGTTCATGTGCAATTTTTGAAAATCTCAATTCATGTTCGTTTCCTCTTAAATCATCAACATATTATTTTTTAAGAGTTATCAAATGTTCAAGAGCTAACATTTGGCTCAGAGTAAACCTATTCATATCCCAAATAATTTGGATTAAGTTCAGAAACCCATTGCTTTGAATCTTAAAATTAGTATTCTTAACAAAGTAAGAATTTTCTTTGTTTCTTCATTGCAAGTTATGGGCCATGAATTTATTTTCTTCTTCATGATGTTTTCCTAATTGCCTTCTATCTAAGAATACTTGTATGTAGTTCACTACCACATTAAAAATATGAAATAAAACTGTTTTGCAACAAGAAGGCCCCTTTACCCTTCTAGAAAGGAACTAAAATGAAAACAAAAACGAGCACAAGCTTTCATTTTGTTCTAAATATAGGACCACTTGAGGGCCAAGAAAATTACTTAATTTATATTTTCTGATGCTTTTTCATAACTTTATCATTTTTTTATATTTAGTCTGCTAAGATTATAGGCTTAAAATGCTTTTACTCGGATCATTAATGATCCTTATTCCCTATCAAGGATAATTCTTTGACCATTATTGTACTTACCAGAATTCCTACTGAGATTTGTTTTTTTGTCAGTTGATTTTGCCTTTATAGATACCTCTTCAGAAGATATTCTCAGGAAACCTTATTACTGAGTTGTATACCAAAGTTTGATTCAGACTATCTGAGGATCTGTTTTTGGACCACAATGTATAATAAAAATCCTTCCTGCAGAGCATAAAGTGAGAAGTTGTTACTCTAGAGGTGGAAAGCACTTTCACCTTCTTAATAAATGCCATTATAAAGAAGAAAACAGTATTATGATTATTGGTGATATCAGAAATGGCTTGCTTTGGAATTGTAGTAAGAAGCTGATGAACAGTATAGATTAAAGATGCAGCACGTGGTTGAGAATGCAGACTTTACAAACATACCCTGTCTAGATTCAAATCCTAGCCTAGTCATTTATATTAGCCGCATGATCTTGACCAAGTCACTAAACCTCTGTTTTTCAGTCCTCATCTAATGTATGGGGATGATAATAATGAACCTATCTTGTGCAATTGTTGTAGGGATCAAGCTTGTTAATACGCATGAAGTTCTTAAAACTGTCTCTGGCATAGAGCTAGCCAGATACAGCACGTTTATTATGAGCCATTATGAAGATTGTCTTGGTTCGATACCTTAGCCAGGTGATACTGTGTTCTCCCTGGAACTACATCTCCCCTGTACCCCAATGCTATTTGCAGCCTATATATCTAGTAACATTCACTCTTTATATGGATCTCTATGTAGTCAAAAGAAGGCTTCCCTGGTGGTTCAGATGGTAAAAAATCTACCTCCAGTGTGGGAGACCTGGATTTGATCCCTGGTTTGGGAAGATCCCCTGGAGGAGGGCATGGCAATTCACTCCAGTATTCTTGCCTGGAGAATCCCCGTGGACAGAGGAGCCTGGCGGGCTACAGTCCATGGGGTCACAAAGAGTCAGACAGGACTGAGCGACTGAGCACTGCACACAGTCAAAAGAAGAACGTCCCTGAAAGGCTTACAGAGCTACACTTGACTGATGAGAGCTGCAGGCATTCTTCTTAGGACACGTTGTCATTAAGACAAAAGGAAGGTCCAAAGTATGTAGAATAAGCGCTTTAACTCAAGTTGCCATTAATACTCCCTACCTCTTGATTCAGATCTTAGGGAATAATTAATGAGAAAAAATATAAACCAAGTTCCTCAGGATTCCCTTAACTTTAAAAAAGACTTAATCTAAGATGCTATCTCATATGACTTTTCCACTATTTCTCCAGTATTGATAGAATCCGGAAGTTGTGGTTCACCTACTATCTTCCCATGGTTACTAACTTCAAAAGTTATACTCTAATCAGGGTTTCAGTTATTTTCCTCTTCATTCTACCTTATAGCAGAAACAATACCCAAACAATAATTGCTTTACCTAATCCCTTATTAGTCTATAATGTGGTCTCTGCCTTGTCGATTTTTTTTCTATTAATTTAATTCTTCTAAAATGCCAACAGCAGTTCCCTTCTGAGTTAGCCTCGCTTGGGCTGCATCAGAGACTCTTAAGTAAATTGTTACAGTGTTAATTAAGATTTCATGGTCAGGCTCTTTTCCATAATAGGTATGATAGGATTTGGCCTCCTCTGTATCTTCAAATGAACAATCCTCAGACATCCTTATGATGTTTTCTGCTGCCTTAGAAGATTTGATATAATGGAGGAATGATAAAGCAATGAAACTATTAACTATTGAGTCATCTCTGTGAGTATAATTCATATATCAGTAAGTACCCTGGATGCCAAATTACCTTTGGAGTTTAAGTTTAGATTGCAAAGTTTCATCTGAAGGGAAATTTTGTTTTGGTATGCCACAGGGTTTTGCTTTTAGAGACTGTAAAATATCTGTCTGCGTGCCATATTCGTTGTATAAGTGAGAGCTTTAAATACTATGCATTAAAAGGAATTTGTCTATAAAAATGAGAGGTTTCTTCTTAACTGGCTTTCTCAGTACAACTTACTCTTAATTTTGCTGTAGTGCTGGGTGAGAAGTATGGATTTATGAAACAATAAAAAGCAAAGAGTAAAGAGAAAAAAAGAGAAAGTACAAATATCTTAGAAACTCTATCTTGAAACCTTCTAGAACTCACTAGGCCTTAGGATCATTTGGGAAATTTCGGTTAGATTGCTTGATATCTAGGTTGGAGGACTTTCCCTGATGATTTAACTAGGGAGGAAATCAGTATGCTCTGGTGGGTTGGAAGAGCAGGGGTTGGATGCTAGAAGGACGGGTTTTGTTTTACAAATGATACTAGCATAAAAGTAATGGGGTACTAATAGTTTTTTTTTTTTTTACAACTCATTATGTTTTTATTTCTAGTCATCAACCAGTACCCTGAATGCCTTAACATTCATAGTTAACATGCTTTCCAAAAAAAATCCTTCATTTTCTTTATATTTGAAATAATTTCTTCTTCCTATGATTGCTTTTTAAGAGCTAAAAAAGCCACAATTTTAGCATTTTACTTGAGAGTGTTACCAAGTCAATGAGAAGGTTTTTTTTTGTTCTGTTTTTGAAAATTTGGAAAAGGAAAGCATTAATGGTATTAGCAGTCTTTGAGATGTGTTGGATTTGGGGGCTCAAAAATTCGTTTAAGCTTGTCACCAAAGATGTTTTTTTCCTTTGTATGTGTTTCCCCTCCCTCCCCCAAACTACGCTTTTATGCTAATAGAGTCACCTTCTTGACTGGACTTAGCAGCTCTCCCAGGTTTCCTGGGAGTCTCCCAGTATTACTATTAATAATTGCCAAGAGCAATGTCTTTTCTTCTTTTTGGAGCTGAAATAGTGTTGTAAAGAATCCCACACTGGGTTTCAGTGGCCCAGTTCAAGTATGCCTACCACTCTTGGTCACTGGCTGGGAGCAACTCCAGAGAACACAGCCACCGTGAACACCCAGGGGGTCAGGAGGTGTGGGGTCTGGAGGTTGGCAGTCAGCTCCGCTCCCCACAACACATTCCCTCAGAGGAAGAGCTAAGTGGAGCGCCTCTGTGGCTGCCATAACCCCTGTTAGCATGTTGGTATTTTTAAAACTAGGAATTAACTCTTGCCTCCTGAAATGTGAAGTGACTACTTGAGCCTCTAAGATTGCCATGATTAGAATCAGCTTTGCCTCATGGTGACTCCACTTATGAACATCACTAAAATGAGCAGATGATCTTCTATTAGTTTTTGGAAACATGAGACACTAAGCATGCCTTAGTTATGTTGATGAGAGTAGAAAGTGCTGCCTCTGTAAACCTCTAACACTTTGGTTCCAAAAGAAAATGATGGCTCTTAGCTTCAGTTTTTTTCTGGATATGCTATGCTAAGTCACTTCAGTCGTGTCCGACTCTGTGCGACCCCATAGACGGCAGCCCACCAGGGTCCCCCGTCCCTGGGATTCTCCAGGCAAGAACACTGGAGTGGGCTGCCATTTCCTTCTCCAATGCATGAAAGTGAAGTTGCTCAGTCGTGTCCGATTCTTAGCGACCCCATGGATTGCAGCCTAACCGGCTCCTCCGTCCATGGGATTTTCCAAGCAAGAGTACTGGAGTGGGGGAAATATAAAGTATCAAGAAGCAGAAACCCCTCTCTCAGAGAATGTAGAACTTGAAACAGCCCTTGCCAAAGGCAGCTGGAGGCTGAAAACTTTCGAAGGCTGGGTTAGATTGCCTGGTTCATTTGGTCTGTGGTGGGGGGAGTGGGTCATTAAATGCTAGATTATACTAGACTTCTTGGAGTTCCTGGAATCACTATAGAAATAAATTGGCTTTCTGTGGATTCTGAAACCTGAAGATAATGTGTCCACACTGTGGTAAGGTTCTCTGATAACGGGCTTGGAGTTGGTAGACCCGAGTTTGGGATCTAGTTCTGCCACTTATTGGTTGTGTTTCTTCCAGCAAATCACTCAGTTTTTCTGGGTTGGTTTCTTTATCTGCAAAATACAAGAATTGAAATACCAGTGAATGCAGAATGCTTTCCAATTCTAAAATCTGTTGATTCTGTCTGAGGTATTCCTGTGCAATAAAAGCCTATATACTCCCATACCTGAAGCTTGTGGGAAAAATATATGCATCCCCAGAGAACTTGTCTTACCATGGGCCTCCTTTACCTGTGTGGGTCTCCCACATGGGGCTGATTATCCCCTGACTATGATCAGTTTAGAGATGGGGGCAGAGAACCTCAACTCCCATTTGTGTTCTTGACTTATCATAGCTCTATGCCTTTGGGCAACTTGTCTAACTTATCTTTAGTTTCACCAGCCAAAACACAAATAATAATCTCCTTCCACTTAATGAGTGACAACACAGAAAAAGCTTTTGTTGTGTCAGAATCAACCTCTTATAATTCTAATCATTCCCCTGTGGCTTCTAGTATGTATGTATGTGTGTGTGAGTGTGAGTGAGTGTGTGTATATGAATAATTGTTCCTTTGTAATCCTAGCCTGTATGATTTTTCCATCTAATTTATCTTTGGGGATGAATACCACCAACTTGGGCCAAAACAAATAGGCTGCCAAGGGTTATAGTACCGTCTACAACTAAAAGCTATTCATAAAAAATTTTAAACTTTTGTTGAGAACATGTGAGATTCCTTAGCTCAGAGGGAGTCATCAATTCAGACATCGGCAGTTATTTGTCAAAATGCTACATCAGGAACTATTATATTTATGCATATCTAGGTTTTCTAAAATAAATGTAACCTCTGAGGGAATGCAATCATTCTGGGATCCAAATTAGTTAGATACCTGGGCCTCTAGGCTTAACATTACGCAAATATCCCTTCTTGGTTTTATAAAATTGTTGAATTATTTCGAGTCACACAAATGCACCCATCCTTGGGGCCTTGAGGGCATTAACATTAATCAAAGTGATGCAAAATTCAATTAGAAATTATCTGATGCTCCCTGCATGTTGATCTCACTAGACAAGAAGTCTCGTTTGCAATAATATACTTGAACAGATGAGGCTCAGATCAGTCTCTGAAGCTGAAAGCTGTCAAAGGATAAGTTTCAAATCAGGGCAGAAAAATGATCCCAACATGGGAGACTTTTTCGAAGCATCATCCATAGTAGAAGTGGAGCCTGGGGCAAATCACACTTTAATGGGTCCCCTGAAACACTTTCTTTTGTCGCTGACGTCTAGTTAAACGAATGGCAGGAATTATTGCCTTTAGATTAAATGTTCTCTGGACCCAAGTACATATGTAACTACACTTATACCATGCATATGGAGAGAGGGACTTGCTATGAAGCGCTTGATAGTATTGTATGGAGTACACAGACAGATAAGGTCGCTTTCCACAGACCTGCTCTCTGGCTTCCAGGCCACACTGCTTTGGTCCCTGGCTCAAGCCATTGGAAAACAGGCAGTCACAGAGTGGAAAGATGTAGGTGTTAGTCTAGAGTTTGAATCCCAACTATGCCATTTTTATTTCCCTAGTGACTTTGGACAAGTTGCTTCACTGTGCTTCACCTTTAAAACGAAGATGTTTATCTCATGGGAATATTGTGAAGGTTAATAATAAATATATATGTAATACGTATAATGTACAAGTAGTTCATAGTATTCAATGATTTCTTTAAAGAACCTTCTGTAACTCTTCTATCATGGATATGAGCCACTGGACCCCTTGAAAACTTTACTCTTTAGCCCTTTCCCAGTCTTACGGTACTTAGAGAATCCACATGTTCATAGCATTCTTAAGTCTCAGAGCTGCTAAGGACTGGAGATATCTAGAGACAGGGATTATCTGTGGTTAACTGGTGGGAGAGGATCATATGTCATACCTATGTGGATTCTGTTGCTTACATATGAAACCCTGGGCTTCCCAGGTACTGCTAGTGGCAAAGAATCCACCTTCCATTGCAGGCGATGCAGGAGACATGGGTTCAATCCCTCAATCAGGAAGATCCCCTAGAGAAGGAAATGGCAACCCACTCCACTTTTCTTGTTAAGAAATCCCATGGACAGAGCAGCCTGGTGGGCTGTAGTCCAGGGGATACGAAGAGTTGGACACTACTCAGTGAAATAAATTATAAATTACAAGCATGAAGCCCTGCTGTGTGTGACATCATGGTGTCTAGCCATGGCCCTGGCCATCATCCCACTTGCAGTTCCCCTAGGGCATAACTGTTCTTATGGACAATGAATTTTATGTGATTCCTAGTGGCAAAAGCTCAGTGTTCATCTCTTTCACCAGTCCGAATTACTCCTCCACATTTGTGCTCTTGAATTCTTTCACTTAAGTAGTGTAATAAACTGTGCATTCAGTGAACTGTGTGAAGATTTAGTGTATAGGATCATTGCTTGTAGGTAATTTTTAAAATTACAAATTATTTGGAAGGGAGGAAGGTTCAGATTTTAGCAGACTAACAAAACTTAATTTTTCTTCCTTTGCTTATGATATAGCAATGATATATGTTCTCAGTAACAGGAGGTAATACAGATTTGGGGTTATCATGCTTTGAGATTCTGTTAAACTCTCCTATGCAATTTGATTGTTCAGATCCTTAGTTTATGGTGGTGAGTCCCAAGAGAAAGCTTCCTGAAGTAGATGAAATGTATTTATTTTTGATTTGTTGGACAGCTTAGGGATGTGATGATTTCTTCACATTCCCATCCTTATGCTCTTAAAGAAATAGTAATCACTGGTTTAAAACATCGATTTCATCTGTCCTTCCATTTTCCGTGATAACATTAACAATTATTATGTTGATTCAAATCAGCAAAGTTTTTGATTATTATACCACTTAATTTTTTCTTAAAGCACTTTCTCATTTGCTTAGCACCTAGGCTTCTCCTTTGTTCGTGTTTTCTCCCCTCAATCTTGATCCTCTCTCTCTCACCAGACGCAAGGTCAAGCACAAGCGCTCGTAATGGCACATGGCAGCTACTGAACCCCAGCGGGTACGACTTCAAGAGACCATTAGGAGGACAGAAAAGTGTACCTTTGATATCTTAATTTGATCACTCTAATTGAGAAAAATACACCTTAATAATTATTCAGTAGATATATTGACCTAACTATTCATTTGCCTTCTAATTTGTGCCCTCAGTCTCTGCTTTTCTGAGTTTTATCTCCATTTAACTAGATGATACATGGAGACCCTCAGACATTAATATTCAGGTGATGGAGCACAGGCCTTGACCTGCGCCTTTTTCTCTTCTTTTTTCCTCCCTGGAGTCCGTTCTTTTTGTACATGGCATTGCTGGTGGGTTCCATCAGGGAACTGCCAGCATAGGCTAGTTATAATGATGCTTTCAGATTGCTTCAGAGTCTGTAATTAAATGACATCACTAAGTCTTAAATGCATCTGCTGTGAAAGTCAGAAGGCTAAATTATCCCATTAGAGAAGAGTGTTAGTTGCTGTTAAAGAATCCCAAGTTTAGTATGCTGAAGCATTGCTTCAGGAAAGCTGTTGAAAGCCAGTTGAGCATGGAACATAGTGGGAAGATTGGGAGGCTGGAAGGCCATGTGGTTCAGAACAAGCTGTTCAAGAATCACAGCTGCACTCAGGCTAACTTGTTAAAAAAAAGGCATTTTTCCCAAATGCAGTTAACTGCTTGGCTGCTGGTCTTCACTCTGAAGAAATACTATTTGAGGTAGCTGTCAACTACATGACTCCAGAATAGTATGTTGTAGTTTATTGGAGCACGGTTCGGGTGAGACCAGTGCTGTGAATTTAGTTCCCATAGGACCAAACAACTTAACTTAATAAATCACCAGTTACTGTGCCTCTGACCCTAGTTAGCCAAACCACACCCCCGCCCCATATTATTGCCTCAGAGCAGAAGAGAAAGAACCTCTGTTGATTGGCCCAAAAGTCCCATCACTGTTAGAATGAAACTGATGAACCTATGTCTTCTGTGCCTGTTTGGGGTTACAAGGAGTCGGACATGACTGAGCAGCTGAACAACAACAGAATGCCTGTTTGGGCTTCCCGGGTGGCGCTAGTGGGAAAGAACCTGCCTGCCAATGCAGGAGACATAAGAGACTTGGGTTCGATCCCTGGGTTGGGAAAATCCTCTGGAGGAGGGCGTGGCAACCCACTCCAGTATTCTTGCCTGGTGAATCCCATGGACAGAGGAGCCTGGAAGGCTACAGTCCCTAGGGTTGTACAGGAGTTGAACACGACTGAAGTGACTATTTGGCTAAGCAGATTTCATTTGTTTATCTACTTATTTTAAAGATTTCTTTTCTTATATTGACCATTTTTTAAGTCTTTATTGAATTTGTTACAATATTGCTTCTTTTTTTTTTTATTTTTTTTGGCTGCACAGCACATAGGATCTTAGCTTCCTGACCAGGGATTGAACCTGTATCCCCTGCATTGAAAGGCAAAATCTTAACCACTGGACCATCGGGGAAGTCCCAGGCTAAGGAATTTTTATAATTAACTTGTAGAATTCTTGTATTATTCCTTGTGCTACTATATGAAATATTTGTTTTGTCTTTGTCCCAGGTTCCCTGCAGAAAGCTCTTAAAACCTTTGGACTCTCTGGAATGACAGAGAGAGTGTCTTTTGTATGCTAATGAGATGACTGGAGGAGAAGGCAATGGCAACCCACTCCAGTGTTCTTGCCTGGAGAATCCCAGGGGTGGGGGAGCCTGGTGGGCTGCAGTCCATGGGGTCTCACAGAGTCGGACACAACTGAAGCGACTTAGCAGCAGCAGCAGCAGCAGAGGTGACTGGTAGCTGGATATCCCTGGATAGCTTCAGGATGGGGGCTGGTGACCAAAAAGACCAAAGCATGATTATTGGAACTTTTCAGCCCCACCCCTTGGCCTCCTTGGAGGCAAAGGAGGCTAGAGATTGAGTTAATACCCCATAGCCAATGATTTTATCAACCATACCACCCTCCCTAAGAGCCCCTGAACAACAGGGTTCATGGAGCCTCCAGGTTGCTGAATATGTCCACAGGTAAGGAGGGTGGTTGTCCCAGCTCCACTGGGACAGAAGGTCCTTTATAATAAATGAAAGTGAAAGTGAAAGTCACTCAGTCATGTCCGACTCTTTGTGACCCAATGGACTATATAGTCCATTGAATTCTCCAGGCCAGAATACTGGAGTGGGTAGCCCTGTTCCCTTCTCCAGGGGATCTTCCCGATTCAGGGATTGAACCCAGGTCTCCCACATTGCAGGCAGATTCTTGACCAGCTGAGCCACAGGGGGAGCGCATTTATTATCATAAATAGTCATAGTAAGTCCATTGTTTTACCTGATTCTGTGACCTGTTCTAGCAAATGACCAAATCCAAAGAGGAAGTCTTTGTTTCCATAGTCTAGCTCCTGATTTGGCTAGTCACTCAGAAGCATGAAAGACCTGGGACCTGTGACTGGTGTCTGAAGTGAGGGCCTGGTAGGACTAAGCCTTTAACTCATGGGGTCTAACGGTAACACTCAGATCAGATCAGTTCAGTCGCTCAGTCGTGTCCAACTCTTTTTGACCCCATGGACTGCAGTACGCCAGGCCTCCCTGTCCATCACCAGCTCCCGGAGTATACCCAAACTCATAACACTCGGTAGTTAATGTTAGAATTGAACTGAGTTGCTGGACATACAGTTGGTGTCCGGAGAGCTGGAGAATCGATTGGTGAAAAAATCTGACACAATGGGTGTCAGAAGTGTTGTGATTAAAACCAGCTCACACTCATTCATTACTCTTTCTCAGTCATCAGTTGTGATGCTCCCTGTTAAATATAAAAAAAAATAATGGAGGTACTTGACCAAGTCTTAGGTTTTCCAGTCACTGTTTTCTGTGACACTTCTATAGAATTAAGAGGTTTCCTCACTGGATTTATTTCCTTCCCATATGTGTCTGGCTTATTGCACTGTATCATAATTCAGATTTTATCCTTTGTTTACTGAGTGAGATAGGGAGAATAGTGAGAGAGTCTGGACGTGGATGACAGGGACAAAAACCACCCCATTATTTCTTCCTTCACCTCTAAGCACATACTTAGGTTCTCGAAATTGCCTGCTGTCTTCCATCCTCAGCCCCTGAGAAGGCCATTATCTCCAGGTCACCAAACGAGATGTCAAAGGAAGAGATAGAGGAAGGAAATGAGCAAATGTTCTATATTCTTGATTTCGCTTTAGAAACCTTTTTACTGAAAGGTCTTCTCCCTTCAAATCTCATACTCTTTCCAATATACACATATATCAATGATAGTTTTTTATTTTATTTTTTAATTCTTTTTTGTTTTGTTTAATCTTGCTCTGAGGCATGTGGGATCTTTGTTCCCTGACTAGGGATTGAACCCACGTCCCCTTTAGTAAACGTGTGGAGTCTTAGGGCCTGGACCACCAGAGAAGTCCCAGTTGCTTTTTCTTTCTTTCTTTCTTTTTTTAATTGTAAGAAAAAGAAGTCAATACTCCCACCTCACCTCAAAACAAAAAACAAAAAAAAATTTTTGAAAGAACAGTAATCCAAGGTTTCTTTTGGAAGGACAGAAACCAGGGCAGCTCTGGGGCCTCAGCAAGGGGAGTCTATGCATCTTTGTCTGCAGTGTGCTCGTCACATGACTCAGCTCTCCCACTTTTGCCAGTTATCTTTGGACATCATACAAATCAATTTGTGTAAAGACATGGCCGTGCAACAGAAAATCTACTCTCAAAGTTATTCTTCTGGGGGTTATAGATTCTTCCCTGAGGAGGGGACTGCATAGGCCATCCTCAAAGCATCTATATTCTTAGTAAAGTTTTTAGAGGCTTCATTTTGTTGGGTTGGCCAAAAGTTTGTTTTTGTTTTTTTTTTTCTATATGGAAAAACTCCAGTGAACTTTTTAACCAACTCAACAGTTCATCAAAATGGAGGTGTCAGAGTCTTTTAGACCAGCACTCATTGCAGAAATGTAATAAAGGCTCTCAGAGCATCTTCAGTACCTGCTTGGCTTGGAACACTAGGTCTAGAAAAGCCTTTTTCCTCTGACTTAAGGCTACATCTCGTGTCATGTTACATTTTGATGATCTTTATTTAGTTGTTTGCTGCTTCTTCCCCCATCTGACAGAAGTCCAGGTAGGATCTAACAGTGATGACCTCATCATCCTGTCTGATGGTTTATGGATCTCTAAGGAACATGTTAGTTGATTGCATATTAAGTTTTCCCTTCCAAGTATCCAGGAGAAGAAAAACCCAAAGACCTATTTCCTTCTTTGCCCTGTTAAAAATGTAAAATAATGAAATTAGTCCACTAATGTATGTGTGTGTGTGTTTGTATGTATTCAAGCTTCTACAGTGCTCAGAGTCTTGTGCTTGAATTGTGGAGAATACAAGAAGGTTGAACTAGTTTCTGAATTCAAATGGCTTACACTTTAGTTGACAATATAACTCATAAACATAAAGTAGTTACCATTACCCTTCAACGTTGTAAATAAATCCCAAATGATCAGTATACAGATGGAAAGTGCTTTAGACATAAAAGAGGAAGGATTCGTAGAGAACAATAATGAGAAGTAATATTTATTGAGCGTTTTCTGTCAGGTCCTGTATTGAGCACTTTTTTATGGGTTGTGCCATTCAATCCCTCAACATATAGTTGGTATTGTTTTGTAGATGAAGCAACAGGCTCAGAGAGGTTAAACAACTGATTTAAGTTTGCACAGATAGTAGGGACATGACCTTCTCAATGTTCATAGTCTTAACTGTTTTTGACAGTTTTCTAGAGGAAAGGAAATAAAGCTTATGTCTATTCAAAATACTATAACAGGTTCTTGGAGAAGGCAGTGGCACCCCACTCCAGTACTCTTGCCTGGAAAATCTCATGGATGGAGGAGCCTGGTAGTCTACAGTTCTTGGTCAACTCACCCACTCCCTCAGCGCTGTGACCCACTCCTTGGCTTTTCCATTTGTGAATTAGGGTATCTCAGGGCTCAGTCTTTGTGCCTCTCTTTTCTCTTCCTAATCTCATGCCTTTAAATACCAACTATGCACTCATATATTCTAAAAATTTTTATCTGCCCTGCCAGGCTCTCCTCTCAGCCCTAGACTCATATATCTACCTCCTTACTTGACTTCTCCACTTAGATGTCTAATTGGCATCTTCAGCTAAATTCACCTGAAACAAAACTCTGCATTTCCCCCTAGACTTGTTCTTATCATTGTCTTACTCATCTCAGTAAATGCCAGCCCCATCCTTCTGTTGGCTCCAACCAAAACTCTTCATGCCATACTTGACACCTCTCTGTGTTTTATACCCCATACACCCCAGGTCATTGGCAAAGCTTGTGTGCTCTGCCTTCAGACTACATACAGAATCTAGCTACTTCACACCATCTCTACTGCTCCTGTCCTGATCCAGGCCAACATAATCCCTCATCTGTATCACTTTAATAGATGGCTGATGCTCCCATGACTTTTTCTTGCCTGGTAAACTTCATTGTCCACATGGCAGCCATTTGCATGATCCTGGTTAAAAAAAAAAAACACAAAAACACAAAGTAGATCATGCCACTAGTCAGATTCTTTACCATGGTCTTTAATTTTTTTTAAGCTTTTTTTCTTTTTAATAATGTGGGCCATTTTTTTTTTGTTTGTTTGTTTAAAGTGTTTTTTGAATTTGTTACAATATTGCTTCTTTTTTTAATGTTTTTTGTTTTTTTTTTTTTTTGGCCATAAAGCATTAGCTCCCCAACCAGGGATTGAACTCACACCCCCTGCATTGGAAGGGCAAGTTTTAACCACTGGACTGCCAGGGAAGTTCCTACCATGGACTTTAAAGCCCTGTTAACTTGTCCTACTTGATACATGTCTATTTCATGTCTGTCTGCCTAACTAGAATGGAATGTAAGCTGCATTAATATCTCTGTCTATTCTGTCCCTGGTGTCTAGAACAATGCCTCCCACATAGTAGATGCTCAACAAATACTGTGAATTGATTATCCATTGGGTTCAGATGTTTATTCAACACTAAACAAATCAGTCATTTTAAGTACAGTTCCATGAATCAAATGTCTTCATACCCTGCAATGACCTGAAGGAGTGTGTCTCTTAGAAGGTTTTTGCTGTGAGATCCCAGTGCAGGGACAGGTTCTGGCATTTTCATAGGGAACCCTGAAGCTGGAAGATGTGATCATTTAATAAATATTTGTTAACTCTGGTTGGACCAGATGCTATTCTATGCTTTCAGAGAGGTTCAAAGATGTGTAAGACACAGGAGCTGGCAAGTGAGTGGCTCC
The DNA here is from genome assembly GCF_032452875.1 of Bos javanicus. NCBI lineage: Eukaryota > Metazoa > Chordata > Mammalia > Artiodactyla > Bovidae > Bos > Bos javanicus. Next base: position 98,058,961 of record NC_083871.1, read on the forward strand.
CACAGTGACACTGCCTTGTGCTAATGTCATATTGAGAAATGATGATGAGAACACTATGAAACCCACCGTCTCTGTTTAGTCATATTCCGTGGTGATGCCACTGAATCTGCACACCAGCACATTCCTAGATAACGTATTGCCTAGTTCCTGAGACCCACATCAATTTCTTTTTGTTATTCCACTATTAGTTCACAGTTCACTGGATTATTCTTCATACAAATATATGGCCTTTCAGTTATCTTTAGACTGGCTTTCAGTTCATTTTTGGATTGCCTTGGTTTCTTCAGTCACTATTCCGTTAGTGATTATGAACAAAAAATAAAAATAGTGATAGCTGTGGACTGTAAGTTAATGAAGAACCCAGAGGAGTGTTTTTTGTTGCTGTTGTTTATTTATTCATTTGACTGCTCCAAGTCTTAGTTTTGAGATCTTTAGTTGTGGCATGTGAACTCCTAGTTTCTGTATGTGAGATCTAGTTCCCTGACCAGGAATCAAACCCGGGCTGCTTGCATTGGGAATGTGAAATCTTAGCCACTGGACCACCAGGGAAGTCCCAAGAGGAGGGATTATTAACATGTTAAAAGGCAAGAGTCGTCTACCAACTGATGAATGGATAAATAAATAAAATGCACTGCATCCATATAATGGGATATTATTCTGAATAAAGCACAGATCCATGCTATAACATGGATGAACTTTGAAAACATTATGCTAAATGAAAGAAGCCAGTCACAAAGTCGACCTACTGTATGATTCTGTTTATATAAAAAGTCTGGAACTAACAAATGTATAGAAATAGGAAGTAGATTGGTGGTGGCCTGGGCTGGAGGTAGGGGTGAATTGGGGGAGAAATGGAGAATCACTGCTGATGGGTGTGGGGGTTCTTTTGGGGGTGATGAAATAAATATTCTAAAGTTGATTTTGGTGATGACTGCACAATTGTGTGAATATACTAGAAATCAATGGATTATAAACTTTAAAAGGGTAAATTGTATGGGATGTGAATTATATCTTAGCTAAAGATAGTATGAAGGAAGAAAGGGAATTATTTGAAAAGTTCTGGAACACTGGGGTGAGAAAAGCATTTTCTGCAGGCTTCCGGTTTCAGCAGCTCTCTACCTTGTGCCACTTTGGATTTTGCCGACTTTGGTTCAATTCTATGCCGCGTGTCAGCACCTCCCTCCACCCCGACATAGAATAGTACATGTTTTTCTTTTGTATCTCTTAATTCCTTCAATTTTTAGTTTCATCCATGCTTTGGAATATAATTTTATAGTCAACCACACTAACAATATGCGGCTACCATTTGATAATAAAGCAAAACAAAGCATTATATTGCAAAGAAGACCAGAGGAAGATTTGAAAGTCCTGGATTCTTTGCCCATTACTGACCTAGAAATAGCCATGCTCAAATTACAGGACTCTGTACCTCAGTTATTTACTTCCATTATAAGATTGTGTTACCATTATAATGGTCTTCCCTGATGGATCAGATGGTAAAGAATCCACCTGCATTACAGGAGACCCAGGTTCAATCCCCGGGTCAGGAAGACGCCCTGGAGAACGGAATGGCTAGCCACTCACTCCAGTATTCTTGCCTGGAGAATTCCACGGACAGAGGAGCCTGGCGGGCTATAGTCCTTGGGGTTGCAAAGAGTCAGGCACAATTACAATAATAGCAGGTATACTGATCAGTCTAAGGCTATCCATTTCAAAGAGAAAATGTTATTTTGACAATTGTGGAGGAGAAAAGACTTTCAGTTTCTAAGAATACAGTGTTGTTGAAAATAATGACAGACTTTGTGTGTTAGTTTGTGCATTTGAACCATCACAATTGTATTACCATATTTCGTTTTTAACTCTTCATCTTAGATGTAGTAATCAATATATTGATCATCTGGTACAAGGAGTGTAAGGATTTGCCATGAAGATCATGGCCAGCAAGATCTTCAGCCCATTGACCACATAATTAGTAAAAGTACATATTCTCATGTAACAGACCTGACTTTATAGAGTTAGGTGGCTCCTGAGGGAGCCCAGAGCTGCCTCCAACCTGGTAAATATTGAGCACATATCTAACACAACCTGATCTTCCCAGCAGAAGAGTCAGCCTACTTTATGGTCTGCAGTGTGGTCAATGAATCAGTGCTTGCTGAGTGAACTGCACTTAGCCCAGCTGGAGGAGGATCAAGCTTTTAGAGCAATATAGCATGCAATAGAGTATAGACAGGAAAGGAATTTGATGAATTGATTTTCACTGGAAAAGTCTAAGAGATGCCTTTACCTAAGATTGCTTAATAGTCCTAAAGATTGAAACTGCTAATAAGTCCCTGCCCATCCCACTGGGGACACTTAATACAAGTTGCTAAGCACTGAGTTGGAGAAGGCAATGGCACCCCACTCCAGTACTCTTGCCCGGAAAATCCCATGGACGGAGGAGCCTGGTAGGCTGCAGTCCATGGGGTCACTAAGAGTCAGACACGACTGAGCGACTTCACTTTCACTTTTCACTTTCATGCATTGGAAAAGGAAATGGCAACCCACTCCAGTGTTCTTGCCTGGAGAATCCCAGGGACGGCAGAGCCTGGTGGTCTGCCGTCTATGGGGTCACACAGAGTCGGACACGACTGAAGCGACTTAGCAGCAGCAGCAGCAAGCACTGAGTAGTCTGAAACAGATGATGCAAAAAGCCATGCTTGGATTTCCTGGAACTGCAGGGGTGATCACTGGTGACATCTCAAATTGCACCAAGGTGATAGAACTTTGGTAGAAAGTTCTATTGGAAGGAAATTGGTAGAATGTATGTAGAAGCTCTTTGCTTTTCTCACATTGGTGCTGTTTTACATAATTTTTATTTTCTGAGTGGCCACATCCAAGCCATTTTAAATAAATGATTAGGCAAATTCTTTGTATAATTTATCCCCTATTACTAGAGCTGGGTTACCCTCTTAAGATTTACAACCAGCTGGTAATTGAAGGGAGGACATCATGACTGAAATGTTCTTCAGCTTCACTAAAGGGCCTCTCCAGCTTGAGATTGTTGGGTAGATGTTCATGGTACACGCTGCGGGGGCTCTGTGGAGTCCGCTTGTCAAATCAACAGAATGTTCATCCACAGGTTTGTGGTCCCCATAGCTTTCCAAGAATTAACTTACTTAGAAAATAATTAGTAATCAGAAAAGACATTTAAACTCAACTCTCTGAAGCATGGAGGCAGATGTACATTACATAAATTGAATTATCGTTATAAATACCTACTTTAGTTACAGACATAATTAGGTTTTCGTGAAAGAAGACATTTATGTAGATTGGGGAGACGTGGGAATGTTTTAATCATTGAAGAATCATTTTTATTGGGGTTGAACTATGGGGTCCTGTCGTCTCCACTTAGAATGATAAGATCTTAATGTTTTAGAAATCTTAATATTTTAGAACTAGAAGGAAGCTGACAGCTGATCTCATTCAGCAGCTGACTGTCCTGGATTCCCAGCTTCTAGAAGCCTGTGAAGTTGGTGGTACGCTTCACAAGTTATTTTCAGGATTTTCATGTGTATGGATGCACTCATGATATGGCTACAAAATTGAGAGTAGGTTTATTTTTTTTCTGACTGGTGTTATATCACCTCGAGATGTAGGACTTACTGTAGGCGCTGTAGCAGTGGAAACTAGGTCTACTCTAGCTCAGGTATGTGTCCTTAGCATCCTAAATAGGTCCTCACACGTGCTCGGAACTTAATAAATACTTGTTGGTCATGTGGTTAGACAAATGGAATGAAGCACTGATCAGGAGTTCTGTTGGCAGTTATATAAACTTGGGTTAATTTTTTAAAGGAGAAACAGATTATTGTTTAATAAATGCAATTTGGTTAGTAAAAATATTTCAAAACAAAATCTCAGTGAGAGTGCATCACTAAATTACATTTTGGATGTGTTCACTGCTTCTAGTAGTTCTGAACCAGGGCCTGGAAAAGCTCATTGGCTTGCTCCAAGCTGAGCAGCAGGCTGGGTGTAGCATCAGGATTAAAACCCAGAGCTGTGTGTCTACACAGTGTCTCCAACCATGAATTATGTTAGCTAAAACTGATCAGGTTTCTTAGTATGTTTCATCTTTATGAACTGAAAATACTATCTGAGATTTAGAAAGCAAACATCTGTGGCTCTAAATAAAACTTACCTCTGTGGTTGCTTCCTTTTACTTTTACGTATGATACATGGAAACTAAATTGAACATTGTTTGTTTCCATGCAGATGAGGGACTATTGAATTCTGTGGTTTAGGGAATTTGGGAAGGGATGGTTACAGCTGCCTGTGAAAATCTGGTGACAGCTGCGGACCCTGGAGAAAGGCTGCTATGCCCAGACCCATGCAGTGTTACACACTGCGTCGGGGGATTCACAGACCCCGGGTTAAGGACCCTGAGTGAGGGGATCGACTGCCTTTTCTCTCGCCCCTCCCATAGTCTTGGATGTTCTCTTTTGAGCTTTCACATTTACTTCTGCTCAGATCACAATTAAACAGCCCGTAACGGTTCATCATTTAAAACAGCCCCAAAGGGACTTTTCATATTGTCCATAGAAAGTGATTATTTGATTTACAACTAACGCGTTTTCATTAAAATATATATAGAAAATGGGGGAAAAACTGCTATAGAAGAAAATTGTTCAGAGGAACAAAAGTGTAAATTACTATGCTATGATGAAGCTGTAAGTGGAGCTATTGTAGAATATGCATTTTTGCATGGAAATGGAGCTGTAAAGACTGAGACAGTTTTGCTGCTCTGAAAAAACTGTGTAAAATGGTGTGTTTACAGCTCTTCGGGATTAAGTATCAAATGGGATAGTCAAGTTCGGGTTGTCTGAGTGGGTCTGGAACCTCCTTAGCATAGACGGAGGCTGACAGGGAGTTGTCACGTCCCAGATGGGACAGAACAGTCCTTGCCTTCGGAACCTCTGCAGGACTGGCTCCCAAAAAGCAAAGACAGACATGCCCTTGGCTTTTTAGAGGCATTCCCTCTTACCCCACATTTCTTCTTCTTTACCTGTAAAAATATGTCAATTAGTGGGAAAAGCACAGTGTGTTTAATTGGCAAATGAAGATGTTTAATAAAAGTGAGGCCTCGGAATCCTCAAAGAGGAACTTGATCAGGGAGCCTTGCACCTCTTCTTACCATCTTCACTGGAGATTCAAAGAGACTCTGACAGAGGCAATGGTGCTCTGTTGACCTTGACTGTATTTATCAGAAGCTCATGTAACTTTTGAACTCTGAGTCTCAGACATACGACCCCAAGAGGACTTTTGGCTTTACATTGGCTCTCCCAACACCCAAGAAAATATCCCCATGACTTCTGTAGGTCTTTTTCCCCCATAGCCTCTCTTGATATAGTAAGAGACAATTCAAGAATTAGATTTGAGGAGCTTGAGCTTGTGGAGCCATTTTATCCTCATGTATCTTACCCAGTATTTTGCTCAATGGGTTTTTCCCCCTAATATCCAGTCTTTGTAATTGACTTTGAATCCTTCATAAAGTCTCCTAGTTGGAAAAATAACTCTTTAGAGATGCTATCTCATATATTGATACATTCAGGTGACTTCAGTATTTAGAGTGGTATTTTCACCTTTGCTGTCCAGATGAGTCATAGACTGCTTCCCATTTTAAGTGGTGAATTAATTCAGAAGGCCAGTGGCAGCTTAGACCCTTCTCACCCCTACTGAAGACCTTGACACTCTCTGACCTCCCTGGGGAGCCTGGAAGCAGAGCCTCCCTCTTCTGCCTTGGAATTCATACTTAATTTTTAATATTTGTAAAGTCTCCAAATTAAATCACCCTTTTCTTGATACTGAACTTTACTCTCTAGGTTATTCCATCTCTTCTCTTAGCACCTGAACGGCACCACCTTGAATTTAACTCATTCAAGTTTCAGTTCTTCCAGCCGAGGTGTTCTTTCTGTCATTATATTAGTGTCGCTGGCCATGTCCATGCTGTTGATAACAGCCAGAATGTTTTACAGCTATCTGCCACTGAGCACCTTCTCTTCTTCAATAGCAGAACTCTCTGGCTCCATTGACTGAGCATCTCCCAGTCTAATCACTTTTAATCCCTCTGTTTTTCTGCAGCAGCTATTCATTGTGAGTGCTTTAAGTGTTCCATCAAAGAGATTGTGTATTCAAAGAACTTTAAAAAAAAAAAGTCAGGTGTTACACAAGCAAGTTCATATATAACTATCATCGAATATAACTATTATCCTCCATAAATAAGGAATGAAGACACATTGAAAGGGGAGAATGATTGTTCATGGGCCTGCCTTTCCCTTTAGCCACAACCATGAAAAAATATAATCCTCATTAAAGGGCCATAAAGTTGTCTGCTGCAGTGATTCAGCACTTTCATGCCTTCTTGCTTTTAGTGCTGTTTTAGTATGTTGACCCTCTGTTCCCTGCAGCTGGGATTTTGTTCGTCTTTGTGGCCTTTGGAAATGAATATTCATAATGAGATAGCAGTGAGACTTCAGGTCCCTTTTAGCGCCCTCAGGGAATTAGTCTTAGCTTCTAGGAAAGCTGAGGAAAAGGTCGTACTATGCCAGCCTCCCATATTGACTCATGTAAGGTTGTGGGGGGGCGGCATATGCTCAGTGTCCGGGAAGTTCATTTCACCAGTAAACTGAGGCCCAGGGTTCGTAATTATGAATTGGACACCCAGATTGGCATCCAGTCTTTGGATACCCAAGCCATATTCCTCCATAACATCATGCTGACTCCATATTAATTTGCCATTTTCATTCCTGGGCTTCTAACCCACTGAATGCTCACTAACTAATCAGAACTTGACCATGATAGTGAGAGGTTTGTGACATAGCTGCTCCAAGAGGGAAGGGAACTGGAAAAGGGTCTCTGTCAACCATGTGAGCTCTTAGTAGTAAACTCTCACAATATTTGGGGGCATTAATTTCACCCACTACATCGCCTTTTTCCTTCTAAAAATTATCATCATGATTATTAACAACTTTGTGATATCCTTAAATTGATTCACAGAGAGTTTATGGGATACCTGTTACTAATAAATGGTGGTTGTTATGGTAAATAGAGTCCAGAATATAGAAGATAAATGATGGTTCTTCCTTTAAAATTTCTTTTCCTTAATTATACTGTGAGCATCCTATGAAGATTTATAATTATAAGATAACTTTGTTAAAATTCTTGTGATGTATTTTTATTTACTGTAGTTACCCAGGCCTCACCCTTAAAAGTTGTGGGTTAAGTTCTACTTGACTTTCTCCATAGGGAGCTTATTTTAATGTGTCCTACTCCTTTAATTTCTTAATGAAATCAGGTCAGATGAAAGAACAGTTTTGCTTTCCCAAGGTGATGTCACTCGGATCCGAGACTAAACTGGTTTTTTTTTTCCCTGGAATGCAGATCAGTCAGATTTCTGGCAGTAAAGGGCTCTAGTGGAAAGATGACCAAAGGGCCACCCTTCCTAATCAAGCCTGCCCAGGCGGGTTCCTAGGTTGGCTGAAGGGTAAGCTAGATGGCTTTGCCTATTTTAGGCATGGCATCAGTGTAACATTAGGCTCATGAATTTACTTTTAGTGATCTGTGTCTTTGGTTTTCTTTAGAAGACACCTGACTTTATCTAGATGGACTCCTTCCCCAATTATGTGCCCGGGAAGCTAATTATTCAGTCGGAGGGTAATGAGAGACCCGGCCATCTGTCTGCCGATTTAATGGAGTGCCAGCACATCCCAAATAAGAAGTAATTGGATTGACAGACACAAAGCCAGTTATTAGACTGTTACTATCTGATTGGAAAAAGCAGGCGGAGAAGAAGCATACAACTATAGCAAAACTAATCTGTTGATGTCTGCGGTTCCCGGCATGCATAGTCCGCCACCCAGAATTCATGGGCTTTGAAACTCCTGACTGGCTTAGGAGTATTTGGAGTTCCTGCCTCAGAATTCATCTCTGTATTCTTATTGCAAATCATTATAAGGCAATCTAATAAAACACAGTTTGCATAAAGATGGGGCCCATTTATAAAACTGTCACTGCAGCCTCTCTATTAATAGAGCCATTTTAAAGATTTATTATGAGCATATGTTACTTCTTACAGGGGGCCAGATTGAGAGCTGCAGGATTGGAACACACGAGAATGTGTTACTGGTGATAATTTAAAAAAAAAAAAAAAATTTTTTTTTTCAAGTTATTCTGCCCAAGGAATGTCATTAGCCCCATGCTCTTTTCTTACATTCAGGTGTGATCGTTAAACAGTAGTCTTAAAGAGGCATGAAAGAAAGGTGATAAGACCTAGAATACCATGTTGCATAAACACGTTTCTTCTCACAGGTTCCAGTTTTACTGTCTGGCACCATTGAAGGTCAGAGGACATGGGGGATGGGCTCAGTGTGAGAGTAGGGCAGCAGATAAGCTCTGCAGCTTTATTCTTCTCAGAAGGATGGGTTGGGAGGGCTCTGATGGGGTTGGGGAGAAGCAGTAAAAATAGTACTTCCGTTAGTCATTAATGGATTCAGGGATAACTGTCACCTCCTAGAGTTTCTAGTCTTCCATGTTCATGGCTGGAACTAGACCAGAATCCAGCAAGTTTATATTTATTCAGCAAGTGTCTCTAAAGTACCTGCAGCATCTTACGCAGTTTCCTAAGTTGTCCACTGAAAACTAATGCATGACCTAAAAGCTGAGAATTATGTTTTATCTGGTGATAGCTTAGTTGGTAAAGAACCACCAGGAGACCCCAGTTAGATTCCTGGGTTGGGAAGATCCCCTAGAGAAGGGATAGGCTACCCACTCCAGTATTCTTGGGCTTCCCTTGTGGCTCAGCTGGTAAAGAATCTGCAGTGTGGGAGACCTGGGTTTGATCCCTGGGTTGGGAAGATCCCCTGGAGAAGGGAAAGACTATACCCACTCCAGTATTCGGGCCTGGAGAATTCCATGGACTATAGTCCATGGGGTTGCTAAGAGTCAGACACAACTGAGTGACTTTCACTTGGTGAATTTGCCAAGGACTTAAGCCCAGGACACAGTCTCTCAGCTCTGAGGGACTGTTCTAAAGAAGTAAGGGAGGAGTCAGAATAGTCAAAATATCCAAAGATTCCTGTTAATTAAAGAAAACCAGACATCTCAGGGCTTCCCTGATGGCTTAGCGGGTCAAGAATTCACCTGCCTTGCAGGAGACACAGGAGATGTGGGTTTGACCCCTGGGGGAACATCCTCTAGAGGAGGAAATGTCAACTCACTCCAGTATTCTTGCCTGGAGAATCCCATGGACATTGGAGCCTGGTGGGCTACAGTGCCTGGGATCACAGAGTCAGACAAGACTGAGTAACTACGCACACACACACACAGATATCTGAAGTTAAGAAATTTAGTGCCTTTCTATATATGGGAAGATGCAGTAACTTCAACATCAGTGAAATTATTGCTTTGATGAGCACCTGAGCTGTCTGGGGCCGGTATCATATGCTTTCTCATCCCGAGTCTCCTTAGGGTGCATCATTGTGGGTGGCTGGAGTGGGTCACAGCTAAATCGGAGTGTCCTGTTTCCACCCTGAGTTTCCTCAGGGCTCACTGTCGGGGCTGCTGTAATGTGATGGCCTGATGGCTGCAACATCCTATTATACCTGACACAGCAGGCAACATTTTTTCCATTCACATAGTTCAACATATACACCTATAAATCAACCTAAGTTCCTGCTCTCCTGGGGCTTACATTTGCAGTGAGGCAAATGGAGAATAAACAAATAGGTGAGTAGATATATTGTAGTTCAGTCGCTAAGTCGTTTCCAACTCTTTATGACTGCATGGACTGCAGCACCCCAGAGTTCTCTGTCCTTAACTATCTTCCAGAGTTTGCTCAAATTCATGTGTGTTGAGTCGGTGATGCTATCTAACCATCTTATCCTCTGCCACCCCCTTCTCCTTTTGCCTTCATTCTTTTCTAGCATCAGGGTCTTTTCCAGTGAGTCAGCTCTTCACATCAGCTGGCCACAGTATTGGAGCTTCAGCATCAATCTTTCCATTGAATATTTGGGGTTGATTTCCTTTAGGATTGACTGTCCGTCCTGAAGGGATTGATCTCCTTGCAGTCCAAGGGACTCTCAAGAGTCTTCTATGGTATCCAATTATAATACCTTCTAACAAAAGAAAAAGAAGATGGAATTTAAGATGATAGTAGTTAGGAAGCTATTGTAGATGTCAGACCTTCCTTGAAATTCTTCAGAAGACGTCATGTTTGCAGAGACCTGGCTGAAGTGTGACTAGAGGAAGAACAGACCAGAGAGGGGACCCAGCACTTGCCTAGAGTACATATGAAGTACACTGTCCATAGTCACCAGGTGCTGCCAGGCTGCTTGCATGAATAAGGTCTCCGGCGTCTCTTGTCTGCAAGTTAAGAAAGACTGATAATGTATATGAAAGGGTGTTGTGAGCTCTAAATGGTATGCAGACATGGATTTGGTTACGAAGCTCCGGGTAATCTCTAGACAGCTCCGTTATTGTAAACTGAATCCTTAAATGTTTCAAAGGAAGTCCTATTTATTGAGACTCAGTGATATGCAAATTTTCATGATACAAATACTATATCATTTATTTGATAGGCACTTTTTCAAATAAAGGAACACATTAATTAACGGTTAGTAGCATTTGTTGTTCAGTTGCTCAGTCATGTCCAACTCTTTGTAACCCCATGGACTGCAGCGTGCCAGGCTTCCCTCTCCTTCACCATCTCCCAGAGCTTGCTCAAATTCATGTCCATTGAGTCGGTGATGCCATCCAACCATCTTGTCCTCTATCACCCACTTCTCCTCCTGCCTTCAATCTTTCCCAGCATTAGTTCATTTCAGTTCAGTCACTCAATCATGTCTGACTTTGCATTCCCATAGACTGCAGCACACCAGACCTCTCTGTCCATCACCAACTCCCAGAGTTTACCAAAACTCATGTCCATTGAGTTGGTGATGCCATCCAAACATCTCATCCTCTGTGTCCCCTTCTCCTCCTGCCTTTCCCAGCATCAGGGTCTTTTCCACTGAGTCAGCTGTTCACATCAGGTGGCCAAAGTACTGGAGTTTCAGCTTCAACATCAGTCCTTCCAATGAACACCCAGGACTGATCTCCTTTAGGATGGACTGGTTGGATCTCCTTGCAGTCCAAGGGACTCTCAAGAGTCTTCTCCAACACCAGAGTTCAAAAGCATCAATTCTTCGGCACTCAGCCTTCTTCACAGTCCAACTCTCACATCCATACATGACCACTCTAAAAACCATAGCCTTGACTAGATGGACCTTTCTTGACAAAGTATGTCTCTGCTTTTTAATATGCTGTTTAAGTTGGTCATAACTTTACTTCCAAGGAGTAAGCATCTTTTTATTTCATGGCTGCAGTCACCATCTGCAGTGATTTTGGAGCCCCCCAAAATAAAGTCAGCCACTGTTTCCACTATTTGCCCATCTATTTGCCATGAAGTGACAAGACCGGATGCCATGATCTTAGTTTTCTTAATGTTGAGCTTTAAGCCAACTTTTTCACTCTCCTCTTTCACTTTCATCAAGAGGCTCTTTTGTTGTTTTTCACTTTCTGCCATAAGGCTGATGTGAGGTTATTGCTATTTCTTCCGGCAGTCTTGATTCCAGCTTGTACTTCGTGCACCCCAGCTTTTCTCATGATGTACTCTGCATATCAGTTAAATAAGCAGGGTGATAATATACAGCCTTGACATACTCCTTTCCCTAAATGGAACCAGTCTGTTGTTCCATGTCCAGTGCTAACTGTTGCTTCCTGACCTGCATACAGGTTTCTCAAGAGGCAGGTCAGGTGGTCAGATATTCCCATCTCTTGAAGAATTTTCCACAGTTTATTGTGATCCACACAAAGACTTTGGCATAGTCAATAAAGCAGAAATAGATGTTTTTCTGGAACTCTGTTGCTTCTTCGAAGATCCAGCGGATGTTGGCAATTTAATCTCAGATTCTTCTGCCTTTTTTAAATCCAGCTTGAACATCTGGAAGTTCACAGTTCACATACTGTTGAAGCCTGGCATGGAGAATTTTGAGCATTACTTTACTAGTATGTGAGATGAGTGCCATTGTGCGGTAGTTTGAGCATTCTTTGGCATTGCCTTTCTTTGGGATTGGAATGAAAACTGACCTTTTCCAGTCCTGTGGCCACTGCTGAGTTTTCCAAATTTGCTGGCATATTGAATGTTGCACTTTTACAGCATCATCTTTTAGGATTTGAAATAGCTCAACTGGAATGCCATCACCTCCACTAGCTTTGTTTGTAGTGATGCTTCCTAAGGCCCACTTAACTTCACATTCCAGGATGTCTGGCTCTAGGTGAGTGATCACGCCATCGTGATTATCTGGGTCGTGAAGATCTTTTTTGTGTGGTTCTGTGTATTCTTGCCACCTCTTCTTAATATCTTCTGCTTCTGTTAGGTCCCTACCATTTCTGTCCTTTATTGTGCCCATCTTTACCTGAAATATTCCCTTGGTATCTCTAATTTTCTTGAAGAGATCTCTAGTCTTTCCTAGTCTATTGTTTTCCTCTATTTCTTTGCATTGATCACTGAGGAAGGCTTTCTTATCTCTCCTTGCTATTCTTTGGAATTCTGCATTAAAATGAATATATCTTTCCTTTTCTCCCTTGCTTTTTGCTTCTCTTCTTTTCACAGCTATTTGTGAAGCCTCCTTAGACAGCCATTTTGCTTTTTTTGCATTTCTTTTTCTTGGGGATGGTCTTGATCCCTGTCTCCTGTACAATGTCACGAACCTCCATCCATAATTCATCAAGCACTCTATCAGATGTAGTCCCTTAAATCTGTTTCTCACTTCCCCTGTATAATCATAAGGGATTTGATTTAGGTCATACCTGAATGGTCTAGTGGTTTTCCCCAGTTTCTTCAATTTAAGTCAGGGTTTTTCTAGTAAGTCAGTTCTTTGCATCAGGTGACCAAAGTATTGGAACTTCAGTTTCAGCATCAATCCTTCCAATGAATATTCAGGACTGATTTCTTTTAGGATTGATGGGTTTGATTTCCTTGCAGTCCAAGGGACTCTCAAGAGAATTCTCCAACACCACAGTTGAAAAGTATCAATTCTTCGATACTCAGCCTTTTTTATGGTCCAACTACCTTGAAATGGGTGCTACTCTTATTTCAGGAGCTTTCCTTGTATATATTATATGGTGAATATAGGGCATTCTTTCAATGCGTACATCACTGACAACTTTACATTAACCCTCCAAGGGAGGTATTGTTTCCCTCTTTTGTAGATCAGGAGTCTGAGGGCTGGGGGCGAGTCAAGGAAGTCCTCTGGTTAAATATCTGGAGATGTGAGATTTCAACCGAGGTGTGTCTGACCCCAAACCGTGTGTATGATGTTGTCCAAAAGGTCATCCCGTGGAGTTCTTAACATGAGTGGCACATTGTGTTAGCAACCATGAGACATAGAGAAAAAAACTACAAGCACAGTCTCTGTACTCAGAGAAATGAAAATATAGCTGGGAAGAGATGATTACATTAGAAACACCCACAGACAGTGAACGATGAGATATAAACACGTAATTGCGTTCCGTGGTCTGTGAAAGCTAGGGAAAAGAGGGAGATGAATGCAGGCTGGAGACAGTAGGCCTGAAGCTAAGCTTTTAAAAGACGGGTAGGATTTAGGTAGGCTGTATGATGGAGTTTCAGTCATATATGAGCATTAGCAGCTACTCTTGCCCCTAAGGGGAAAATCAGATATCATGATTATCTGTGGAAATCACTTAGCAACTTAGAAATTAACTACCATTTCTTAACATGGTAAATACAATGCAATTAGGTTTTTCTCCAGGGTTTTTCTTTTTCCTTTTTGGTTAAGCTCTAAGAGAAGTATTTCCCTTATGAATGATAGGCATTCTAGTGCATTCAAAATATATATTTTAAAATGCCAGGTTACAGAGTCACAGTGGCTAGATGCTGATACCAAAGAAAAGATAGCCAGGACCTGGGTCTGATCAAAAGACCTGGATTTATGTCTCCCTGTCTGCATACCCTGGGAGCTATTCTGACGAAGTAGAATGGCAGTTTGAATACCTGGTAGAATTTACACTGCCCTCTTAGCCCGTGTATTGTTGATTTCATTTATACGGAATATGTTTGTTCTGAAACGTCACTGAAATGAATTGTGCTCTGAATGAATGGAAAGGCGTAAGTGAAAAGTCTTATGAGATAATGAGCATCCTGCAGAAATGTAGGAGCATAATAATGGGGCCAGGAGAAAGTGTTTTCAGGAGAGCCCTGAAACCCAGAGAGAGAATTTTGGATTAATGTAATGGAGGTTGAAGCCATAGAAGGTTTTTGAGAAATGGACTATCACTGTGAAAGGGATCTTCAGCGTAGATTAATCAGGTTGGTGGAGCTTAGGGTGGATAGTGAAGTAGACTTGGGAAAGACTGGTCCAGAGACAGTTTGTCAGAGTCTATGAGAAGAGGGATGGACCAGAATGTTAGACCAGTCATAGAGATGGGACTTGTTTGGAGAGAACTTTGTTGCCTTTTCACCTTACTTGATCTCCTTAAGGGGAATGATGTACATTCAAAGGAGTAGATTAAATACAAGTAAATTACTGAAGCATCTGGCTGTAGCTTTTTGGAATGTACATCCATCTATCCATCCTACATTCTTTCCTCCCTTTCTAAATTTATACTTAAGAGTCAATCACATTTCCCCAGGTAACAGTCCCAGCGTAGCACTATGTTAGAGGCATAAAAACAGGTAATGAATATGAAAGTGACTCCCATTGTAAAAGCAAATTTGAAACATCATGGTTATTATTATTTAGTTTTCATCCCTTTTGACTTCTCTTAAACTCATGTTTAGAATAGGTGGGTAGATACATGTACTGCTTTGTACATTTGAAAATAAATACATCCTTCAGTGATCTAGTTTCTTCTTATTCTGATTCCTCCTGCATTTTTATGACAGTACCTTCTACTAGAAAATTAGTTCATCAAGGAAAAAGGAAGACTTCCTTTTCTTCAAGACCTAAAATGATCACTTTGCTTCCCTCTATAATGCTCTGAATGGAAGAGGCACAGCAAAAATGTTTGCTGTTTTAATAACATCTCTCTTATTTTCCTCATAATAATAAAGAATAGTCATATTAAGTTACATTCCTACAATAAATTTTCAGTCCTCTGATAGGGTTTTCTTTCGTTTCAGAAATTCAAATAGTTTAGAAACAGTAGTCAAAAACAAGTTCATTGAGTTCGAGTTCAACATTTCATGGACATCTCCTGATCATCGCTTTATGGTTTAGTCATTGACATCCAATCAGACTACCTGCCCCAGTGTGGAGACCTAACAGGCAGGCATCCTCTATTCTCCAGTAAAAACGCTACAAAATATTGGGTTTGCTCTGGAAACACACGAACTAACTTTTTGGTCAACTCAGTATTACTACAAAGTCAAGCATGCAGTTTCTCAAGTCAGAGAAAGATATATAAAAATTTAAAGATTATCTCATCCTTTCCTTCCTTTACAGTGTTGTAACTTGCATACATTACCTTCTGGAATAGAGTGGTTCAGCCTTGTAGTCAGAGTTGATCAAGCTTATCTTTTCTTCAGATGAAAAAAAGAATTGTTATTTGACAACTGGCCAAAAGCCATGACCTGCATGGCAGACGCCCATTGAGTACTTGAATGTAGTGAGGGCAGATGGTGAAGGCATGGCGTGTGTGGCCGGGGTGACTCGAGAGCTTGAAGGTGACTCTCTTTCTCCTTGTTGTTGCTTTCTTAACAATGCTATTTATTCCTGTGCTAATTTCCAAGGTGAGCAACGCGATGAGAAACGTGCACCCCACTCCACTATTCTTGCCTGGAAAATCCCACGGATGGAGGAGCCTGGCGGGCTTACAGTCCCTGGGGTCCTAAAAAGTCAGACACAGCTGAGCACTTCATTTTCACTCTTGGCTGTGAGATATTATTTGCTAGCATCCCCTCATGCTTGTGTTCTCTTGTTGTTTGGTTATGTCATATTTGCTCTTTATGAATAATCAATAGGCACACTCCCTCGCCTTAAACCACTGCCTAACCAGCTAATAAGAGGCACAATTTGTCTTAGCAGCAATGTTGTTTGTAATTTCTGAATACTTCCTAAAGGACGAACAATGAATTAATTAGAGCTTGAACAAATGAAGTTAGATCTAATTGTCATGGGTAGAGAAGATATAAGCATAGACTGGTCATAAACAGCAAATGGCCCACTGCAAATGAATATGCATTTTCCTCACATATGCTCAGTTAATCACAGACCTAAGTTGGCTGGCTTGTATCAGTGTCATTTTCAGAGACGGCTTCATACACCAGTTTATGCAGGAAGTTTTACAGTGAGCTTCTACTAGTGAACTGTACTGTACTAGGCACGGAGGGGAATGCAGTGACAGAGCTGACCAGCATCCTGCATCAAGGACCCTAGAGTCATGTAGGTGGGTGAGACATATAAACACATTACGAAGTGCTATGCCGTGAGTCATATCAGCCTGTCTGGAGAGCATTCTTAAATTCTCTACTCTCTGGATCAATGGCTTGCAAACAGAACCGTGCAGTATGTGTATTTTACACCCTGATCTGGTATACTCCTACTATGTGTGTGTGGAAAAAAAAAAAGAAATGAATAAATAAATATGCACATATACATATGCCTGGGCTTCCCTGGTAGCTCAGTCAGTAAACTGAATCCACCTGCAATGCAGTAGATGTGGGTTTCATCACAGGGTCGGCAAGACCCCCTGGAGAAAGAAATGGCCACCCACTGCAGTATTTTTGCCTGGGAAATCCCACGGACAGAGAAGCCTTCTATGGTTCTCGAGTCAGACACAACTTAGCAACTAAACCACCAGCACCATATATATATCTATAAAGTAAAGATTATACAAATCAATATTTACCATTAATGTATGTAATCAGTTCATGAGTGCAGTCATGTCTGACTCTTTGCAACCACATGGATTGCAGCACGCCAGGCCTCTGTCCATCACCAACTCCCGGAGTTTACTGACTCATATCCATTGAGTCGGTGATGCCATCCAACCATCTGATCCTCCATTGTCCCCTTCTCCTCCCGCCATCAGTCTTTCCCAGAATCAGGGTCTTTTCCAATGAGTCAGTTCTTCGTATCAGGTGGCCAAAGTATTGGAGATTCAACCTCAACATCAGTGCTTCCAATGAATATTAGGGACTGATTTCCTTCAGGATGGAATGGTTAGATCTCCCTTTAGTCCAAGGGACTCTCAAGAGTCTTCTCCAACACCACAGTTCAAAAGCACCAATTCTTCGGCACTCAGCTTTTTATAGTACAACTCTCACATCCATACATGACGAGTGGAAAAACCATAGTTTTGACTAGACGAACCTTTGTCGGCAAAGTAATGTGTCTCCTTTTTAATATGCTGTCTAGGTTGGTCATAACTTTTCTTCCAAGGAGCAATCGTCTTTGAATTTCATGGCTGCAGTCACCAGCTGCAGTGATTTTGGAGCCACAAAAAATAGTCTCTCACCGTTCCCACTGTTTCCCCATCTATTTGCCATGAAGTGATGGGACCAGATGCCATGATCTTCGTTTTCTGAATGTTGAGTTTTAAACCAACTTTTTCACTCTCTTCTTTCACTTTCATCAAGAGACTCTGTAGTACCTCTTTGCTTTCTGCAATAAGGGTGGTGTCATCTGCATATCTGAGGTTATTGATATTTCTCCCGGCAATCTTGATTCCAGCTTGTGTTTCTTCCAGTCCAGCGTTTCTCATGATGTACTCTGCATAGAAGTTAAATGGTCAGGCTGACAATATTACAGCCTTGAGTACTCCTTTTCCTATTTGGAACCAGTCTGTTGTTCCATGTCCAGTTCTAACTGTTGCTTCCTGACCTGCATACAGGTTTCTCAAGAGGCAGGTCAGGTGGTCAGATATTCCCATCTCTTGAAGAATTTTCCACAGTTTATTGTCATCCACACAGTCAAAGACTTTGGCACAGTCAATAAAGCAGAAATAGATGTTTTTCTGGAACTCTCTTGCTTCTTTGATGATCCAGCGGATGTTGACAATTTGATCTCAGGTTCCTCTGCCTTTTCTAAAACCAGCTTGAACATCTGGAAGTTCACGGTTCACATACTGTTGAAGCCTGGCTTGGAGAATTTTGAACATTACTTTACTAGCGTGTGAGATGAGTACAATTGTGTGGTAGTTTGAGCATTCTTTCGCATTGCCATTCTTTGGGACTGGAATGAAAACTGATCTTTTCCAGTCCTGTGGCCACTGCTGAGTTTTCCAAATTTGCGGGCATATTGAATGTTGTACTTTCACAGCATCATCTTTTAGGATTTGAAATAGCTCAACTGGAATTCCATCACCTCCACTAGCTTTGTTCGTAGGGATGATTCCTAAGGCTCACTTGACTTCACATTCCAGGATGTCTGGCTCTAGGTGAGTGATCACATCATTATGATTATCTAGGTCATGAAGATCTTTTTTGTATAGTTCTTCTGTGTATTCTTGCCACCTCTTCTTAATATCTTATGCTTCTGTTAGGTCCATACCATTTCTGTCCTTTATTGAGCCCATCTTTGCATGAAATGTTCCCTTGGTATCTGTAGTTTTCTTGAAGAGATCTCTAGTCTTTCCCATTCTATTGTTTTCCTCTATTTCTTTGCATTGATCACTGAGAAAGGCTTTCTTATCTCTGCTTGCTATTTTTTGGAATTCCACATAAAAATGAATATATCTTTCCTTGTCTCCTTTGCTTATCCCTTGTCTTCCTTTCACAGCTATTTGTAAGTCCTCCTCATTCAGCGATTTGGCTTTTTTTTACATTTCTTTTCCATGGGGATGTTCTTGATCCCTGTCTCCTGTACAAGTGTCACAAACCTCCATCCATAGTTCATCAAGCACTCTATCAGATCGAGTCCCTTAAGTCAATTTCTCACTTCCACTGTATAATTATAAGGGATTTGATTTAGGTTATACCTGAACAGTCTAGTCGTTTTCCTTACTTTTTTTCAATTTATGTCTGAATTTGGCAATAAGGAGTTCATGATCTGAGCCACAGTCAGCTCCTGGTCTTCTTTTTGCTGACTGTATAGAGCTTCTCCATCTTTGGCTGCAAAAAATATAATCAATCTGATTTCAGTATTGAGCATCTGGTGATGTCCATGTGTAGAGTTTTCTCTTGTGTTGTTGGAAGAGGGTGTTTGCTATGACCAGTGTGTTCTCTTGGAGAAACTCTATTAACCTTTGCCCTGCTTCATTTTGTACCCCAAGGCCAAATTTGCCTATTACTCCAGGTGTTTCTTGACTTCCTACTTTTGCATTCTAGTCTCCTATAATGAAAAGGACATCTTTTTTTAGGTGTTAGTTCTAGAAGGTCTTGTAGGTCTTAATAGAACTGTTCAACTTTAGCTCTTCAGCATTACTGTTTGGGGCGTAGGCTTGGATTACTGTAATATTGAATGGCTTGCCTTGGAAACAAACAGAGATCGTTCTGTCGTTTTTGAGATTGCATCCAAGTACTGCATTTTGGACTCTTTTGTTGACCATGATGGCTACTCCATTTCTTCTAAGGGACTCCTGCCCACAGTAGTAGATAAAATAGTCATCTGAGTTAAATTCACCCATTCCAGTCCATTTTAGTTTGCTGATTCCTAGAATGTCGGTGTTCACTCTTACCATCTCCTGTTTGACCACTTCCAATTTGCCTTGATTCATGGACCTAACATTCCAGGTTCCTAAGCAATATTGCTCTTACAGCACCGGACTTTGCTTCTTGTTGTTTTTGCTTTGGCTCCGTCTCTTCATTCTTTCTGGAGTTATTTCTCCACTGATCTCCAGTAGCATATTGGGCACCTACCGACCTGGAGAGTTCATCTTTCAGTGTCCTATCTTTTTGCCTTTTCGTACTGTTCATGGGGTTCTCAAGGCATAAATACTAAAGTGGTTTGCCATTCCCTTCTCCAGTGGACCACATTTTGTCAGAACTCTCCAGTATGACCCGTCTGTGTTGGGTGGCCCTACACGGCATGGCTCATAGTTTCCTTGAGTTAGACAAGGCTGTGGTCCATGTGATTAGATTGGTTAGTTTTCTGTGATTGTGGTTTTCAGTCTGTCTGCCCATTGATGGCGAAGGATAAGAGGCTTACTGAAGCTTCCTGATGTGAGAGACTGACTAAGGGTACACTCTGATATTTTCTATCCTATTCAGCCCACCCTCCTCCCCCCTACTCTGTCTCTATCAGTGCTGATTGCAATCCTTTCGTTTTGTTTCATGACCCCTCATATGGTTTGGATTCAGCATTGCTTCAACCCAAGCTCTTTTAAGAACAGATTCTTTTTTTTTTTTTTCAACCTGGATCCTCAGCAGTAAGCATGTGGAGTCCTAACCACTGGACCAATAGGAAATTCCCAAGAGCAGGTTCTGTGTTTTGTATGTTTTGTCCATTTTTCATCCTTGTCACCTATTGGAGTTATGTGGTATAGTAAGCACACTGACTGTTTGCTGAATGAGTGAAGACATTTTTGATCGATCCTTGACAGATAGTACAGATATATTCCCTATAATCCTGACTGACAGAAATAAAAAAAAAAAATTACGTGTCTTATTGTGTCCCCTCCTTGTGATACATATAACAGGACTATGATCTAAATATTGGGAAACAATCCATGTAGACCAAGTAGAAGCAAAGCTTCTACCACCCTCAACTTTTAATACATTTTACTTCATTAATGCTCTCTCTCTATTCAGTATGCTCTTGAGGATTTTTTTTTTTTCCTGAAACCATGTATTAAGGAATGAAATCTACCTTCAATTATTTATGGTTTAAATTAATACAAATAAGACTTTCTGGCTTGCTGTGCTGATACTCATTAATAAATATTTTACTGGGTATTAGGAAGATTCAGATTGACTAAATGAGGTTCTTTTTCAGTATAAACAAAAGCCCTTGTGTGTATGTGTGTGTGTGTTTTTTCTTTCCACAACTGTGCCTGCCTGATTCTTCCGTCTGGCTTTCATTAAGGCAAATGAATGTTAGATGGGTGCAACCTCAGAACGATAGGTCTTTGGGGAACTGGAGTCAGCGGGGGCTCCGCTGTGAAATAATCTCCTCGTTAAACCAAATTTAATCTCATTAGCAGGGTAATTGTGCTGTTAGGAGAAATGGCCAAACAGGTTACAGAGAAACCCACATAGTCTAGTTATTCTTTCATTTTTGTCATTGAAAAATGGAACGCTGAACCGAGAGGCAAAAGATGCAGATTTTGTGTTTGGCCTAACTATGTGATCGAGTCTTAAAAAATTCGAGGTCTCTTGCAGCTCCACGGGCCTGCGTATGACACTGGTATTATGTCACAACACTACCTGGAATCCTTTCCTATAGAAGCACACCAGTAGCCCAGGTTCTTGTCATGTCTGTCCTTTTTATACACGCATTTTGCCCACTCACTTTTCCAACCAAGTTGTATGTATTTGACTTTGCCAGTGTTTTTAAAACTATCAAAATATCCCAAACTTAGTTGTGAAAAATATGCCTTTCCATCTTTGGAAATGAGCGCATGGGGAAATTTTCTAAAATCATTGAATCTGTGACCATTTATTTTGCTTTCTTCTGAATCTCCATGCATATGGGCTTTGCCATTTTTAGGACAGGATATAGAAGAAAGAATGGTGAATAAATGAAGAGCCAGATCGAAGTATAAGGCAGTCTTAAAACTTGATAGCAGGGTGACTTTCAGTAAATTACGTAACTTGTCTACAGTTCCTTCATTTGTAAACTGCAGTTCCTTCCTTTGTAAAACGGAAATAATTATCACTATCAAAACATCCTCCAAAGCAGAGTGAGGTTCAAGTATGTGGAAGTCCTTTGCAAGTGCTAACAAGCACTGTGGTTGTGAGAGATCTTCCTGTAGCCACTGGCCTTATGACCTGGCATCCCTTGCTCCTGGGTCATGGCCTATCCATGGTCAGTAAATGTTAACTTTAATGAATGAACAAATTAGATATTAGGGAGGTTCACTGCCAGGTTTCACATTATTGATTTCACCTGAATGATGATTGCTAAGAATTTGTCAAAAATAGAGTTGCATACTTTTTTAAGAGAGAAAACACAACAAATCTCTCCTGTCCAGTTCAGTTCAGTCGCTCAGTCATGTCTGACTCTTTGTGACCCCATGAATTGCAGCACGCCAGGCCTCCCTGTCCATCACCAACTTCCGGAGTTCACTCAGACTCATGTCCATCAAGTCAGTGATGCCATCCAGCCATCTCATCCTCTGTCATCCCCTTCTCCTCCTGCCCCCAATCCCTCCCAGCATCAGAGTCTTTTCCAGTGAGCCAGCTCTTAGCATGAGGTGGCCAAAGTGCTGGAGTTTCAGCTTTAGCATCATTCTGTCCAAAGAACACCCAAGGCTGATCTTTAGAATGGACTGGTTGGATCTCCTTGCAGTCCAGGGGACTCTCAAGAGTCTTCCTGTCCAAAAGGAGCTTATTACAGAGCCACTGAAGCAAAATGTGCACATGGGGAATGATATTAAAAAATACTTCAAGGTGTTGGTAATTCTGAATGCACATAAGTAACAGTCTGAATACATAAATGATAAATGTAGAACTAAGTGTTGTGTCTGTGGCTGTGATTTTGTATTGTTAACCTCATAGCAGTCGTCAGTTGTTGTGCACAGTTGGCCCTCCATACGATGGTCAGCACAGAAGACTGACTGCACTATGCTGTTGTATTTAAAGGATTTGAGCATCCGTGGATTTGGTATCTATAAGGAGTCCTGGAACCTAGTATTCGCTAATACCAATAATATTAGGGTATTAATATTATATATAATATATATAATAATTTTCAAAATGATAGTATTAGGTTGCTGCTGCTGCTGCGGCTAAGTTGCTTCAGTCGTGTCTGATTCTGTGTGACTCCATAGACGGCAGCCCACCAGGCTCCGCCATCCCTGGGATTCTCCAGGCAAGAACACTGGAGTGGGTTGCCATTGCCTTCTCCAATGCGTGAAAGTGAAAAGTGAAAGTGAAGTCACTCAGTCGTGTCTGACTCTTTGTGAACCCATGGACTGCAGCCCACCAGGCTCCTCCGACCATGGGATTTTCCAGGCAAGAGTACTGGAGTGGGTTGCCATTGCCTTCTCCAGTATTAGGTTATATATATTATGCATATAATTACATATAATATTATATATAATATTACATATAATAATTACATATAATATATAATAACCTAATGCATATAATATATATAACCTAATACTATATATTATGCATAAAATATATATAACCTAATACTATATATTATATAATATATATAACCTAATATATAGTATTACGTTATATATATTATATACATAATATGTATGTGTAATTTCTCAGAGGAAATTTACAGCCAGTCTGATGAGTTAGATATTTTTTTAAAAAGTTAAATACAAAACAAAGTAGGTTTTTGAAATGAATTTTTCCAGTAAGATGTATTTCATGTTTGTGCAATGGTAAATCATATTTTCATTACATTTTTCCATTGCTTTGAAAGCAGGAAACATTTCTCAGATGAAATCAGGGCTTACATTGGCTTTTTTAAAAAATAATGTTCAAACTACTTCTATAGGCTTTTTCTGTTTCTTGCATATTCAGTAGCAATAACCAGACCAAACGTGTAACTCACTGAACCGAGTAACCTTACTGTCGACCCTGACTGTTGGACTGGTCTTTTATCTGCTCTGTGTTTTAGGTATTTGTCATCAGTATAATCTCAAAGAGTATCCATTCTGTGGGAACTGATAGTGTTGTAATCGAAATTCTTCTCTAGAGTCTCGTTTTTTCTTCAGAAACATGTATATTCCATCATTTTAATGTTTCTTCGATTGATAAATATTAACCTACAAGTTAATCTGCAGACAAGAGGCTTTCTTTTTTTCTGTATTATTTTTACATACAAATGTAATAATCTATGCTGCTCTGGATCTCAAGATTTTTGAGCAGAATTTAAAATTCTGATTTAGCCTTACAGAGGATATGAAAACCTGAATAAAGGAAATGGTAGGAATATAACGTGTCTAATTCCTCCAATAAGTAGACCTATTTATGAAACTATAAAGAAGAAAATGAGTGAGGCCTCTGGAAGGAAAGGAGGACAATAATAGCAGAATGCCAGCTAAGATGGCTTAAAAACATTTAGCTTAGTTCACATTCAATATTAAATTGATACTACTCCAGCCCTTTTTATCATGTTAAAACCCTAAGAGTGTGATATGACTCTCAATGGCCAAAAACAAGGCTCTCGAAAGCACAAAATCTCTTCTAAGTAGTAAAGAACTCTTTTGGAGGTAAATCTGAGGAGAACTTTGAACCATTATAGAAAATAACTTTGTGAACATGTGTAAGATAATTATAGATATTGGTCTGGAAAAGTATGGAGATGGGAGCAGGGGTTGGAACCAGCAGTGTTTATGAGAAGACGAGCATGGCCTAATTGAAACAATCAAATATGTGAGTAAAGGAGATAAAAGCAAAAAAGTTTAGGCAAGCAATGTCTGTGACTCTCACATATCAGATTTGTCAGCTAAGGGATCACTCGCTGTTTTCCAGGTACTTTTTCTTGGAGCACTTTGCATTCAGGTTGGCAGTTGATCAAGTGATGATAAACCTAAGAGCAGGATATGAAATAATAATAAGCTAAGTTCAGAAACAAGGTTAGCTGCCAAACAGGCTCATTAGAGATAATTCAAACTGAGTTTTCCAAAGCATTCATTTATTAAATATAATCAAATCCATCCTTATTGAAGAACAGTGAAGGTGAGAACCAAGTGGCCAGACCATGTCTTCCAGCAAATATATATTGTAATTTTATCCCAGCAGGCTCGCAGTTCATGTTTTGACACATGACATACACCAAGCTTTGACTTTTGTCATTGATGGCAAAGTAGTATTCAGTTTAGGCCAGAGTCGGTAAATTTCACATTACCAGGAATGTGATCAGGATTTGATTTGTTAATGGTGTGCCTAAAAAGGCCTCATATGGATAGATTTCACATAATGCATGCATCATTTAACTTCACAGCCTTTTCTTTTTTCTTTCACTATCTCTGTTCTGTCTTTCACCTTGTTTAGCCAGCCATATTTATACCTTAAAACATAGCCTTACAGTAGCCTATGCATTGTAACCCTTCAGAAAAGCACTGGCCTTTTAGACAAGCCTAACCAACTTGTGATAGAAACATAATATTATCATTTCTTAAAACATTTATTGACAGTGTCCACTGTACTTGACATAGTGTTATGTGCTTTGAGTGTGATTGGAAATGTGCAAAGCACAGTTGCAGCTCTAAAGGAGCTCGATTCTGATAGGAGAGAAAAGCGCCTAGGGAGAAGAATGACTAATGCTATCTGATGAAGTAAAATAATTCAAATTAATAAACTGGCTTAAAGAGATCAGGGAAAACCATGAGTGAGTGAGCTTTGAATGAGTCCTTGAGGGGAGATTATAGTGAAAATGACAGTTTTTCAAATATCCACTGTAGCTTACTTGTCACAATATAGAACATGCCTAGACGAGCTAGAAAAAGACCACATGGACACCATGAAAAAAAAAAAGTTTTGTTTTGTTTTTTAATGTAGAGAATACATAGAAAACAAAATTTGATGAGTAGAAGTTGAAATATGTTACTTGTTTCTTAATTTCCTATTAAGTGCTACTATCTTCAAGAAGCAAGACACCTCCCGTCACCTCAAGATGTTTACAAAGTAGGAGGGATACAGGCACCTCAACAGGAATATTCTTTGGACCTGGGGTGCTATGGGCGGGGGGCGCAAAGTGAAAAGCTTTCAACTGGACTCGAGGGACAGGCGTCCTGGAGAAAGTATTTCTAAGCTAGATGCTGTTGGGGAAATGACATTTGAAACAAGAGGTGTGGGCAAAGTGTTCAGGCAAATAGACCACCGCAGGCAAGACCTGGAAGTAGGAAAGAAAGCAGGGCTAGTTCATGAAAATGCAAGCAGGTATAGTCTGTGCTTTAGTGAAATTAATATAGCAGCTGTATGTTAGATGTTAATGCATTGAAGGAAGAAGAGATGAAAGATGGAAAAACCAGTTAGGCGATTGTTGTGGGAAAGCCTGGGAAATAAATTACCTTTATTAAGTTCCACCTATTCATCTATGTCATCTAATTGAATGAAAGGCTAAAGGATGCTGCCAGGTGTTATAAATGGAGATGCGGGGAAGTTTTCCCAGGGTATGGCATGGAACTGTTGAGGTGGTACCATTCATAGCGTGTGCTATGGTCATGGCAGTCCCTGGGCAGGGCGATTTCACTGTGAATGTTTTAGCCCCTAGAACAGTCCATGACCTCAGGTAGATACTCCATAGATACTTCTTAAATAAATGAAGGAATAAACAAGTGAATCAAGAGACAATGTAAAGAAAATGTCTCTAAGTCTGGAAGTGTCTTGCATGAGTAATGATGCTGAAAACAGAAGGAAGTGAAAGATAAATAAGTTTGAGACTGGGTGACTGAAAGGGAATGGTGCAAAAATAGAGAATGCAGAAGGAGAGGATTGAAATCACTAGAGGGTGGCTCTGAGATTCCATTTTGGACATCGTTTGAGTTATCAAGAAGATATCCAGAGAAAGTATCTAACAGGTGATTTAAAAGGCAGCTTAGGAGCTTGGGTAAAGAAGTAAGGAGTAGAAATCAGATTTACTACATTTCAAGAGAAATAATTTATTGTTTTCTAATATTTGTATTTAGCAATATTACAGTCCTCTCAATCCACACAAAGTTCAACTACATCAGTACACATGCTGGGGTTCTCAAAATGAAATCGTTGATTGTGTTCCCCTCAGCAGCCCTTCGCAAGAGATCTAACCTCAGGAAGGCAGAAAGGAAGCAAAGCGTGGCAATTGCTTAAAGCAGTGCTGCCGTGTCATTAGCACAATATAACTCTCAGCTATTAATGTTACTGTTATTTTTTCATTTGCTCAGTTTCATCATTTGTAAAATACAGATATTAATGGAGCAGATTCAGGGAGTTATTGTGAAAACGGCAGAAAAAAATCCATATAAAGCTCTTCAGTCGGAACATGGTAAGACCTTCCCAGGTGGTGCCAGTGATACAGAACCTGCCTGCCAATGCAGGACACAAAAGAGATGCAGGTTCAATCCCTGGGTTGGGAAAATTCCCTGAAGGAGGGCATGGCAACCCACTCCAGTATTCTTGCCTGGAGAATCCCATGGACGGAAGAGCTCAGTAGATGTAAGCAGTTATTAGCACTGCTCCTGCTCACATAGCAATGGTAGATTTGCCAGATTGCTCTGGAACACTTGAAATATATTTAATATATTATACATAAGTTTCCAGGTGATATGATAGACATTTTATAAGTTGAGATTCTTTTTCTTGAAAAATTTTCTGACATCCTTATATTCTATTAAAAAGATGCAAAGGAGAGGTGATTTTACAATTAAATGAAAAGGATAAAAACAATTCCAGGCCTGTTGGAAGAAGCAGGACTATCATTTTGTCTTGAGTTTTATATCAAGTCCTTATTTACATGATTTTTTTTTTTTTTTGGTTAAAAAAAAAGGACCACTTGATATTAAGAGTTAGCATTGGAGTTATTTCAGTTTCCAAATTACATGCTTAAAAAATTTAAACAGCTGTCATTATAAAGAGGCTTACTTCATTTTACCTAAAGTGCTTCTCAGTCTGAAGGGAATACTTAAGTATAGTCACAAATCACTTGCTATCACAAGTGTAAGGGTTTTGTTTTGTTTTTTTTTTTTTAAGTTAAATTTGTTTACAAGCTGCAGAGCTCAAATTGTGTAGATAATTTTCTTTTCTACCTTTAGTTAATGATTTCTGCCTCTTTTCTCCTCCAGTCCTAGGCATGAATTTCACTCGTTACAAAGAGAGCACCCAAATCCCTTTTTATTTCATTAGTTCAGTAAATTGTCTCCTAGGGGTTTAGACTGAGGACATGATTGGGCTTTGCAAGGATGAGCTTGTTTTGCACTTTCAGCCAGAAAATCTTTCTATACAGAAGTCACAGAAAGTAGTTACACTCAGCGTGAACAATTACAGGCTGTTGGGGGAGCCTCTTCCTGATGTGCTGGTGACTTACTCCTATGAATTAAGAGGCAAATGTGCTCCAAAGTGCATTAACCTTTATGGATTTTTTCTTCGGTTTTCATGTTCCCCTGATTTATGGTCTTAAATATGCCTGTTGCAGCTGTTTCTGAACGAGTCCCTTGTAAATCATTTCTAAATGATCTTTTCCAAGTGAGATAATCCAAGTCAGTTGAATATATCCCCAGTCAATTCCTCTGAGGCTTCTTTCCTTCTTTGCCCAAGTTATTTCCAGTTTGCTCCATGGCTTAAATGTCATGTGTGTATGTGTGCTGAGTTGCTCCAGTCGTGTCTGACTCTTAGCGACCCCACGGACTGTAGCTTGCCACGCTCCTCTGTCCATGGGATTTCTGAGGCAAGAGTACTGGAGTGGGTTGTCATTCCCTTTTCCAGGTGATCTTCCTGACCCAGGCATCAAACCTGCATCTGCTGCCTTGCAGGTGGATTCTGTACCCACTGAGTCACTTGGTACCAGTCAAGCATGGCAGGAATTTTGAGTGTGTTCTGTATATTCATAAAAGCCCACTGTTCCCCTTAGAGTGATGTGCAGAAAGTGTCATGAGCACATAGTTCCCTGTTATTAGTGATGTTTGGCATCCTTTCGCGTGGGCCCATGTTTCTCCAGAAGAGTTCTGCATTGAGCAAGCAGTGTTCCTTCTGGGTATGAAGATTGTCTTGGATTTGAGGGAAAATGTGAGTTTTTTTGTCTCCTCATAACTAATGTGTCATTCTGGCTATAGGGTGGCTGTTACTGCTATTGTTTGCATTCTTTCCATAAAATGAAAACACAAAATCAGTTTCAGAAAATTCAGAAAATTTAGAATTCTGGCTTTTAAAGCACAAAATTATTTATTCATGTCTCTGTCATAAACAGTGCTTCACTGCTTATTGCTAATCAAGTTTTAATGTAGATATTTATAAATACCTGTATCCTGTGACATTATTAAATGTACATACATTAAACGTGATGGTGAGCATGGTGACATGGGGATTTACCTCTGAATATGCTTGATGACATAAGCAGATCTTCTGCAGGCCTGTAAATGTCTCATAACTTTTCACATAGAAAGCTTGAACTTAAGGAAGGGAAAGAGATGGTTCAGATTTTTTAAACTGTCTTTAAAGCCATTGTGCAATAGAAGAGATTCAGAGCTTCTTGATGGAGGTAAGCATGTTACATCTCTGCAGAGTGGCAAGACTGGATTAGAAGTTACTTTAGCAGAAATGGTATGTTGCAAGATCCTGCAGAATGCAAGAGGTCAGAGGAATAAATCACATGTAACTACTGGTTCTAATACATAAGATCAGGAGGAAAATCCCAAGCTTTTCAGATAAATATTGTGTGTACATAATGCAGCCCAAACTACCAACACATGTGTGTAATAATATGACAAATCCAGGAATAATAAAAGTGAAAAGAATTAAAATGTTTTATGTTATATGATATACATTATATACAGATGTATGTATTACAAACAGAATTAGCAGTAAACAGTGACATATTATTTGTGAGAGAGCCATGAATGAATTCCTTGTATTCCAAAAGCCAAAATTCTTAATTTGAATTTTCTGAAGTGTATATTTTTGATTTGTACTTTAGTTCTCTGGAAAGATGTTATTTCCCCATGACTGGATTCAGGTTATGCGCTTTTTGGCAAAAATACGCATTTCTGGTAAGAGGTGCTGCTGTGTTCTTCTCTGTACCATGTCAGATGGTACATGGCGTCAGTTTGTCCCATTACTGCTGTCAGCTGTAGGATCTTTTAAATTACACAAGGAGCACTTATTTACTGTGAGCAACTATTTTTATTCACTGAGTATTGCTCTCATTGCAACTTCTTGAACACAGAGGATCCAAATTGTATTTTAGGATATTTCCAGCTGGTAGCAACCATAATCATTGACTGAGATGAAATGGAGCTTCACAATAAGATGGAATTTGTGATGAGGAGTCTGGGTTAAACAAGGGGCTTGGGAAACTTGAGTGAAATTTTAATTAGTGTGATTTTCTTGGATAGAAATCAAATCAGAATAAAAATTTTGAAAATACTAGGTTAAGTGTGGGTACTGTGTGCTCATGTATGTGTTCCAAAGTACACATGCTTGCTATAAGAAAGAATAAATTTAAAATATAGGAGGAACTTGCTATAAAGCACAGGGAGCTCAGCTCAGTGCTCTGTAATGACCTAGATGGGTGGGATGGGAGGGAGGGTCAAGGGGGAGGGGATATATATACACATATAACTGGGTCACTTTGTTGTAGCACAGAAGCTGACACAACATTGTAAAGCAATTATATTCCAATCAAAAATAAAATATAGGTATTACATATGTACAGATTTTTGGAGATCCCCTGGTTGATGGTAATTTGAAAATAAAACCTTTGGTAAAATAGTTATAAACGGCAACATTAGAATTTAGGAAGTAAGATCCATGCTTTAGACATTCAAAGACAATAAGGATAGATTGCATACACTCTTTGTTTTCTGGTATATCCTGCGCTACAGCTTGAGGATTGGGAGGCTGATCTGAATAACGTTCTTCAAAAATCCCGTAATTAGATACTCTGCATCTTTCATTATGTAGATCCTTCTCTTTGATTCTCATTGTCTCTCTTTCCATATACACAGATGAACCTGCGTTTTGTGTTTGCCTTCTCATCGTTTACAAGAAGAGGAAATCCCCAGTGTGAAAGCACTTCACGAGATTAGATAATACCCTTTTGACGGGGTTCCATCTGTGTTCCATTTTAACTTTGAAGTGAAGTGTTTTCTTTCCTAATGAGATTCCTTTCACTGTTAAAAATTCAATGTTTTCTTACTTCCAAAGAGCTGATTAGGAGCATTGTTGGAAAAACTGGGTTTTTTGATGCTTCTCTTCAACACCCTTGACTCTGTCTTCTGTCTTCCATTCAACAGATGATTTTTTAAGGTACTTAATAGGTGAAAGGAGCCATGCAGCATTTTCTGGGAATCTGAGGGAAATAAAATATAGGCTCACCCATGAATGATGATGAGGAAATACTCCTAGTACTTTAACTCATGGAAAGAATTCCACAGAAGCAAAATGAAGATGTTCACTGTAGGCTTATCTATAGTAAAGCCAGGAAGCAGCATTGATGTTCCCTAATAGATGTTTGGGCTTCCCTGGTGACTCAGACAATAAAGAATCTGCCTGCAATGCAGGAGACCCAGCTTCAGTCCCTGGGTCCGGAAGATCCCTGGAGAAGGGAATGGCAGCTCACTCCAGTATTCTTGCCTGGAGAATTCTGTGAACAGAGGCTACAATCCATGGGATCGCCAAGAGTCAGACATGACTGAGTGACTAACACTTTCACTTTTCACTTTCACAATAGATGTTTAGGTTAATAATGTGTTCATTAGATGATGGGACTTCCCTGATAGCTCAGTTGGTAAAGAATCCACCTGCAAGGCAGGAGACCCCAGATCGATTCCTGGGTCAGGAAGATCCCCTGAAGAAGGGATAGGCTACCCACTCCAGTATTCTTGGGCTTCCCTTGTGGCTCAGCTGGTAAAGAATCCACCTGCAGTGTGGGAGACCTGGGTTTGATCCCTGGCATTGGGAAGATCTCCTAGAGAAGGAAAAGGCTAACTACTCCAGTATTTTGGCCTGGACAGTTCCATGGACTGTCTAGTCCATGGGGTCACAGAGAGTCGTACATGGCTGAGTGACTTTCACTTTCATTAGATGATGAAATGAGTCTTAGGCTTACAAGCACTAACCTCTGTGAAATGGCTAATATGAAGTAGTGTGAACAACCTTATTGCATGAAGCAAAAAACAAGTGAGAATATGGGCACGGAGTGGAGAATACTCTTTCAATCCAAGGCATCTGTGGTTGAGATATAGGATTATTTTCTTCCTTTCTCTCTTTTTCTTATAATCTTTCATTTGGACCTCCAGTCCAAATCGTTTGGGGAAGGGCACTATTTATCAGAGAGATCACACTCTAGTTTTAGGAACTAAGGGTAAATGAAAGGACCTATTAATTATTTTATTCAATACTTGATTCAGCAAATATTTCCTGAGACCTACTATATGCCAGCAGTAGACTAGTCCTAGGCCCTGAAGATACAGCAGTGAGAAATTTAAACTTGACCCCTGGCCACATGGGGTTTTGGTCATTCCTACATATGTGCATTGCTGAAATAGTCCAAGTAATAATCTAATGGCCCAAATTGCCAATTATGGATAATTGCAAGGCAAAGTAAAGGAGAAAGTGAAAAAAAATGATAAAATATGTCACACTTTGTTCTAAATCTCCAGCCTCATCAGGGTTTATGCACTGATAGTAAGTATACAAATAGCAGCAGCCACCACCTACTTAGCAGTTAACTATATGTCAGCCTCTGTGATGAGCACTTGCATTTTATTTCCTTAGTTAATCATCAGAGTAAATCCCGTGTGTTACATCCATTTATAGAATGCACAAAAAGGATGAAGAGAGGCTAAGTAACCTGCCCAAGACAGTACATTCAAGATTCAGACTCAGGAATCCCTACTTTCCGTGTTCCACCCTTGGCCATCCCACTTCCTAAACCTTTCCTCTCTGCACAGACTATGAGTTTGGTTCACCTCTTAGATGCCTAGGGACAATCTTCCTCTGTGTCCTTCCTGCCTAAGAAAGGGCGTTTTGCCCATTTGGTGTGATTGCTTCTCATTCTTGACCAGAGTGTGGAGAAGAGGCTGGTGAGACGGCCCTAATTTTTCTCTTTCTTTCTCCCCTCATGTCTCATGTCTTCTGCACAGTGGGACCCTCCCAGCTCCAAAAGCAGATTTAGAAACATGTTGAATGGGTCCCCTCGAGTCAGAGATGACACCATCAACCTGACTGTGTCATTTTAGACGGATGTGTATGCTTTAGGGAATAAATGATTTGTATTCGAAAAAAATCATTTGGCCGAAGGTGATGGAAGCTGCTCCATCCGTGCTGCTCAGAGTGGTTTCAGATTCGAGGGGCACCAAAGGCAAATAAGGGACTAGAAAAAAAGAAAAATGGGGTAATTTAGAGCCTTCTGTTACTTTGTTTAGGAGCAGGTTAACTACTAAAAATCTCCTCCAAATAATTGGTCGATTTTGAAAATACAAGAAGTATTTCTGTCAGAGAACTCTTCTTCTAAGACCCATGGGAAAGAATAAATAGGGATTCTGATGACAGGTGTATTTATTTGTTATCAGATTGGTAACAGTGGTTGTCTTTCAGAGTCAGACCAAGGGAACCTGGATGCCCCTGGGTGGAGGGTTTCTCTGTGAGTTAGATGAGATCAGAGGGGATCACTCTAGCATGATGTGGGACCTGGAGATCTTAAAACTATAACCATAGTTAACTATCTGCTCTTTATTTCTTCATTTCTGCCCCCCCACCCACCTTCTACGCAATCTCTTCTTAAAGATTTATTGTATCTTGTTTTGGGTCAGGCCTTAAAAACATATATATATTTATTAACTTATTTATTTTTATTTGGCTGCGCCAGGCCTTAGTCGCAACATGCGGAATCTTTAGTTGAGGCATATGGAATCCAGTTCCCTGCTCAGGGATCTAACCCAGGTCCCCTGCATTGGGAGCCCAGAGTTCTAGCCACTGAACCACTAGGGAAGTCCCTTGGGTCAGGCTTTTACTTCCCTTTAGTTGTTGACAACATCAGTTAAGAAATCTCATTGCTGTTTGTCATGGCTTCTCTGTGTCCCCTTTCCTGGGTGACTTTTCCACTGTAATAATCCTCTGTGTTCTCTTTCCTGCCCCCACTCCCCCTCCAAGGGCCTGGAGGTTAATGGAGCGTTTAACTGGTGATATGGAAGAGTAATCATGATGTATTTATTTATTAAGTAAAGGAAACTCTTTATTAGGTTAAACAGCTGAACTTACGGAACATTTATACCCCAAACTTTAAATGTGATCTAATTAGAAAGCAACTTATGAAATAGAGTCTTTGATAAATGTAGATAATTTATTTTATTTGAGTTGCTAATATATTCACAGTTTTTAAAAAATTAAATGATTATGAAAATTACAATTGAAAAGTATATTCTCACTCCTTTGCCAGACTCCACCCCCATCCTGCTTCCTATAAATACTCACATTTACTAATTTTTTTATGAATCCTTCCAAGATGTCTTTATAATAAAACAAATAAATGTATAATTCTTATACAAAGGTGCATATTGGTATGCACCTTGCTTTTCTCACTAAACAATATAAGTCCTAGAGATCTTTGCATGTAAGGTCATCAAAAGCTTCCATGTTTGGGAGCTGGGTTGCTGCCCATATTGTAGTGTGTAGATTCACCATAGTTTATTTAACTGATGTCTAACTGATGGATTTTTTGTGTTATTTCTAATCTTTTGCTATAAAAACAATGCTGCACTGATCTCTGTACCCTGTGCATAGATCATCTCATCCATATTCAGATGATAGCTGTTGGAAGAATTTCCCAGAAGTGAGATTTCTGGGTCAAAAGGAAATACATTTGTAATTTTGAATGATAGTGCCAATTTGTCCTGCGTCAGGGTTGTAACATTTTTCACTCCCATCAATAACATATGAGACTGTCTCTCTGCCCACACTTAAACCAACAGCGTGTTTTCGAACTTCTGGAATCTGGCTGATGCGTGGGTATAAAAAATGGTATCTCGGTACAGTTTACCTCTCATTTTTCTCATTATGAATGAAGTTAAAACTTTTTCTTATGTTTAATGTTCACTTACTGTAAAATGTCTTTTCATGTCTTTTGATCATTTTTCTACCACGTTCTTTGGTTTTTCACTGCCTGTCGTCTGTGACATAAGTTGCAAATAGATCTTCCCGGTTAATCACTAATTTTTTTTCTCTATTATATTAGATTCTGTTTAATTTTATTTAACTTCTCTTCTTTTGGGAAAAATTTAAAGTGTAAGGCCTTTCTTGCTTTACAGAACATTGCAGAACTGTAAAACTCACCAGGCAAAGCAGTATTATTAATCAGTAGGGGAAAATAACAACTGTTTCATGACTTGAAATTTTTTGGTATGAGAACGTTAAAAAATTCTTACTGTCAGTTACAAATATATACAGAAATGAAAAATAAAACTAATATGTATTAGTACCCTGTAACATTAGAAACATTGAGAATAAGAGTTTTGTTTCTTTGTTAAAATCTTTCCAAGAGTGGGGTTCCCTGGAGGTCCCATGGTTTAAGACTCCCGCACTTCCACTGCAGGGGGCACGGGTTCAATCCCTTTGATCTGGGAACTAAGAGATCCCATACGTCACATAACCTGGCCACAAAAACAAGTCTTACCAAGAGCAGTTTGAACAGTGCTTGCCACCATCTTCTTTTTGGGTCATTTACAATACATAGCAAAGATCTTTTTTCTCTGCCTTAGTGAAATGTCATACTTCCCTCTCAGTTTGGGTCAGCTGCCTGTATTTTATCCTTTGCTTTTCAATGTCATGAAAAATCTCCAAGAGTTCCTCTTAGGTAACATGTTTTGGTCAACATCACTTCCTCTGGGATGCCTTTCTCTCTTTCATCACAACTGTTTTTCTCTTTTAAGGTCAGTTGGTTTGCCCTCCCTCTGGCTGCATGTTCCTGTCACATGTTCCCAGGGTCTGTTATTTCTTCTGTAAATCCACTTATGTTCAAGTCAGATTTTGCTCCCAGTATTACTTTTAGGTGGGTCCCCCCGCCCCCCCCGCCCGCCCCGTACTTTTAGCTCTTTTGGCCAATCCGTTTTTCAGTTATCCATTTCTGTAAACTCTCACAGGGGTTAATCACTGAGAGACAGGAGACAACAGCTACCCACGTTGTCTTTCTGCGAACTGAGTAACAGATGTGAAGTGACCATTCACTGATTGGACTTTGAAAGAAGTGATATGACTGATAATTGATTGTGACGAACATCAATTATTTACATAGAAATTTCTGGATTGAAGCACTGGAGTCTCTGTTTCATGCCACTACTCATAGTTAATATATTGTGGTAACTGGAATTCAAATCCTGTTGAACTGGTGTGATTCACTACACTGTAGTAACTTATATTTGTGCATATCAGAACCATGAAAGCAGGAGCTGCCATCATAGAAAAATACAAAGAATAACATAACAAGTATCTGTGTACTCATTTGTGAGGTTTGACAGTTAGCCTTCCGCTATAAATGCTTTAAGTGTTTTGTTTTTTTTTTTTAAAGGAAATTGATCATTACCAATAAAGTTAAACTTCTCCTTTGTTCCCACCCCCCTCCTGTTTCCTTTCATAACCTCTCAACCCACATTAGCATCATAAATTCAAAGACTATCCTTATTGGAAAAGACCCTGATGCTGGGAAAGGTTGAAGGCAAAAGGAGAAGGGGGTGGCAGAGGATGAGACGGTTAGATAGCATCGCCAACTCAAGGGACATGAATTTGAGCAACCTCTCAGAGATAGTAGAGACCAGAGGAGCCTGGCATGCTGCAGTCCAGAGGGTCACAAAGAGTCACACATGACTTAGAGACTGAACAACAATATCCTTTATTTTCTCTCTTTTCGAAAGTTCTGTCCACACATATATAGAGCTTAAGAAATATGCAGAATGAGGTTTGCTCTTTTCTTTGCATCATAATTTGTTTTTTATCACACTTTCTTTCACTTTTTATATTTTTATTTCCTTCTTGAATTAATAAATATTTTTGTCTCTCCTTTCTCCCCACTAGTTTGAAATTTTTGTTTCTGTTTCATCCTATTTCTATTGAATAAGTGAAATAACTTGTGTTTAAAAAACAGACTCATATATAGGTGGATATTAAAGTGGCCTGCCCTTGTTTAGAATTCTGGTAATTTCCCCAGATCTCTCCATGGCAGCAAGCAGAGATACCCATATTTGGTCATATTTCTGTAACTATCTTTCTGATACGTTTGACAGTGGCTGTGCTCTGTTTGTCTTCCAGATTCATTCAAGAGATAGAGCATGCCCTGGGACTTGGTCCTGCCAAACAGTGTCCTCTTCGAGAGTTTCTCACCATGTACATCAAAAACATCTTCCTCAATCAGGTCTTGGCTGAGATCAACAAGGAGATCGAAGGAGTCACGAAAACATCTGACCCCCTGAAGATCCTGGCTAATGCAGACACCATGAAAGTGCTGGGGGTTCAGCGGCCTCTCCTCCAGGTAATCACATCCTTTGAACTTCTTCTTTCTGTCAGCAGTTTTCACTGACTTGGCAAGGGTTACAAATTGAAAAGAGAAGGAGAAGAATTACCATCTGTTTCCA